>NC_139224.1:128006330-128606330 GCF_055691185.1 Crinia signifera
ACAGGGAGCTTTGCTGTACAAAACATGGATTTTCCTATGCACTGTAATAGATTTATGGACTATATAATAATATTATTGCTGTATACATAGTTATAGCTCCTAATTTGTTAAGAACTAAAATTTGCAGAAACTAGAAAATTTATTTGATGGTACAGGAATTGCATATGGATTTGCAGGTGGAGGGTGATCTGCAATAGTTTTACATTCCCTTTGCAGATTTGCAAATGATGGAAAAGAGGATCATTAAAAACATTAAAATAAATAAATGTGTGTGAGATAAAGCGCAAGTAGGGAGAGAAGGTGAGAAGAGGGAATTAATGTGTATATATTTCATTTAAACAAAATACTACTTTCTATAGGAAAACACAAAGTTTCTGTGCTTACCGGTGTTTCATCAGATTCAGCACCTAATATGGACAGAAGTTAAACAGAAAATGACATTTACAGAAGATAGAATATAGACACTAATAAATAAATCATTGCCAGACTTGCAGTTACATTTGTTGTATTATTCCTATGTCATACATACCTGCGGCTGCCCCCTGAAAGAGCGTAACTCCAACCAGCATAAACAGTGTGATGAGCTGCATGTTGCAAACACTTCAGTCCAGCACACGGTGTATGAGGCAGACAGGAACGTTCCTGATTATTATACTATTAAAAGCCGCAGTTACAGTATGGTATAAAATAAAACATAGACTGACTCATGATACACAGTCATAAGGTCGACCACTAATGGTGGACAGTCACAAGGTAGACAGGGTCAAAAGGTCAACAGGGTCTAAAGGTCGACAGGTAAAAGGTTGACATGAAAGGTCAACATGGTCAAAAGGTCGACCCCAGTGTGAATGTGTATGTGTGTACTGGGGCAGGGACTGAAGTGAATGGCTAAATATTTTCTATAAAGCACTGCAGAATATGTGCATGCAATATAAATAACTGGTATCAGTAATAATTTCAACCATGTGCTGGGGTTGGCTGCCATTATGGGTGATGGACCCCATGTTGTGTTTTCTATTGTTTTAGCATCAGCTCCCCCTGCTGGTTCAGTCTACTCCTGGGGGTGCCGGACGCGGTCCCGACAGTCGGGATCCCGACTGTCAAAATGCCGACAGATGGTTGCCCGACAGCCACCAGCTATTTTCCCTCATGGGGGTCCACGACCCCCATAGAGGGAGAATATAATAGGTGGCAAGCGTAGTGAACCACCGCGCCCGCATCGTGGTGAGCGCAGCCCAAAAATACAACAATTCGTATACAAATACAAATTGCCGTATTTTCGGGATAGTAAATGTCAAAAATAAGTGACGAGTGTGGCGAGCGCAGCCCGAAAATACAACAATTCGTATTCGTATACAAATACAAATTGCCGTATTTTCGGGATAGTAAATGTCAAAAATAAGTGACGAGTGTGGCGAGCGCAGCCCGAAAATACAACAATTCGTATTCGTATACGAATACGAATTGCTGTATTTTCGGGATAGTAAATGTCAAAAATAAGTGTATTTCTAAATACAAATACACCTATTTTTTTACAAATTTCCTTTAGCAAATTTCCCCCTCAATGTTTGCTTCTTTGAAACTACTAATACCTGAGAAATAACAGAACTAAAATTCCTACGATGAGGTGTATTCAAAGTTTTAGCTACAGTTTGCGACATAATTTTTTTGCAATAAAAAAATCTAAAAAAATGTAACAGAAAAATAGTTTGCAGTTACAGTATACATCTTATGCAATCTTGTTTCTATTTGTTGCATAATACTTTATTTGTAGTGTAATATTCAGATATCCAGTATATTATATACATTCATACCTTGTATTTTAAAATGTCTTGGATGAGATTGAAATTAAGGAGTGGACTTTTAAAATTGAATGGACAGACATTGCGAATACAATGCCACCAGCAACACTGGGAAATACGGAATAAATTTACTAAGATAGAATGGGTATGAATGCACCATTATTATTATCAGTTAATTTAGTGAGTGCAGAGCCCCTACAATTTCTGTTTAAACAATGTGGTCATAAGCCATAGAGCACCCGAAAACTAGGAAAGGTGAGTGCCGATGTTTAGTGCATATATATATATATAGGCATTAAACTTTTGCCACCATCGACAAGTCCCAGGAGTGCCGTGTCAAGTGTGCTTTATCCCCACTAAACCTCTAATATATATATATATATATATATATATATATATATATATATATATATATATATATATATATATATATAACAACAGTCTGGCCCGCCACAACCTCCTAATGATGCAATTGTCTGGGTGCCTCCACGCAAGGTTAACACAGTGTACAGTCTCCAGTGCGGCACTCCAAAAATACTCCAGTCAGACAATAAGCTTCATAAGTTTATTGGAAGCTTTCAGCGGCAACGTTTCAATGCCACGACGGGCATTGTCATCAGGCTAAAAGTAAGACAAAACATACACATACCTTTATAGAATCACCCAGTGACAACGGTGCCAAAGTGGAGGCAGTAATTTTCCCGTTGGCGCACCGCCAGTGACGTCAGGAACAGCTGACGTCCCGGCGTGTAGTATAATCAAAGACGTGCTCCCATCACCAAGGTTACAGGAAAACGTGGCATGCGGGCAATTTTGTTAGGAGCTGCATCAGATTAAACCAGCATATCTCTGATGTTTTTAGATCTTTTGTAACTGGTCAGTAATTTAGTGTTCTGAATGCCTATATCCGGGTCCGATTGGACCAGAGGCCAGTGTTTGCGGGTGATGCGGTTAATGCTAGGGCTCATTTGATGGTAAGTAGATACCTTATTATTTCTGCTCTGTTATAATATGCTGCTTCTATGTAATGTGATGCATGTATATTCTGCACTTTTTCTACTCTATGACAGTACACGCTGAACTGCAGCCACTGCGCCGATTCCTCTGTCCTGTCAGCCGTGACCATGTAATTGTTTTTCTGTAACCTTGGTGATGGGAGCACGTCTTTGATTATACTACGCGCCGGGACGTCAGCTGTTCCTGACGTCACTGGCGGTGCGCCAACGGGACGCTTACTGCCTCCACTTTGGCACCGTTGTCACTGGGTGATTCTATAAAGGTATGTGTATGTTTTGTCTTACTTTTAGCCTGATGACAATGCCCGTCGTGGCATTGAAACGTTGCTGCTGAAAGCTTCCAATAAACTTATGAAGCTTACTGTCTGACTGGAGTATTTTTGGAGTGCTGCACTGGAGTCTGTACACTATATATATATATTCTAAAGAAAATTCAATAGAATTAAAACGTTAAGCTCCAAACTTGGCTGTTTGTGATTATTACTTCCCGTGAGTGCCGCCGCTACCTGTGTCGACTAATATATATATATATATATATATATATATATATATATATATATATATGTCTTGATAAGAAACATGAAATTCAAGTGTTTATTGTAAATGGTGTTTCGGGCCTATGCCTGTCTTCTGGATACACATCTTGTCCTGAAGATGGACACAGACCCAAAATGCTGGACATTGCAGATCTTTCCCTACTCTAACACCTGATGACCCTATTGTTATACAGAATGGGCATGAGCACTGAAACTTTGGTTGAAATATGAAACAAACATCAAACGTGTCATCAAGGTTTTAACTGCCTCTCCCCATTTCCATGACCAAGCAGTCTCTGACTGTCACTCAATGTGCAATTAAGTCCTTATTATAAAAGTATTGTGGTGATTACACATTGTGAACATGATGCATTTTTTGGAGTTGGCCGATTATTGCTAAAAAATTGGCATTTCATAATGTATAGGGCCCACAGGATCAAACTGTGGAAGGGCAAGCACACTGTAGTGCTCATGGGATAAGAATTGTCCCCCAAAAAAATCTTGTCCCCCAAATAAATATTCTCTGCAGCCCCCATTTATAGACCACTGACAGTGCTGACCTACTGTATTCTGGGGTCCTGGTTTGAGTGAAGTCCGGGAGAGCAGTGGGGAGGCCAGGGCTCAGACGAGAGCCTGTGGTTGGAGGGGAGAGCCGGGTGCACTACATGTGGATGCTCAGCAAGGGGGTAGAGCCAGCTGGGACCCGGCTGACAGAATTGCCTACAGCTGGCCATGCTGCCTGGTCTTGAGGAAGAGGGGAGGGGTGTGGGGGGGAGGCCGACCGTGCATGCACAAAACACCAACTTTTGTACCTGCTGCAGTAGCGTCTGGGAAGGGAAGGTGGATAGTTGGAGACTTGCTCTGGGCGAGATTCTCTATCACAGAAATGCGGTAAAAACCCCGTTATCGGGGTTTTTACCGCATTTCTGTATTCTCTAACCCCCCTTCGCAGTGTCAGCGCTGCAGAGGGAATCGCCAGAAAAAGCTGGCGATCCCCTGCAGAAGCCTATGGGCTTCTTACCGCAGCGCTGTGTGAGGGATCCGTCACGTATCCCTCCCAGCATGCCCTGCGGCCGGAGCGTCGGTCTGCGCATGCGCAGACCGACTCCTGGGTCATAGACCCGGAAGTCCAGCAACGGCGCCACATCGCAAGGGACAGCTCTTACCGCAAGAGCTGTTCCTTGCGTTAATGACCGCATATTTTAGAGAATATGCGGTCATTAGAAATGTGAATGCCGGCGATACTGGGCTGTGGATTTTAGAGAATCCCGCCCTCTATCTGCTGCAGCAGCTTCTGCCCTGCTGCGGTTGGGAAGGTGGATAGTTAGAGACCTGCTCTGGCTGCTGTAGCAGCTTCTGCCCTGCTGTGGGTGGGAAGGAAAGGTGAGACTTGATGTGCCTTCTGCAGCTGCTTCTGCCCTACTGTGGTTGGGTAGGATAGTTAAATAGTTGTAGTCCTGCTCTGGCTGCTGCAGCAGCTTTTACTCTGCTGTGGTTTCATGATTTTTTGGGCACAGCATTAGCTATGCTATAATCGTGAAAAAGAATTGCATAAACTTTCGCCCATCTGTCAGACGGGCCTTAAGACTAGTATATCATGAATTACCTTCTTGCCAGCAACCAGGGAATTTCACTTGGCAATTTGGGCATTGACATAATACAAAAGGGTTAGTATCAGTGATAGTATTGTTCCTGCTGAAAATAACCCAAATTTGCATGGGGAAGCCTATGTAACAAATATTTATACCTGTACTGTCATCAGATCAGATTGTCTAGAACAGGGGTGGCCAACCCGTGGCTCTCAAACTGAATGCGCTCGTTACTTAATGAGCTGTGGCTCGGGTAATTAACCCTGTTCACCTGCAGCTCCCTGCCACATGCTGCTGTGCCTGTGTGTACTACATGCTGGCGCAAAGCATTTTATTGGCATGTAATTAATCTTGGAAATAGAAATAAATGGAATTAATAGGAGTAATGAGTAGTAAGAAGGAGTTCACATTAATTCATAAACCCCCCCTCTAAAATACATTTCTAGATCCACCTCTACCCCAATTGCACCACCACTGGGAAGCAGTCACAGGAGTACAAGGAGTAACCTTGCGGTGGGCAAATGTGCTGTCGTGCTTTGAGGATGCTGACATCATCATCTCCGGCACCATTGTCAACTGCTGTGCCTCAGCAGTGGCCAATTAAGGCATGTATTTTCACATTTTATAAAAAAAAAAAAAAAAAGGCTCATTGTCTGATTGGTTGGCCACCCCTGGTCTAGAACATAATAATATTTTCTAACTCTGTCTGTAAGCTGGTGTGTACATGACCACACATTCTGGCTAGCCATTACTGTAAGTTAACCCCTCTCACTTTGGCCCTTATTCTGATCTGTGCGGCCAGATCAGAATATGCGGCCAGGACCGTGCAGGCGAATCCCCGCCTTCCATACGGATCGCCACCTCCGTCCGTACGCGGATATGTGGCGGTCCGCATGAAAGTGGACGGGGATACGCCTCCTCCATCTTGGGAGCAGCCCCTGCATTCGATGGTCGCCGAACATCGAATGCAGGGCCGCACGCTCCACCAGCGCCCGCCACCCTAGACCACACGGACACTTGTCCGTATGAAATCATGTATGGGGGCGGGCAGCTGACATCCGGCGATGTCAGATGCCCGCCCCCTACACATGCGTCACGGCTTCATTACCATGCATACGCCCTGCGTTTGCATGGGAACGCCCATGAAACGCGGGGCGTATGCATAGGGTAATGAGGCTAAGTAGCCCTTCACGCCCCTCTCCGCCCCCTGTGCAACGTCTAAAGAATAGGTACGGCGAAACCGCCTGCACATGCGCAGAGTGACCTCTGCACATGCGCAGTCGGAAACCATCGGCGGTCCGACCGCATGCGGAAAAATCCGCACCGATCAGAATAAGGGCCTTTGTCAGGACATCAGAGTGTTGCCCAGCTGCCCTACTGGTGTGTTCTGGTTACATTGCAGTGAGGAAAGAACAGATCTGTATGACGACGATAGTGCTCTAAATAATAACCTGTTCCCAGATGTGTGATTGCTCCAGCAGTAATGGAATATGTTCATACAGTACTGTATATCTATCTCATTAAATATATTACTCTCTAGCAATTTACTTACCTCTGCCAACAAGATATATCATCTTAAAAGAAATAAATAGAATATTATTATAACCAATTTACTTAAAAGTGCACAATTGTATGTCAGAGTTATTGCATCTTATCAGGCTACATAGACAGTCTATGTTCCAAATTTTTATGTAATTTCTTGGATTTTTTTTAGATTAATAACTAAAAGTCAAGGACAACTAATAATTGTGACTAAGAATATTTTAGCTGCACTAATGTCCCAGTCTGAAGAGAAGGTAACGCGTAACAGTCTCTTGCTGCATCCAACCACTGGACACTGGTGCATGCAGCCGGAACTACATATTAACCAGCAGCTGGCTATGCAGCAATGAAATTACCCCTAAATAATCAGATTCATGTGCAGCCAACACCATAGGGGGATGTGTTCTGATGGCAGCTAAGGGCACAGAGGCTTAAGTTCATCCCAATCACCCGGAGGCAAGTTGGACTTTAGTGGTGCCCCCCCTTCCTTAAACAATAAAGGGCTTCAGCTATGCTGTGGAAGAATGGGCAGTGGTTCAGAGTCAGACCCACAAAGATTCAGAATAAGCATTTACCGGTTCCTCCCATCTCCCAGTCCAGCAGCAGCTGCATGTGCACCGTCACATGCTGCAGCACAGGACAAGTGGTATTAGGCAGGAGCCATCCTGTCCTCTATTGCAGGTGTTAGCAGGGCTACTGGGATAGGGAAAATAAACTATGTGGGTGTGCTGCAGAGCTCCATTGGAAGAGCAGCAGTAATATTTGGATCCCACTGTGAACCACACAGGTGCTTCTATGCATGCTGGTGCCCCTTCAGGGCTTGGAGCCTGGAGGCTGGCGCATCCATCGCCTCTGCCAGTTACGCCACTGTATAGGCACAGATCTAGGCTTACATATGGGGAAGGCACTTTTTTAATATAATTCTCAGTAATTAACATTTTCACTACTATCCTGGACATTTAAAAAAAAAAACATTTTTTATTAGTATTTATTTGTCAGAGATTTCTGTCTGTACATTGTCTAATGCTACTCACATTATTGGCAGGATGTAATAGCATCTGAGTTCACCGGAGGTATGGGATGCTGTAAAACTGTTTTTATTTACAGCTGTAATCATTAGCCAGTCATCCCGCACCTCCAGGGAACTCAGACGGAGTGCTGAAAGTGATGCGGTACTGGGTGGAAGGGCATACCACTAAAACATACCCCCCCCCGAATCCTAGTGCACATGCGTGCATATGTAAGTAACGGGGGGGGGGGGCATGGCCTGTACAGGTCCGACGTCCAGCGCCACAGCAGATTCCCTATGGAGGGGAGGGGAGCGCATCACGCGTCTCTCCTTCCTCTCCCTCCCCTCCCTCAGCAGCGGTGGTGGTGCTGTGGCGGTAGGAGGCAGAGGCTGGAGGGGCCCAGGGGAGAGACCGTTGGCACTGTGGGGGACATACCTATCACTGTGGGGGGCATATCTGACACTGTGGGGGGCATACAAAGCACTGTGGGGGCATACCTGGCACTGTACGGCGTATCTGGCACTGTGGGGGCATATCACGCACTGGGGGAATAGCTGGCACTGTGGGGGAATAGCTGGCACTGTGGGGGCATATCTGGCACTGTGGGAGCATATCTGGCACTGGAGTCATATCTGGTACTGTCTGGCACTGTGGGGGCATATGGCTGGCACTGGGGGCATATGGCTGGCACTGGGGGCATATGTGTGGCACTGTGGGGGCATATCTGGCACTGTGGGCATGTGTGGCACTGTGGGGGGCATACCTGGCACTGTGGGGGGCATACCTGGCACCGTGTGGGGCATATCTGGCACTGTGGGGGCATATCTGGCACTGTGGGGGTATATCTGGCACTGTGGGGGAAAATCTGGTACTGTGGGGGCAAATCTGGTACTGTGGTGGCAAATCTGGCACTGGGGGCATATCTGGCACTGTGTGTGCATGTGTGGCACTGGGGGCATGTGTCTGGCACTGTGGGGGCATATGTGTGTCACTGTGGGAGCATATGTGTGGCACTGTGGGGGAATATCTGGCACTGCGGGCATACGTAGCACTGTGGGGGCATATATGTGTGGCACTGTGGGGGTAAATGATATCTGGCAATGTGGGGGCATATATGTGTGGCACTGTGGGGGTAAATGATATCTGGCACTGTGGGGGCATATATGTGCATTATGTCATTGTGATTTAAAGTTTTTTTTTCATGTAGCCACTCCCCCTCGTGTCATGTGACCACGCCCTAACCACGCCCATTTTTCGATGCACGCAGCACAGTACCGCTAACCCATTTTTTCTACTTGCATCACTGCTCAGACGCTATTTAATATAATTTCATGTAGTGTTTAACACTTACCACTGAACATAAAGAGACTTCATCAAGTTGATCTAGAGATGTTTGTAAAAGCGTTAACACCGGCTCCAGTTCCTCATCTAGTCCTTTCACCAGATCAAGCTAAAATAAAATTATTCTTTACATTTTATTGCAACATACACTGTGTCAAATAAATTAACTGCATAAACTACATGTAATTTAATTACATGCAGCTTACAAAATGGTAATCTGAAATTTTGGGCCTTATTCAGATTTGAGCTCAGTACAAATTTGTTTGGAAAATGGGCAAAACCATGTGCACTTCAGGTGGGGCAGATGTAACATGTGCAGAGAGAGTTAGATTTGGGTGGTGTGTGCTGAAACTGAAATCTAAATTGCAGTGTAAAAATAATGCAGCCAGTATTTACCCTGCACAGAAACGAAATAACTAAGACAAATCTAATAGTGTGTACACACGGTCAGATGTGCCTTCAGATACTATCCACGATCCGATCAGATCGTGGATAGTATCTGAAGGCCCATCCGACTTGCATACAAGTCTGACAATGTAGTGCAGATCTGCACTATATAGTCAAGGCAGACAAGACTTTCTGCCTTGCGATATGTGAACGCGCATCGGAATCAGATCGGGATCTGAAGGGTTAAATCCCTTGCGATCTGCATCCGATTCCGATCCGATGTTGACTATATCGTCAACATCAGAAGGCAAAAAGTACTGTGTGTACACAACTCTCCACCTGCTGTGCACATGGTTTGCCCATTTTCCAAACAAATTTGAACTGAGCTCAGAACTGAATAAGGCCTTTTGTCTATATCTGGCCAATAAAGTTGATTCTATATATACATAGATAGTTTTTAAGCACAGAATAAGGGTTCAGTGACAAAGTGTTATGTCCAAGGACACGTAATGGTATATATATATATATATATATATATATATATATATATATATATATATATATATATATATATATATCCTTTGGCGGCACTCCCAAGTGAATAATAGATGCAATAAATGAAGCGGTGCCCTCCTGCAGAAAGGCAGTATGTGACTGTCTCAAATACAAACAGCGTGGGGGGTTGCAGCGGCACTCAAAGAAACGACACAAGAGACCGGTCACCAACGTTTCAAAGCCACCAGGCTTTTTTATCAAGTAGAGAACAACTATGCACCTTGGTGGCTTTGAAACGTTGGTGACTAAGCCCGGTCTCTTGTGTTGTGTCTTCGAGTGCCACCGCAACCCCCCACGCTGTATATATATATATATATATATATATATATATATATATATATATATATATATATATATTAGTGATTCATCGCACCCTACGGGCGCTCTTCACACCATCGTAAGGGGCTGCACCCCCTTAATTTGTGAACGTTTGTATTGTGAGAAATATGGTTAGAATTGCATGAAAGATGTCCTGTATTGCAACTTGAGTTATAGGTGAAATGTGTTAAATAGAGAGCATATGATTTGGAAGGGGTGTGTATTGTTTTGTTTAATTAAAAAGCAGTTACAGAGTAAGATGTACATTGATAGTGTGGATGGTACAGTGACATTTGTGGGTGTGTGTGTGCAATAGTATAGAAGGGTGTTTTTGAGTCAGCGGCTCCCCACTGGCGGAGGTCACAACACAGGAAAACAGGAGGCTGGGTAGTGATAGGGGTGTGTGGGCATAAGGGGGACTAAAGAGGAGGGTGGGAGACACAGTGCAGCTTCTGCCAGTGGGTGAGGGTCCAGCATGGCAGTCCAGGAGTACAGGATGGTGGCCCTGAGTCAGTGTCTCCTCCTACTGGGTGGGAGTTAGGGTGCATGAGAGCAGGAGGCTGGGCTACGAGGCATGATAGGGGTATGTGGGCAACACAGCGTCAGCGACTCCCCAGTGGTGGAAGTTATGGTTCAGGAGAGCAGGAAGCTGGGTAGTGATAGGGGTGTGTGGGCATACGGGGGACCAAAGAGGGGAGCAGGGGTGCCGTGAATTGTGGGAGGGGCGTGGGGGGTGCCGTGAATCGAGGGAGGGGGCAGAATTGCGGGAGGGGGGGCGCAGGTGTCGGTGAATCTCGGGAGGGGGCAGGGGTCCGCAAAGCGCAGGAGTGGGGCATGAATCGCGCAAGGGGGGGTTGCAAATTGCGGGAGGGGGGGGTCGCGGGGGGGGTGCCATGAATTGCAGGAGGGGGGGTCGCGGGGGTTGGGGGGTGGGTGCCGCGAATCGCGGGGGGTTGCAGCGAATTGCAGGAGGGGGGTCGCTGGGGCAGGGGGGTTGCCGCGAATCGCAGGAGGGAGGGCGCGGGAGGTTGCCGCGAATCGCGGGAGGGGTGGGTCGCGGGAGTTGCCGCAAATCGTGGGAGGGGGGTTGGCGGCGAATCGCGGGGGACACAGGGTGGGGTGGTGCCGCGAATCACGGGAGGGGGTGGTCGCAGGGAGGGTGCCGTGAATCGCGGGAGGGGTCGCGGGAAGGGGGGTGCCGCGAATCGCCACAAGAAAATATCAACACAGAAAGGTCAACACATGTAAATGTTGACATAAGTGTGGCATTTCATTGGTGTCCATGTCGACACATCAGAATGAATATGAGAACATTAAAAAAATGAAAAATAAATCTCAAAATCTCATGTCAACCTTTTTCATTGTCGACCAAAGCCATGGGGAGGGGGGGGGGTTTGCCGCGAATCGCGGGAGGGGGGGGTTGCCGCGAATCACGCGGGGGGGTGCTTGCCGCAAACCGCGGGAGGGGGGCGCGGGGGGGTGCCGCGAATCGCGGGAGGGGGGGTGTGTGTTTTGCAGTGAATCGCGGGAGGGGGGAGCCGCGGGGGGGGCGTTTTGCCGCAAATCGCAGGAGGGGGTCACAGGGGGGGCACGAATCGTGGGTGGGGCGGCGGGGGGCGCTCACCTGGTGCAGTGTCTTTGCTGGGCAACATGGGGAGGCAGAGGATGTCTGGCACTGTGGGCTCACTGGGCTGGTTCTCTGTCCCAACATGACCCTCTCCAGGAGGGACACATTGCTCTGTTTCTGGACTTCCCTCATAATGTATGATTGCCATCACCTGTTTCACACATGTTATTAATTGATTAGAAAGGTGCTTCAACACAGGTGCTGGCAATCATTAATTAAGGGAGAAGACCAGAAACAGAGCAATGTGTCCCTCCTGTTATACACACACTCACACACTTTGAGTGACAGATGTAGCCAAATATATAAGATATATATATATATATATATATATATATATATATATATATATTTGGCATGTATGTCCGGCACTCACATATGCAGGTATAATGCTGGCACTGGTGCCTTCCTCAGTACAACATATGACATATGCATCCCCCTTAGCAGGAGAAACAGCAGGCGGCACTCAGCGGGCTTTTAGTGAAACAAAACTGTGTCTTTTATTTAGATCAACGTTTCAAAGCCCCATGGCTTTTTCCTCAGGATGACAACATGGATAGCAATTGTAAGATGGCGCCCTTGTAGTGAATTGTAAAACAAGCAAAATAAAGTCCAAAAATCATATACATTTATTATAAAAGTCTCTTATTCCACACAATACAGGTGGTTTATCCAGACTGTTAAAAGGTTCAATGGTGTGTTATTAATATTTCAGAGTAGCAAACGAATGTTCCCAACGCGTTTCGTCCCTACATGGGACTTCATCAGGGGTTCGCAGATGACACAACTATTAGGTCCAACAACTTTTGTTTGGTAGACTGTGTTTACAATGGGACTATTTTGTTTAGGTTCTTGTGAGAAATCAGAGGTACACTGTCACTTTAAAACGTATCTTTCAATTGTAGTGTCAACGTAGATGCCTCTTATTTGTTTCAGATTGTTACGCCTTTAAAAGAATTAAGAATTGATTGACAGCTCCATGTTTTGTTTTTTTTAAAAGGACCCATTGAGCCGTTTTATCTAAAATCTGGGTGAATTTTCAAATAGAGTGTTCTGTCAATGCTGGATTAAAAAATGAACAAATATACTTACTACAGAGTCTAGGATTATTCAAAATGCATTATTC
This sequence comes from Crinia signifera, assembly GCF_055691185.1. Classification (NCBI taxonomy): domain Eukaryota; kingdom Metazoa; phylum Chordata; class Amphibia; order Anura; family Myobatrachidae; genus Crinia; species Crinia signifera. The sequence continues at coordinate 128,019,177 of NC_139224.1, forward strand.
AAAATGCAGTTCTTGCCTTCTGGAAATGTGTCCTGTTTTAAATACTCTGCAGGAGTGATGTACCCTGATTACGGCCACCTTTGATTAATTGCTGGGGTGCACCTCTGAGGTGACAGCCATGGGTCCTATTCATATAACAGTGTAGGATATTATAATCCAATGAGGGCACTCACCACAGACTTATAATGAGAGAATTTAATCACGGTACATCACCATAACATGTATTCCAGTTGCAGTCTACGTTTCGGCCACTAGGTGGCCTTTTTCAAGGTCAGTCATCAAAAGAAGTCCTCACAGCTCGTATCCTGACTCTGGAGCTGTGAGGATGTCTTTTGATGACTGGTCTTGAGAAAGGCCACCTAGTGGCCGAAACGTAGACTGCAACTGGAATACATGTTATGGTGATGTACACTGCTTAAATTCTTTCATTACAAGTCTCGATATATATATATATATATATATATATATATATATTTATATATATATATTCTCCGCGTTGGCCCGGCACTCCGACTCCCCAGGGCTTAACTTACTCAGTTGCCTTCAACCCAAGCAAGGCTGCTTGTAACACACGACTCCAAATAAGTAGCGGCACTCTGAGGCTTTTAAAAGTGATGAAACAAGTGAATGTTTATTCTGTCAACATGTTTCGGGGCAGATTCCTTCAGGACAACCAAATAGTGAACACACTGTGCATTAAATACCCCACATCAAACTTACCCCTCCCGCTCGGTTTTCCCGCGTCTGCCAGAGCCGCCTCCCCTCGTCTCCGTCCGTTCACCGGAAGTCTGTCAGCCGGAAGGCACTGTACTGACTCCGGCGGTTGTCAGGGCAACCAGAGGACTCTCACCCCTCCATTGCTCCTAAGCCGCCGCCTACGTCATCGCGCCCTCCTCCTCCACACTCCGATTACTTCCGGGACGCTTTGGGTCAGTTGTCTTGGAGACGGGTAAACCACTGCAATATGCAAATGAAAAGACAAACGTGAAAACCATTGAAGCAAATATTCTATAAAAATTCCTATACAGAATTGTGGCTATCAGCCCGACAATATTGAGTTAAAATGTGAACTAAATACTTTGCATGTGTATAGCAGTGTGATTAGATGTGCCTAACGCACGTGCCATCATATGTAAAAAATAAGCTCCCAATCTACGATATATGAAAATTACATAAATACCATAATAAAAACAGTACATAAAGACACACATATTAAAAAAAGGGGGAAGCTTAGTGAATAGAGTGCACTGTCTAACAGTGAGGTGATGTATCATCCTAGTGTTTATACGGGTGGGAGTGACATCATTCACCTTCATATAATCTGCTTGGTGCTAAAAAAAAGTGAGTTACAGGTGCACTACTAAAATCCAGTCACCCTGTAAACAGAAATGGGCATGGCTTTGCTATTTAGCTGGAGGCCCTACTTAGTGATACTAAGTGTGGGTCTATGTCTCAGTGTGCCAGCTGCCCAATGATAGCAACTAGCCATAATGCACCCCTATATTTAAAAATCTAAGGGGGATCTAAATAATGACCTGCTGGGTTTGGTTATCACTGCAGTATACAAATTGCTTATAAAAAGTTAATTAACCCTAAGGATTCATTCAGCCCCTTGGAATTGAGCGTCTGTAGCCTGAAGATCCATCGGGTCTCCAGTTGCAACAGAGCCTTACCTCGGTTGCCCCCTCTCAAGCTGACCGGCACTTGGTCTATGATCTTATATTTGAGGGTGGCCATCCCGTGTTTCATGTTGGCAAAATGCCTGGCCACCGGCTGTTCGCTAGTTCCAGTATCCAGGGCTTGGCGAATGGCTAAGCGGTGCTGTGCCATGCGGACCTTAAACTGACACTCAGTTTTCCCGATGTAATAAAGTCCGCATGGGCACATCACAGCATAGACAACATAGCTAGAGGTGCAAGTCAAGGGCCACTTAATTTTATACCTCTTACCCGAGTGTGGGTGGAGTATAGTGTCCCCAGTGGCCATGTAACTGCATGTTCGACACCCCAGACATTTGTAGCAACCATTACGCCTGCCTAAAAACATAGTGTCAGGGACGGTCTTCTTTTTAAACGGGGTAATGTCGGTCTTGACTACTAGATCTCTGATATTGCAGCCTCTAGTATAACAGGGCATGAGGCGGGTATGTTTAAAGCATTGTAGTTCTGGATCTGAGGCTACAATGGGCCAGAGCTCTTTTGCTCTTCTGGTTGTCTCTATACTGTTGACATTGTATTGATTAACCCATGGGATCACCTGATCTGTTTTTTTCTTTTTTATTTGGGTCACAAGCTCAGTTCTACTTTTTTGTCGAGATTTCATTAGCGCTGGCTCTAATTCCCTCGCAGGATACCCTCGTTCCCTGAATTTGAAAAACATTTCTCTCAGTTGTGTGTCCAGGACCCCTGGATCACTGGTAGTGTGGCATACCCGGATAAACTGAGAGTACGGTAGGCCTTGTACCGCTGCTCGAGGGTGGTGGCTCTCATACCACAAAAGCGTGTTGCGGTCGGTAGGTTTTGTGTATAGGGATGTGTTTATCTTACCCTCCTCAACCTTAATTGATACATCCAAAAAACATATCTCCGTTTTGCTACTATTCAAAGTGAGCTTGATGGGACTATCAGATGTATTTTGCTTAGACACAATGTCACCAAGTACAGCCTCCTGTCCGGTCCATAGCACAATTATATCGTCTATGTACCGGAAATACATAAACACTTCCTTAGTGACACTGGGTGATGAAAAAAAGATGTTGCCTTCAGTCTCCCACATGTAGGTATTGGCGAACGATGGGGCCACAGGGGACCCCATCGCACACCCCGTGACTTGGCGATAGAACTGCCCGTCATACAGAAAGTAATTATGCGTGAGAGTAAATCTGAGCAGCTCAATGAACACATCTATGTCAGGACCTGTGTACCTGGGATTACCTGTGACAAGCCTCCTTACTGCCATCAGGCCCGCCTCATGTGGGATGCATGTATAGAGGCTTGTCACATCTAGAGTCGCCAATATAAGTCCATCAGGGACATCAACTATCTCCATAAGTCTCTGCAACAACATCCCAGAGTCTCGCAAGTATGTAAACGTGCCTTGCACGCAAGGCTGCAAATAAGCATCGAGGTAAACTGCCAAGGCTTCGCACAGTGACCCCCTGGCCGAAATTATGGGCCGACCAGGGGGGCACTGGGCATCCTTATGGATTTTTGGGATGCTATAGAAGATGGGGACTTTGGGAAACTCCACAAACAATTTGTCCCTCAATACCTTGGAAATAGTCCCCTCTGCGATGGCTGTCTCCAGTATCCCACTCAGTTCATCTTGATATTGTCGAGTGGGGTCTCTTGTAAGCACTTCATACGTATTTAAGTCACCCAAAAGTCTCTGGCACTCCGAGGCATAATTGTCAAGGCTCTGTATCACAATTGACCCGCCTTTGTCTGCCCCGCGTATTATTATATCTTGCCTTTGACTTAATGCTTTGAGAGCTGTAGCTTGTTCCTGGGTCAGGTTGGAATAGGAGGTGTTGTCTCTGGAGACAGGGTCTGTTTGCTCTAGCAGGCGGTTAAAAGTCTTGATGGACGCGTTATGAGATTGTGGTTCAAAACGCGACCTAGGTCCAAGTTTTTGGATTTTTTCGGGGAGGATCGGGCTATGGGCAACAGTGGGGTTCTTCTGAAAATGTTCCTTTATTTTTAGTGACCGGTGCAATTTGAAAGAATCCAGCTTCCATTGAAAAGGATTAGCCCTGTTCGTCGGCACAAAGGACAGTCCCTTGCTAAGGACTTGTTCTTCTGCCAATGTCAGTGAAACAGGGGATAAGTTGAAAATCAGGCTTTGGCAATCCGTGGCGGTCTCCCGCTTTTTTTGCCGCTTGGTTTGGCCCCCCCTACGGGTCGGCCTCTGCCTCTGCCTTTGCCTGTTGTAGGTACCCGGCTGCTGTCTCCTAAAGGGCTGGAACCCGGGACAGCGGCTCTTGACGGGTGTTCTTCCGTTTCACTGGCTGAGGTACTAGAAGCATTTACATTAGTCTGTTGTCTGCGGAATCTCGGACCAGAGTACTTCTTAGGGTTGAATTGTGTGCTATTCAGTCAGTTATATACCCTATGGGTGGCATAGTCCTGCGGCACCTTGGAGAATTTTTCTCGCTTGTATTTAAGCAGCTCAATTCTGTATTGTTCCAGCTGTGTCTCCAATTGGGACATCCAGGGAGGTTTGTGCTCAGAGTCATTGGAAATCTGATGCTCCAATTGGAATGCAGCGATCTTTTCCATAGTGACAGTGCGTTCCCTGGTTGACTCCTCCACAACCAGGAGGATCAGGTCCATTGCCCACTTGTTCAGAACAGCAATCCAGCGCTTACAGAACGATGGATTGTGTCTCCCAATAGTGGGTGTATTATGGACCCGGAACCCTCTGGGAATTTGTTTGGCGCGGTAGTAATCTGACAAGGTGCGGCTATGGTATAAGTAGTCCATTTCGCGTTTTTTCAACTTATATAATTCCTTATACAGGTCATCTTGAGAGAGAATCTCTGATGAATCAAACACTGGTTCCTGGTGCAGTATGGTGGCAGCTTCTACATCTGAGAAACTCAGTGTGTCGTATGTGTCACACTGTACTAGATAGGACGTGGCGTCCTGATCATCTTGAGGTGAAACAGCCATGTTGTCCAATATCTTGCTTATAGGGCGAAACTGAAGCCTGTATGACTGTGGCGGCGTGGTGGTGAGTGTGCCCGCACAGAATCACAGCAGGAACGATAAGTCCTTTGAAGAGAGGGTGAAAAAAAGTGTCTGGTGCCTTGGCCGATCCCTCCTGGAAACTCCAGATAGGTGACCCAAATATTCTGTAGGAACCTGCTGTGTGGTCCACGCTGTGCTTCACCCCAAATGGATGCCCTTGTTGCCTAACTCCTGAGGAAGGTCCTTTATGGACTGAAACGCTAACGTTGAGTACCCTTCTTTTTACATTTGATGTCTATGTGAATACAAATACACAGCTTTTTATTTTGCATCAAACAGTCTGGAGAGTGTGTCTTTTTGGTCTTTATATACATGGACTTTGTTTCTTGTAAGGAAAGTTCTGGACGTCACCCCAGCGGTTGAATATTTTTTGTATGGAGTGCGATCTTATTGCATATATATATATATATATATATATATATATATATATATATCTATATCTATATATATATATATATATATATATATATATATATATATATATATATATATATATATATATATATATATATATACACACACAATGCGGATCAGCCTGGCACTCGTCCTCACTGGGTACAGCAACCTAATTGCAGGATTCGACTTGCAAACAAGCAGCGGCACTCGACAGGGTTTTCAAACGTGTCAAAATAGTGGTTTATTTCTCTAACGTTTCGGGGTTCCAAACTGCCCCCTTGTCAAGGTGTACACCTTGACAAAGGGGCAGTTTGGAGCCCCGAAACGTTGGAGAAATAAACCACTGTTTTGACACTTTTGAAAACCCTGTCGAGTGCCGCTGCTTGTTTGCAAGTCGAATCCTATATATATATATCTATATATATATATCTATATATATATATATAGATATATATATATCTTATATATATCTCTTATATATTTAGCTACATGTGTCAATCATCCTGAGAGTGTGTGTATAACGCTGGACAGGGTCACAAATGAAACTCCACCCCCCACCCAGCCTTATACACACACACCACACATAATACACACACACACACATGTAGCCTAATATATAAGAGATAATACACACATATTGGCCCCTGCCTGCCTGCACTACATCCCCCGCAATACCACACACCTATAATACTCACAGACACATGTAGCTCAGCCAGCGTGGATGGGGGCGGAAGGGAGTGCAGTGAATAAATTAAGTCTGCGCAGCTGCAGATCTGTGGTTCTGACATAGCAGCCTCTGGCAGCCAGGGGGTGCAGCTCTGCCTCCTCTCAGGCTGACCTCGAGTCGCAGACAGAATCACATGGGCCCTTATTCTGGTTGGTGCGGTCGAGCCGCATATGCGGCTCCGACCGCACCAGACGAATCCCCGCCCACCCTACGGATCGCCACGGCCGTCCGTACACGGACGGCTGGCGATCCGCATAAAAATGGTGGAGGCTACGCCTCCACCATGGTGGGAGCTGCCCCCTGCATTCGATGGTCGTCGACCATCGAAGGCAGGTTCGCACGCCGCGGCAGCTCCCGCAAGCTGAGACCACACGGACAATCGTCCGTGTGGTAGCTTGTATGGGGGCTGAAAGCTGACATCCGGCGACGTCAGCTTTCCGCCCCCATGAGTTGCGTCATGCCCTCATTAGCATGCGTACGCCCCGCGTTTGCATGGGAACGCCCATGAAACGCGGGGCGTATACATAGGGAAATGAGGGCATGAAGCCCCTCACTCCCCTATACGCCCCCTTTGCGGCGTAGTAAATTTATGTGCGGCGAATTCGCCTGCACATGCGCAGATTGACCTCTGCGCATGTGCAGACGGAAAACATCGGCGGTACGGCCGCACGCGGGCCGTACCGCTCGAATCTGAATAAGGGCCATGGTCACAGCCTGAGAGGAGAGAAGCACGATGCAGCTGTGACTCGGCAGAGCTGCCTCCTCCTTTATAGTAAAGCTCTGGGCAGGCTGTAGCTCTTCTCAGGCATTCCAATCTGCCGCTGACCAGGTGAAGCAAGACTGCCCTGTGAGTGTCAGGCGCCACAGGTATGTCACATGTGGGAGGGGGATGCCAGCAAGTCTGGGGAAGGAGGGGGAGAGGAGGAGGTTGTCTAAAATAACTTAGGGGGAGGGGGGGTGCACAAGGCAGCAGCTACCCGCTCCCCCCCCCTGGCCTGCACACCCCACTATCCTGCACACCCACCCCTGGCACACACACACACACACACCACCCCCGCCTGCACACAGCAGCAACCCGCTTCCACCCCCCCCCGGTCTGCACACCCCACCGTCCTGCACACCCACCCCTGGCACACACACACACCCCCGACTGCACACAGCAGCAAGGTCACCGGGCAGACACACACAGGTGTACTTATTACTCACTGACACACTTCCCAGGTCACCAGGCAAACACACAGGTGTACTCATTACTCACTGACACACTTCCCAGGTCACCGGGCAAACACACAGGTGTACTCATTACTCACTGACACACTTCCCAGGTCACTGCGCAGACACACAGGTGTACTCATTACTCACTAATATACTACCCAGGTCACAGCGCAGACACACAAGTGTACTCATTACTCACTGACCCACTTCCCAGGTCACAGCGCAGACACACAGGTGTACTCATTACTCACTAACATACTTCCCTGGTTACCGCACAGACACACAGGTGTACTCATTACTCACTAACATACTTCCCAGGTCACCACGCAGACACACAGGTGTACTTATTACTCACTTACATACTTCCCAGGTCACCGTGCAGACACACAGGTGTACTCATTACTCACTGACACACTTCCCAGGTCACAGCGCAGACACACAGGTGTACTCATTACTCACTGACACACTTCCCATTCACAGCGCAGACACACAGGTGTACTCATTACTATCTCTAACATACTTCCCAGGTCACAGCGCAGATACACAGGTGTACTCATTACTCACTAACATTCTTCCCAGGTCACAGCGTAGATACACAGGTGTACTCATTACTCACTAACATTCTTCCCAGGTCACAGCGCAGACACACAGGTGTACTCTTTACTCACTGACACACTTCCCAGGTCACAGCGCAGACACACAGGTGTACTTATTACTCACTGACACACTTCCCAGATCACAGTGCAGACACACAGGTGTAATTACTCATGGACACTTCCCAGGTGACAGCGCAGACACAGGTGTACTCATTACTCACTAACATACTTTCCAGGTCACAGCGCAGACACACAGGTGTACTCATTACTCACTGACACTTCCCAGATCACCTTGCAGACACACAGGTGTACTCATTGCTCACTGACACACTTCCCTCATCACTGCGCAGACACACAGGTGTACTCATTACTCACTGACACACTTCCCTCATCACTGCACAGACACACAGGTGTACTCATTACTCACTGACACTTCCCAGGTCACCGCGCAGATACACAGGTGTACTCATTACTCACTAACATTCTTCCCAGGTCACAGCGCAGACACACAGGTGTACTCTTTACTCACTGACACACTTCCCAGGTCACAGCGCAGACACACAGGTGTACTTATTACTCACTGACACACTTCCCAGATCACAGTGCAGACACACAGGTGTAATTACTCATGGACACTTCCCAGGTGACAGCGCAGACACAGGTGTACTCATTACTCACTAACATACTTTCCAGGTCACAGCGCAGACACACAGGTGTACTCATTACTCACTGACACTTCTCAGATCACCTTGCAGACACACAGGTGTACTCATTGCTCACTGACACACTTCCCTCATCACTGCGCAGACACACAGGTGTACTCATTACTCACTGACACACTTCCCTCATCACTGCACAGACACACAGGTGTACTCATTACTCACTGACACTTCCCAGGTCACCACGCAGACACACAGGTGTACTCATTACTCACTGACACACTTCCCACGTCACCACGCAGACACACAAGTGTACTTATTACTCACTGACACTTCCCAGGTCACCACGCAGACACACAGGTGAACTCATTACTCACTGACACACTTCCCATGTCACCACGCAGACACACCACCAAAATCCCTAACCCAACACACCCCTTCCCGCCAACACCATCCGCCCCACCCAAAATGAAGCACATTCATCCACAAATAACAAACATAATTCACATTAAAATATATTTATAATTTTAATGGGGCGTAGCCCCTTACGACGGTGTGAAGAGCGCCCGTAGGGCGCGATGAAACACCTAAGAGTATATATATATATATATATATATATATATATATATATATATATATATATATATATATATATATATATATATCGGAGAGGAAAAGAAAGCACACTGGGGGCACACTTAATGTGTTTCTTTAACAGGCTCCGCAGGACACTTCCAATGGGCAATTTGCCCCCAGTGTGCTTTCTTTTCCTCTCCGCTTTCTCTCACTATCCCTTTTTACCCACTCTCACATTCAGCTTTACACCCAGCTAGCGGGCAGGGTTTGGCCCGCCTACCAGTGTGCTTTTTTTTCCATCTCCGCTTATTCTCGCTATCCCTTTTTTAAAACATATTTCTTCTACGATCCCATGGCAGCCATCACATTGGGATATCGCCCCTTTCCTTGAGTTAGACAGGTTACTTTTTTCCCAGGCTCCTCCCCCTTGGGTATATATCCCTGCTCCTCCCCTCTCCTGGTGTCTTTTTTCCTGTCTCCTTGTTAGTTAAGGCAGGAAGGTTACTTTTATTTTTGGCTCACCTTTTAGATACAGGGATCACTCAGGGGGTTGCAGCTTGGGAGCGTGACCCTTAATAGGGTGCCTGTCCATGCCATCAGGAGTACAGTAGCGGGCGTCTGTAGCTCCTCTCTCCTTCATAGCACCAGCACTAGCGCTTGCAGCGTGTGCACTCTCCGGCAGGGATTGCTGACTGAGAGGAAAAAGTTGTTAAACTCCAGCGTGAGCTACAAGCGCGGACGCCGGGATTGGACTACAGGAGCCAGAATCCCTTGCGTCGCGTCTTCCTGCCGCGTACTTCCGGTTTCGGCAGTACGCGCAGAAACTACAGGTCCCATGTTCCTTTGCGCTATCGCGCACTTCCGGTACGCCGGGCGGCGTTTGCACGCTTCCAGCGCGCTCTGCTTGAATAAAAGAGGCAGAATGTCAGTGTCTGCTGTGAGGCAAAGCAGCAGCAGTGGAGTTCTGACAAAGCGGCTGTAAGGTAGGACGATGGGTTACTTCTGCTATCAGCATCTGTAAAACGCAGTGTGTGTATACATACCTTATGGGTTTTTTATGTTGCTGCAGATAGTGGTGTTGTGAGATGGATCTGCCTTCCCCCAGTAGAGGAAACAGTGCCCCTGTGAGGTAAGCCTTATAAGTTTTTGTGATAGGGAGTTTTAGAAAATTTTATTTCAGATTAGTAATAGGGGTTTTTTATTGTTGTTATAGTGTGCCTTCTGAACCAAAGAAAAAAGTTGCTAAGAAGAAGCATACAGAAATACGCTGCATGGCTTGTGATAGAGTGATTGATGCTGCACTTGACAAAACTATATGTGAGAGCTGTGAACCACAGCCGGAAGCCCCTGATAATCAGTCTATAATGCTGGAGAAATTGATGGACTGGATGAAAAAATCCTTTGTGGCTAAAGAGGATGAACACCAAGGGCGAAATGTAATAGGGTGCGATTTTTGGACGAGTTCCAAACTCGCCAGAAATCGCACCTTTAAAAATCGTGTTTTTTGCCGCGAATTCGCATATGTAATGAGATGCGAATTAGCGGCAAAAAATGTGATTTGCCGCGATTTGCCGCGATTTTTAGTCATGAAAATGTGCGCATTTTCAGTCATGAAAATGTGCGCATTTTCATAAATGCGATTTTGTGCTAAAAAAAAAAAGTAAAAAAAAAAATGGCGTGGGGTCCCCCCTCCTAAGCATAACCAGCCCCGGGCTCATTGAGCCGGACCTGGTTCCAAAAATACGGGGGACAAAAAATCTGGGGGTCCCCCGTATTTTGAAACCAGCACCGGGCTCCAACAGCCCGCGGTGTCATGCCACAGCCGGGGGACACTTTTTATACAAGGTCCCCCGGCCAAAACATGAGCACCGTGGCTGGTCAGCCTTGGACGGGGTACCTGGAGGAGTGGGGACCCCCCCAATAAAGGGGTCCCCCCCCCCAGGCTTCACCCGTCCAGGGCTGAAGCCCGGGGCTGTCACCGGCGTCCGTGGCCAGTGGACGCCGGCCTGATAGGGTTAAATCCATCATACATATCATTACATTGCTTTTTACCGGCGAACTACAAGTGCCAGCAGACCTCCCCCGCATGCTGGGACTTGGAGAACCACAAGTCCCAGCATGCGGGGCATTAATGGGCCCGCTGGGACTTGTAGTCCACCTGTAAAAAGAATGTTTATAAAAAACACACACACAGAGAAGTACAAGTTTATTACACACACACACCTCACTTTTACACCAGCGTTACTTACCATTCCTGGATCCAGCGCTGGTCTGGCTGCTTTACAGCCGGCTCCCCCCGCACTGACAGGCAGCGGGGAGAACCGGCTTTCTCCGTTGCCTGTCACCGGCTTTCTCCGTCCGTAGCTTCTGTAGCGCTGTCCGAGTGCTACAGAGGCTGAGAGCGTGATTGGCTGAGCTACAGTATGCGTCTCCATGGAGACGCATAGCTCAGTCCTGATTGGCTGAGCTATGCGTCTCCATGGAGACGCATACTGTAGCTCAGCCAATCACGCTCTCAGCCTCTGTAGCACTCGGACAGCGCTACAGAAGCTACGGACGGAGAAAGCCGGTGACAGGCAACGGAGAAAGCCGGTTCTCCCCGCTGCCTGTCAGTGCGGGGGGAGCCGGCTGTAAAGCAGCCAGACCAGCGCTGGATCCAGGAATGGTAAGTTACGCTGGTGTAAAAGTGAGGTGTGTGTGTGTAATAAACTTGTACTTCTCTGTGTGTGTGTTTTTTATAAACATTCTTTTTACAGGTGGACTACAAGTCCCAGCGGGCCCATTAATGCCCCGCATGCTGGGACTTGTGGTTCTCCAAGTCCCAGCATGCGGGGGAGGTCTGCTGGCACTTGTAGTTCGCCGGTAAAAAGCAATGTAATGATATGTATGATGGATTTAACCCTATCAGGCCGGCGTCCACTGGCCACGGACGCCGGTGACAGCCCCGGGCTTCAGCCCTGGACGGGTGAAGCCTGGGGGGGGGACACCCCTTTATTGGGGGGGTCCCCACTCCTCCAGGTACCCCGTCCAAGGCTGACCAGCCACGGTGCTCATGTTTTGGCCGGGGGACCTTGTATAAAAAGTGTCCCCCGGCTGTGGCATGACACCGCGGGCTGTTGGAGCCCGGTGCTGGTTTCAAAATACGGGGGACCCCCAGATTTTTTGTCCCCCGTATTTTTGGAACCAGGACCGGTCCAAGAGTCCGGGGCTGGTTTCAGAAATACGGGGGACCCCTATGCTTTTTGTCCCCCCGTATTTTTGGAACCAGGTCCGGCTCAATGAGCCCGGGGCTGGTTATGCTTAGGAGGGGGGACCCCACGCCGTTTTTTTTTTATAAAAACACTTTTACACATTTTTATTAACAGAACCATGCACAGATCTCAATGATCTGTGCATGGTTCTGTCAAATTCGCCTGTCAGAACCTGGTCTATTTTTTTTGCGATTTTTGGTAACATTTACCAAAAATCGCACCCTATTACATTTGCGAGTTGTATACTTTATAATGGGAAAACATCTGGATGCGAATTGAAATGTGACTAAAAATCGCACTTCTAAAAGTGCGATTTCGCGGTAAAAAGTGCGATTTTTTACCGCGATTTTCAACCTATTAAATGTGCGATTTTTGGAAAATGTGCGATTTCGGCCGTTTTTGACCAAAAATCGCACATGTCTAAAAAATCGCACCCTATTACATTTCGCCCCAAGGGTCTAAGAGAACAAGAGACCAGGCAGAATTGGAGTATGAAGGAAATGATACCTCTGATGATGGGGAGGAATTTAAAGATGGCTCTGATGAACCAGGGGAGATTAAAGAGGATAATAGAGTATTCAATTTTGAAACAGTAGAATATGTGCTGAAACATATTTATAAATCGATGAATTATAAAGAGACTGTCACACCCATAGAAGGGGCCGATTTATTATTTGAGGACAGATCCAAGAAGGGTCGTTCCTTCCCGGTTCATCGTGTTATGAAGGAGACTATTGTGAAGGAATGGTCAAATTTGGAAAAGAAACAAGGAAAGTTATTCCGTATTGATAAAATGTATCCTATAAAGGATGAGGAATGTCTTAAGTGGTGTGGTATACCCAAGATAGATGCCGCAGTGGCAGAGGTGACTTCACGCACTACATTACCATTGGAAGATGGAGCCTCATTCCGGGATCCAATGGATCGAAGAATGGAAGGTTCATTGAAGAAACTGCACCTTTCCACAGCGGTATCCCTGAAGTCAGGGGTAGCGATGGCCTCAGTTACAAGGGCGGTGAGGATGTGGTGTACTACACTTCATACGGACTTAGAGGAGAAGATCTCTAGACAGTACATCATGAAGAATCTAGAAGTGATTCAAAGGGCTGTTGAATTTCTTTGTGAAATGTCTTTAGATGTGACCTCCTTTGCGGCCAGATCTATGGCAGCAGGGGTAGCAGCAAGGAGGGCTCTATGGTTGCGATCCTGGTCAGCTGATTCTCATTCTAAAAACCGTCTGGTCTCGTTACCGTTTGAAGGATCATTTCTCTTTGGCACCAAGCTAGATGCCCTGATTCACAGGCTCACGGGGGGCAAGTCCCTAAAGCTTCCCCAGGATAAAAGGAATAAATTCCCGTATCCAAGTACCTACAAGCAAAACTTTAGAGATGCCAAAGCATACAGGCCGGGTAGGCCGTACAGTCAGAGAGGCTCCTTTTCCAGCTCCAGACAGTCCTTTCGGCAGAATTATAGGAGAGGTGGAAGACAATGACAACCAGCTATTTCCCCCGGTGGGAGCCCGTCTGGCCCAGTTTCCACAGGTATGGGACATTTCAATTCAGGACAGATGGGTACAGAGGATAATTCGAGAGGGTTATTCTTTGGAATTCAACCAGACTCCCACCACAGATTTTTTCCAGAGGTCAAGAAAACCCAGGTCGGCACTAGAGTCAAGAGAGTTAGAGAAAATTCTAACCAATTTACTGTCCATAGAAGCAGTGGAGACGGTGCCAAGGAACCAGTGGGGGAAAGGGATGTACTCCAATTTGTTCCTCGTAGAGAAGAATACGGGGGGGTTCAGAACTATTATAGATCTGAGAAGACTGAATCGATTCTTAATAGTGAGGAAGTTTCGTATGGAGACCATGAGAACCATTACGGCAGGAATAAGAAAGGGGGACTTCATGGTGTCCCTGGACCTAAAAGATGCCTACTATCATGTTCCAGTACATCAGCTGCATCGGAAGTACCTCAGGTTTTGCATAAAAGGGAAGCATTACCAATTTACGGGTCTACCCTTCGGGCTTGCGGCCTCTCCGAGGGTCTTCACGAAAGTGTTAGTAACTCTGGTGGCACTATTAAGAAGAAAAGGGATTCTCATTTGGCCGTATTTAGACGACATACTCATAGCAGCTCCATCCGAACGGGTGCTCACACATCACGTGCAGATTGTGATCGACTGTTTACAGAGGCACGGGTGGCTAGTGAATCGTCAGAAGAGTCAGTTGACGCCCACACAGAGAATCAAGTTTTTGGGGGTAATAATAGACTCAAGAAAGTTCGAAATATCGCTATCAGAAGAAAGGTGCATAAAGGTCAGGGGGCTGTCGGACTCAATTGCAAAGACAAGAGTGACATCCTTGAAAGAATGCACAAGATTACTAGGGATGATGTCTTCCACAATAGGGGTCATTCCATGGGCTCAATGGAGAATGAGAGAGTTACAGTGGGCAATCCTGCCACTTCTAAAGAAAAGGGTGTCCATAACAAAGAAGATAAATCTGTCTTCAGAAGCAAGAAGGTCTCTACACTGGTGGGCCAGAGAAGCTTTGGAAGACAAGACGACATCTCTCCAGTCACCAAGATTCCGGTTAATCACAACCGACGCGAGTCAGCTAGGTTGGGGAGCTCATTGCGAAGGAGAGACAATTCAAGGCACGTGGAAGGCGAAAGAGAGTGCAAACTCGTCAAACTGGCGAGAGGCAGAGGCCGTATGGAGAGCGATAAGAAACTTTTCCCAGACGATCATGGGGACACATTTAAGAATCTTCTCCGACAATACCTCGGTGGTTGCCGATATAAATCACCAGGGGGGAACCAGGAGCAAGTCACTTATGACAGTACTCTCAAGGATACTGTCTTGGGCGGAAGAGAACGTGGAGTCGTTAACAGCCATTCATGTCCCAGGGGAGCAGAACATACTGGCAGATTTCCTCAGCCGAAACAAAGTGCACCCAGGGGAATGGGAGCTGAATGGAGGAGTCTTCAGAGAGGTGACCAGCCGGTTTGGGGTGCCGGAAGTAGATCTAATGGCGACACACTTAAACAAGAAGGTGAACAGATTCTTCTCCAGATACTCTCTTCCCCAGACAGCAGCGATAGATGCTTTCTCCGTACAGTGGACGTGCAGTTTGGGGTACGTGTTTCCCCCATTTCCACTAATTCCCAAGGTTCTAAAGAAGATAATGGACGAGGGGACGGAAGTGATAATCATTCTTCCCTTTTGGCCCCGGAGGGCATGGTTTACAACAGTGCTGAGAATGGCAGTTCAAGAACCTTGGACATTGCCGGTGGTTCCAGAACTCCTGATGCAGGGGCAGCTGCTACATCCAGATCCCGCAGGGTTAGCTTTGACGGCGTGGAGATTGAGCGGGGCCATCTGAGGCAGAAGGGTCTTTCGGACCAAGTTATTTCTCTGTTGCTCCAAGCAAGAAAGAAGATTTCGTCTGTGGCTTATTATAGGGTCTGGCGAGCGTTTCTCAACTGGAGAGGGTCGATGGAGGCAATACAGGAAGTTACAACTGCTGAGGTTTTACAATTCCTTTACAAGGGGTTTGCAGATGGTCTGGCTAATTCAACATTGAAGGTTCAGATTTCAGCCTTAAGTGTCCTATTAGAGAGAAGACTGGCGGAAGAACAACTGATTATTAGGTTCGGGAATGCGATCAAGAGGATGAGACCTCCAATTAGATCTCTGGTAGCCTCCTGGGACCTAAATCTAGTATTAAAAGCTCTGATGAGTCCACCTTTTGAGCCGTTAGCAGAAATCTCGTTAAAGCACTTGAATTGGAAGACCGTATTTTTAGTCGCCATCACCTCAGCGAGAAGAGTTAGTGAACTCCAAGCGCTATGGGCAGAGGAGCCATATCTGAAGATTCTTCCTGATAAAATTGTTCTTAGAACCAATCCTCATTTTCTCCCCAAAGTCATTTCTGAATTTCATTTGAACCAAGAAATTTCACTGCCAACGTTTTATCCAGAACCCAAGAGTGAGGAAGAGATGGTCTTACACAATTTGGATGTAGTAAGGAGTATTACTACTTATTTGAAGAGAACGGAGGAAATCAGGAAGACAAAGAGTTTATTTATAATCCCTGAGGGGTCAAGGAAGGGATTGACTCCTACGAAGCAAACCATTTCAAGATGGATCAGGGAGATCATTGTATTCGTGTACAAGTTGGAAGGAAAAGAAGTTCCAGCGATTGTCACGGCACACTCTACAAGGGCTACGTCGACTTCGTGGGCTTTGAAGGCGAAGGCGTCGATAAAGGACTTATGTGACGCTGCTACTTGGTCCTCAGTTCATACGTTCTCTAGACATTATGAAATAAATGTGTCTGTTCCTCAATTTGGGGATCAAGTATTACATGGTGTGATGGATAATTAAAAGAATTATAACTTGACTGGGCCCTCCCGTGTATTTAGCTTTGGTATTCCCAATGTGATGGCTGCCATGGGATCGTAGAAGAAAACATCGGATTATACTTACCGATAATTCCTTTTCTTCCTAGAGACCATGGCAGCCATTATTTGCCCTCCCTTATGTTCTTTTTTCCCAGAGAGGAAGGAGACACTCGAAAAGACACCAGGAGAGGGGAGGAGCAGGGATATATACCCAAGGGGGAGGAGCCTGGGAAAAAAGTAACCTGTCTAACTCAAGGAAAGGGGCGATATCCCAATGTGATGGCTGCCATGGTCTCTAGGAAGAAAAGGAATTATCGGTAAGTATAATCCGATGTTTTCTTCCAAATGTGTCACTTGTAAAGATGCCTTCCTAGTGGTCCAGGGGACACGGTATGAAGTATCCACCTAATAGAATGTGTGCTTCCCAGTTCTTCTCCACTGCGCCTTACCGTCCCTTTAGCTTTCCCCTACATTACCATGCAAGATGTTATCATGTGCTGAGGTGAACAGCATTGAGTGATGGATCAGTTCCACTATTGAAATAATATGAGATCAGCCCCTCATCACACTTTGTGTGTTCCAGAGGACGATATTACCCATGTCCAGTGTGTTTTTCCTTCTTCTCTGTCTAATCTTACTATCCCTTTGATTTTTTTCTTAAAATTGTCAATTTGATATATGCTATGCAAATGTTTTGGGACGTATCCCACTGCATGTTCAATAATCATGCTGAGCATTTAGGATTCAGAGACCACACAACACTCTTTGGGCCTTATTCAGATCTGAGCTCAGTACAAATTTGTTTGTAAAATGGGCAAAACCATGTGCACTGCAGGTGGGGCAGATGTAACACGTGTAGAGAGAGTTAGATTTGTGTGAGTTATTTTGTTTCGGTGCAGGGTAAATACTGGCTGCATTATTTTTTACACTGCAATTTAGATTTCAGTTTCAACACACCACACCCAAATTTAACTTTCTCTATACATGTTACATCTGCCCCACCTGCAGTGCACATGGTTTTGCCCATTTTCCAAACAAATTTGTACTGAGCTCAGATCTGAATAAGACCCTTTACACTAAGGGTTAATCACAGCTCGTCAACGCATAAGTTACATACATGCACATACAGTATTTTCATTAACGTATCATGCTTTGTATAGAACTACCAGTGCGCTATGCTCTCATTCTAAAACACACGCTTCTGGTTACCCTTATTACACTTGTATCTTCAGGACCAGGTATCACTGGATTTACTACCTGGCTGTCACATTTAACCTCCCGGTATTGCAGGAGAATTTTATTCACTTACATTACACCGATACGACGTATCTTAATATGCCATTTCATTTCTTACATACACCTTTTAATGTGATTTAAGTTGTGGTCACTGTGTTTTATTAATTGTGGTTTTCATATTTGTTTTTTTCTATAACAGGTAGCGTGACCCTCTGAGGCTAGTTTTTCCATGCTCTAAAATACACAGCTTTGCAAGACCCCGGAGTGCCAGTTTTTTTCTTCGTTTGTACCTCTTACCAGGACAGGCACCAAGGCAGTTGCCCACATGGAGTGAGTGCCAAGCCGGAATACTGTGTGTATATATATATATATATATATGAAAGAAGGAGGTTCCCAGAATGCGCCCTTCCTAAAGTGCGGGATAATGATTGTTCTATCCAACACCAAACCAAAGTTTACAATGCCCGTACAAAAGGATAATTCTTTAACAATAAAAAGTTTTTATTTAAAAGTTGTCTTCTCAGTGAGGATGTTAGCCTGTTATATATACAGCGTGAAGAAGACAACGGCACTCAGAGGACTTTCAATCAAGTAAAAAAGTGTATTCAAATGGTGTCCAAAGTTTCGGGGTGCTTACACCCCTTTGTCAAGGTACAATGGTGAATTCTTCTGCACACCACACAGCACTTTATCTTTTCGGTATTGCACGCCCTGACGAAAAGACTTAGGTCTTGAAATGTAGGCTACAACAGCAATGCAATAAAAAAGGTATTTCTTTCATCTAATGCCGTTGGAGTGCCGCCTGCCTAATTGAAACCGGGTCACCGGGACATAGGGCACACAGTGATTATTCATTTAAGGAAGGCACCGCGGAACATCAAGAGCATCAGCAGGAGTGCCCGAACTACCCCTGGTATATATATATATATATATATATATATATACACCGACACACAAAGGAGGTTATTCTGGTTCACATGCAGTGCTGCAAATGTTCCCCGCACGGCTGCGAATGGATGTTTTGCATAAACATCCATTCACAGCCTTGGGTGCTTGAACCAAATCATTCGATGGTTGCCAACCATCAAATGATTTGGAACATGCAAGCAAAACTAAGTCACTCTCAGGTGCCTTAGTTTTGCATTTTGCCTGTACAGGAACAGTGTAGGCAGCTCACATTAGGTGATATCAGCTGCCCACCCCCAGCAGCCGTGTCAGTGGGAACGCCCATTGTTTTAATTTGAATTCCTATGAAATGCTGGGTGTTCCCTTGTGTGTTTCCCCTTGCAGCCGCCCCTCACCCCCCTGCCCACACAGGTGGGTGCAAACGGGACCGCGACCTAGCAGTTTGCTGTGCTCACTCGCACCTAGGGGTTTATTCTGATTCATTCGGAAAGGCCCAAGCACTCTCTAATGAACAAAACCATATGCACTGCAGGTGGGTGTAACATGTGCAGAGAGAGTTAGATTTGGGTGTTTTATTGTTTCTGTGCAGGGTAAATACTGGCTGCTTTATTTTTACACTGCAATATAGATATCAGTTTGAAGTACACCCCCCACCCAAATCTAACTCTCTCTGCAGATGCCCCACTCTCATTGCCCCACCTTTCCGAGTGAACCAGAATACCCCCCCTAGTGTATGAACATGCGCAGCATTGCGCATGTGTATTAGCAAAACACGTGGGTGGGCAATGGGAGTAGAATAACCTCCAAAGTCCAAATGCCCGCTCTCGTAGTTTTAAATAATAACTTGCCGAGTGCTCTCTGAATGAGTACGTTCACAAATGCAGAATCCACAGTTCTTCATACGGTGGTGAATAATGCAACTTGAAACTGGTCTTAAAACGGCAACGTTTCTATGCCTTTATTGGAGTTTTTGTCAAGATATATATATATATATATATATATATATATATATATATATATATAGATATATATATATATACATATATATATATATACATATATATATATACATATATATATACATTATATATATATATATATATATATATATATATATATATATATATATAGTGTAGATGGCAAAAAGGCGTCACTCGGAGACTGGATACAGGTTCAAGACTTTATTGTGTGGTGACCGACACCAGTGTTTCGAGCAAACTGCTCGTCCTCAGGGTACCCTGAGGACGAGCAGTTTGCTCGAAACACTGGTGTCGGTCACCACACAATAAAGTCTTGAACCTGTATCCAGTCTCCGAGTGACGCCTTTTTGCCATCTACACTACAATTGGTCTTTGACCTGGGAAGGCACCGGAGCAAGCATTGCTTATACAGATTTGTGGAGTGCCGGATTTCTTCTTTTGCTATATATATATATATATATATATATATATATATATATATATATATATATATATATATATATATATATATATATATATATATATATATATATATATATATATATATATATATATATATAATATAGTTATGGGTAAGTATTCTAATAAAATGGACAGTGATAAACCACCAACCAATCAGCTTAAAACTCATTTTTCAAACACAACTTATAACATGACAGTTAGCAGCTGATTGGCTGGTGGTGTATTACTCTATTTTATCACTTTTCAAGCTAAGTGCTTCTGGACCTCTGTTCTTTCCCACAATTCCAGTGCACTTATTGGCAGTGCCATTTTATGAAGCTTATGGAAATATATATTTTATACTTTATATTCAAGTAATGAGTTTAAAAAGTGAGAATTATTTCAGTATAATATACATACACTGGGGCAGATGTATAAAGCCGGGTGAAGAGATGAAGTGGAGATAAAGTCCATGGTGATAGTACAAGCACAAGCCAATCAGCTATTTTTGAAAAATAACGAGGCTGGTGCGTTATCACCTTCCACTTTATTTCTTCACCAGGCTTAATTCATCTGTCCCACTATAAGGGATACATATTCGATCACATATTTGATATGTTTTCATTTTCTGCAATTTAGTGCTTTTATGCTGATTATGTTTTTAATATATAAAATGTGTATTCAAATGATCTGATCTGTAAAAATCTATAGATCCTATGGCAAGTTAATCTTAGTTTTTAATCATTATGAGATCTTATTAGCTATGATAAAAATTATAATACAATACATACTAAAGACGACTGTTGCATTGGTACTTGTTTCCTAGCACGGCCACAACGATCTTGATCTGGGGCATCACAGGTAAAAAAATCGCGTCGGTCGCATCGCATGCGGGCTAAAAAATCGCATGCGATGCGACGTACGCGTCCTCCGACCTTTTCATACCCCCACTATCCACGTCGGCGTGGAGTTGAGAATAGATTAGTGTGGCGAGCGCAGCGAGCCACCGAGCCTGAAGCGTGGCGAGCGGACGCGGATACCTTCACAGGTAAACGCGTCCCTTCGCGGGCTTCACAGGTATCCGCGTCCGCTCGCCACGCTTCGGGCTCGGTGGCTCGCTGCGCTCGCCACACTCATCTATTCTCAACTCCACGCCGACGTGGATAGTGGGGGTATGAAAAGGTCGGAGGACGCGTACCGCCGCCCCTCGCGGGCTCGCTGTGCTCGCCACGCTTCGGGTTGACGTTGATCGTGGGGTGGCGCTAACTATTTTTGGGGGGCCATTTCACTGGTCAGGGGGGGGGTTTGGAGTCTCTGGCCCATTTAACATTGTTCCCTATGTTGATTTGGGTAAATTGAGGCTTTTACATTGTTCCCTATGGGAAATCGCGGGCATCGCGTCGGTACCATCGCATGCTTTTTTTGGCCGCATACGATGGGACCGACGCGATTTTGACTTTTTCAATGCATTTCAATGGGAAATCGCGGGCATCGCGTCGGTCGCATCGCAGACCATTAAAAATTACCCGCGATGCCTGCGATTGTGGCCGTGCTAGGAAACAAGTACTGTTGCATTAAATAGAAAGATTAAACCTACATTAAAAAAACTTTTGTGTATTAAATTGCGTGGTTAGTAAATAGTAACATCCAGAGATAACATTTCCATTGCTAATATGGTATTTACAATGGTAGTGTAAACCAGGGCTAGGATAGCTTTGGCACACCAAGGGCAGGAACCAAGGGCAGAACTACTGCCGGTGCAGTGCGCCGAGCCCGAGTGGTTAAAGGGGCATGGTGCCACTGTCTGCCCACCATGAGGAAGTTCCTTTTTTTTTTTTTAAATGTTCATCACTGCGTGCATAAAAGGGCGGTGAGGGGGGGTTTGCCGTGTGGCAGACAGACATGGATGCCGTGGCAGCAGCTCCCTGCACCTCTGTATCAATTCCATATGGTGACGGGGGCAGGGGAGAATTTAGGGGTCAGGCCGCCCCTAGGCAAAACATTTTTGGCCGCCCCCCTTGAATTAACATATTCATTATTTAGTTATATGATATAAATATATCACCACGGCATCAAGCTCGGAGAGAGTCACATTGAATACTTGCAGGCAGCAAGTCCAGATCCCTTTCCATCCCAATGGGCGGAGAGACCCTTCTTACTGCGGAACTGATGTTAGCTGCCCCACAAGCCTGAGGCAGGCATGCCCAGCCAGCGTCAGCCCTGCCTCTCTCCTCCCACTCTCAGTCTGTGCCCCATCCTCATCCCCAGGGTGAGCCAGGGTCTGTAGCAGCAGCTCCACGGCAGTATTGCTGGCAGTGTCATGCATATAGAGAAGTAGCTAGGTAACATTGTGCCCAGACCAAGAGTATATTTTGACACACCCCCCACCCCATAGTAATTTTTCTTTCTTATAGTTATGCCCGGTACACATTATTCCAGACACCATAATGCCCATTCTACATTATTCCACGCACAATAATGCCATGTACACATTATTCCATACAGCGTAATGTCCGTTACACAATTTTCCATACAGCGTAATGCCCATTACACACCATAATGCCCAGTACACATTATGACACACTGTAATGCCCACTGCCTCCTGGCTCCTTTCCACTCCTCCCAGGGCTGCCATCAGAAAGTTTGGGACCTGGGACTGACCAGATAGACAGCCTCTCCAAGATGAGCATCGGTACGGCCGGCTAAGCATGTCACCACAAGTAGTGCACTAAAATCAATCCTAATTTCCTGATTAACAGTGAAATAGCCAGATCCATATTACAGAAAGCATGAGTTGTACCCACATGGCACTGCTCAGTGCCTGCCTATGCGGATCAGCTTTAATGCACCTTCAGTGGGCACAGTGCCTGCCCTCACTCATAGTATTAATTTAAAGATTGAAGCACATACATGACAATATGTATATTAATTGATTTTGTCCAAAAATATGAATAAAAACCGAATATGAATATATAAAGATTTAAAAATACATATTACTGCCATGGTGTTGTTAGCAAAATACATGATATTTTAGCCAATTGTCACACACAAATAGATCACGCCAGAAAAAAAAAAACATACCAAAGAGTGTTTAATCAGTACCGATGTAGGGTCATGGTTATCCCTTTCTTTCCCTAGAAAAGAACAGTCCCCTCTCCTGCAGCAGCCTCTTTCAGCTGCTCTCACTGAGATTCCTTCTCAACAAGTTGCCGGGCATTTTTATATACACACCGGAGAGCTCATCTCTTTACAGCCGGCATCCTTTTTCAATGCTGTCTGCCGCTGCCCACTGTACGGTCCAGACCCGGAGGGAGGGAGGCAGGGAGGGGGAGAAATACGGACAGATGCACAGTGCCAGAACGGGCGCGCCGCTCGGCTCAGCTGTCCCAGCCCATTCTATACACAGCAGCCAATCAGCTGTCTGTGTAGAATAGCCAATGGGCGCCGGGCGGCAGTGAGCCTAAACCAGTGAGCAGCGCCGGCGGAGCCTCTCAGACAGTCGCAGCCGCAGGACCGAACTCTATTTCAGATGCATAACTAAGCAAACGGGCAGCAGCGATTGACGAGCGGTGCGGATGCCAATTAGGGCGCCGCTCGACTCCGCCATGCTGCTACTGCCTGGACTGGTCCCGGTGTTGATTATTAAAACACACTCCCAGGCAATTTGCCATGCCGCCCCTAAAAGCTGCCGCCCATAGGCCCGTGCCTCACGGGCCTAGTTACAAATCTGGCCCTGGACGGGGGTGGAGGGGGGGGTGTGTTGAGGGGATTATGGAAAGACGCATGGAAAGACGCAGGGGGCAATGTTAGAGAAATGCAGGGTAAGAATAAAAATGTCTTTTTGTGAATCATGACATGTTTACTGTGAAAATTGTACTTGTGGCACTCAAGATGATGACTGATTGTCCCTTGGATTTGCATTCTTCAAAAGTAAGAGTCCATTTTTTTTTTAAGAGTAATGGTGAGCTGCACACTATATTTTTCATTAAAACCCTACATGTGGGCAGGCAATCAGGCCATAACATGGTGAGTGCTGAATGGGATTTTTGAATATACACCAATGTGCGAGGCCAAACAGTGATCAAATTCAGTGGCGGAAAGTTACTAAGATGGGAGTTTTATTTCACATGGAATGTTGCTATTGGGCAACCAATCAGATACTATTATCTTCTTAAAGGTGATAAATAAATAAGAAATAGATTCTGATTGGTTTCCCATAGCAACATCCCATGTGAAATAAAACTCCCATCTTAGTAAATTACCCCCAATGTCTTTATTTGTAAGCACAGGATATTTTTGAAGTTGAAGAAAGTTTTGCTATGGGGAAGGGGAGTTGTTCATAGTTTTTATGGTATATATTTAAATTTCTTATGCTTAAAAAAAAAAAAAAAAACTATGCTTTTGTGTGTGTGTGTGTGTGTGTGTGTGTTGGGGGGGGGCACAACTTGCTACAGTAGTTTCACCTCTGGTGGGAACAACACATCCCAGCATGCCCTGCCACTGTTCTGATGTTAGGGCATGCTGGGATGTGTAGAGCCAACAAGAGTGTGGGACAACCGGTAGACAGCAAAAAGGTTGACAAGCATTAGGTCTACACCATTAGGTCGACAAGCATTTAGGTCGACATGCATTATGATCGACATGCAAGAAGGTCGACATGCAAGAAGGTCGACAAGCAAGACGGTCGACATAGGTTAAGGTCGACATGTCTTTAGGTCGACACACACATTAGGTCGATTTTTCACTTTTTTTTGTTCCAAATGTCAACACATTCGACATGGACACTAAAACTAAGCACCGGGTCCCCTCGCTATGCTCGCCATGCTTTGCTGTGCTCGGCACACTATTTTATTCTCCCTCCACGCCCTAGTGGATGGTAGGGCATGAAATACCGCCTGTCGGCACATGTCGATTCCAAAAAAAGTGAAAACCCCATGTCAACCTTCCCCATGTCGACCTAATGCTTGTGTCGACCTAATGCTTGTGTCGACCTAATCGCATGTCAACCTTAATGCATGTCGACCTTCTTGCACGTTGACCTTCTTGCACGTTGACCTTAATGCATGTCAACCTAAATGCTTGTCGACCTAATGTGTTTCGACAAAGAAAAAGAATGCAGACTGGATGATGGTTAAAAAACCTTCTCCAGACCACAAAAACCTGCCACTTAGTAAAGATTAAATATAATTGAAATTATGTTTTTTTATATCATTTATACCTGCTGCTGCACGTGTCTTAGTGAGTGTGCCTAAACTCACAAAATAGATGGAGAACACACAAAAAACACATTACGGCACGCTGTGCTGCTAGGTATATCAATACTCTGAATAGTTCTGCTTGAGCAAAAAGAAATCAGACACACTGTTTGTATAAGATAACAAGTTTATGAATTTTAAAATTGTAAAAACATAATTAAAAAATATACACATCTATATAATAAGTTGAAGAGTGTGTGTGTGTGTGTTTGTGTGTGCGTGTGTGCGTGTCTGTTGCATTGCGGACACACAGTGGCACTCAGAGCCACCAAATTCAGCAATAAGATACCTCTCGACACCTCGAAGCCGAGCTTTAATTTGCCTGCATTGATGATCTGGCAAAAAGATTGACGATCTGGGAAACAGATGACGAAGGAACTACTCCACACCTGATTTCATTGTTGTCATTGAGTATGATTGACACATTCTAACATTGTGGTGAAGGCTTTAACCAATTAGGAAAAATTGAGCATATACATATACCACACATCACACACGTACACACACACACACACAGTACACCACATACGCAGACATAGCACTCAACAAACACATATATGCGTAGCG
This sequence comes from Crinia signifera, assembly GCF_055691185.1. Lineage (NCBI taxonomy): Eukaryota > Metazoa > Chordata > Amphibia > Anura > Myobatrachidae > Crinia > Crinia signifera. The sequence continues at coordinate 128,045,134 of NC_139224.1, forward strand.
CACCTCACACACTCATGCCCCTTTCCCACTGCAGCTCTTAAACGGTATATTGCCATTTTCCCCCCACAATTTACCGTTTAAGGCTGCAGTGGGAAAGCGCCAGAGTTGAAATACTGGTTAAAGTTAACCAGTATTTCAACCCATTTTAAAAGCAGAGTCCTACACGTTTAAATACCGTTTTTAAGGCAGTGGGAATGCCTCTGAAACGGTATTTAGTAAAAAAAAAATCGGTGTCGGGTCCCCCCCCACTGCCATAACCAGCACCAGGCTGAAAGAGACGGCGCTGGTATTAAAAAATCAGGAAACCCGACAAATAGGGCTTTGCTGATTTTTTAAGACCAGCCCCAGGCTCAAGGGCCGGGGCTGGTTCCCAAAATACGGGGACAAAATGAGTAGGGGTCCCCCGTATTTTAAGAACCAGCCCCAGGCACAACCAGCAAGCAGGGTAATGCCAAAGCCGGGGGACATTTATTATATAAGGTCCCGCGGCCAAAGCATTAACCCTACCGACCAGTCAGCCTGGCCAGGGGTCCTGGGGGAGTGGGGACCCCCCCAATTAAGGGGTCACCCCTCCAGGACTTACCTGACCAGGCTGAAGCCTGGTGCTGTCCTCGATGCCCCTGGGCGGTAGGCATCGAGCTGATCTTTGTGTAAAAAGATAGATGAAAAAACTATTGTTTTAAACTGTGGAACTATGAGTCCCAGCAAGCCTCCCCCGCAAGCTGGGACTTGGAGAACCACAAGTCCCAGCCTGCGGGGCATTAAAGGGCCCGCTGGGTCTTGTAGTTCCACAGTAAAAAAAATAGTTAAATAAACACACTGACAAGCCAGAAAAATAAAAGTTTAATACATACATTACACAAACACACTGATACTTACCTATCTTGATCCCGTAGGTAGGTCCCAGGGTCCGATCCGGTGGCTTGGTTCCGGGGTCTTGGTTCCGGGGCTGGTCCGGGTCCGGGGCTCCAGGGCTGAAGAGTCCGGGGTCCTGGATCCGTAGTAATCCAAAGGGTTACCTGGGGAAGGAAATCCTACTCACTTGTCCTCTGGCGTCCACCCCGGAATCTTCCCTTCAAGTCGCGCTGCTCCCGGCTGCTGGTACCCGCTCCGCTGTACACTAGAGACGTAGAGATCCTTCATCCTCGGCGTCTCTACTCAGAATGAATTCTGGCCAATCAGGAGCCAACTTTCTCTGCTCCTGATTGGCCGCTAAGCGGCTTCTGATTGGCCAGAATTCATTCTGAGTAGAGACGCAGAGGAAGAAGGATCTCTGCGTCTCTAGTGTACAGCGGAGCAGGTGCCAGCAGCTGGGAGCAGCGCGACTTGAACTGAAGATGCCGGGGTGGTCGCCAGAGGACAGGTAAGTAGGATTTCCTTCCCCAGGTAACCCTTTGGATTACTACGGATCCTGGACCCCGGACTCACCAGCCCTGGAGCCCCGGAACCAAGGCCCCGGAACCAAGTCACCGGACTGGACCCAGGGACCTACCGACGGGCTCAAGATAGGTAAGTATCAGTGTGTTTGTGTAATGTATGTATTAAACTTTTATTTTTCTGGCTTGTCAGTGTGTTTATTTAACTATTTTTTTTACTGTGGAACTACAAGACCCAGCGGGCCCTTTAATGCCCCGCAGGCTGGGACTTGTGGTTCTCCAAGTCCCAGCTTGCGAGGGAGGCTTGCTGGGACTCATAGTTCCACAGTTTAAAACAATAGTTTTTTCATCTATTTTTTTACACAAAGATCAGCTCGATGCCCACCACCCAGGGGCATCGAGGACAGCACCAGGCTTCAGCTTGGTCAGGTAAGTTCTGGAGGGGGGGGACCCCTTTATTGGGGGGGTCCCCACTCCCCCAGGACTCCTGGCCAGGCTGACTGGTCGGTAGGGTTAATGCTTTGGCCGCGGGACCTTATATAATAAGTGTCCCCCGGCTTTGGCATTACCCTGCTGGCTGGTTGTGCCTGGGGCTGGTTCTTAAAATACGGGGGACCCCTACTCATTTTGTCCTCCGTATTTTGGGAACCAGCCCCGGCCCTTGAGCCTGGGGCTGGGTTTAAAAAATCAACGAAGCCCTATTTGTCGGGTTTCCTGATTTTTTAATACCAGCCCGGCTCTTCAGCCTGGTGCTGGTTATGGCAGTGGGGGGGACCCCACAACGTTTTTTTTTTTAATCCCCCCCCCCTCATATTTTTTATGGGTTAAACGGGTTTACAGATACACACAACACACAAACACACATAACACACCACATGCAGTACAGGAAAAAAAAAAAACAGTACAACAAACACAGACACACAGAACACACACACACTGAAACATTGCACAGATACTGAAACACACAGAACACACACACCTAAACATTGCCAGGATATGCATTGCACACCACACACACATATACAGTATACGTAGCGCACCTCACACACTTACACATTGGACAGATACATACAACAAAAACACACATAACACACCACTCACAGTACAACACACACCCACATTCACTACAACACACACCCAAAAACAGTACAACACACAGAACACACACACCTAAACATTGCACAGATACACACAGCAAACTACACACCTTACACACTTACACATTGGACAGATACACACAACACACACAAACACACATAACACACCTCTAACAGTACAACACACACCCACATTCACTACACCCCCCCCCCCCCCCCAAAAAAAAGACACAAAACACACGCGCTTAAACATTGCACCGGTACACACAACACACTACACATACTGTATATACGTAGTGCACCTCACACACTTATGCATTGGACAGATACATATAACACAACACACACACATACACTACAAAACACACACAAATACACAAAACAAAAAAATAATAATTGCATCATATCATACCCTCTAACTGTACTGAATTTGCTGTTTTTTAACAGTCTGCACCGGCAAATAAAAACTGTACAAAATGTACAGTTTTTTTCTTTTATTTCCCATATCCATCTCTCCAGTCCTCCAGGCTTTCACTACGCTCCCCGGCCGGCGGCACTGAGAAATCTTTATCCTGGCCAATGCACCCGTTGATAAATACAAAGTGGGTACCAGTGGCGTAACGAAAACTTTTGCCCCCCCCCGCCGGGACAATTTCGCCGCCCCCCCCCCGGGACAATTTTGCCGCTGCCCACTCGTTAAAAGACCCCCCCGGGGAGCTGGCACGGAGGTACCTGTATTCAGGGAGAGCCTGGAGGTCCCTGCGCCTGTGGCGCTGAGTAATGATGTTGCCGGGTTCCCTGCAGTGAAGTGGAAATAACGCGCTATCTCCTGAGGAGATAGCGCGTTATTTCCACTTCACTGCAGGGACCCCGGCAACATCATACTCAGCGCCGCAGGCGCAGGGACCTCCAGGCTCTCCCTGAATACAGGTACCTCCACGCCGCACGGACCCCCCTGCCAGCTCCCCGCTGCACCCACAAGCAGTGGGGAGCTGGCGGAGAAAAAATAGCGCCTGCAGACCCCCGACGCCTCCCCGCCACCGCGGGGGCTGCGGCCTTATAGTTACGCCACTGGTGGGTACACTGCGAATGTGATAACTGCATATACAGGGCATAGATGGAATGCCTCCAAATGTGTATATTAATACTGATATATATAGGCATATGATGCTGTACTAAATAGTCTTAATATAAGATACAGTTTGTTGTTTGAAATGCCATCCCCATAGGAGATATTGAAGATAGGTCGGACATGTGTATATATATACATAGGTAAATGCCTTCACAGAAGGCAGCCCAGACTTGCATGAAAAAGGTAGAGCCATGCATTATTGCTATAATGTGTGGGAACCCCTCTCAGAGGGAGGTGGACTACCCTAAAGGGGAATCCCTCATAGACTTTGAACACAGCTTCACCCATTACCCCTGATTGAAGGGGCGATCAGTTTAGACACCTGAGGGTACAGACAAATAAAGATTTTCTACTCGAGGGCAGAGCGGGATGGTGCCCAGCGCGAGGATAAAGATATAAATACAAAAAAAACGTTACCAGTGGCGCAGTTCCCTCCGTGATGTCTGATGAGCAGAGCTACGCAGCTGGATTGGAAGGCGGACAGCAGTGCTGAGGGAGACAAATACCTGTAATGGAGGCTCCGGTGTTCCTGGCTGGTCTCACCTCCGGAAACGCTGGGTGGCATCGACAAGCAGCGACAGTCCTGTTATCCCGCGGTGGGCGGAGTCCGGCGACGAGTGTGGGAGGTGAACAGCGCCATCATCAGAGAGGAGGTGGGCCGCATCGTAATAGGGGCGGTAGCAGCTCCGGTGTCCTGAGAGTGTCAGAGGCCGCGTCATCGGCGCTGATCGGCACCAGAGGTCCCGAGAGGCGGCGCCCTCCTGAGAGACTGAACGGAGGCAGCATCAAGTGATCGTGAGGCGGTGACTAAGAGGGCCCAACAGCATACCGAGAGGTGTGGTAAGTGGAGAACCAGCCTCCTTGACAAGCCCCCAGCATATCCCCAAAAGCAGTGCAGTCAGAAACAGAGGTAGCCGACAGAACGCCCCCTGCAGGCAGTCTAGCCCAAGTCCCGTGCAGCTATCACACAATGCACAGAGGAGCTCCACCAAGTCTTGGTGACAGCTTACACTAGCTACACTGTTGCATTCTACAGCTAATGTCCGCAGCTCACCAGTGATATATACGGCCAGCAAATTAAATAAAGGGGGCATCAATGCAGTTTTGCTGTATAAAGAGAGAAACAGTTCCGCAGTTTATTCTTGGACAGTCTAAATACTGACCCCGTGTGTCGCTTACTTAGACATATACATATATATACCTAGGGCTAAACCCGGCTCACAAGAAGCCAGGGGACGCCTAAAGGGACATAACCACATCCATAGTTGACACAAGGGAACTACATCCAATCCAGGAGAGCTTCAGTGAACGTCGCATAGCACACAAGAGAGAAAGTATATAGAAAAATCAAGGGCTAAACCCGGCTAACAAGAAGCCAGGGGACGCCCCAACAAGAGGAGCATAGTGTTATATAATGTGTGACAGCTACAAAAGTCAGTACAGGAAACCCTAGTCGGAATATCACCTTCAGGCATATTTCCGTGGTTGCCTAGCAAAGATACGCCGAGGATAAAGTGTCCAATCTAGAGGCGGTTATAGCTACTGTAGGACAACTAATATAGACTGTAGAGAAGTATTCGCCAGACTGTGCACAGTGAAGGTTAGCCACACAACAAAGTAACAGGAACTAACTTTATTTATCGAACTGAGCTCTGGTAGGAGTGAAGCTAACAAGTAATGTTGTAGTTAAGAGTTAAGTAATAATAACAGGTTTATAGCTGTCATATACAGCAAGGTATTTTGGAACTGTTATTCACACTTTGTGCTTCGGGGTTAGATTATCGTAGTCAGCTGTGTCGTAGAGTAACCCGGCCTTACACTGGTTATTAGAGAAAAGGTTAGGAAGTCGCTTGTAGAGGAGAGGTTCAGGAACCGTTGGCGAATAAAAGTTGAACAGATATATAACTTATTGCGCAATAAGTCACCAATACTATGTTACTCTGCCGGTGAGATTATAATCTAATTCACTACAGTTCATAGTACATATGCATTGTTTGATTCGTAATTGTTGTTTTCTTTAGCATCAGAAGGTAGGAAAAATATGTTATGTTTACTGTGAGAACCCTAGTGGACGGAGAACCAGTGGATTACAGACAGGTTCCGGTGAAATAAAACTTGTACATAAATTTAGGTGTATTGCATGTATTTACTCCTGTGAGAGAAAAAGTGACGTTGTAATCCTTACTGCTTGTTCATTATTCAACGTATAATAAAAAGTCTTTTGGAAGCTAATGTGTCATCTTTAAAGAAGAAAAAGGAAAGCGTATACGTACTGGAGAAATCTTCGAGTGATTTCACAATTGGCGTCACGAACAGGATACTTACATCAAAAAAAAAGAAAAACCCAACCAAGCATTAAAATGTCTCAAGACGATATTCAGGAGAGGCAAGAGAATATACTTGGCAATGAGGGTCAAGGAGATGCAGCGGATACAGTAAGTGCTACTATACGCAAACCGGCATCGATAACCATGCCCTATTACTTTGGTGCGCCATGGCTCCCTACTTATACCGGAGATAGCAAGATGGCTGAAACCCATACATTCCACGATTTTAGGGAACAAATCGAAACCATGTTCCAAGTGTATAGGTTAGATGAAGACCAACAAGTGGAGATCCTTTCGGCTCAACTGAAGGGGTTTGCAAAAAGGGAAGTGAAGTCATGGCCGGAGAGCCAAAAGAAATCGGCAAGGGACATACTGAACAAGTTGGCAAAAGTGTTTGATGAGAAGACTCTATCTGAACTTAAAACCCAGTTCTACTCTAGAAAACAACAACCGCATGAAACACTTCGGGAATATGCTGTAGTACTACAGGAGGCATTACGGGATATAAAGTTGTGTGCCCCAAGAGAACCAATTGAAGAAAATGAGACTTTAACCAACCAATTTCTTGATGGAATTTACGATGTGAATACCAAAGGACAGTTAAAAATGTTACATAGACAAGAAGCTCCTATCAGCTTTTCAGATTTCAAAGAGCTAATCAGAAAAGTGTTGGGCGATAAACCCAAAAAGGGAAACATAAATGCATCTGTCGAAACCACCCTGCAACAAATGCAATCCACAGCCTCTAAGTACCCTATTACGGAAATGAAAGGACAGATCGCTGAATTGACCCAAGGAATGACCGAGCTATGTAGAGAGTTGAGAACATTGAAAGAGACACAAGCCCCACAGAGATCATGGCGGATGGGAAGAGAACCATCCTACGGTGGCGCAGGACGAGGAGTTTCGTGGAGCTCTAGACGACTCCCTACCGACAAATTCGATGAGCAAGGAAGACCTATCTGCAGGCATTGCCAGAGAAGTGGGCATACTGTATAGAGTGAAATTGCCGTAGCACCGACCCTTTAAACGAAGAAATCCCGAGGGCAGGGACCAACCGTCGGGAGACTCCGCAGTAGAAGGTCCCACATCGCAGGAATGGACACCGAAATTTGTGGGGTGTTGTCCCATCATCGAAATTAAAATAAATGGAGTTAACTTACAAGCATTGTTAGATACTGGGTCCCAAGTGACCACCATTCAATGGGAGGAGTTTACTATACACTGGCGAGAGGAGAATATCATAACCCCACCACCGCCTTGGCTGACGCTATTGGCGAGCAATGGACAAAGTATTGAATGTTGTGGATATTGGGAGGCTGAGATTGAAATAGGGCAAGCTAGACTCCTCAGTCAGGGATGCTTGATTACGGCTGTCAAAGATCACTGGTTACCACCCATAGTTATTGGTATGAATGTCCTGAAGAACTGCCCCGAAGAATTAATTGATGCTTTAAAACAAGAGTTATCCACTCGAAACCTCCCCGAACGACGATCGTTACAACAGACCATCCGATTCCTTCAGAGCCAACAGAGGTTCGCTGATAAGAGAGGGGAGATAGGGACTGTCCGCAGTGCTGAAAGGCGAAATATTATATTACCCCCAAACTCGGAGCTTCTGATTTGGTGCAAAACCAAGGTTGGCCCACGAGGAAGAGATTACGACGCGGTTGTGGAAAGAAATAAGGAAACTTGGACCGAGCAATTTGTCGTGGCCCGGGCCTTGGTCACCGTTGTTCAAGGAAAAGTTCCTGTACGACTCCTGAACCCGCACAATTACCCCGTCAAGGTGGCTCGCTTCCAAACCATTGCACAGATTTATGAAGCGAATTTCCAAGATATTCTAGACATGAATGCTATTGCCGTCCAACAGACTATCTGCAATCAGAAGGAACCGGAAGTCGATGCAGATGCCGAAGAGCAATGGTGGAAAAGTTTACAGATTGGAGAACCTGATACCCCAGAAGAAGAGAAAGCGGGAGTACTACGTTTAGCCCTGAAGAATGAGGAGGCTTTCAGTAAACACGCTGCTGTAGAGTAGAAGGGGTACACCATTACATTCCTACTGGGACCGCTTCCCCAATAAGAGAACGACATCGTCCGATCCCGCCTGCTCTCTATCAACCAGTGAAACAGATGATAGAGGACATGAAAGCTTCCAAGGTAATCCGGGACAGTCACAGCCCTTGGGCTGCGCCAATAGTCCTAGTTCGGAAGAAGAATGGAGAACTCCGCTTTTGTGTAGATTATCGGAAATTAAATGCTGTGACTCATCGAGACGCCTACCCACTCCCCCGAATAGAAGAATCATTGGCTGCCCTAAAATCGGCTGTGTACTTCTCAACATTAGACCTGACGAGTGGTTATTGGCAGGTGCCAGTTGCCCATGAAGATGTTGAAAAGACTGCTTTCACCACCCCCATGGGCGTATTTGAATTTTTGCAGATGCCCTTCGGACTCATGAATGCTCCCGCCACTTTCCAAAGAGTGATGGAATACTGTCTAGGATCCAGAAATTTTGACATCTTACTGTTGTATCTAGACGACATTATCGTGTTCTCTCATAGTTACGAGCAACACCTGCAACATTTAGAAGAAGTTTTCCAACGGTTAGCCAAATATGGTTTTAAACTCAAACCTTCTAAATGCCACCTCCTTAAAGCCAGCGTCCAGTATCTAGGCCACATTGTGAGTTCCGAAGGGATTGAAGCAGATCCAGAAAAAATCAGAGCAGTTCAAGACTGGCCCACCCCGGTGACTGTCAAAGACGTCCGCCGGTTTCTGGGATTCGTGGGGTATTACAGGAGGTTCATTGCTGGATTTGCAAAAATTGCCACCCCTCTCAATGAACTGTTAAGAGGAGTACCGGGGAAGGAGATCCGAGGAAGTATCCGAGTCAGCTGGGAAGATCGACAGCAGGATGCCTTTCAACAGCTGAAGCAGGCTCTCGTAGACGCCCCCTTACTGGCATATCCAAATTAGGAGTCACCCTTTAAAGTATACACTGATGCTAGTAACCAGAGGTTGGGTGCTGTCCTAGCACAAGATCAAGACGGCAAAGAAAAAGTCATAGCCTATGCCAGCCGGAGTCTAAAAAAGTCCGAAAGGAACGATCAAAATTATAGCGCTTTAAAGTTAGAGTTATTGGCTTTAATATGGGCGGTGACAGAAAAATTTAAAGACTACTTAGCAGCCACCCCATGCACCATATATACAGACCACAATCCTCTGGCGCATCTGCAGACTGCCCGACTTGGGGCATTGGAGCAGAGGTGGGTCTCCCGATTAGAAAACTTCCAGTATAAAATCAAATTCAGAAGCGGGAAGAAGAATTCAAATGCGGATGCCCTTTCAAGGTTGCCCCAAGAAGTGGAACCAGAAGAGGAAAACTCATGGGAAGATGTTGAGATACCCTTATTTGGGCCACAACCCATTAAACAACGCACGATTACTCTCCGCGGGGCAGAAATTGTTCTTTCGGCAGTCCAAGGGGACGCATCCAGCCACCAAGACTTCAATTGGAAAGAATTGCAAGATAGGAGTACTGTGCTCAAACAATTAAAGCATTTCCTGCTTTCACAAAGAGTCCCCAGCAGGGAGGAACGTCAAAGACTCCCGTCTGAATTAGTCCACTTGCTGAGATACCAAGATAGAATAAGCTTCATCAACGGAGTCCTGGTCAAAAGCAGTATAGATCCCTGTACCCATGACCATCTTAACCAGATACTTGTCCCCACAGAACAGCGGACTCAGGTGTTACAAGCTTATCATGACAAAACCGGACATTTCGGAGTAAAGAAAACAGAAAATGCCATTAGAAGAAATTTCTTCTGGGTAGGGCTTCATACAGATGTTGAGAGGTGGATCGAAAGGTGTCCTGCTTGTGCAGTGAAGACAAATGTGCAACCCGGACAGAAAGCCGCATTACAGCCCATTCGAAGTACCTTCCCACTTGAGATAGTAACCCTGGATCACGTCAAGTTGGGGCCCAGTGATGCCGGCTACCAGTATGCCTTAATGATGATGGATCACTACACAAAATTTATGGTGACCGTACCCGTCCGTGACCTGACCGCAAAAGTCATGGCAGAGGCCTTTATGAAGAACTTTGTCAGGCCCTACGGGTTTCCGGAACAGATCCTCACCGATCAGGGTCCAGCATTCGAGGCACAATTATTCCAAGAACTGTGTAAAACGTATGGGTGTAAAAAGATCAGAACTACGCCCTATCACCCACAATGCAATGGGCTTTGCGAAAGAGCGAACCAGACCCTGCTGGGAATGATCCGGGGCTTGTCCGCCACTCAACGGTTAACCTGGCCTTCATTATTGCCCGAACTTACCTTTGTGTACAATAATCTGGAGCATGCTTCAACGGGACATACACCTTACTACTTACTTTTTGGGCGAAAAGGCAAACTACCAGCGGACTTAGAGCTCAATGCTCTTACTGAAATTGCCAACCCTGTTCAAACTGACTGGGTGTTAGAACACAAACAAAGAATTGATCTTGCTGCAGAAGCTGTCATCAGGAAAATGGGGGAAGTTCACTATCGTCAGGAGAGAGACTATAATCAGAACGCCAGAGCTGAACCGCTGAAAGTAGGAGATCGAGTTCTCAAGAGGAAGCACCACCGGAACAGTAAATTGGATCCTATTTGGGAAAGTACCCCATACCAAGTTGTTCTTTTACCCTCAACAGAAACTGTAGTATATGGAATAGTGAAAGAGGGAGAAGAAAAGAGTGAAGTAAAAATGATTCACCGTAATAATCTTAAACCCTATAAGGCTCAGAGGGAGCAAGACTACTCAGAAATAGATCATCAAACCCCAGAGAACATTCCGCCAAATTTGGAAGACTTTTTGCGTGATCCTATGGACTTGTTACTTCTTATGAACGGCTCTATACCACCTTGCGGAGTTAGCAGGGTAACATTGCACCAGCCAAGCGACAATAGGGCCTCAGAAACTATTCAGCTGCCTGGATCGGCTTTGTTCCATGAGAAAGTCGAACTGGAGCAAAGGCCAGAACGGCCCGTCAGAAGTACTCGAGGGGTAAAACCCCTCCGATTCCAGGACTGATCCCTTTTGTTAATGGTAAAGAGCAGTGTAAAAATGTAATAGCTTACACTGTTGCGAAAGTATGTTGTACCTTATGTTTAATGTGTATAAAGTTCATTGCCTGAGGACATGCAATGTTTTATCGGGGAGAAATGTGATAACTGCATATACAGGGCATAGATGGAATGCCTCCAAATGTGTATATTAATACTGATATATATAGGCATATGATGCTGTACTAAATAGTCTTAATATAAGATACAGTTTGTTGTTTGAAATGCCATCCCCATAGGAGATATTGAAGATAGGTCGGACATGTGTATATATATACATAGGTAAATGCCTTCACAGAAGGCAGCCCAGACTTGCATGAAAAAGGTAGAGCCATGCATTATTGCTATAATGTGTGGGAACCCCTCTCAGAGGGAGGTGGACTACCCTAAAGGGGAATCCCTCATAGACTTTGAACACAGCTTCACCCATTACCCCTGATTGAAGGGGCGATCAGTTTAGACACCTGAGGGTACAGACAAATAAAGTTTTTCTACTCGAGGGCAGAGCGGGATGGTGCCCAGCGCGAGGATAAAGATATAAATACAAAAAAAACGTTACCAGTGGCGCAGTTCCCTCCGTGATGTCTGATGAGCAGAGCTACGCAGCTGGATTGGAAGGCGGACAGCAGTGCTGAGGGAGACAAATACCTGTAACGGAGGCTCCGGTGTTCCTGGCTGGTCTCACCTCCGGAAACGCTGGGTGGCATCGACAAGCAGCGACAGTCCTGTTATCCCGCGGTGGGCGCAGTCCGGCGACGAGTGTGGGAGGTGAACAGCGCCATCATCAGAGAGGAGGTGGGCCGCATCGTAATAGGGGCGGTAGCAGCTCCGGTGTCCTGAGAGTGTCAGAGGCCGCGTCATCGGCGCTGGGCGGCACCAGAGGTCCCGAGAGGCGGCGCCCACCTGAGAGACTGAACGGAGGCAGCATCAAGTGATCGTGAGGCGGTGACTAAGAGGGCCCAACAGCATACCGAGAGGTGTGGTAAGTGGAGAACCAGCCTCCTTGACAAGCCCCCAGCATATCCCCAAAAGCAGTGCAGTCAGAAACAGAGGTAGCCGACAGAACGCCCCCTGCAGGCAGTCTAGCCCAAGTCCCGTGCAGCTATCACACAATGCACAGAGGAGCTCCACCAAGTCTTGGTGACAGCTTACACTAGCTACACTGTTGCATTCTACAGCTAATGTCCGCAGCTCACCAGTGATATATACGGCCAGCAAATTAAATAAAGGGGGCATCAATGCAGTTTTGCTGTATAAAGAGAGAAACAGTTCCGCAGTTTATTCTTGGACAGTCTAAATACTGACCCCGTGTGTCGCTTACTTAGACATATACATATATATACCTAGGGCTAAACCCGGCTCACAAGAAGCCAGGGGACGCCTAAAGGGACATAACCACATCCATAGTTGACACAAGGGAACTACATCCAATCCAGGAGAGCTTCAGTGAACGTCGCATAGCACACAAGAGAGAAAGTATATAGAAAAATCAAGGGCTAAACCCGGCTAACAAGAAGCCAGGGGACGCCCCAACAAGAGGAGCATAGTGTTATATAATGTGTGACAGCTACAAAAGTCAGTACAGGAAACCCTAGTCGGAATATCACCTTCAGGCATATTTCCGTGGTTGCCTAGCAAAGATACGCCGAGGATAAAGTGTCCAATCTAGAGGCGGTTATAGCTACTGTAGGACAACTAATATAGACTGTAGAGAAGTATTCGCCAGACTGTGCACAGTGAAGGTTAGCCACACAACAAAGTAACAGGAACTAACTTTATTTATCGAACTGAGCTCTGGTAGGAGTGAAGCTAACAAGTAATGTTGTAGTTAAGAGTTAAGTAATAATAACAGGTTTATAGCTGTCATATACAGCAAGGTATTTTGGAACTGTTATTCACACTTTGTGCTTCGGGGTTAGATTATCGTAGTCAGCTGTGTCGTAGAGTAACCCGGCCTTACACTGGTTATTAGAGAAAAGGTTAGGAAGTCGCTTGTAGAGGAGAGGTTCAGGAACCGTTGGCGAATAAAAGTTGAACAGATATATAACTTATTGCGCAATAAGTCACCAATACTATGTTACTCTGCCGGTGAGATTATAATCTAATTCACTACAGTTCATAGTACATATGCATTGTTTGATTCGTAATTGTTGTTTTCTTTAGCATCAGAAGGTAGGAAAAATATGTAATGTTTACTGTGAGAACCCTAGTGGACGGAGAACCAGTGGATTACAGACAGGTTCCGGTGAAATAAAACTTGTACATAAATTTAGGTGTATTGCATGTATTTACTCCTGTGAGAGAAAAAGTGACGTTGTAATCCTTACTGCTTGTTCATTATTCAACGTATAATAAAAAGTCTTTTGGAAGCTAATGTGTCATCTTTAAAGAAGAAAAAGGAAAGCGTATACGTACTGGAGAAATCTTCGAGTGATTTCACAATTGGCGTCACGAACTGGATACTTACATCAAAAAAAAGAAAAACCCAACCAAGCATTAAAATGTCTCAAGACGATATTCAGGAGAGGCAAGAGAATATACTTGGCAATGAGGGTCAAGGAGATGCAGCGGATACAGTAAGTGCTACTATACGCAAACCGGCATCGATAACCATGCCCTATTACTTTGGTGCGCCATGGCTCCCTACTTATACCGGAGATAGCAAGACGGCTGAAACCCATACATTCCGCGATTTTAGGGAACAAATCGAAACCATGTTCCAAGTGTATAGGTTAGATGAAGACCAACAAGTGGAGATCCTTTCGGCTCAACTGAAGGGGTTTGCAAAAAGGGAAGTGAAGTCATGGCCGGAGAGCCAAAAGAAATCGGCAAGGGACATACTGAACAAGTTGGCAAAAGTGTTTGATGAGAAGACTCTATCTGAACTTAAAACCCAGTTCTACTCTAGAAAACAACAACCGCATGAAACACTTCGGGAATATGCTGTAGTACTACAGGAGGCATTACGGGATATAAAGTTGTGTGCCCCAAGAGAACCAATTGAAGAAAATAAGACGGTACTTATGAGTTATCCGGGCGCCCGATTTCTAAATCGGGTCGGATCGGGCACATCGCATCGCATCGCATGCGACCATCGGATGCGATGCGATGCGATGCGATGACCCGATTTTCCCGTAGGAATCAATGTTAAAATGGACAGAGTCCATTTTAACATGGAATTCAATGGGAAAAAGGGGTCCTTTTCATACCCCTACTATCCAAGTGGGCATGGAGTTGGATATAAACCTGTGGCGAGCGTAGCGAGCCACCGAGCCCGAAGCGTGGCGAGCGTAGCGAGCCCCGCGAGGGGACATAGAATACCGTCCCCTCGCGGGGCTCGCTTCGCTCGCCACGCTTCGGGCTCGGTGGCTCGCTACGCTCGCCACAGGTTTATATCCAACTCCATGCCCACTTGGATAGTAGGGGTATGAAGAGGACCCCTTTTTCCCATTGAATTCCATGTTAAAATGGACTCTGTCCATTTTAACATTGATTCCTATGGAAAAATCGGGTCATCGCATCCGATGGTCGCATGCGATGCGATGCGATGCGATATCGCATCGCATCTGATTGTATGCCTTAACTTAAGGCATACCATCAAAAAATCGGGCGCCCAGATAACTCATAAGTACCAATGAGACTTTAACCAACCAATTTCTTGATGGAATTTACGATGTGAATACCAAAGGACAGTTAAAAATGTTACATAGACAAGAAGCTCCTATCAGCTTTTCAGATTTCAAAGAGCTAATCAGAAAAGTGTTGGGCGATAAACCCAAAAAGGGAAACATAAATGCATCTGTCGAAACCACCCTGCAACAAATGCAATCCACAACCTCTAAGGACCCTATTACGGAAATGAAAGGACAGATCGCTGAATTGACCCAAGGAATGACCGAGCTATGTAGAGAGTTGAGAACATTGAAAGAGACACAAGCCCCACAGAGATCATGGCGGATGGGAAGAGAACCATCCTACGGTGGCGCAGGACGAGGAGTTTCGTGGAGCTCTAGACGACTCCCTACCGACAAATTCGATGAGCAAGGAAGACCTATCTGCAGGCATTGCCAGAGAAGTGGGCATATAGAGCGAAATTGCCGTAGCACCGACCCTTTAAACGAAGAAATCCCGAGGGCAGGGACCAACCGTCGGGAGACTCCGCAGTAGAAGGTCCCACATCGCAGGAATGGACACCGAAATTTGTGGGGTGTTGTCCCATCATCGAAATTAAAATAAATGGAGTTAACTTACAAGCATTGTTAGATACTGGGTCCCAAGTGACCACCATTCAATGGGAGGAGTTTACTATACACTGGCAAGAGGAGAATATCATAACCCCACCACCGCCTTGGCTGACGCTATTGGCGAGCAATGGACAAAGTATTGAATGTTGTGGATATTGGGAGGCTGAGATTGAAATAGGGCAAGCTAGACTCCTCAGTCAGGGATGCTTGATTACGGCCGTCAAAGATCACTGGTTACCACCCATAGTTATTGGTATGAATGTCCTGAAGAACTGCCCCGAAGAATTAATTGATGCTTTAAAACAAGAGTTATCCACTCGAAACCTCCCCGAACGACGATCGTTACAACAGACCATCCGATTCCTTCAGAGCCAACAGAGGTTCGCTGATAAGAGAGGGGAGATAGGGACTGTCCGCAGTGCTGAAAGGCGAAATATTATATTACCCCCAAACTCGGAGCTTCTGATTTGGTGCAAAACCAAGGTTGGCCCACGAGGAAGAGATTACGACGCGGTTGTGGAAAGAAATAAGGAAACTTGGACCGAGCAATTTGTCGTGGCCCGGGCCTTGGTCACCGTTGTTCAAGGAAAAGTTCCTGTACGACTCCTGAACCCGCACAATTACCCCGTCAAGGTGGCTCGCTTCCAAACCATTGCACAGATTTATGAAGCGAATTTCCAAGATATTCTAGACATGAATGCTATTGCCGTCCAACAGACTATCTGCAATCAGAAGGAACCGGAAGTCGATGCAGATGCCGAAGAGCAATGGTGGAAAAGTTTACAGATTGGAGAACCTGATACCCCAGAAGAAGAGAAAGCGGGAGTACTACGTTTAGCCCTGAAGAATGAGGAGGCTTTCAGTAAACACGCTGCTGTAGAGTAGAAGGGGTACACCATTACATTCCTACTGGGACCGCTTCCCCAATAAGAGAACGACATCGTCCGATCCCGCCTGCTCTCTATCAACCAGTGAAACAGATGATAGAGGACATGAAAGCTTCCAAGGTAATCCGGGACAGTCACAGCCCTTGGGCTGCGCCAATAGTCCTAGTTCGGAAGAAGAATGGAGAACTCCGCTTTTGTGTAGATTATCGGAAATTAAATGCTGTGACTCATCGAGACGCCTACCCACTCCCCCGAATAGAAGAATCATTGGCTGCCCTAAAATCGGCTGTGTACTTCTCAACATTAGACCTGACGAGTTGTTATTGGCAGGTGCCAGTTGCCCATGAAGATGTTGAAAAGACTGCTTTCACCACCCCCATGGGCTTATTTGAATTTTTGCAGATGCCCTTCGGACTCATGAATGCTCCCGCCACTTTCCAAAGAGTGATGGAATACTGTCTAGGATCCAGAAATTTTGACATCTTACTGTTGTATCTAGACGACATCATCGTGTTCTCTCATAGTTACGAGCAACACCTGCAACATTTAGAAGAAGTTTTCCAACGGTTAGCCAAATATGGTTTTAAACTCAAACCTTCTAAATGCCACCTCCTTAAAGCCAGCGTCCAGTATCTAGGCCACATTGTGAGTTCCAAAGGGATTGAAGCAGATCCAGAAAAAATCAGAGCAGTTCAAGACTGGCCCACCCCGGTGACTGTCAAAGACGTCCGCCGGTTTCTGGGATTCGTGGGGTATTACAGGAGGTTCATTGCTGGATTTGCAAAAATTGCCGCCCCTCTCAATGAACTGTTAAGAGGAGTACCGGGGAAGGAGATCCGAGGAAGTATCCGAGTCAGCTGGGAAGATCGACAGCAGGATGCCTTTCAACAGCTGAAGCAGGCTCTCGTAGACGCCCCCTTACTGGCATATCCAAATTAGGAGTCACCCTTTAAAGTATACACTGATGCTAGTAACCAGGGGTTGGGTGCTGTCCTAGCACAAGATCAAGACGGCAAAGAAAAAGTCATAGCCTATGCCAGCCGGAGTCTAAAAAAGTCCGAAAGGAACGATAAAAATTATAGCGCTTTTAAGTTAGAGTTATTGGCTTTAATATGGGCGGTGACAGAAAAATTTAAAGACTACTTAGCAGCCACCCCATGCACCATATATACAGACCACAATCCTCTGGCGCATCTGCAGACTGCCCGACTTGGGGCATTGGAGCAGAGGTGGGTCTCCCGATTAGAAAACTTCCAGTATAAAATCAAATTCAGAAGCGGGAAGAAGAATTCAAATGCGGATGCCCTTTCAAGGTTGCCCAAGGAAGTGGAACCAGAAGAGGAAAACTCATGGGAAGATGTTGAGATACCCTTATTTGGGCCACAACCCATTAAACAACGCACGATTACTCTCCGCGGGGCAGAAATTGTTCTTTCGGCAGTCCAAGGGGAAAGAATTGCAAGATAGGAGTAATGTGCTCAAACAATTAAAGCATTTCCTGCTTTCACAAAGAGTCCCCAGCAGGGAGGAACGTCAAAGACTCCCGTCTGAATTAGTCCACTTGCTGAGATACCAAGATAGAATAAGCTTCATCAACGGAGTTCTGGTCAAAAGCAGTATAGATCCCTGTACCCACGACCATCTTAACCAGATACTTGTCCCCACAGAACAGCGGACTCAGGTGTTACAAGCTTATCATGACAAAACCGGACATTTCGGAGTAAAGAAAACAGAAAATGCCATTAGAAGAAATTTCTTCTGGGTAGGGCTTCATACAGATGTTGAGAGGTGGATCGAAAGGTGTCCTGCTTGTGCAGTGAAGACAAATGTGCAACCCGGACAGAAAGCCGCATTACAGCCCATTCGAAGTACCTTCCCACTTGAGATAGTAACCCTGGATCACGTCAAGTTGGGGCCCAGTGATGCCGGCTACCAGTATGCCTTAATGATGATGGATCACTACACAAAATTTATGGTGACCGTACCCGTCCGTGACCTGACCGCAAAAGTCATGGCAGAGGCCTTTATGAAGAACTTTGTCAGGCCCTACGGGTTTCCGGAACAGATCCTCACCGATCAGGGTCCAGCATTCGAGGCACAATTATTCCAAGAACTGTGTAAAACGTGTGGGTGTAAAAAGATCAGAACAACGCCCTATCACCCACAATGCAATGGGCTTTGCGAAAGAGCGAACCAGACCCTGCTGGGAATGATCCGGGGCTTGTCCGCCACTCAACGGTTAACCTGGCCTTCATTATTGCCCGAACTTACCTTTGTGTACAATAATCTGGAGCATGCTTCAACGGGACATACACCTTACTACTTACTTTTTGGGCGAAAAGGCAAACTACCAGCGGACTTAGAGCTCAATGCTCTTACTGAAATTGCCAACCCTGTTCAAACTGACTGGGTGTTAGAACACAAACAAAGAATTGATCTTGCTGCAGAAGCTGTCATCAGGAAAATGGGGGAAGTTCACTATCGTCAGGAGAGAGACTATAATCAGAACGCCAGAGCTGAACCGCTGAAAGTAGGAGATCGAGTTCTCAAGAGGAAGCACCACCGGAACAGTAAATTGGATCCTATTTGGGAAAGTACCCCATACCAAGTTGTTCTTTTACCCTCAACAGAAACTGTAGTATATGGAATAGTGAAAGAGGGAGAAGAAAAGAGTGAAGTAAAAATGATTCACCGTAATAATCTTAAACCCTATAAGGCTCAGAGGGAGCAAGACTACTCAGAAATAGATCATCAAACCCCAGAGAACATTCCGCCAAATTTGGAAGACTTTTTGCGTGATCCTATGGACTTGTTACTTCTTATGAACGGCTCTATACCACCTTGCGGAGTTAGCAGGGTAACATTGCACCAGCCAAGCGACAATAGGGCCTCAGAAACTATTCAGCTGCCTGGATCGGCTTTGTTCCATGAGAAAGTCGAACTGGAGCAAAGGCCAGAACGGCCCGTCAGAAGTACTCGAGGGGTAAAACCCCTCCGATTCCAGGACTGATCCCTTTTGTTAATGGTAAAGAGCAGTGTAAAAATGTAATAGCTTACACTGTTGCGAAAGTATGTTGTACCTTATGTTTAATGTGTATAAAGTTCATTGCCTGAGGACATGCAATGTTTTATCGGGGAGAAATGTGATAACTGCATATACAGGGCATAGATGGAATGCCTCCAAATGTGTATATTAATACTGATATATATAGGCATATGATGCTGTACTAAATAGTCTTAATATAAGATACAGTTTGTTGTTTGAAATGCCATCCCCATAGGAGATATTGAAGATAGGTCGGACATGTGTATATATATACATAGGTAAATGCCTTCACAGAAGGCAGTCCAGACTTGCATGAAAAAGGTAGAGCCATGCATTATTGCTATAATGTGTGGGAACCCCTCTCAGAGGGAGGTGGACTACCCTAAAGGGGAATCCCTCATAGACTTTGAACACAGCTTCACCCATTACCCCTGATTGAAGGGGCGATCAGTTTAGACACCTGAGGGTACAGACAAATAAAGTTTTTCTACTCGAGGGCAAAGCGGGATGGTGATATAAATACAAAAAAAACGTTACCAGTGGCGCAGTTCCCTCCGTGATGTCTGATGAGCAGAGCTACGCAGCTGGATTGGAAGGCGGACAGCAGTGCTGAGGGAGACAAATACCTGTAACGGAGGCTCCGGTGTTCCTGGCTGGTCTCACCTCCGGAAACGCTGGGTGGCATCGACAAGCAGCGACAGTCCTGTTATCCCGCGGTGGGCGGAGTCCGGCGATGAGTGTGGGAGGTGAACAGCGCCATCGTCAGAGAGGAGGCGGGCCGCATCGTAATAGGGGCGGTAGCTGCTCCGGTGTCCTGAGAGTGTCAGAGGCCGCGTCATCGGCGCTGGGCGGCACCAGAGGTCCCGAGAGGCGGCGCCCACCTGAGAGACTGAACGGAGGCAGCATCAAGTGATCGTGAGGCGGTGACTAAGAGGGCCCAACAGCATACCGAGAGGTGTGGTAAGTGGAGAACCAGCCTCCTTGACAAGCCCCCAGCATATCCCCAAAAGCAGTGCAGTCAGAAACAGAGGTAGCCGACAGAACGCCCCCTGCAGGCAGTCTAGCCCAAGTCCCGTGCAGCTATCACACAATGCACAGAGGAGCTCCACCAAGTCTTGGTGACAGCTTACACTAGCTACACTGTTGCATTCTACAGCTAATGTCCGCAGCTCACCAGTGATATATACGGCCAGCAAATTAAATAAAGGGGGCATCAATGCAGTTTTGCTGTATAAAGAGAGAAACAGTTCCGCAGTTTATTCTTGGACAGTCTAAATACTGACCCCGTGTGTCGCTTACTTAGACATATACATATATATACCTAGGGCTAAACCCGGCTCACAAGAAGCCAGGGGACGCCTAAAGGGACATAACCACATCCATAGTTGACACAAGGGAACTACATCCAATCCAGGAGAGCTTCAGTGAACGTCGCATAGCACACAAGAGAGAAAGTATATAGAAAAATCAAGGGCTAAACCCGGCTAACAAGAAGCCAGGGGACGCCCCAACAAGAGGAGCATAGTGTTATATAATGTGTGACAGCTACAAAAGTCAGTACAGGAAACCCTAGTCGGAATATCACCTTCAGGCATATTTCCGTGGTTGCCTAGCAAAGATACGCCGAGGATAAAGTGTCCAATCTAGAGGCAGTTATAGCTACTGTAGGACAACTAATATAGACTGTAGAGAAGTATTCGCCAGACTGTGCACAGTGAAGGTTAGCCACACAACAAAGTAACAGGAACTAACTTTATTTATCGAACTGAGCTCTGGTAGGAGTGAAGCTAACAAGTAATGTTGTAGTTAAGAGTTAAGTAATAATAACAGGTTTATAGCTGTCATATACAGCAAGGAATTTTGGAACTATTATTCACACTTTGTGTTTCGGGGTTAGATTATCGTAGTCAGCTGTGTCGTAGAGTAACCCGGCCTTACGCTGGTTATTAGAGAAAAGGTTAGGAAGTCGCTTGTAGAGGAGAGGTTCAGGAACCGTTGGCGAATAAAAGTTGAACAGATATATAACTTATTGCGCAATAAGTCACCAATACTATGTTACTCTGCCGGTGAGATTATAATCTAATTCACTACAGTTCATAGTACATATGCATTGTTTGATTCGTAATTGTTGTTTTCTTTAGCATCAGAAGGTAGGAAAAATATGTTATGTTTACTGTGAGAACCCTAGTGGACGGAGAACCAGTGGATTACAGACAGGTTCCGGTGAAATAAAACTTGTACATAAATTTAGGTGTATTGCATGTATTTACTCCTGTGAGAGAAAAAGTGACGTTGTAATCCTTACTGCTTGTTCATTATTCAACGTATAATAAAAAGTATTTTGGAAGCTAATGTGTCATCTTTAAAGAAGAAAAAGGAAAGCGTATACGTACTGGAGAAATCTTCGAGTGATTTCACACGATTACCCCGTTAGCCAGTTGGATGTTAAGTGCTGCTCTGCCTTAAGGGTGTCCCAGACCCTTTTGGCTCATAGATAATGTTTGGTCGATGGGCATGAGCTCTTTTTGTTACTGTATTTGTTTGAATGTTATGAGTGTAACCAACCCCCATCCAAACAATTATCAATTTGATTTAGAACTTATCTTTTAATCCTACTTTCATTTCTTGATTGTATTTCTATCTATACCTATGTTTTTTCATGATTTATTGAGTAAATTGTACCCTTTAACGTGACAAATCTTCATCTCAGTCTTATTCTTCAACTTCTTACACTCATAACATTCAAAGAAATACAGGCTGCACTCATGACCATCGGGGCCCGGCCCCTGACATGCTCTCACACTCAGGGGCTGCCCCACTGTTTGGTAGAGACGCTCGGTGCATGCGCTTTACAGATCTCCAGACATCAGAGACTGCTGCAGCAGCTCTGTGGCGGAAGTGGTGGGGAGAACGGAAGCTGCAGTGAGCGATTCATTTTTAATTAATTATGGTGCGGTAGGTAAGGCCCACCTCGGTCTCCACGCACTCAGCTCCTGTAATTACATACCCTAGAAACTGTACCATTGAAATACAGAATGGAGATGTAACCACGCCCCCTTCCATGTGACCACACCCCTTTCTGATTTTGTACAAATTTTTGACCCTCCGATGTTGGAAGGTATGTCATAGGTGCTAAATCTCAAGAGTGGATGTGGAATTCATCAGCACACACAAGCTATCAAGTCAGGAGCGGTGTGTTTCAAACAACAACACCACACCTGATTTCATTGCTGTCATTGAGTATCAATGCTGTCATTGAGTATCAATGCTGTCTTTGAGTATCAATGCAAACACATTCTAGCATTATGGTGGAGGCTTTAACAAACTACAATCTTAGGTCTTTGGCACAGCATTAGATGAAATTTTACAGCTATTTTTTAAATGAAAAAAAAAAAAAACACCAAGGTTTTCCCGGGCAACGCCAGGTGGGTCAGCTAGTAAATATATAATTAGGCTATGAGGTAACACTTTTAGATTGGCTCTCAAAATTTAATATAGTCGTATGCTATAAGTGTGTAGTTGCATACAGTCACTATTAAATGTCAGCAGGCTGTCAGCAAAAAGGATAGTAGGGGTCCGCAGAGCAAGATGTTTAACAATAAAGCCAGTCCTTTAGCATGTAAGCAGACACACATTTGCAGTAGCTTGGCTGTATTTGTAGTATAAGTAGGATAAAGTTAGAACGTTAGTAGCAGGATGAAGCATTATTCAGCTTCTCACCCATATATACTCGGTCGGTCCCGCCGGCAAACTTAACTTAGCGTGGTAAGTTATTTTATCTCACCCTCTGTTGGCGGCATGCGCCGTTTGTTTGTAATAAGTCCACTTCGTGGAGAGTGGGCCATTCATGTTACCGCTGGACAGAAGCTGGGATGTGCAGTTAGTGGTGGCATTTAAGCTGACAGCGTGGAGTTCTATCTCAGTTGGAGGAGGCCCAATGTAAGATTTAAGATGACGTCAACGCGTTTCGTTTCCCCAATTGTCTGGAAACTTTCTCAAGACGGATTCTGACTCACAGTGGAAACATTATTTAATGGTTGAGATTTAGCTCATTTTTCAATTAATTGATAAATCAATTGTTCAATATAGCTATTCATTACACCATATAAACATAAAAATAAGAATAACATATTTTAAAACAGTGTGTCCAATATAATTAAAATAGTCTATTGTTCGTACATTCAATAGAGATGAAGCTTATGTTTAATAATACATAATAAAGCACGATGTGCAATTATTGGTCAGTCATAGAGAGAATTAGATCAAAGCTTTAGTTAAAGAAATATATTTATTGTATGTAATTTTGCTTAATCAAATTAATGTAACAAACATTTAATATATTCGAAATAAAAAGCATATATATATATATATATATATATATATATATATTTATATATATATATATATATATATATATATAGAGGCTTTGTGGTGCGGCACTCGTAGCTTAATGATTATAAATAAATACTCCGTACAACGGGATAAGTGATCAACGTTTCAAATAACGTGTATTTGTCATTTGTCATCATTGATGACAAATACACGTTATTTGAAACGTTGATCACTTATCCCGTTGTACGGAGTATTTATTTATAATCATTAAGCTACGAGTGCCGCACCACAAAGCCTCTATCTATCCCCTTGTGAGGGCACCAGCTGCAGCAACTTCAAAGTTATACAGGAGTGCCAGACCCAAAGAACCTCTATATATATATATATATATATATATATATATATATATATATATATATATATATATATATATATATATATATATATATATGAAGAAAGAGGGGACAGGGGGGCGCCCAATGGTGCAATATCGTTTTATTTAAAAAGACAAATATAAAAAAAAACGCAAGTGGTCACTCTATGTACAAAACTCGTACCGAGTTATACGTCTGGAGTGGACTGGTTACCACTAGATTCAACAATATTTCCACTGGCAAGCTCTGTAGTGGTGACATTGTGTATGCTGAACTTGCCAGTGGAAATATTGTTGAATCTAGTGGTAACCAGTCCACTCCAGACGTATAACTCGGTACGAGTTTTGTACATAGAGTGACCAATTGCGTTTTTTTATATTTGTCTTTTTAAATAAAACGATATTGCACTATTGGGCGCCCCCTGTCCCCTCTATCTTCTCTGAATCCATCAGGTGCCTTTGGATAGGGCCCTTTTCACAGCGGGGAGCAGCGGTCCAAGAATAAAAGGACAAGTGCATTCATATTATGTTACTGCTATCTGGAGAGCATTACAGCCCTAAAAAGGACTAATTAAAAGCAGGTGTCAGCGCTCCATTGCCCAAAAAACTATTTTGTTTTTTATATATATACAGTATTATATTACATACATATATATATATATATATATAAAGTCCCAGCTACCCTGAAGTGTATTTACAGATAACAGTGCTATTTGTTTACAGATCACCATGGCAACCAAATTAAGCCGGAACCAATTCCCCCCGTGCACCTTAGACCGAAAGGTCAGAAAGGAGTAGGGAGGAGGCTTGGCGCACACTGGGAGAACACATGAAAGGGGAGTTGTATTACTTTTGCTTTATATCTGATGATGGTTAAGTAAACCGAAAACGTTCATATTTGAGCTGCTGAGTGGACTCAGTTTATTGCTGTGAGTGAGTGCCGCCGCTCCGTGTGTATATATTTGAACTACAAGTTCTTGGAGGGCACCACGCAAATTAGATGATTGAAAGATTCAGAGTGCCGAGACCACTACATTGGTATAACCATAATTCTATGAATCACATTTGATTTTTAAACCAAGTCAATTAATGCTGGGTATTTCTTTCTTTATACAGTGAATATCCTTTACTACAGTACAGTATAAACATTAGTGTGATTCAAATAGAAAGATACACATGTGGCATTTACATACTAACCACAGACATAACTAATTCTGATCAGATCATATAAATTTTATTATCAGAAAAATGGAATGCCCCCTCTTTTTGTATTAACAATGTGTTCGACTGCCATAATAGAAAGACCACTAGGGTCACTCATATGTTTTTCTAAAAAGTGACGTGGAAGATGAAGCCCTATTAAAGCCCTATTGAATCCCTAGGGCCAGATTATCTAAGCTTCAAAAGTAATAAAATGGAGAGTAATAATCAGCCAGCCAATCTGCTGCTGTCTGACATTTTTCAAACACAGCCTGTGACATGGCAGGAAGGAGCTGATTGGCTGGCTGTTTATCACCCTCCATTTTATCACTTTTGAAGCTTAGAGAATCTGGCCCCTAGACTTTACATGTGTAGACTAGCTTCTGGGACTATAGTGGGTTCTTTATTAATATAGTATTCTCTTGAGCATCTCACTATGGCCCTTATTCTGATCGGTGCGGCCGGATCCGAATATGCGGCCAGGACCGTGCGTCCGAAACCCCGCCTTCCATACGGATCGCCAACTCCATCCGTACGCGGTAAGAAGCTGTCCGAACGGACCGCATGTGTTTTTCTCATGGAATACGCCTCCTCCATCTCAGGGAACCTCCCCCATCATTCGATGGTCGCAGACCATCGAATGCAGGACCGAGTGGCCCACCAGGTCCCGCAACCTCAGACCACACGGGCATTTCTCCGTGCAAAAGCAGGGATCAGGGCGGGCAGCTGACATCCGGCGATGTCATATGTCCGCCCCCTACACGTGCGTCACGACTGCATTACCATACGTACGCCTAGCGTTTGCATGGGAACGCCCATGAAACGCGGGGCGTATGCATATGGTAATGAGCCCAAATAGCCCTTCACGCCCCACACCACCCCCTGTTCGGAGTGTTCACATTTCATGCGGAATTTGGCCGAACGCCCCGCTCGCACATGCGCAGAGACGTCTCTGCACATGCACAGACACAAAACATCGGCGGCACGAACGCACGCGGATATTACCGCACCAGCCAGAATAAGGGCCTATATCTTTTTCGGGTTTTATGAGCGAGGCAATCAATGAATTCATATAGAAACCTTAATAAATAATAAAGAGTATACATTTCTAATTAATCCGTGCTATTTCTGGGTTGGAGGGATTGCAAAATACTTGCAGTGTGCATTTTTATGTGACATGAGGATCTTTATCAGTACGATAAAAATGTTTAGGGCATTAGATATGTATATATATATATATATATATATATATATATATATATATATATATATATATATGCTTTTCCTTTCGAATATATTAAATGTTTGTTACAGTAATTTGATCAAGCAAAATGACATACAGAATAAATATATTTCTTAAATGAAAGCTTTGATCTAATTCTCTCTATGACTGACCAATAATTGCATTTCATGCTTTAATTATGTATTATGAAACATAAGCTTCATAATGGTGTTCCCCCTTTTTGATAAAACCCCCTCGCATATCCCCACCTTGCACAAAACCAGTGATAAACTAATAGATGTTAGACCCCTTGACATGTGACCCCACTAAAAATATACCTGATTTGATGCTATTTGACTAGACCAATTATATGTTCTATGCTCTCTATGGGCCTTATTCTGATCGGTGCGGCCCGATCAGAAATATGCGGTCATGTCCGGCCAGGCGAATCCCCGCCTTCCATACGGATCGCCACCTCCGTCCGTACGCGGATATGTGGCGATCCGCATGTAATTGGACGGGGATACGCCTCCTCCGTCTTGGGAGCAGCCCCTGCATTCGATGGTCGCCGAACATCGAATGCAGGGCCGCACGCTCCACCAGGTCCCGCCACACAAGACCACACGGACACTTGTGCGTGTGAAATCATGTATGGGGGCGGGCAGCTGACATCCGGCGATGTCAGATGCCCGCCCCCTACACACGCGTCACGGCCTCATTACCATGCATACGCCCCGCGTATCCACGTCGGCGTGGAGTTGAGAATAGATTAGTGTGGCGAGCGCAGCCAGCCACCGAGCCCGAAGCGTGGCGGGTGCAGCGAGCCACGCGAGGGGATGCGGATACCTTCACAGCTATCCGCGTCCCCTTGCGGGCTTCACAGGTGTCAGCGTCCGCTCGCTACGCACCGAGCCCGAAGCATGGCGAGCAGATGCTGACACCTGTGAAGCCCGCGAGGGGACGAGGATAGCTGTGAAGGTATCCGCGTCCGCTTGCCACACTAATCTAATCTCAACTCCACGCCGACGTGGATAGTGGGGGTATGAAAAGGTCGTAGGACGCGTACCACCGCCGCCGCTCGCCACGCTTCGGGTGGGCGTGGATAGTGGGATTTACACGGTCCACAGCTGTGGCGTCCACTAGTGGCACTGAGGGTGGGTTTCAATAGTGTTCCCCTAGGGCCACCTAAATTTAGATGCTTTTGCTTCTAAATTTAGATGTACCCCTTCACCTAAATGGGACTCGAGATTCAGACGCAGTTGCGTCTGAATCTCGCGTACAGTTTAGTAGCCCCGGCATCACTGTGCCGGGGTGTCCACTTTAACATACCCCCGTTGTCAGCGGTGCCCAGGCGCTGCCTATTTCACTGTGGAACTACAAGTGCCACAATGACATTGACCTGTCAGCGCCTGGGCAGCGCTGCTGCTGCTGCTGGCTGGCCGCTACGCTGTTTACATACAGCTAGAGCGGCACAAGCTCAGTCAGACAGAGCTAGAGCGGCACGCGCACAGTGAAACAGAGCCTCTGGCAGGCTGCCAAGTTTCTGTTACAGACTGTGCGCGCGGTGACGCCGTGAAACTACAGAAGTACCAAATAACGTCTCCACTCTGAGTCAGAATCCGTCTTGAGAAAATTTCCAGACAATTGGGGAAACGAAACGCGTTGATGTCATCTTAAATCTTACGCTGGGCCTTCTCCAACTGAGATAGAACTTCACGCTGTCAGCTTACACACCGCCGCTAACTGCACATCCCAGATTCTGTCCAGCAGTAACATGAACTGCCCACTCTCTCCCCTACTGCAAGCGGCTAGGGACACAATCTCAGCATACCCAAGTTTATCGCCCACAAAACAAGTGTCAACTGTTATCCACGAAGTGGACTTATTACAAACAAGCGGCGCAACAGAAGGGAGAGATAAAATAACTTACCACGCTAAGTTAAGTTTTCAGGCGGGACTGACGGAGTATATAAGGGTGAGAAGCTGATTGATACTGCATCCTGCTGGTTACTTTATCCTACTTATACTACAAATACAGCCAAGCTACTGCAAGTGCGTGTCTCCTTACATACTAAAGGACTGGCTTTATTGTTTAACATCTTGCTTATTAACCCCTTACTCTGCGGACCCCTACTATCCTTTTTGCTGACAGCCTGCTGACATTTAATAATTACTGTATGCAACTACACGCTTATAGCATACGACTATATTAAATTTGGAGACCCAATCTAAAAGTGTTACCTCATAGCTTAATTATTTATTTATTTATTGGTGTTTTTTTTTATTACATCACTGATAAATGTTATGTGATTGTGTTTTTACACTTTTAAAATTCATACACTTGTTATCTTGTTATCTTGTTATCTTCATTTTGTTCAAGCAGAACTATTCGGAGTATAGATATACCTAGCAACACAGTGCGCTGTACTGATTGTCGACCATTTTGCTGTCTACCTGTTGTCTGGATACCACACCAGAAGTAGGCAGCATGTTGGCTCTGGTATCCGGACAACGGGTAGACAGCAAAAAGGTTGACAACCAGTAGGTCGACACCATTAGGTCGACAAGCATTTAGGTTGACATGCATTAAGGTCTACATGCAAAAAGGTTGATATCATTAATTCGACACAAGCATTAGGTTGACATGGGGAAGGTTGGCAGTCAAAAGGTCGACATGGGATTTTTCAACATGTGCCGACAGGTGGTATTTCATGCCCTGCCATCCACTAGGGTATGGTGGGAGAATAAAATAGTGTGCCGAGCGTAGCGAGCATGACTGAAGCATGGTGAGTGTAGCCAGTCAGGCGAGGGGATGCATTGCTACATTTTAGCCCGTTGTCCCACACTCCTCTGGTGCACACATGTACTCAATGTATACTGAACAGTTACTGAGTAATTTGTAAGTGTGACTGTAATTAACCCCATTCACAAAACTGTCATTAGATATTCATTATTGATTAAAAAAAAAAAAAGGCATAAAAATAATTAATATTTGAGCGAAGTAGAATTTTGAGACCTTAACTTAGAAATGAGTGTTATGAAGAAAACATCAGATTACATCTCTGTGTTATTATAAGAAAATATATTGTAACTAAAACTTTATAGTGTTATACTGTAGCACCAACAGATGATATTTGTTAATATATAAAAAGCACACACATACAGTATTGCAGACACTTACCACCAGAGGTATCACAACTTTTCTTATTGAGTCTAAAACCACTTTTGCATCATCTTCATCTACTTCACTCTGCAAAATGAAATATAGTTATACAGTGCAGTAAATCATATTGCAGACACAACAAATATAGAATCTTGATAACAATACATATGTTCCACACACATCTTACAATAATGCATTAAAACTTTATTTCTATATTTTACTGTATATCTGCATTGTAATGGCTCCAGGGCCGCCACTAGGAATCGCGGGGCCTGGGACTGACCTTCAGTCTGGGCCCTCCCAGTACCATTACTTACCTAGCTGCGGCACCGCATCTCCTTGGCGCCGCATCTCCTCGGGAGCGCACATTGCACAGTGCAGCCTGCAGAGCGCCAAGTCCATCTGTGTCCTAGGCTCAGCGCTCTGCAGGATGCACTGTGTATTGTGCGTGCCTTGCTGGGGGGCCACCGGGTGGGGGGGGGCCACAGGGGTGGGGAAGTGACACTGTGCTGCTGTCGCCATGGGCAGATGCCCGGGCCCCTCCAGAAGCTGGGGCCTGGGACAGCTGTACCCACAGCACCCCCCTCTCAGGAGCCCTGCATGGCTCAGAAGATATGATATTAGAGACATTAGTGTTGTACATCAGGGACATTTGCAAAAGAAGCAAAAACCAGAATAGCAGCATCCAGCGCCTGAACACTGTGATTGTACACGTTACTTATTGTGTCTGCACTGACACAAGTGCCTAGAAAGGAATTTTCTACTGTAATACATGGGGGTCTTTGGGGGTAATTCAGACCTGATCGCTAGATTGCATTTATTTGCAGACTAGCGAGCAGGATAATGCCACCTCACTGAACGCATGCCCCCCACCGCCCAAATTCCATTGCTACGCTGCGAGGAAAAATTATTTGATGGTTGCTCACCATCAAATTACTTTTCCTCCATTCGCAGCCGAAAGGTAGCCTGTTGTTCTCCGAATTGGGGGAGGATGCTGACATCATGTGACATCCGCCGCCCACCCCGAGCAGGCCTACATTCCCTGGGGCCAAGCTAGAGTTTCTATGGAATGGAAGCTCACCA
The DNA here is from genome assembly GCF_055691185.1 of Crinia signifera. NCBI lineage: Eukaryota > Metazoa > Chordata > Amphibia > Anura > Myobatrachidae > Crinia > Crinia signifera. Next base: position 128,075,730 of record NC_139224.1, read on the forward strand.
TTTTTTTGGCTTGTCAATGAAATGCCGGCTGTCCACCCTGGAACACTCCCTGCCTATCAATCAGGCAGTGAGCACACCAGCCACAGAAAAAATCACAGAAGGCACTCACAGTGGGACACTGCACATGCGCATCATCACCTAGGTGCATGTGCAGTCCCCCACCATTGACAAAGGGGGCGAATTTGCTGCCCTAAGAGCATTTCTGAATTGGCCCCTTTGTACTAGGTCTTGGAAAGAGAGAAACTGGATAGATTACCAACCAACCAGCCCCTGACTGTAAATTTCCAAACACAGCTAGTAATATGGCAGTTAGGTGCTGATTGCCTGGTACTTTAGCTTTGTTCACTTTATCTCTCTCCATAGCTTAGTACTTAGACCCCATGTTCTTTTAAAATGTTCCTCTACCTGTACCTGTACAGTGAGGTGGTATCCTGGATTACTAGATTGCTAATGTATATTGAGGTATTCTGATTTTATATACAATTAGGTACAATGATATAGTAAGTGTGAGCCATGTGTGCCTGGTCCAACATGAAGCCCTTCAGTAAGAATTAGTTATTCATGTACTGTATATGTCAAATAGCGAGTGACCTGTCCTGCTCATAGACTGTATAGCAGCACCACAGACACAAGAATATTTAGCACAGTGGAGCCAATTAATCACTGATATGACTGTTGCCCTGTGCTGGGATATCATGGTGCGGAGCTTACCTGCACTATAGAATAGATACATGTAATGCAGTGGATGGATGGGGTGGGGGCAGAGACTGATAGCCAGTGGTACATTTTGCCATGAGACATGTGCCTGTCTTGCACCCTGCCACGTTATCTAGGGCTGCCAAAGAGTAACAGCCGCTGCCCTTAACCACACTGCTGGTGCACACAACATTATAACCGTCCCAAAGAAAAAACTAATTATGGAGGCAACTCAACCAAACCTGGCCCAGGTATTTGCGGAGCAATTATACCAGCTCACGCATCAACTCCAGGAATTGTCTCTCCGTGTGGACTCTCAGAGGAGTCCAGGAGATCGTCCCATCCGACTGTACAGGTTTTGTAAGAGTATAAATTAAACTTGCCGGATAGGTTTTCTGGAGTCAGTTTTTTAAAAGAAAGTTGCAAATTGTAATTTCAACTGAGACCACAGTCATCCGGGTCAGAGACTCAGCAGTTGGGCATTGTCATTTGTTTGGTACAAGGTCACCCTCAGACATGGGCATTTGGACTGAAGTCTGATAATCCTGCTCTTTGGTCTGTGAATGCCTTCTTTAAGGCTCTAGTCGTCTTATAGGATGATCCTGATAAAGCCTCATCCGCTGCAGGCCATCTGAGATCATTGAAACAGGGCTGTCACTCAGCTGAGGTCTATTGTAGAGAGTTCAGTAGGTTCTCCAATGATTCTTCATGGAATGATCCAGCACTCCATAGCATTAGCCAGTTTAGGTTAGGTTTGTCAGATCAGGTCAAAAACTATTTAGTGCAATACCCGGTATTGCACTAAATGCCTTGTGCTGACTAGCTGGATGGTGCCTGGAATATCAGAAATGGACTCCGCAGCTAATTGATACTTGGAGTCAGTGACTGCTGCCAAGACTTTGCAGGGTTGGATAATAGGTGATCAAAGTGTTACTGCAATGCTTAGTACCAAGAATGGTGAGAACCCTGTATGATACTTGCTAAGCATACTGTACTAGAGAGCTTATCAACGTGACGTGTCTCAAACTCCTGGCATCCAGTACACGCTGACAGCTGGATCTGCAGGGATCGGAGACGCCGGCATTCCCCGAGCCTGCTCAGCTGAAGAGGTGCCGTGAGTGATCAACCACACTGTAGGGGTGACTAAAACATCTTGTGTATGCTGTATTGCCAGAGGGAAATTATTTGAATCTAGTGGAAACCAGCCCACTCCAGACGACAAACTCGGTACGAGTTGCACATACAGAACGTCCAATTGTTTTATATTCATGTTTTAGAAATAAAAAACCGAAATTGCACTATTGGGCGCCCCCCTGTCCCTCTCCCAATCCTTTTGGTGCCTTGGATAGGGTACTTTTTGACAGTGGGGAGCAGTAGTCCAAAAAGAAAGGACAAGTGCACTTTGTATAGCCCTGCTGCCTGGAGAGCAGAAAGCCCTGAACAGGGCTAATTACCAGCAGGTGTCAGCGCTTCAATACCAAAAAAACAGTTGAGAGATATATATATATATATATATATATATATATATATATATATAGTATATATATATATATATATATATATATATATATATATATATATATATATATACCAACAAGGGTGTAGCACTCATAGCATAGAAACCAAGGACCACGAATACGCCATACAGTAACAACGTTTCAATTTATAAAATTGTCATCAGGTTACAGTGGGGGATGAATTGTGGGCCGTGTGCAGGGGCTGGCTGGCAACTTTCAGCCTGGGGGCAACACAAGCAAGAGGCCCATCACCATCGCTATCATTCCCCCCCAACCCCCCCCCCTCTAGTATGCAGCAATGATTAAACAAACCTTCCTCCTCACACACATACACCAGAAATGGGGACAGTGCGCGCCTAAGGCACGTTGCAAAAATGTACACTGTAATCCCCATTACACATAATGCCACACACCGTAATGCCCATTACACATAAAGCCAACACCGTAATGCCCATTACACATAAAGCCATCACTGTAATGCCCATTAAACATAATGCCACACACCGTAATGCCCATTAAACATAATACCACACACTGTAATGCCAATTAAATATAATGCCACACATCGTAATGCGAATTACACATAATGCCAACACCGTAATGCCCATTACACATAATGCCACACACCGTAAGGCCCATTAAATATAATGCCACACACCATAATGCCAATTAAATATAATGCCACACACCGTAATGCCAATTATATATGCCACACACCATAATGCCCATTACACATAATGCCAATACCGTAATGCCCATTAAACATAATAATGCCTATTACATATTATACTATATAACTGCTGCTTACCTACATGTTCATTATCAGAGGAATATCACTTGTTGCCAGGGATTACATGCTTCTTGCCAGGGGTTTCATTCTTGCTGCCATGGGGAGTGATATATTTTTTTGCCACGGGGAGCCAGGCCCAGGGTACATGCTCGTCGCCAAGTGGTTCTATTTAAAAAGCGCGCCAGTGCTACCCGAATCCGCACTTCCGGGTAGCACTGGCCGCGCTGTTCTCTTCTGACAGACACTAAGGCGGTGGCCATTTTGGAGAGGCTGCCCGTCACCTTACATTTGTGCAGCCAGGAAGCCGCTGGACATGGACGGAGGCGGCCAGCGGCTGCCGCGGTGATGGCTGCGGTGGTGTGTGCAAGATGCACACAGCCGGCACAGCCAGAACATAGTCACACCGGCCTGGGAGACATGTGGCACCCTGCCCCCGGCCCAGCCCGCCCCTGGCCGTGTGTAAAAACCTGGAGGCTTTATTAGGCTTCCCCATATGCAGTTAGCAATGGAGTTTGCTAGGCACTGGATAGGGACGTTGAAGTGAGAATTGTAAAGCATAATATAATTGGCTGTACTATAATATAAACTGTTAATAAAGAAATAATAGACTTAGAACAGATAATGTGTTATAGGTTCTAGGCCTATTATTTATATTGTTCAATATACTGATGCTAATATCCTGACTGTTCAACTGCCGACAGTCACGATTCCAACGAACAGGGGCTAATTTCCCTTGTGGGGCTCCACGAACCACATAAAGGGTGATTAGAACCTGGGGTGAGTGAAGCGCACCGCCGAGCCCGCAAGGGGATTCTTTTGCGCTCACCCCCCTCCCCCGTGTTGGAATACTGGCCGCCGCGATTCCATTGTTGGTAAAAACTGGTGTTGCGTCTAGTAATAGCCTGGGACCGGTAATGCATCTGGTACCTGGCTGGGACTTGTAATGCATGAGGTAACAGGCTTGAACCAGTAATGTGTCTGGTATTGGGCTAGGACCAATATTGAATTAGCTACCTGGGTTAAAATTATTATTGCTTTAGCTAACTGGGCTGGAACCAGTTATGCATGGCAGATACTGCACATGAATATACAGGATCCAGATGGATCAGAATGGTGTCTGAAGATACAATTTGTACTGGCTCCAGGAAGAGTATGCTGATTCCTCATCAGCTGCCAGACTGATAGTGTGTACACACGGGGCGATATGGCATCCGGTGTTGCCGATATAGTGAACATCGCATAGGGACTCGCATCTCACGGCATATCCTGCCGTGTGTACACACCTTAAGTTGAAGCTAAGAAGTATTTATATTGTAGGAGCTTCGGACAGCTGACCATACCCAACATAGTGGTACCCATGCACCAGAGCTGGTAGGAATAATGCACCACAGCTGTAAGTGTCTGTAAGCATGGCTGCGGCAGCCCGAACCATGGTTTAAAAAGGTGCTTCCTGACCACCTGGGTTCCTGGAAGGAAACTTACACGGACCCCAATTTAGTCACCCCTCCACCCCTACCCCTCCCCTCAGTCTGGTCACCTGTCCAGCTCCGGGGCAAATGCAGGATTTCCGGAAGGGGGTTTCCAGAGGGGCGGAGCAAAGCACGGAGATGGACACTTAGGTGACCCAGTATATGCCGGGTCAGTTAAAGTATTATAGATAGACCAAATGTATGAAAATAATAATAGTAATAATAATAATAATAATAATAATAATAAAAAAAATGTATACATATATATATATACACACACACACACACACACACACACATATATATATATATATATATATATAATGTAGTTTATGCGGCACTCCTAAATGCAACAATCCCGAGGTGGGAGAAGAGGGGATAAGTCCAGTGCGGTGCGTTCCAAACTCACACTCCACAAGGGGAGTGAGGTTGATGCAGCATGTAGGGGGGATGGCGGCACTCGCAGAAAGAAATACACAATCAGGCGTGGATCACCAATGTTTCGTGGCTTGTGTCGCCACTTTATCAAGATGCCAGAAGAATGTTCTTCTGGCTTCTTGATAAAGTGGCGACACAAGCCACGAAACGTTGGTGATCCACGCCTGAATGTGAGTTTCTTTCTGCAAGTGCCACCATCCCCCCTACACGCTATATATATATATATATATATATATATATATATATATATATATATATATGCAGAGGAGGGGTGTATAGTGGAGTGGGCTTATTATTCATAATTTTCTGGTGGGAGGACAGCTTACTTGACTGCAGATATCTCCAGTTCCCGGAAATAGATTTCTTAGATTTTAATAGACTTAAAAACTAGAGAATCCCACCTACCAAATGATACTGGGGACTAGGGGATCAGAGTTCAGGAGGCCGAGCAATCTGCCCACGAGTATATAATACTACATACCAGGTGTGTGGAGCTGGAGCAGTAACCAGCTGCCAGAAGACTGATATCTCTGGTTCTGGGAATAGTAGAGACAAGCTACTAGTGTCCATCAAAGGGGGAGAGTCCCAGCTTTTGGAATACAAATCTCTCAGTCAGACAGAACCTGAAATATCTGACTGGGAAGAGCAATTAACAGGCTTGGATGGGGACCACTGCTTTGAAGCCAGATATCTCCGGTTCCCAAGGGACGATTTTACCCATGGAAAGAGGGGACCCTCAGCTTTCAGACTAGTCTCCTGGGGGGTTTCTGTGTACTCAGAACCCCCCCCCCCCCCCTGCGTGCACCATTGCAGCTATCAGTACTAATGAAAGTGAGATCATGCAACACAGCAAACCATACAACACCCAATGCTGCACCCTCCCATCTGCCATGCCCTATTGTACTGCATAGTGAATATTAATTGTCATTTTTTTTCTAATTAAAAAAAAAAAAAAAAACACATTCCATGTAATAAAAATCTGTCTGTGTGGTTAGGGGGGGGAGAGATCTCAGTATACCGGGCCCCAAGATTTCTGTTGCTGGCCCTGCCAGCATGGTATAAAGCAGCATCAGACCAAGGTGTTGGAGGAGAGCAGCAGGGACTTCGATCTCACTGCCCGCTGGAAGAAACATCACAGAGATAAGAATTTGATTTTACCCTGAAGCGTGACAATGTGATTGGATCAAGGCATGTGTAGCTGGGTCAGGGAAGGCTAACACAATTACAGAGGAGACAGCAGATTCTATGGGCAGACATATTTCATATTCAAAACTAAGATCAATTAGAATAGCTTACCACGTCAATGTCAGCCACAAGACAGATAGAAGTCTTAAAAATAGAAAACAGAATTAATGGAAACCTTTAACACCTTACAGTACATGCATTTATGTTGTCATGCTACATATTACACAGATCACACATGGTGTATGCAAAAGCAGTGTTACATTAGATTAACTTATAATGTTACACCTACAGTAGGCTGATCACCGAGGGATCTAGTGTATTTCTTGGTGAGAAATAATACAATAGAGTGCTGTTAACCCGTAACTTCAGAGATTACTGTAATGTATACTGTACTTTAATTCAAAGAAATGGTTTCCATGTGTAAGTCATCATCCATTCCCAAACTGTCATTAGCCAAAAAACATTGTTTGTGACCTTGAATCAAACATTCATTTAATAATTAATTATAGAATATATATTTTTTATTTAGATACGTGAATCTAAGGTCACTGCAATCTAGCTGTTTAAGGAAGCATGTGCTAGTTTTTGACAACCTGGATTGTCTTAAATCTAGATAAAAGCACATGGTTCTTAATTCCGTTTGGTACAGCAAGTCGTACCCCTGTCGTACCCCTGATTCGGATTGCCCTACTGCGAGCTAATGTACTTTCAATGAGTATGCGGATACGCATGCATATATCACCTCTGCGACATGGCGGAGGATAGATGCAGCTGTCTACATCTGTAAATGCATGTTATATAATAGCAGCAATAGCAATTGAAATTTATTTTTTTAAAGAATACATGTACAGTATGATGCATTTTTTATCTGTACATAGGAAGGCCAGTTATTATCACATTATTCATTTTTCAGAATTATTGGTCTAAATTTTGAACCAAAATTCAAATTTAAATTCCAAATTCCAAACCATGGAAAGATTTGATCCCATAATACATTTCGTATTTTGGATCATTGATATTTGTCTTAAAATAATGCATTGAAACACATGAGGTGATTCTTTATACGCTGCGCTTACGGTAGCACTGGATTTTGTTATTGTTCTTTACATCCACACATATGTCCGGGTGATATGGGGCCTGATTCAGACATGCACGCTGGGCTGCGAGCTCAGCAAGCAGGTAAACACCACCCTGCTGCCCTGCTGAGTACACATCCCGGTGCACAGCCAGAGAAGGCTAGCCTTCACTGGCTGCCGATGGTCAGAAGGCTCGCCCATACGCCCTGCGTTCCAGATGAATATGCGGTTGTCTGATAATCGGATGGGCTGTGAATTTGCAGCTTGTCTAAATGGGTCTGGATCAGTCCCATTTTGTCATGTGGTGCAGGCTTGTTCACATGACAGTGCTGGTAATAAAGGTATTAAGGCCCGTACACACTGGGCGACTTTGAGCTGAAAGTCGCTCAAAAAAGCAGGTTTCAGCTCAAAGCCACCCAGTGCATATGCCCGGGCAGGCGATGATCGGTGAGCACTGCTGCGCGCTCCCGCAACATCGCCGGGAAAGCCGTTCATCTGCTGGTTATACCAGCAGATGAGCAGCTTTCAGGACAGCTTTGCATAGCGCTGCGCTATGCAACGCCGTCCTCCCCCCTCCGTCAGCGCGGGGCAGGGGGAAAGCTGCTCAGTGTGTATGCACTGAGCTGCTTTCCCTGCATCATCGCTGTCCATACACGCTGGGCATAGTCGCCCAGTGTGTATGGACCTTTACACATACTTTGTTTACTGATATAATATAGATTAGCTGCTAGCTACATCTGTTATGCATTAAAAAGCCCACTTAAAAATGTGAGAAAATATATAAATATGTTACAAAAGAAATGAATATAAAAAATCTTACCAAATAGTTTACTACATCCTGGAAGTCTGGCTCATCTCCTGCCAACTGTTTTACCAGAATAAAATATTTTATGAACATTTTCATGACAATAAAAAAAGGCAAAAGGATCATAAAACATAATGTTATATTAATATGACTTGCATCTCATGTAATAATCTCAGTAAATATGAGGCATGATGCGTATAGTATGTTCTCCTTGTTGCTTCGGATTCAGTATTGAATCCCGGCGGTCGGGATCCCAGCGTTCAGAATCCCGATGCCGGAATCCCGACAGCGAAATGCCGACAAGGGGGGGACGTGGATCGCCCCCCCTTGCGGGCTCGCTGCGCTCGCCACGCAGCGGACCCGGTGCCTCGCTACGCTCGGCACACTAATTTATTCTCCCTCCAGGGGTGTCGTGGACACCCACGGAGGGAGAATGTGTCGGCATTTCGGCGGTCGGGATTCTGATCGCCGGGATTGTAACTGCATCCCGTTGCTTCTCTAGTGGGGGTTACAAGGAGAAGCAAGTGATGCAGTTCAAGTGTTATAATTGTTAAATTAATTATTGTTAATAAGCTACATTAGCTATGGAGACACAAGAGAGTAATGCTGCTTGCACACCTTTCACATCGCATGCCACTGAGGTCCTGCTCTGTGCCATACTTAAAATTGGCAAAAGTATGCATAAAATATCTCATTAAAAAGAGCAGGTGTATGAAAAAGCTGCACTTAGCAGCGAAACGCGTCGGTCCAGGCACACAGCCGTTCTACCTTTAATCGCTGCTGCTTCCAGACATCACCTACTAATCACTGTGGAGGCTACACACCTGAGATAACAATTGGGGAACCAAACCAGACCACCATTGGCCACTTTTTATCAAGTAAGCGGGATACCACCCACCTGACGGAACGCCCCGTTATTAATTTGGAGGAAGCAACGCAAGGAACGGGACATATTTGTCTGGAGGATCCAACACCTACCTCTTCCCCCCTCCTCTCTCCCCACTATTAACTGTGGGTCCACAATAAGGTGATATCTGATCATATTTACTGGACGCAGCATTCTCATACACCTGCTCTTTTTAATGAGATGTTTTATGCATACTTTTGCCAATTTTAAGTGCTACAATTGTATTAATTAAAAGTGTTTTTTACATTTACCATCAGCCTCTTTCTGCCATCAATCTAGCGCAATCTCACCCCTCCTTTTTTTTCAGTGTTTACATAGGGACTGACAATCCCTTCTCTGATTGCTGCTGGCTTAACCAAGAATACAGGCGCCCCACCAGTTACGAAAGTACCTGTCTGTAGTCTCTGCCATACCTACTTTTGAAAACTAGTTTCAGGGAGATTATAGTTGATAGTAGAATTTTGCACAGCACCCCATTGAGGGGGCATGTCATGCTCCACCCAAAGGGCATGTCTAATTCCATATATGGAGAGTTTGTGAAAAAAGATTGTGAATATGGCACCTAGAAGCGTTGGTATACAGATACTGCAATATCTGGGAGGAATCTTTTAAAATTCATTTAAATACAAATGCAAATGAGCCCCAAAGCAGTTAGTAAGAGATATAATACTTAATAAAGTGCTGGGAAATGGTGCTGATGATTCAGTGTATAAATGTATCTATCTCTCATTCCTTTTTTCCCCAAATATGTAACAGTGTAGTGCAGTGACGTGCGGTGAGGTTAGTGTTAGGTGAGGCAGGTGTTGTTGCTTCAGTTTGGTGCTTGTTTTTCAGCGAAAAGTGTTAAAAAATATATGGAAGATCCGTGAAGAGAAAAGGTGTGATTTAAAATAAAGCTGTGTCACTGCCTCCATGTGTGTGTATTTTGTTACAGTATATTGAAAAAAAAAAATACAAAAATATGGTAGGCACATGTGTCAAATTCACACATTGTTAATATATTTACTGTTATATGAACAGAATACACATACAGTACATAAGCTAACCAATATGTATATTTAAAGGGAGTCCCACTTGGGAGTACTCCCTGTACCTGTGCTCATGTTCTGGAAGGTGGAGAGCCGGCCACCCGGCGGAGTCCAGGCCTACAGCTGTCGCCCGCTGTCACTATGCACGCCCAAGCAGCGGAGAGGAGAGGTACTTGTAAGCCACCCGGCGGGGCCGCAGCGGGAGGAGGAAGGAAGCGATGCCGGCCATACTGAAATGCCGGGGCTCCAGCAGCGGCAGGAGGAGGTAGGGGAGCCAGGCCACACTGCGGCGGGACGAGGAGAATGGAGGTGAGCCAGGCCACCCTGACATGCTAAGCCGGGGCTCCAGCGGCGGGAGCAGGAAGAGGAGCAGGGCAACCTAGCAGGGCCGTGGTAGTGGGGGGAGGAGGGAGGTCAGGGCTCCCTAATATGCCGATGCCAGAGCACCACTTGCGGCTGAAGGAAGAAGGGGAGCCAGGTCTCCCGGCGGGGTCTCGGGAGACAGCGCAGCCACCACAGCATAGCATGACAGCGGATCAGGCTGTCAGTGTGTGACAGCCTGATCCGCTGTCCTATCACATCTGCCTCAGTGACAGGGTCTTGCGTCCCTATCACTGAGGCAGAGGTGTTGATGCCGCTTTCTCATTCATTTTTAACGGGCTTTTCAGACTCTTTTCTCGCCGCGGCTTAGCCCCGCCGCCTGCTGCTGACATTTTCCAATTGTCAGCGGGTGGCACAGCTCCCGCTGCCTCCTAGACTTCCACAGGGTCCCACCTCATAAAAAAAATAATAAGATATTTATAGCACAGTATATGTGTTATAAACATCTTTGTATTTTTTTTAAAATCAGTTATGACAGGTGAGGCACTGCCTCCCCTGACTGCACGTCCCTGGTGTAGTGTGGGCTAGGTTAAATGAGGGAGATTGCTAGACTAATGAGGAAGAGAGGGAGATTGCTGCTATTTCAGGGAGTCTCCTGCAGAATGCAGGAGGGTAGGCAACTATGGGTAAATGTGATAAAATGTGAATAGATAATGCTTTATAGTTATATTATAACTGTGCAAGTGATAAGCTGAAAAGTGCAACCTTCCAAACACGTCTGGTGTACAGAAGGACATTACCTGGTACAATGTGGGATCATTTGTATGGTATGTCCTGTAAAAGTGGATGTTCAGTAATTGCACCTCTACAGATGCACTGCATTCAGTACGTTTTGCTCTACACCAATGGCCCTAAGTGATGCAGAGTATGGCACATGGAGGGCGGCAGTTTGATCCTCGCCCCCCGTGCAAAGGGGGTACTTACTGCGCCATCTGGAGAGCGGGCAGGGGGTCCATGCCGGCTTCTGACAGGAGCCTGCAGTGGTGTCCTTGCCACGTGGGTACCTGCGGCGCTGTGTATAAAGCTGGCGGCGGTGGGGGGTCCCTGCAGTGAATAAGAAATAACTAGCGCTATCCGCCGGGCTATGCGGTGGCGCGGGAAGCGCTGCCGGGTTTGAAAACACTGACCGCATGCTGATTGACTGAGATTCAGCCAATCAGCGTGCGGCCAGTGTTTTCAAAACAGAATAACTTCCCACACCGCCGCATAGCGCTAGATATTTCTTATTCACAGCAGGGACCCCCCGCCACCGCCAGCTTTATACACAGTGACGCAGGTACCCGCGCGGCAAGGACACCACTGCAGACTCCTGTCAGACGCCAGCATGGACCCCCCTGCCCGCTCCCCAGATGGCGCAACAGGTACCCCCCACCCCCTGGCACCCAACTCGCCTGGGGCACTCCGGTGCCTTGCACCGGTCCTGGGAACATGTACAAGTTATTCTCTGAGTAATATAACCATTATATTCATGTCTGCACCCAAGCAGCGCCAAATACAGCAGTTTTCCCCTCTTAAGCAGTAGAAATAAATTGAGTCAGTTTATTTGTACTGAAGACATCTTGCTATAAAATGTTCATCAAATACATTTCTCATGATGATAAAATACATTAGAATCTTCCTTACTTCACAAACTAAGTTGGGAATGCTTCCTTCACTGTCCTCAATATCATTCTAAAAGGAGAAAAAAAATATAACGATTTGAATTAGTGTAAAGGAACTGAGGCCTTTGGTTATGAAGTTCAGATTATACATCTGAAGGTTGTTATAATTATACTGCAATTACATATTAAACAGAACCAATATCTAATACAGGCCAGGGAAGCAGTGGCGTAAGAACATACTCTGCCCCCCGCCCACATTGGACATTTTATTGTCTGTATACTTGCTATTTCCCTAAATTAAAAGCAGATCTCCTGTACATACTGCAATAACTTTCTGAAGTCTAACTTTAATAAAAAAACACATCTAACTGGGACTTCAACCATAAGGGCTGTAGTCTGCAGGGTTTTTTGATGTTTGATGAATTTGATGTTACAATTTAAATTTATATTTGCAATGCCTGGAAGTCTAAATAATGACATGGAAATATAAAGTTATGTAGATAGAAATATACTCAGCACTGTCCCACAAAACAGGGGGTTTGCTCTTTCAATCCCTTAACTGTCATTTACATAATGCAAATCCCGCAAAATGAAATCTTGCTTTTACATGTGGGACCATAATTAGACACATGCATGGACTGATTTAATACTCAACAAGGAAACTCCCAGATCTGTACAGATCCTCATCAGATTTTGTCATCTTATTCCAGAAATCCCTCCATTTCTCTGTACAATCAGTGGTCGTTATTCTGGTTCTTCATTCCTATAGGAACAGGAGACTGCGCTTATATGTTAGGTTTCCCTTTTTCTACCATGGATGAGTTCAAATGATCAAGGACAATGGAGACTGTTGCAATATAAAAGCAATAATTTGCAATTTATTTTATACAGTATAAACATTAATTATAGATATTAAAAAGAACAAAGGCGGCCACCTATAACATTTCATGTACTAGTACATTATATACATAAAAAGAAAAAACATCAAAAAAATATATATACATATAAAAAATATATATAATGGATAAATAAATTCAATAGAATGTGATACTTTGTAGAGTGGGGAAAGCCACGAGACTTCCAAACAGATGTTCCACACTAGATGTTTATAATTGGAGGCGCTGACTTTGGCCCGTTAATTGTAAAAAAGTCTAATTGGCCACATGCAGAGAATTTGTATAGGGAAATATTCCCTTACCAAAGGACATTTAATAGCTGGGGTTTATCTGTAATTGCGTGCATTTTGCACGTGAATCTCACCCTTGATCCGATGGTGGCAGTGACGGAGTGTCCCGCTGGGAGGGGGGTCAGCGTACCGGTCTGGGCGTTGGAGGCAGCTCCAAAGAAAAAGCCCCCCAGTCGGGCGAAACTTGGACCCAGCCATCCTCTTTGGAGTGCCGACACAGCCCGAGATATCCTGACACCCTGTAGACGCCATCTACTCACAGTGTGTCACACACGGACTGCACAACTTGTGCTCATCCAGCCGCAGCTCAGGCAACACAGATCAGGAGAACGCCGGGAGGAGGAGGTACGGCAAACGTGAGAAGCCAGCAGCAGCGGGAGTGAGAGACCCGCGAGCTGCCTCCAACGCCCGGACCGGTACGCTGACCCCCCTCCCAGCGGGACACTCCGTCATTGCCACCATCGGATCAAGGGTGAGATTCACGTGCTAAATGCACGCAATTACAGATAAACCCCAGCTATTAACTGTCCTTTGGTGAGGGAATATTTCCCTATACAAATTCTCTGCATGTTTTTGACAATTTGACTTTTTTTACAATTAACGTGCCAAAGTCGGCGCCTTCAATTATAAACATCTAGTGTGGAACATCTGTTTGGAAGTCTCGTGGCTTTCCCCACTCTACAAAGTATCACATTCTATTGAATTTATTTATCCATTATATATATTTTTTATATGTATATATATTTTTTTTATGTTTTTTCTTTTTATGTATATAATGTACTAGTACATGAAATGTTATAGGTTGCCGCCTATGTTCTTTTTAATATCTATAATTAATGTTTATATAAAATAAATTGCAAATTATTGCTTTTATATTGCAACAGTCTCCATTGTCCTTGATCATTTGAACTCATCCATAATAGAAAAAGGGAAACCTAACATATAAGCGCAGTCTCCTGTTCCTATAGGAATCAAGCATCTTTCTCTGTATATTTCCACGGTCAATCCGTGGGCATATGCAGTCTTTTGTACTGACACTAGTAGAATTTTTGAGAACTGCAGCTAAATAATAACTATTAGTAATATATTAAATAATAAATATACGTATTATTTGTTTACCAAAATTTTTTTCCGTCTGTATGTTCAATTAGCGCCCAATCTTCCCTTGTTTCTCAGGGGATATTCAGTTGTTTCATCGTTATTCTGGTTGACTCGCAATTCTGCAAATTTCGCAAACTTGCAAGTCCCTCATATCCTCCCGCATGGCTGCCCGCCTGAATCCCTGCAGGCATGTGAATGGATGATTCGCATAATAATCCATTCGCAGTCTTGGGTGCGGGGAGAAATCATTCAATGGTCAGCGATCATTGAATGATTTATTCAGAGCTCACAGAACTGAGACACCTCTATAGTGTCTCTGATCTACAGGCGCCCTGTGTGAGGACAGGGAGAACAGCTGACATCTGCTGCCCACTGCCGCACCCGCGTCATTGAGGAATTACCACGGGAACGCCCAGTGTTCTCATGGGAATGCCCATGAATAGCTTGGCATTCCCATAGGCAAATTCCCCGACCTGCCTCCCCACACCCCTCCATGTCCCCCGCCCGGACTTGACGCTCACACACAGCAGCTGCATATGCGCATAAAGCCCATTGTGTATTTGCAGTCTCAAACAATCGGTCCCCCATGCGAACACGTGGGGGACCGATTGAATTATAATAAATGAGCATAAATAAACCCATGACATCACATAATGACATACCATAATGACATCACACATTACTGTGCAGTTTGGAAATGATCCTCCCTAATTTTTTTTCCCTGCAGATAAGTATTTTAAATAAATACAGATACTTGTGTATTATCACAACGTTCATTGCATCGCACTAATTAAGGTATGTGGTGGCATGCGATGGCATGCGATGGGACCCGATTTGACCATTTTGCCGGGCGTGAGCATACAATTTTAATATTGCGTCGCATCGCATGCCATTATAATGGCATGCGATGCGATGCAACGCGATCATGCCCGATTTGGGCTTATTCCGATGTTAAATGCCCCCCAGACCCGATTTTTAATTGTATACCCACCCTGATGGGTAATGACTATGTTAAATGCCCCACCATTGTTAACGCCACCCCACTATCAACGCCAACCCAAAGTGTGGCGAGCGCAGCGAGCCCGCGAGGGGCGGTGGTATGCATCCTCCGACCTTTTTTTAATACCCCCACTATCCACGTCGGCGTGGAGTTGATTGTATATAGTGTGGCGAGCGCAGCGAGCCACCGAGCCCAAAGCGTGGCGAGCGCACGCGGAATATATGTTAAGTCATCCGGGGCTGCTCGCCACGCTTCGGGCTCGGTGGCTCGCTGCACTCGCCACACTATACAAAATCAACTCCACGCCGACGTGGATTGTGGGGGTATGAAAAGGTCAGAGGACGCATACCGACGCCCCTCGTGGGCTCGCTGCGCTCGCCACGCTTCGGGTTGTCGTTGATAGTGGGGTGGCTTTAACAATGGGGGGGGGGCATTTAACATAGTCATTACCCATCAGGGTGGGTATACAATTAAAAATCGGGTCGGAGGCAGTGTTGCAAGTAAGGGGGTACGGCGTGGTACGGAGTACCTGTAAGAAATATGTTGCAGGTACGCAGTACCACTTACCCCTGATCCACTGTCATTTCTATTTTCATTTTAAGTCTAAATATAATGCATCCGCAGCCCGCCCACCCAGCGTTTTGATTGGTGCTGTATGCAGCTACCGGCTACTGCTGATTTAGCCTGTCACACTGACAGGCATCAGCAGCGCCGACAGCATGAAGAGCAGGCTCCACTATATTGTAAGCACAAGCTGCCTGGCTCTCCCCCAAGCAAGAGCCAACCCACCCCCAGACATTCCCTGTTTCTCATTCCCTGTCTCCTGTGTCCACGCCTCTATTGTCATTTAGTCACTCCTCTAGCTTTGTGTGACCACGCCCCCTGATGACACATGACCATGCCCATTTTTGGTGGAGGCTATAAGTACCACCAAGAAAAAAATTCTACTTGCACCACTGGTCGGAGGGGGGGGGCATTTAACATAGGAATCAGGCATCTGGGTGCCTGTGTGATTAAAAGTTGGGTCTGATCGTGTTGCATCGCGATGCGACGCAATTTTATGGTTGTACAATGTCCTATGATGGAAAAGGTGGGCACCGTGATAATACACAAGTACCTAAATACAGTATTGAAATGAATGAATGTTGTGCAGTAATGTAAGGAGAGATGTGCACAGATCCCAGTGTTTTGATTTTAGATCTGGATTCATCTTTGTGTTTTGACTTGGCAAAATGACCCTCAAATGTCTTGTTTTGTTTCAGTTTCAAATCAATAAAACCCCTAATATAAAATCATGTAATTTTTGCTATCAAAAATAAGAAATTCACATTAAAGAGTCTGATTCAGACCCAGTCGAGGCTTTGTGAAACTTTGCGAAACTGCAACTGGTGGCTTTATGCTGTGAGGAGCTGCCAAGCATAGGACAAGGTTGCCACGCATGTCGAGTCCTGCCCCACAATGTGCCCGCAAAAATTTGTGACACATTGATGTGGACAGAAGCTTCCCCTGTCTTTGCAGCCTAGCTGCAAAGTCATATACCATCCAGCTATGTTCTGGGTAATAGCAGCTATGTGTGATGTCACACAGGTGCCATAACCATTCCCTCGAGTGGTCTGGACACGTTTGCGTTGTCTGATCCGCTCCCACAAAACACAACCTCCCGCCCACCCACCCCCCCCCCCCAGTGCCACCTCATTGCCACTCAGGCCAGCACTGAAACTGTGATCTCCCGTGATTGCAGTTTCAGCACTGGCGCATGAATGCTACCGTGACTGCGCATGTGCAGATCTGCAAAAATTGCCAAATAGTGATTTTCACAGATTTGTCTGAATCAGGCCATAAATTCCAAATTCAAGTCAAAAACATCACTCAGTTCAAATCAGACCCAGTTTTGATTGAGTTCAGATCCACAACATTTTGGTGGATAAGAATTTCTGAAGAACCAAACGACACATACCAAAATGTAAATGTAAACTAGACGTCTAGACCTATTTATTCATTACAAATTATTATTTTATGTCATTACAATACAATGTTATGTATTTAGTTATAATAATACAGACAACAAAATGTATCCATACCTTTGATATCCCTTGTATACAGTCAGACTTCAGAAGACCATCCTGTAAGTAAAATAAATTAATCCACATGTTTAAATACATTCCATTGCATATAAAACAAATCATATTTTAAGACACACGTTCTTCTCCATCTGCCTGCCCTGAGTGTCCCCATTTACATTGGTCAAAGGGTTTTATTGTCTTTTTATTGTGAGTTTTTGTATGATTGAATTGTCCATTTTCTATAATTTTTGTTTTATTCATTTATCCATTTTTATTGAGTTAGAATTAAATATTTATTTAATGCTATGGTGCAGTGTACTTTGTATATTCATTGCTCTAAATTAGGGATGTGCTCCGCTACTTTTCGTGTTTCGTAAAACATGTTTTGGGTCTGTATTTTGGGCAGTGTTTTGGATCTGAAGCTGTTCCAAAAAGCATAAAAAATACAGAATTTGGGGGTTATTTTTTGCTCCTACGCTATTATTAACCTCAATATCTTAATTTCCACTCATTTCCAGTCTATTCTGAACACCTCACACCTCACAATATTGTTCTTAGGGCAAAAGGTTGCACCAAGGTAGCTGGATAACTATGCTAAGCCACACAAGTGTGCAGCACAAACATGTGGCTCATCTATGAGTGGCACTGCCGCAGCAGACAGGATGGCAGTTTGAAAAACTAGGCCCCAAAAAGCACATAATGGCAAAAAAAGAGGTGCAAGATGGAATTGTCCTTGGGCTCTCCAACTCACCCTTATATTGCGTAAATAAGACATGCACACTTTAACAAACCAATCATTTCAGGGACAGATATTGGCACATGACGGTGGCTGAAATGATTGGTTTGTTTGGGCCCCCACAAAAAATAGAAGCAAGTCACCTTTCCCTGTGCAAACTGGCTCTATAGAGGCAAGATATTGCCTTCATCCTCCGATTCCTCACCCCCTTCAGTGTGTACTTCCTCATCATCACATATTATCAATTCATCCCCGCTGGACTTCACAATCACAGGTACCTCTGTAGTCTGGAGGCAATTGCTGGTCTTCATTCAAGAATTGATAATTCATTTTGATGAACATCAGCTTCTCCACATTTTGCAGAAGCATCCTCCTACGCTGCTCACTGACCAAGTTCCCCGCTGCACTAAAAACTCTTACAGTGTACACACTGGAGGGGAGACAACTCAGGTAAAATATAGCCAGTTTGTACAGGGGCCTACAAACTGCCTTTCTTTCCTGCCAGTAGAGGTATGTACTGTCTGACACGTCTACTTGGATGCTGTCACCAAAGTAATCCTCCACCATTGTTTCAATGGTGACAGCATCTAATGCAGCGACAGTAGACATGTCAGCAATCATTGGCAGGTCCTTTAGTCCAGACCAGATGTCAAAACTCCCTCCTGTCTGCCCTGCATCCCTGCCAGTGGGTTGTGTCCTAAATTTCAGCTGTTTCCTTGCAGCCACAGGTGTGGGAGAAAATGAGGGAGGAGCTGTTGCCGTGTCACGGTCCACTTCAGATAGAAACAGAGACACAACATACACTTTAAACCGAGGATTGAGCATGGTGGACAGAATGTATTCCTCTGACTTTAACAGACTGACCACCCTTGTATCCTGGCAAAGCGTATGTAGGGCTTCATCCACAAGAGCTACATGCTTTGCAGAATTGCAATGCTTTAGCTCCTCCTTCACTTTCTTCAGCTGCTTCTGCAACAGCCTGATCAGCGGAATCACCTAACTCAAGCTTGCAGTGTCAGAGCTGACTTAACATGTGGCAAGTTCAAATGGCTGGAGAACCTTGCACAACACGGAAATGAGCCTCCATTGCGCTTGTCAGGTGCATCCCCGCTCCTCTGCCTATATCGTAGGTGGTTGTATAGGCTTCAATGGCCTTTTGCTGCTACTCAATCCTCTGCAGCATATAGAGGGTGGAGTTCCAGCACATCACAACCTCTTGTTTAAGCTGATGGCAGGGCAGGTTGAGGAGTTTTTGCTGCCGCTCCAGCCTTCGGCAGGCAGTGGCAGAATGGCGAAAGTGTCCAGGCCACCGGATGCATATCCTGAACACCCCTGTCAGTTTATAGGAAATGCTGCTCCACCAAATTTATTGTGTAGGCAAAACATGTCACGGGTTGGAAATTACCCTTATGTAATGCCGACACAATGCTTCTGGCATTGTCTGACATCACAAATCCCCAGGAGAGCTGCTTATTGCAGCTTTACATAAGCTACATATGGCGAGACAATTGTTGTCCGGATCTGGATAAAAATTATTCCATACCAAAGAGGTGGATTTTTTGGTCTTCTGACCAGGCATGGTGATGATCTTTTGCATCCCACAGACAACAACTGTCTCTCCCGGTGCCACTTTTAAGCAAACCACATCACCATCAGTAGCATCCTCCTTGTCAAATTTGTCCTCAGTGCCAGCTACATAAATTTCCTCCTTAAAAACTTAAAAACTCATTAAAAACTTCAAAATCAGGCACTGGACTGTGGGTGATCCTTCCTGCATATGCAAAGGGCGTGCTGCAAATGGTGGAAGGAGCCACCTCTTCACTTACAGTGATGGGAAGGTCAGGCACAGGGCCAGTGCTAGGGTGTCTGGCGCCCCCCCTCAAACTATAAATTTGCGACCTCCAATACTTTACAAAGAGATAGCGCTTGCCAAAGGTGTACGCTGAATAAAAGTATGTATATACAAATAATGTGACCTGTAGCCGCAATGCCGTATCTATACATTTTGGTGCCCTGTGCCAGAAAAGGTCCATGCTCCCCACACTCCATTCCCCACACACAAAACGAAACCAAAAATTGACACCCTATTACCGATTATACATTATGTCACACATCGTAATGCCAATTACACATTATACCACACACCGTTATGCCTATTACATGATTACAATTATTTTTCCCTGGTGGTCTAGGGTGAAAACGCTCAGCAGTTGTTTTCTGGGGAACAGAGGTGCTGCTGGCTGCTGCGGGCACTGCAGCCAGCAGCACCTCTGCTGGCCGCCACAGCCAGTATGTGTGTCTGTGGCGGCTAGCAGCAACTCCATTCCCGCACATCACTGTCATACACTTACCCCTGCCCGAAATGTCCATACTGCAGCTGGCTGCTGCACCTGTCACACAGGCAGCGGCAGCTCAAGCACAGCCACAGCTCTGCGCAGCTGCCCCAGCGGTGTCACAGATATTGCTCACAATCCCTGAGAGGACCTGCTAGGATGCGGAAGAACCAATCACACACACAGAGGCAGCATTGTTTCTATGCTTTGTGCAGCCCGTGCCGCTGCCTGTGTGACAGGCGCATCACAGGCAGACCCGGGCCGACAGTAGCAGAGTGGCAGTGCAGGGAGAGCCTCTTCTGCACGGCGCCTCCCTGCACCACAGGAGCTGCTGAGTGGCTAGTGCCGGCCCTGGCAGAGGCGGAACTAGAAACTGGTGGGCCCAGGTGCTAAAATATGCTTTGGGCCCCTCTCCACCCAAGGGCACATTATTGAATGATATTGCCCTCAATGTGCGCTAAATGCAGTAAGCAGCGTATTTAGTACTTCCTCATCTTTGCGGCCACAGCTTACGCTATGGAATTTACGTAGCTTAACCCGCACCACCCTGGGTCCACACCACCATCTTTCACCTCTAGTAAAGTTGTGGGGAGCGAGCCACCGAGCCCGAAGCGTGGCGAGCGAAGCAAGCCCGCGGTGGGATGATGATGCTATTCTGAAAGCGGCTAACGTAACTGGCATATGCTGTGGCCGCAAAGATGAGGAAGTACCATGTTTTCCACTACATGCCCCATGTGTGTTCACATACACTGCACTACATCCCCGTACATGCTACACTGCAATACATCCCCATACATGCCACACTGCACTACATCCACGTACACGCCACACTGCACTACATCCCCGTACACGCTACACTACACTACATCACCCCATCCCCCAGATAGGGCCAAGTGGAGTTCATCATCCGAAGCCCTGTGCCTCATGTACTCAGCCCAAGCATTTAAAATAAGGGATGCTGACTGACCATTCGGGAAGTGGTAGGAGATTCCTGGGCTCCACTCTTTGGACTGTGTATTAGCCCCTTCTCTGTGGTTGAGTGGAGCTGTCCCTTTGCGAGGGAGTGTTCTGGAGCAGGCTGCTGCGCACAATTGGCGGAGAACTTGGAAGCAGTCTGCAGCTGCTGCGGTGGGGGGAAGAAACTGTCCACGGCTGCTGCAGGGAGAAGGGGGAGAACAGCCGGGTGGGGGAAAGAAGCTGGCCGCGGCTGCTGCAGGGTGGAGGGGGGAGAACAGCCGCGCTGGGGAAAGAAGCTGGCCGCGGCTGCTGCTGCAGCAGCAGCGAGGGGGGGAGAAGCTCCCCGTGACTGATGTGGGATGGGCGAAGTAGCTGTCCTCTACTGCCAGGGGTGTGGGGGTCAGAAGCGGAGAAGCTGTCTGCTGGTGCAGTGGAGGGGTGGGAGGTCGGGAGAAGCTGTCCGCTGGCATGCTCCAGCGATGACGGGAGAGGAACTGGCAGTAGGAAGCTCACTGCTGACAGATTAGTTCCCCGGCCAGCTGCGGGCCCCTTCACTGCCGCGAGCCTCGGTGCAATGCCCCGGCTGCACCGGTGGTAGTTCCGCCCCTGGGCCCTGGTCAGGCATCGCTACTGCCAACACCCTTGGACTCTCCTTGGGGATTTGTGCTATCATGTCTTTAGAAGGCAGAGTTGTTTGATGTGTTTTTGTTGACAGCTTAACTCTCTTTACATTTTAGGGGGGAGGGGGGGAATGAGGAGGAGGGCTATGATTGTCATGTGAAGCTGAACCACTAGTAAAGAACATAGGCCAGGCCCTTAGCCGTTCCTTGCCACTCCGTGTGGTAAATGGCATATTGGCAAGCTTATGTTTCTCCTTCAAGAATTTACTTTTTTTTTTCTTCAACGTACTGAACTTTGCCATTTTGGATTTAACAATCTATGATGACATTGGGCATCAGCAGTGGCAGATTATGTTGAAGGCATTTCATGTTCTATGTCTTGACTAGTGGCAGCAGCTTCAGCACTCAGAGAGATTGGTTCTTGTTCTTTCACTATTGGAGCCTCCATATTTTTGTTCTCCATTATCTTTCTGGAATGATAAAATATGCAGCACAGAAGAGTAGTGTACCCCTAAATTACAAACACGGCAGAGACAAAAATAATGAAATGGATTATTAATAACAACCCCTTTATTGGAAAAACATTATGTGGGCTGCACAGGAGAGTAGTGTACCCTGTCCCTTACACACACACACACGGAAGAGACTGAAAAAATTAAAAGGATTATTAATAACTTGTTATGCCCTTTATTTGACAAATATTATGCTGGTGGCACAGGAGTGTAGTGTACCCCTAAACCACACACACGGCAGAGACAGAAAACATTAATGGGATTATAGTAATAACCCCTTTATTGGAAAAAGATTATGCGGCCTTCACAGGAGAGTAGTGTACCCATACACACACACACACACACACACACACACACACACACCCCTTGAACACATTTACAGAGACAGAAAAAATCTGAGAAATTAATCTTTTTTTTTTTTTATTCGCTATGCTGCACGCGAGGCTCCCGACTCCCTAGTCCCGGCTATTTGAAATCTCGCGCTGCCGCTGTGGCGCGAGATTTGAAATAGCCGGGAGTCCGGGACATGCAGCACTGTGAATACAGTCGGGCAGCCCTCGGCTCTCTCTCTGCCCGGCTGTCAGTGCATATCACAGACCGGGCGCAGATCCCAGCGGGAGAGAGACCCGCTCCGGGGACCCCCGACCCTGCAGCCTTCCACCGCACTCACGCTGGGGCTCCCTCCCAGCACAATAACCACCCAGCCTCCGTATCCCCCCCCCCCCCTCCAGGGGTCCAAGCAGGGTGATACGACGGAGCTGTATAGCTCCTATTAACCCTGAATTAACCCCCTGAGCGCCGCGGCCTACCTTAGACTCTAGGCCCGGGACCCCCGGGTTTGGCACCCGCTCAGGTGCTCCAGAGAACCTCTCTGGCTTCTGCCCTGCTGTGCTGTATATATCTATATCTTTATCTGTATATATATATTTATTTACAGCGTCTTGTATAGCACAGCAGATTCTGTTACAGCGTCTTATATAGCGCAGCAGATTCCGTTAGTGTCTTATATAGCGCAGCAGATTCCGTTACAGTGTCTTATATAGCGCAGCAGATTCCGTTAGTGTCTTATATAGTGCAGCAGATTCCGTTACAGTGTCTTATATAGCGCAGCAGATTCCTTTATAGTGTCTTATATAGCGCAGCAGATTCCGTTACAGCGTCTTATATAGCGCAGCAGATTCCGTTACAGTCGTATATAGCGGTGCAGATTCCGTTAGTGTCTTATATAGCGCAGCAGATTCCGTTACAGTGTCTTATATAGCGCAGCAGATTCCATTACAGTCGTATATAGCGCAGCAGATTCCTTTACAGTGTCTTATATAGCGCAGCAGATTCCGTTACAGTGTCTTCTATAACGCAGCAGATTCCGTTAGTGTCTTATATAGTGCAGCAGATTCCGTTACAGCGTCTTATAAAGCGCAGCAGATTTCGTTACAGCGTCTTATATAGCGCAGCAGATTCCGTTACAGTCGTATATAGCGCAGCAGATTCCGTTACAGCATCTTATATAGCGCAGCAGATTCCGTTACAGTCGTATATAGAGCAGCAGATTCCGTTAGTGTCTTACAGATCCCCACGGGAGAGAGACCCGCTCCGGAGACCTCCGGCCCTGCAGCCTTCCACCGCACTCACGCTGGGGCTCCCTCCCGGCGCAATAACCACCCAGCCTCCGTATCCCCCCCCCCTCCAGGGGTCCAAGCAGGGTGATACGACGGAGCTGGATAGCTCCTATTAACCCTGAATTAACCCCCTGAGAGCCGCGGCCTACCTTAGACTCTAGGCCCGGGACCCCTGGGTTTGACACACGCTCAGGTGCTCCAGAGAACCTCTCTGGCTTCTGCCCTGCTGTGCTGTATATATCTATATCTTTATCTGTATATATATATTTATTTATTTACAGTGTCTTGTATAGCACATCAGATTCCGTTACAGCGTCTTATATAGCGCAGCAGATTCCGTTACAGCGTCTTATATAGCGCAGCAGATTCCGTTACAGCGTCTTATATAGCGCAGCAGATTCCATTACAGCGTCTTTTATAGCGCAGCAGATTCCGTTACAGTCGTATATAGCGCAGCAGATTCCGTTAGTGTCTTATATAGTGCAGCAGATTCCGTTACAGTGTCTTATATAGCGCAGCAGATTCCATTACAGTCGTATATAGCGCAGCAGATTCCTTTACAGTGTCTTATATAGCGCAGCAGATTCCGCTAGTGTCTTATATAGCGCAGCAGATTCCGTTATAGTGTCTTATATAGCGCAGCAGATTCCGTTACAGCGTCTTATACAACGCAGCAGATTCCGTTACAGCGTCTTATATAGCGCAGCAGATTCCGTTACAGCATCTTATATAGCGCAGCAGATTCCGTTACAGTCGTATATAGAGCAGCAGATTCCGTTACAGCGTCTTATATAGCGCAGCAGATTCCGTTACAGTCGTATATAGCGCAGCAGATTCCGTTACAGCGTCTTATATAGCGCAGCAGATTCCGTTACAGTCGTATATAGAGCAGCAGATTCCGTTAGTGTCTTATAGATCCCCGCGGGAGAGAGACCCGCTCCGGAGACCCCCGGCCCTGCAGCCTTCCACCGCACTCACGCTGGGGCTCCCTCCCGGCGCAATAACCACCCAGCCTCCGTATCCCCCCCCCCCTCCAGGGGTCCAAGCAGGGTGATACGACGGAGCTGGATAGCTCCTATTAACCCTGAATTAACCCCGAGAGCCGCGGCCTACCTTAGACTCTAGGCCCGGGACCCCTGGGTTTGACACACGCTCAGGTGCTCCAGAGAACCTCTCTGGCTTCTGCCCTGCTGTGCTGTATATATCTATATCTTTATCTGTATATATATATTTATTTATTTACAGCGTCTTGTATAGCACATCAGATTCCTTTACAGCGTCTTATATAGCGCAGCAGATTCCGTTACAGTGTCTTATATAGCGCAGCAGATTCCGTTAGTGTCTTATATAGTGCAGCAGATTCCGTTACAGTGTCTTATATAGCGCAGCAGATTTCGTTATAGTGTCTTATATAGCGCAGCAGATTCCGTTACAGCGTCTTATATAGCGCAGCAGATTCCGTTACAGTCGTATATAGAGCAGCAGATTCCGTTAGTGTCTTATAGATCCCCGCGGGAGAGAGACCCGCTCCGGAGACCCCCGGCCCTGCAGCCTTCCACCGCACTCACGCTGGGGCTCCCTCCCGGCGCAAATAACCACCCAGCCTCCGTATTCCCCCCCCCCCCTCCAGGGGTCCAAGCAGGGTGATACGACGGAGCTGGATAGCTCCTATTAACCCTGAATTAACCCCCTGAGAGCCGCGGCCTACCTTAGACTCTAGGCCCGGGACCCCCGGGTTTGACACACGCTCAGGTGCTCCAGAGAACCTCTCTGGCTTCTGCCCTGCTGTGCTGTATATATCTATATCTTTATCTGTATATATATATTTATTTATTTACAGCGTCTTGTATAGCACAGCAGATTCCGTTACAGCGTCTTATATAGCGCAGCAGATTCCGTTAGTGTCTTATATAGCGCAGCAGATTCCGTTACAGTGTCTTATATAGCGCAGCAGATTCCGTTAGTGTCTTATATAGTGCAGCAGATTCCGTTACAGTGTCTTATATAGCGCAGCAGATTCCGTTATAGTGTCGATGCTTCTTTTATTGAAGATTTCATCCATATGTACAAAAATGTTTCCGTTATAGTGTCTTATATAGCGCAGCAGATTCCGTTACAGCATCTTATATAGCGCAGCAGATTCCGTTACAGTCGTATATAGCGCAGCAGATTCCGTTACAGTGTCTTATATAGCGCAGCAGATTTCGTTATAGTGTCTTATATAGCGCAGCAGATTCCGTTACAGCGTCTTATATAAAGCAGCAGATTCCGTTACAGCGTCTTATATAGCGCAGCAGATTCCGTTACAGCATCTTACTGTATATAGCGCAGCAGATTCCGTTACAGACGTATATAGCGCAGCAGATTCCGTTAGTGTCTTATATAGCGAAGCAGATTTCGTTACAGTGTCTTCTATAGCGCATCAGATTCCGCTAGTGTCTTATATAGCGCAGCAGATTCCGTTACAGTGTCTTCTATAGCGCAGCAGATTCCGTTAGTGTCTTATATAGTGCAGCAGATTCCGTTACAGTGTCTTATATAGCGCAGCAGATTCCGTTATAGTGTCTTATATAGCGCAGCAGATTCCGTTACAGCGTCTTATATAGCACAGCAGATTCCGTTACAGTGTCTTATATAGCGCAGCAGATTCCGTTACAGCGTCTTATATAGCGCAGCACATTCCGTTACAGTGTCTTATATAGCGCAGCACATTCCGTTACAGTGTGTTATATAGGCCCTTATTCTGGTTGGTGCGGTAATATCCGCGTGCGTTCGTGCCGCCGATGTTTTGTGTCTGCGCATGTGCAATGGCGTTTCTGCGCATGTGTGAGCGGGACGAACGGCCAAATTCCGCATGAAATGTGTACACTACGAACAGGGGGTGGAGAGGGGTGTGAAGGGCTGTTTGGGCTCATTACCATAAGTTTACACCCCGCGTTTCATGGGCGTTCCCATGCAAACGCTGGGCTTACGTATGGTAATGCGGCCGTGACACACGTGTAGGGGGCGGACATATGACATTGCCGGATGTCAGCTGCCCGCCCAGATCCCTGCTTTTACACGGAGGAATGCCCGTGTGGTCTGAGGTTGCGGGAGCTGCCTGGCCACTCGGTACTGCGACCATCGAATGATGGGGGAGGTTCCCTGAGATGGAGGAGGTGTATTCATGAGAAATATACGTGCGGTCTGTTCGGACAGCTTCTTACCACGTTCGGACGGAGTTGGCGATCCGTATGGAAGGCGGGGTTTAGGACGCACGGTCCTGGCCGCATAATCGGATCCGCCGCACCGATCAGAATAAGGGCCATGACAGCGGGATCTCGCAAGCTCTGGAAACGCGTGCTCCGAGTCTGGGCGGGACAACCCGAACAGGCTCAGAAGTGGGTTTGGATTGGGAGTGTTTGGGGGTGCTCAGATTCCCCCAATCCGAACGCAGTCATCTCTGCTCTAATTCAGGGTTTTTCAACCATTGTGCCTTGGCACACTAGTGTGCCTTGAGTTGTTCTCAAGTGTGCCCCCCCTCAAGTGTGCCCCCAGATCTAGAGATGTCCAAACCAGTTTACAGCCACCACCAGTTCAACTGTTATTTACTGGTCTCTTCTTTTGCTTTTTTACCTGTGGGGAACAGTGTTTTTTTATATGGGGGTCAATAGTTTTTTTTAAATTCCTGTGAGGCCAATGTGTTTTGCCCTGTGTGGATCTTGTGGTGTGCCTTGGCAATTTTAAAAATCTTATTTAGTGTGCAGCAAGGTAAAAAGGTTGAAAAGCACTGCTCTAAATGATAAGGGTGCTGATACTAAACTTAATTTAATTTAATTTGGTTACAATGACCTCTCCACACATTGTCACACTTGTGAATTGGTTGTTTTTAATGGAGAGACATCTGTTCTAATGCAGTCTGTTTTTTTTATTTTACATTGGTCACAGCACCACTGTATAAGCTGATCCAGTGGGAGGCATGTCAATTTGTGTAATTGTGAGTATATAACTGCATTGTCACAGAAAAGCAAATTCCCCAGACCAGGTAATCTGACCCTTGAGAAGCCGTGTGGCTGACATACTGTACACATGGTTGGCCAGGTAATAATGATAGCTGCCTATGTTGCTGTGTATCATACTGTTTTCAGACGGCATATGCGGTCGGAAAGCTCCGACACCGACACGGCATATTGCAGTATTGGTGACATCACATGGGGCGGAGCTCGGCGGCGGCGCATCATCAGGGGCTTGGGAGGAGGCAGTACTTGGAGCTGACAGTGCTGCCTCCTCCATACAGTGAACGGGACCCGGGTCGCTCGACCCAGGCACCCGTTCATACTGCACTTGACACGGATCAGAGCTGTGTTCAATCCTGGTCATTACCAGGGTTGAACTCCCGTGTTGCTCGACCCATGGTGGCCCTTTCAGACCGCACCTTGACCCATGTTGGGGCCGCAAGACCACGGCAATAACCCTGGTCTAGAGTGCGGTCTGAAAGCAGTATTAGAGTATATCAGCATTAGTGCTGCAGAGTCTCATCAGTTCAATGCTGCTATGGTGAAATGCACTGACACAATACTTGGCTACTACTGTACATCCTCTGTCTGGGGTAATTGTTACAGATACCTTATCATATAAAAGACAAATTGACTACAGCCATTAGCGTTGTCTCAAACATACATTATCTGGGCTTGGGCTTAGTCATTCATGAGTATAAGTATCAGACAGCTGTAATGTACCCCTGGGCCAGACCACAGCATGGTGATGATGGATGAGGGAAGGTACAAATACAGAGGACCACAGATAAATTAAGCAGTAGGGAAATCTACAGACAGGTGAATGTGTAAACCATATGTGTAAAGTCAGATTGGAGAAGATCTACCTACAGTAGGACAGTGGAGGCAACCAGGAGTGAAGCAGATGAGAACAGGATGTGTGACCTAAATGTACATTACTATGGCACAGTGTACAACTGCTACATTTGCAGGACATAAGTTAGTCCCCAGATCTTCCTTTCTATCAGTGGCGTAACTATAAATTTTGCTCCCCCCTGCCAAAAAGTTTGTGGCACCCCCACCCCCACCCCCCCCTCCCCAGGCTCCTATCCAGCGTGTTTCCCCAGTGTGTGACGTGATGACGTCACATGCATAATGGAGAAGCTAAAGCAGGAGAGAGGAAATGAGACCAGCATACACTGCTGCTTCCCTTGACTCCAACGCATCCCAGGCTGTCTAAGCATGCCCATCCGCCTGCCCATCCTGTACACAGTAGCTAATAGCTGGCTCTGTGTACAGTCAATTGAATAAGTGGGGGATTCTCTGTCATGGCCGCACCCGCGCTGTGGCCTACTCGCCTCCAGTGCTCAGTCAGTGGGCAGCGGCAGGCAGCAGCATGGTGCGTTGAGCGGGTGCCGGCGCCCACACAGACCCCACTGCTGCTTGCTCCCCCAAGAGGCTGCTGGGGCTGCCTTACAGTAGTTACGCCACTGCTTTCTATAAAGTACATGTATTCTACTAGAAACATCAAAATTATTTTACTCTTGCTTCCCTGATGCAGGTACAAAAGATTATATCATATCGTAAATGATATAAAGGCATGTAGATGGAGAAGTCATAATCCTTGGAGAGTGATAAAGTTGAGAGAGAAAAAGGACCAGCCAATCATATCCTAACTGCCATGTTACATGCAGCGGCGTAGCTGTGTTTGGGGTGCCCCCGACGATAATGGGGGGGGCGCCCCCCCTCCCCGCCCGTCCAGCCGGCCTCCCGTGACCCCTCCTCCCATTGCCGCATGCTTACCTGTCCGAGCGTCCTGGCTACCCTCCTGGCTTCAATTAATTCTATGCAGACGGACCACGATAAAATGGCCGCCCCCATACCGCAGACAGTTTCAGAGAACAGTCTGCTTTATGGGTTGGCCATTTTATCGTGGTCCGTCTCCATAGCATTGATTGAAGCCAGGAGGGGAGCCGGGAAGCACGGACAGGTAAGCCTGCGGGGGATGGGGGGCGGGGGGATTACTATAGCACCGCAACCCGCATATGCACAGCGCCCCCCCGCAACCGCGGGGGCTGCGGTGCTATAGTTACACCACTGGTTACATGCTGTGTTTTATAACTCACAGCAAAGAGCTGATTGATTGGTAGTTTATCTATCCCTATTTTATCCTTCTCCAAATCTTAATACACCTCCCCCTTTAATGTTATGAAGACAAAAGGACTTTAACAATTCATAAGTATAAAAATCTGTATTGTGCACCTACAAGTTTGATTCCCAAGGCCCAGTCCCATGTGGCCAATGCGTGCTGACATCTACACAGTACCACTTATGGGGCCTACACACACAGCAATTCCTGGGCATATTCTAAGCAATCTAGTGTGTGTAAGGGCATAGCGATAGCGATGCAGGGCCAATGACAAAGCTGCACTGCAATGAGCGTGCCAGGTTGTATACAGTGTGTGGACTCTTCCAGTGCATGTAGCTCTTTAATATTGTATATGTGATTTATTGTTGACTGATCTTGTTAGCTGAGCACCATATCTCTTATTTAGACAGGTTGGGCAGGTTCTATACACAATGGTTCTGATCCAGCCACTGCATTACACAGCAATTAGCTGCTGATTGGAATCTACCTGTGTATGGGAGAATTGCTGTTGGATGACAGATAGAGGCTGGATGTGACACCTCTCCACCAGCCTCAGCTATCTCACCTATGGCATATATCTCTCTTAGGGCGGGATGTATTAATATACATCGCCGCCCTTTGACTGACAGCCGCCGCGATGCTGCCGCATATGTACTAACATATGCGGCTAGCATCGGGTTACGTTGACGGAGACCCCCGCGATACCCGTGATGTGGTCTGCGGGGGTCTCCGTCACATCCCGGCGGCTGCCAGTGTCCCCCGGCGTCTCCTCCTCCCTCCTGCAGCCGGATGTCCTCCTGGCTGTGACATTTGCTGGGGGAGGAGGAGATCAAAGGAGAATGGGAATGGAGGGCGCGCGGACGGTGGGCAGCGATAGAAGCCCATAGTGACGCGGATTAATTAACATGTAGTTCGCGTCCCCTCATGGGGCTCGCTGCGCTCGCCACGCTTTGGGCTCATTTTCGTCGTACCCTCGCGGGGCTTGCTGCGCTCGCCACGCTTCGGGCCCAGTGGCTCGCTGCGCTTGCCACACTTTATATAATATATATAACGCGTCGCATCTCATCGCGGCCGATTTATTCGCATGCAATGCGATTCGACCCGATTTTTCCGACCCGATGAAAAAATCGGGCGCCCAGATAATACACAAGTACCCACTTATATTATCGTTCTCACATGTCTGTCCGTTTTTTTATATTTTGCAGCCATTTTGATTATTTTTAATAAAGGTTAATTTACATAAGTTACTTAGTGCACCTCAACAGGACATTCTTCTCTTTTCCTGAGCCCTTCTGTATATACATTTTAGGTTGTTCCAATAATACTTTCTTAAGGATTTCACCACTCAATACGATATTCCAATTTCATTGGAAGATCGATACAATACCTTTACTGTATATTGGCCCTTATTCAGATCTGATCGCAGTACAAATTTGTTCTCAAAATGGGCAAAATCATGCTGCACTGCAGGTGGGGTAGATGTAACATGTGCAGAGAGAGTTAATTGTCTGCGTTATTTTGTTTCTGTGCAGGGTAAATACTGGCTGCATTATTTTTACACTGCAATTTAGATTTCAGTTTCAACACACCCCACAGTTTCAACACATCTGCCCCACCTGGTTTTGCCCATTTTGAGAACAAATTTGTATTGCGATCAGATCTGAATAAGGACCATTGTCTGTTGGATTTTGTACAGGAAGCTATGGTGTATTTAGTATTACCTTTATGTTCATTATTTTTATTCTCAAGAAGACTTTGTCTAGGTGGCCTATTTACATTGCTGTTTTTTCTAAAAAAACCTCTGGTATGCAAAGAAAGGGCATATCTTAAGGACACTAGAGATATTTTAACAAAGATCAAACCCATTACATGGGAGAGGTATATGATCTTAGTAACAGGTGATGTGGCCCCTATAGTATACGTATAGTACACAATCTAAAGTTACA
This sequence comes from Crinia signifera, assembly GCF_055691185.1. NCBI lineage: Eukaryota > Metazoa > Chordata > Amphibia > Anura > Myobatrachidae > Crinia > Crinia signifera. Next base: position 128,107,819 of record NC_139224.1, read on the forward strand.
GAATTTTAACACTAAAACGGTACTTATAAAATGACAGATTTCGTTATGTGCAACACCAGATATGCAATTGATGCCATTGAGTGTGTCTGTAGTCTAGTTTACGTAGGTAAAACCAAAAAGCAGCTTGAAGTAAGATGGGCTGAACATACTGTATGAGAAATATCACTCATGGTTTAGAGACACACCCTTTTTCAGCCCATTTTAAGGAAACATGACCCATCCACCAAGGGAATTAAAAACTTTTGTAGTATCATCCTGATGAATCATGATTGGAGAACCAATAATAGAGACGTTAGTCTGGCACATAAAGAGATGAACTGCATATACTGTATGCCATGAATTCCATAATACCCCATGGCCTCAATTCTGATTTTGAGGTTAAGTTTTTTTGTAATAGATTGTACGTTCCATTTTTATCATTTTTTATCTATTGGAGATTTATATTAGTTAGTAAACGATGAATTCCGGTGATTCTGGTTTTTCTGCTTTTTACTCAACTTAATCCTTTTTTATGACTTGCTCTACGACCTATTTTTATGCATTTATCTTTATTATATTTATTAATATTAGGGATGTGCACCGGCTACTTTTCGTGTTTTGTGTTTTGGGTTCTGATTACCTTCAGGTTTTGGGTTCTAATGGGTTTTGCCAAAACACCCCCCCAAACGTTTTGTGTTGGGATTTTTTGGGTTTTGGGTTCTGATTTTTTTTTTTTAAAAGCATAAAAACTGCTAAAATCGCAGAATTTTGAGGTTTTTTTTGCTCCTACGCTATTATTAACCTCAATAACATTCATTTCCACTAATTTCCAGTCTATTCTGAACACCTCACACCTCACAATATTGTTTTTAGGGCAAAAGGTTGCACCGAGGTAGCTGGATAACTATGCTAAGCCACACAAGTGTGCGGCACAAACACGTGGCTCATGTAAGAGTGCCACTGCAGCGGCAGACAGGATGGCAGTTTAAAAAACTAGGCCCCAAAAAGCCCCCTATCTAGCTTGATCGTGCACTGTTTACCATGTGCAGCCAAGGAGCAGTGGGCATTTCGTGCAGCACAGAGTTTTTCTGCAAGTGTGTAACTGTTTCGATCAGTTTAACATCCAACAAGACGCCCTGGCTTGATTGTGTGATTATGATTATTATTAATTAATGTAATCTGATTGTTTAATTTTGTGATTATTATTCATTTATTAGCAGTCATTTCTTAAATCTCTGCCTAATGGGTGGAGGGGAGGGGGCTAATCAAGTACTGTATGCCTAGTTAAGTGGAATCGTCTAAATCCCACTCCACTGATGGTGGACACCGGACTCACGTCTAACACCAACGCAGTTATCCGCTTTGCCATAGGATGACTGCTGTCGTATTTCGTCCTCATGTCAAACGACTGTTGGACCGTCAATTGCTTAGTGAAAGACGTAGCAGTCTTACGACTTCCCCTCTGGGATGATGACTGACTTCCAGGAGCAGCAACAGAAGCAGCGGCACTAGTAGTAGGCGTAGCATTGCAGAATCCTCCAGAGGAATCTATGGAGTCAGTCATGCAGGTGACATGGCCTGCAGGACAACCTCAGATCCGGATCGAGGAGGAATTTGACGAGGAGGGAGTTGGTGGTGTGCTTTTCTGGTGCTTGGCTCCAAAAGGAGGACCAATGGATTTAGGTGTCCCTCGACTGTTAGCCGCAGTTCCTGACTTAAACACTGATTTATGAAGGTTTTTTAGGTGACGTAGAAGGGAGGTTGTCCCTAGGTGGGCAACATTCTTACCTCTGCTTATTGGAGTTTTACATAAGCTACAAATGGCAATACATTTGTTGTCCGGATTCGGATAAAAAAAAATTCCAGACCGTAGTGGTGGATTTATTGGTCCTCTGCCCAGGCATGGTGATGGACTTTTTCATCCCATGGACAACAACTCCCCCCCCCCCAGGTGCCTCATTCCCCCCTGGTGCATCATTTAATCAAATCACCTCTGCATCCTCCTCAGCGCCAGCTACATCAATATCCTCCTCCTGGTGTACAACATCACCTTCATTAATAAAATCTGGAACTAGACTGCGGGTGATCCTTCCAGCATATGCAGAGGGCATACTGCAAATGGTCGAAGGATTCACCTCTTCACGTACAGTGATGGGAAGGTCCGGCATCACAACCACCGACACCCTAGGACTCTCCTTGGGGATTTGGGATATGTCTTTAGAAGGCAGAGTTCTTTTCTGAGTTTTTTGAGTTGGTGTCAGCCTAACTCTCTTCAATTTACTATTGGGCGGGGGGAGAGGAGGAGGACTTTGATCATCATATGAAGCTGAACCACTAGTCATGAACTTAGGCCATAGCTTTAGCCATTCCTTGCCACTCCGTGCAGTGGCGTAACTATAGCACCGCAGCCCCCGCCACCGCGGGGTGGCGCTGTGCATATCGGGGCGCCGGGGGCTGCGGTGCTATAGTTACACCTCCCCCCAATCCCCCGCAGGCTTACCTATTTCGCTGGTCCCGGCGGCTCCGTTCTTCTGCTGAGGACCACCACAAAATGGCTGCCCCCATACAGCAGACAGAAACTGTCTGCTGTATGGGGGCAGCCATTTTGTGGTGGCCCTCAGCAGAAAAACGGAGCCGCCGGGACCAGCGCGAAAGGTAAGGCTGCGGGGGATTGGGGGGGGTTTGCATGGGCGGCGGGGGGGCGCCCAAAACGTAGCTACGCCGCTGACTCGATGGATTCACCTCTTCACGTACAGTGATGGGAAGGTCCGGCATCACAACCACCGACACCCTAGGACTCTCCTTGGGGATTTGGGATATGTCTTTAGAAGGCAGAGTTCTTTTCTAAGTTTTTTGAGTTGGTGTCAGCCTAACTCTCTTCAATTTACTATTGGGCGGGGGGAGAGGAGGAGGACTTTGATCATCATATGAAGCTGAACCACTAGTCATGAACTTAGGCCATAGCTTTAGCCCTTCCTTGCCACTCCGTGCAGTGGCTTAACTATAGCACCGCAGCCCCCGCCACCGCGGGGGGGCGCTGTGCATATGGGGGCGCCGGGGGCTGCGGTGCTATAGTTACACCTCCCCCCAATCCCCCGCAGGCTTACATATTTCGCTGGTCCCGGCGGCTCCGTTCTTCTGCTGAGGACCACCACAAAATGGCTGCCCCCATACAGCAGACAGAAACTGTCTGCTGTATGGGGGCAGCCATTTTGTGGTGGCCCTCAGCAGAAAAACGGAGCCGCCGGGACCAGCGCAAAAGGTAAGGCTGCGGGGGATTGGGGGGGGTTTGCATGGGCGGCGGGGGGCGCCCCCCCCCCCCCCCCCCGCCGTTAGCTAAAAGTAGCTACGCCGCTGACTCCGTGTCGTAAATGGCATATTGGCAAGTTTACGTTTCTCTTCCAACAATTTACATTTACTTTTCGATTCCTTCTACGGAACTTTGGTTTCGATTGTACATGCCCTCTGCTTTCACACTGGACATCGGCCGTGGTAGATGACATTGTTGGCATTTCATCATCTATGTCATGACTAGTGTCAGCAGCTTCAGAACTATGAGGAAGTGGATCTTCATCTTTCCCTATTTTTTTATCCTCCATATTTTGTATTTCCATTATTTTAGTTAAGTAACAGGACAGCACCACTGGAGTGCAATTAATACGTCAGTAGGTATGCACCAGCAGGCAGGTATTACAGATACAGCAGTACTAGGCACAAGACAGGTAGATACGTCAGAAATACTAGTATATGTGCACCAGCAGAATTTATAATAATTAATTTTATTAGGTACTGCAGGACAGGTATTATTTTTTAACTAAATTATATATAGCAGCCTAGTAGGTACTAGGTAGGTACACTTAGGTAGTAGCACTGCCAGTGGGAACAGTGGACTGAGTAAATAATACTGGCAGCCTCTATTCAGTGCAGGCAGCACCAGTGGACTAATTATTAATATAATATATAATATTAGGTACAGCACAGCACCAGAGGTAGGCCCCAGCACAGAGGAGACAGTAGTACTACAAGTACACAGTTCGACTGCACTGCCAGTGGCCTGAGTAAATAATACTGGCAGCCTCTATTCAGTGCAGGCAGCACCAGTGGACTATATAATTAATTATTAATATAATATATATAATATATTAAGTACAGCACAGCAGCTCCAGAGGTAGGCACAGAGGAGACAGTAGTACTACAAGTACACAATTAGACTGTCCTCCTTGCTAGGGTGATCCCACCCTAAGCAGAGAGGAGAATAGAGTACACAGCAGCACTAAGGGGGACAGCCCCAGCAAATAAAATATTGCGGTCAAGGTCAAACTCAAGTTTAAGCCCCAGCAGCAGCACAACACACCCTCTCCCAACCCGCTCCTAGACTCGAGTGAAGATGGCGGGCGCGGGAGCCGCTATTTAAAGCCTTGCAAAATCCGGCGCCGGGCGATGACATTTTGCGCGCGCAGCCGGACCCGAGTCAGGCGGGAATCTCCGAGCGCTGCTCGGAACTGTGCTCGGATTGATGACGTCCATGGGGGCTCGGATCTCCGGAGTCCGAGTCCGCACATCCCTAATTAATATGATGGTTTGCCTTTTAAATAATAAAAAAAGGGAATATAGAAACATTAACCCCACCTGACCATATACAAGATATACATACGGGGCTTTTTGTTTACATCATGTGACTAGTTCTAGCACGAGTACTATCCAGGATCCGGATACACGTGGTTCTGTGTACATCACGTGAGCAGATGTAGTGTTGGCGATGTTTACAATCCCGGGTCCATGGGGGGTAACGCGCTAACACTATCTAGGACCTTTCCTCAATTGCTGTTTTCCCATTTGTACCTTTGGTGCTCTCCAAACAAAAGAAAATATTAATATGCAAATTATGATGGATAAACTTCCAGAGTAATAGAGTAATATAGACACAGCAGCCATGTACTTCTGGTCCAGGAACTTATATATATAGATTGTAAGCTTGCAGCAGGGCCTTCTTACCTCCTAGTCTGTCTGTTGTTACCCCGTTTGTTCTATCACTGTCTACCATTGTAAAGCGCAACGGAATCTGCTACGCTATATAAGAAACTGTAAATAAATAAATATATACCATGCTAGATGCTACAAACACTCCACCATGATAAAGACCCTCGTCATTGTCAAAGCATGTTGGGGGAGTGTTAGATATAGCGGCTCCGGCCCCCTGTACCTTGATTTGGTGGAGACGCAGTAGGAAGACCTGGGTTTCATTGCTCTGCTGGCTTACCATCTTGTTCATACCATCAGTTTCACAGTATGAGGCCACCCTGTTTTATTTGTTTTTATTTGTTATTAATAAATCTAATGTTTTCTGGCTATCTGCACCATGAGAGGGTTTCTGTTTTTTTCCTATAGCGCCTTTCTACCACCTGAGGAATGGAAAATAAACCGCTATATGCTTATTGTTTTACCGTTCAATTAAGCCCTGTGTGAGCATCACTGTCTACTGAAGTTTACACACCTTTACAGGAGTACATACAACACCTTTATAGGAGTACATACAACACCTTTATAGGAGTCATCACATCTTGATATAAGTAACCAAATAAAAGCTATTCGCTGAATGCATATACAGTAAGCAGCTAGATAGAAGCTCATTACAGAATTTTTGGCTATCACCCGGTGACATCTAAAAGATACCCTTATAGGAGTTCACCCATGTCCTCTTATGTAAGCACGTGTAAGCACCTTATTCCAGAATTTGGGTGGCCCAATCCATTTTGTATTCTGTTATATATGATCTCTCGTATTGATCCCTATTATTTTTCTATTCCTTTGCATATACATTGTGTGGAAAACTGAGTTGTTGTGAATCCTATGGACCATTTTATTTTGGATACCCAGGGCCCTATGTTGGGACTTTATATCTACATGTGAGACAAGTATTGGTGCAGTATTTCCTGTATTCTCTTTTTATCCCCATAAAGTCAGGGGTGCCAAGAAGGGGGGGGGGGGGGGAGCAGGTACTAATTACCCGGGCCCAGGCTTGCTGGAGGGGCCTGGTCCGACACCCCCCTTCCAACTCTGTCCCTCCCAGGCAGCTGCAGCACACACCTACAGCATGTGCTGCTGCTGAGGTGTGTGGGGGGAATAACACCCCCACCCTCGACTTTGGAGTGTTTTTCACTCACCTTAACATTTTTGGCGTTGGCCTGATCAAGCTATGTGGCCACGCCTCCTGTTTGGCCACGCCCCAACATTTTACCGGGGCCCAGCATTCCTCTCGGCGGCCCTACATACAGTTACGATCCCTCTGAAGGGGCCATGCCCTCTTTTCAGGCGCTCGTGTGGAGAGTCCCAATTCCCTCAACTAAAATGTTAGCAGGTAAGGCAAAAGTGAAACACATGATTTTTCTGCCTTGTACATCCTGTTACTGCAGGTAGGGAGTTTGAGTGGGGCGGTACACCTGTCAAACCTTAACGCAGGTGTCCTAAGGCGAGCTCAGGGAGGACAGAAACCTCCCGTTGTGTGTTTATTTTTTTTTAAAGGGGAGTATATGAAACAAAGGTCTATATTCAAGACCCAACTGTTCCTGTATACCAGAGCATCATTGTAGTGATAATGAACCCCTATTAAAGGCCAGATACATTGATGAAGTTATATTGAGTACACCAGGCATGTCCAAACTGTGGCCTTCCAGCTGTTGTGAAACTACACATCCCAGCATGCCTTGCCATAGTTTTAGCATTCCCTAATAACAAAACTGTGGCAAGGCATGATGGGACTTGTAGTTTCACAACATCTGGAGGGCCAAGTTTGGACATGCATGGAGTATACCATATATTCAGGGCCGGTGCTATGCACCGGAGCGCCCCAGGCGGGGAGGAAGGGGGGCGCCCCGGCGCTCAGTCACTTACCCACTCCAGGGGGGCGTCTGCCATGGCCAGCGATGCGGCGCACAGCGCTGTGACATCCCGGGGGAGTGGGGGGGCTTGCCGTGCGATGTGGCGCTGACCGCCGCGCCTCTCTCCACAGAGAGGAAAGGGGGGGGGGGGGCGGCGCTGTGACATTCCAGGGGGGGGGCTTGCCGTGCGATGCGGCGCTGGCTGCCATGACCCCCCCCCAGGGAGGGGAGGGGGATGTGCGGTGCCGTGATGTCCGGGGGGGGGGCTTGGCGGGTGATGCGGGATGCCGCGATGCTCCCCAGGGATGGGGGAGGGGGCGGCGATGTGGAGCGGGGGGGACCAGCTCCAAACTGCCGCCCTGCAGCGGCCGGCGCCCTAGGCAAATGCCTAAGGCTGCCTAGTTGTGGCGCCGGCCCTGCATATAGTGTGTTTTGATAACACTGATTACAGAACCCAGCCAACATTATCAAACATTGCAGTCATTTCTGTAATGAGTCAAGCCTTGGAGTATGACGTGTTACTGGCACCAGCAGGGGTAAATTACTATGGGAAAACAATGTCTGGACACGGAACATCAATGCTCCAATCGAGGGTGTGGAGAATAATGACCCTTAGAATATAGAAACTGAAATAGTCAAGTGCAGAAATAAAGCCTCTAATAGTGATCACAGTGAGAAAAACATTGCTACAAGGAAAACAGGATCTTACCACTTGTGACCGAACTATTTCTGCAATCGTATCATCCGTACCATCCTAGAACAATTGCAAAATATGAAACATTCATCAAAAAGTTGAAATCCAAAACAAAGTGTAAATGCTTTTAAAAAATAAAACATCTTAAGGAACAACAGTGCTTTTATTTTATATAACTATAATACTATATATTTCATACACTACAAAATGCATGTTTAGTCATATTTGCAAAAAAATGCTTCTGCAAATTATGTTTTACATAATCCTATGTAAGACCTGGTGATACTTCTAACAACAGTAACCAGATACATTTTCCTAGTGTATATAATTGCATTTACTATAATTATATTTATGAAGAGCCTCTTCATTAAGTGCTATGAGTGGTTTAAGGGAATGTGTTATGTTATGACTGTGCTAGAAACACCACAGCAGACATGGACACCCCAGAAAAGAAAGAGGAACTGCAGGTGTTAGGTGCAGGGTGCTAAAAGGAACAGTACATAGGGTGAAATTTAAGTTGATGAGAGATTCAGAAAGTGAGAGATTTGGTAAGAAATATCCAGGTTTTTTTTTATAGTGGCAATCATTTACACTGCAGAACCAATTTGATTTTGAAGTGTAAATGATTGCCGCTTTAAAAAAACCTGGAGATTTCTTACCAAATCTCTCACTTTCTGAATCTCTCATCAACTTAAATTTCACCCATAGTATTTCCATGGTTTTCTAAAGAAAAACCCGTGTCTCTTGCCTGATTGTTCTGGATACATAACATTTAGGCCATCACATTGTTGGAAATACATCTGGTTAACACCACCAAACATCAGGTTCTTGTCAGTCAACCTGTGGCTGCTTTGCGTTTACGATTCATATGCATTTTCTGTTGCTTTATGGCATGTGTCTTCAAACTGTGGCCCTCCAGATGTTGTGAAACTACAAATCCCAGCATGCCTTGCCACAGTTTTAACACTCCCTTATAGAAAAACTGTGGCAAGGCATGCTGGGATTTGTAATTTCACAACATCTGGAGGGCCGCAGTTTGAAGACCCATGCTTTATGAGCCGCCCATGTGCAATACAATCTATATACATGCAATGTAATTTCATAATCGCTCAATCTATGAATGCAAACATCAGAGATTAACTCTGAATCAGGCCCAATGTCAGGATGGATCTCTGTCTCATCTCGCAGATTTCCTGAGGGATTACACTATGTAGGTTTATGTCTTTATGGTATTTGGATTCCCATTTTGTTCGTCGGGAGGCTTGCCACCTAGCAACAGCTGGTGGGTTAGGGTGGCAAGCCTCCCGAATGCGCAGAAAGGTAAAGTGAAAAAAAAATTTCACTTACCTTTCCCCTGCTCTAGGGAGCGGGTCCGGGTGCCGGGCGCGTGCACGCGCCGGGCGCGCGCGCGCACGCTGGTCACGTGCACGCGCCGGGCGCGCGCGCGCACGCTGGTCACGTGCGCGCTCACCTGAGCCCGGGATCCCACCCCCTAGCTTTAGTTTTTTCTTCAGCGTGACAGAGATGGAGGACTCTGTGTCTGTCTCGGCAACAGACACACTGTACAAGTCCCCATCTGTCAGCAAGTGGGCAAAAATGCCTAGAAAGAGGAGGCAACAACTGTCTGAGGACAGTTCCTCCTCAGAAGATAATATTATTATTAAGAGGAAAAAGTGCACAGTCCCTGTCAGCTCTGAGGGGAGCAGGGACAGCTCCCAGTCTGAGAGGGAGACACCTGGTGGTCAGCAACAGTCTCCCTCAGTGTTTCCTCAGAAAAAGGTGAGGAAACACACCACAAAAAAGAAACATACAGACAATGTTTCTCACAGAGACGCCCGTACGGGAGAATACGTCTCTTTCCCGGGTATTGCCCGTAGCCGGAATACCCAAATGGTGCGTGACATACCACCATCTTCTGCCCACGGCCGGCAAAAACACACTGCCTCTGAACGGCAGCAATTGCTAACCCAGTCCCATAAGGGTTCTAGCAAGCAGCATGCGCTGCCTAAACCTCACGACTATAGTGAGACAGTAACCCTAGTTACTAGTTCTTGTTTCACTTACGTGATTTTGTTCAGTAAAATCCTTCGTTGCACCTAATTCTCTTTGTCATTATTCCCTAATAGTTGACTAAGGTGTTCCATCCAGATTGTTCTAATTGGGATTGCCATCGGCGACCTTCCGAAAAAACTAAAGCTAGGGGGCGGGATCCCGGGCTCAGGAGAGCGCGCGCGTGCACGTGACCAGCGTGCGCGCACGCGCCCGGCACCCGGACTCGCTCCCTAGAGCAGGGGAAAGGTAAGTGAAATTTTTTTTTCACTTTACCTTTCTGCGCATTCGGGAGGCTTGCCACCCTAACCCACCAGCTGTTACTAGGTGGCAATCCTATTCCCTAGAACAAAGGAAGTTTGCAGGTCATAGATTCCTGCAAATTACTGTATACAGATGGAGCCGGGTTCCCTCTTCGAATCACCAGACTGTCTCCGCTGGCGATCCGCCAGCAGCGAGGCGCTCCATCTGACTGAGACGCCCGTGCATCTCACACGCACGCGCGTCTCAGTTTCCGGGCGGCAGGGCGACGGGAACCCTGTCCGTCTCCGCTTCAGGGAGACGGACAGGGTTAGGGGGGGTGCGGGGAGGTGGTGGGGACCCCGGGTGACCGCCGACATGCCGGCGGGGACCGGGGGGGGGGGGGGAAGCGCCGTCGGAAGGGGGCGCGCATGCATCTCATGCGCGTGCGTCCCCTTTCGCATATCAGATGGTGGCTGGCGGGAGATAGTAGCTGGCGATTCTGCCGCCATCCCCTGCAAAGACCAGGCCGGCTCCATCTGTATTTATGAAAAATCCCAGCAAAAATGAATTTGTGTGGTTTATTACAAAGATTTGAGATAAGCTGAATTCATTTTCAAGGTTCACTTGTAGCTTGTTATATACACTGGTGGCACTTAGCACAGTATTGCACAGTATTGCACTAGGACAGTGGTTCCCAAACTGTGTGCCTAGGCACCCTGGGGTGCCTCAGGACACTTGCAGGAGTGCCTTGGGTTGGTGGACCAAGATCAATTCATATTATTTATGGTCAATGTACCAGGTAAAATAAGTGCTTGTGGCTGCCAATCATAATATATGTGGACAAACAGAAGCAAATCCCGTCCCTCACCAGATAACTATGATATATACACACAATGCACTTCATTTAATATTTTTTTAGTGAATTTCTGTATAAGAAGCATTTGGCCTAGGCTAGGGGTGCCTTGAAAATATTTTGATGCTCTCGGGTGCCGTGATTCGAAAAAGTTTGGGAACCACTGCACTAGGAGATGCCCATGTCCTTGTAGTATATTTCAGAAAGGCAGAGTTTGTACAGTATACATCTGGACACGGAGCTTTGATGTACAAAACGTGGATTTTCCTATGCATTGTAATTGATTTATAGACTATAGAATAATATTATTATTGTATACATTGTTATATATATTGTTTAATATATATATTATAATGCTATAACAATTATTATTGTATACATTGTTATAGCATTATAATATATATATTAAACTTAGAATAAAGCACTTATTACCTGTATCACTATTCAACAAAGTCTCTGAGTGCTGCCTGTACACCTGAATTGCTATATTAAGAGGAAAGAAGCTTGTTCTGGTGCCCCCACACCCAGGCTAATGCAGCACGAACAATATAAGCAAACAACCAGTGTGGCACTCAGAATCCAATAAAGACCAGAGACAGGTAACGATATCAACGTTTCATTTCATGTAGAAAGTTAGAAAGTTTGTCAGGATTCTGAGTGCCACACTGGTTGTTTGCTTTTATATATATATATATATATATATATATATATATATATATATATATATATATATATATATATATATATATATATATATATACCTTGATAAAGTCCAAGAGACGAAAAGCGTTGGTATGGCCTGCTGACTCCTCTATTAGATAAGTTACTCTTTTACACCTATTTTTAAAGGAATACCCTTTTTATAAACATATATCTTTTTATTATTCATTTTTTCTATGTGTCTCACTGTTTGTATCATTAAATTAGGTGCTGTGCTACTGTGCACATTTTTAAAATAAATATATATTTTATATATCTTGTCAATTCAGTATAGCTTATTAGTCGCTGAGCCCCTATTCTTTGTTTTTGAATATATATATATATATATATATATATATATATACTAGGTTATTCATCGCGCCCTACAGGCACTCTTCACACCGGTGTAAGGGGCTGCGCCCATTTAATTTGTGAACGTTTGTATTGTGAGAAATATGGTTAGAATTGTATGTAAGATGCCCTGTATTGCAACTTGAGTTATAGGTGAAATGTGTTAAATAGAGAGCATATGATTTGGAAGGGGGTGTGTATTCGGTACTTGTTTCTTAGTGCGGCCACAATCGCGGGCATCGTGTACCTTAAAGTTAAGGTACACGATGCCCGCGATGGACCCGATTTCCTTTGAAATCAGGTCCATTTTGCCAGCAAAGGCAAAATCGCGGGCATCGCGTCGGTCACGGCCATTAACATTGCCCCCGACATGACCGACGCGATGCCCGCGATTTTGCCATAGGCTTCAATGTTAAAATATTTTTTAACATTGAAATCGGGAGCATCGCGTCGGTCTTGTGACATTATAATGGCACAAGATGAGATGGACTTGATTAAGTCCATCTCACATAGGAAACAATGTGAAATGGGCCAATATGACCCATTTCACATTGTATATGGCCCCGTCGTCACCCCACGATTGACGCGAACCCGAAGCGTGGCGAGCGCAGCGAGCCCGCGAGGGTCGGCGGTGCGCGTCCTCCGACCTTTTCATTCCCCTACTATCCACGTCGGCGTGGAGTTGAGAATATAAAGTGTGGCGAGCGCAGCGAGCCCCGCGAGGGGATGCGTATACCTGTGAAGTAATACGCGTCCCCTCGCGGGGCTCGGTGGCTCGCTGCGCTTGCCACACTTTATATTCTCAACTCCACGCCGACGTGGATAGTAGGGGAATGAAAAGGTCGGAGGACGCGCACCGCCGCCCCTTGCGGGCTCGCTGCGCTCGCCACGCTTCGGGTTGGCGTCAATCGTGGGGTGGCGTTGAGGGTGTCAAATTGGGGGTGTAGGGAATATTTTACATTGAATCAAATGTAAAATCAGGTCCCAGGGACCCTATTCACATTTGATTCAATTAAAAAATTGCGTCGATCGCGTCGGTCGCATCGCATGCGATTTGGTCGCATGCGATTCGACCGACGCGATTTTTCCGACTCAACCACCCCGATGGAAATCGGTGTGGCCGTGCTAGGAAACAAGTACCGTGTATTCTTTTGTTTAATTAAAAAGCGGTTACAGAGTAAGATGTACATTGATAGTGTGGAGGGTACAGTGACATTTGTGGGTGTGTGTGGGGGTGGGTGTTGTTGAGGTGTGTGTGTGCAATAGTATAGTAGGAGAGCAGGAAGCTGGGTAGTGATAGGGGTGTGGGGGCATAAGGGGGACTAAAGAGGAGGGTGGGGGACACTGTGCAGCTTCTGCCAGTGGGTGAGGGTCCAGCGTGGCAGCACAAGAGTACAGGACGTGGCCCTGAGTCAGTGTCTCCTCCTACTGGGTGGGAGTTAGGGTGCATGAGAGCAGGAGGCTGGGTGGTCTGGCAGTGGGGGAACCTGCAGCGTGGCAGCCAGGGCCAGATTTCCCACCTAGGGGTGGCACCTGCTTGTGGCGGTACAGGATCCCCCATTGTCACGGAGGTACGTGAAATGCGGGAGGTGGGTCACGGGGGTCCGCTGGGGGGGTGGAATTGCCGTAAGAGGGTCAGGGGGGTCTGCAAATTGCGGGAGGGGGGATGTGCAGGGATCCGCGATTAGCTAGATGGGGCCTGCAAATCGTGGAAGGGGGTGGGGGGCTTGAATTGCGGGAAGGGGGTCGGCAAATTGCGGGAGCGGGGTGGTCGGGGTCAGTGATTTGCGGTAGGGGGGGGTTGTGGAGGTGCCGAGGGGGTCCACAAATCGTGGGAATAGGGCTCTACAGGGGGTTCCGTGAATCGTGGAAGGGGGTGGGGGTCCGCGAATCGGGGGAGCAAATCTCAGGAGAAGTGGGCCGTGAATCGCGGGAGGGGGTGGGGCCGGTGGTCCGCAAATCGCGGGAGGGGGGGGTCGCGAGGATCCCGTGAATCGCGGGAGGGGGGGTCGCGGGGATCCCGTGAATCGCGGGAGGGGGGGTCGCGGGGTTCCCACGAATCGCAGGAGTCCCGCGAATCGCGGAAGGGGGTGGTCGCGGGGGTCCTGGGAATCTCGGGAGGGGGGGTCGCGTGGGTCCCGCGAATCTTGAGAGGCGGGGTGGCGGGGGTCGCGGGGGTCCCGCGAATCTTGGGAGGGGGGGGTCGCGGGGGTCCCGCGAATCGCGGGAGGGGGGTCTCTGGGGTCCGGGAGGGTTGCTGGCAGAGGGGGGGTGCGGGTGTAATGGTGGATGGTGGCTGTGGAGTGGGGCCGGTGGTCCTCAAACCGCGGGAGGGGGGGTCGTGGGGGTCCCACGAATCGCAGGGGTCCCGGGAATCTTGGGAGGGGGGGTCGCGGGAGTCCCGCGAATCATGGGAGGGGGGGTCGCGGGGGTCCCGTGAATCTTAGGAGGGGGGGTCGCGTGGGTCCCGCGAATCGCGGGAGGGGGGTCACGGGGGTCCAGAAGGGGTGCTGGCAGAGGGGGGGGCGGGTGTAATTGTGGATGGTGGCTGTGGAGTAATGGTGGATGGTGGGCGTGTACTGTAGCCCTGGCTGGTCGGGTGGGAGGTGATGTCAAGGGGGTGGAACGTTATACACAGAAAAACATTATACACATAAAACACTGGTCTTTTCCCTAGGGGGGGGGGGGGGGGGGGCGTGTTTGTGTATGCCACTGGGCGGCAACGTTATATACACAGGGGATGAGTGACATATCTAGCTAAATATATAAGAGATACAGTGGCGAATTTAGGGGTCAGGCCACCCCTAGGCACAACATTTTTGGCCGCCCTTTAGATACCCTGCACCAGCTAGAGCCCTGTATACAAACTGCACCATTATACATTGTGCTATACACCATAATGCCCATTACACACTGTGCCACATACCAGGTTTAGGCTGGGTGGTAGGTTTAAACACTTAGAAGGGCAGGTTAGATTTCGAATGTGGGGCAGGGGGGTTAGGTTTAGCTGGTGGGGTGTTGGTGGGGATGGTTAGGCTATAGATGATGGAGAGTTCGGGGGTGCATCCTTGGGGATGCTGGCATCGGCATGCTGAATGTCGGTGGACCGTATACATGTATGCATTGGATATACATGTACAAACACAATATATATATATATATATATATATATATATATATTTATATGTGTGTATGTATGTATATTTATGTATGTTTTGATAAAGGGGCGATACGTTAGCATTTAAGACTGCAATGTTGTGATATATTTTCCTGAGTGCCGTCCATTCTCTGGCATTATGTGTAATATATATACTGTATATATAGAGGATGGACAGCACTCAGGAATAAGATATCACAGCATCAGTCATAAATGGTAACGTATCAAGACATATATAAATATACATACACATGTAAATATACATATCTATCTATCTATCTATCTATCTATCTATCTATCTATATATATATGTAATGGCAGAGTCCGCACTCAATCGTTCATGTTTTCAGACGGGGGTGCTCCAACAGATGTCTGAACATCAATGGTACATTAGTGGAAGAAATGGGCACTCACCAAGGTACATCTTGTATCTACAATAAATCCTTGTTGCTGATTAAGTCCTTGGTGAGTGCCCATTTCTTCCACTAATGTATGTGTATATATATATATATATATATATATATATATATATATATAAAACCCAAAGCCTTCCTAAAATTAAATATAAGGACTGACTGCCTGACTCATCTTGAAATTGCAGTCAGCCCAGCAGTAGAACTAGAGTCTGCCTCTCCAATCTTCACCACGACAGCAGACACTGCACAGATCCCACCTCTTTGGACAGCCTTCCTTCGCGCCCAGCCACTCAGTGACAGAGGCGCAGGCTGCTTACACTATCTGACAGCTGAGCCGTCGCTCGGCTGCCCTTGTATTGCTACAGGGCGCCAGCGGCTCAGCTGTCAATCAGCGCGGCGGGGAGGGAGCAGAGAGCGGTGCTGCAGATCGGAAGAGAGATCCGATCTGTGCTGCGGCATGGGGAGGACAACTTTGAGGACAGCCGGGAAGCCTACAGCTCACTGCCCAGCTGTCACTGGCGCTGTCAATTCTGACTGCCTGGCTGGCCGCAGCTGATGGTTGCAGCTCCCGCCCATGACAGGTGCCGCCCCTAGGCCCGTGCCTCAGTATGTTTAGTATGCATTCGGCAAATTCAACATATTTGGACAAAACCAATGTGAGGTGGCTTCATTGGGTCCAGATTATTTTCACCCCCACTAAGACCCTGTTGTGAAGCATATTCAGGGAGGGTCTGTGACATCGGTGCCTGTCTCTGGGCGGGATGTACTAAAGGGAAAATGCGGTAAAACGGGGGTTTTACCGCATTTTCCTATTTACCATTAGCCGTCCGCCCCGTCTCCGCTGGGTGGCGATACCCTATAGAAGCCTATGGGCTTCTATCGCCGCCCACCGTCCACGCGCCCCCTCCCGTCCTTCATTGTCTCCTCAGGGGGACACTGCCAGCTGCCGGGATGTGACAGAAACCCCTGCACACCACATTACAGGTATCGCGGGGAGTCTCCGTCACCGCAACCCAATGCTAGCCGCATATGTTAGTACATTTGCGGTAGCGTTGCGGCGGCTGGCAGGCTAGGGCCAGCGATGTATATTAATACATCCCGCCGTCTGTCACAGATGCCTGTTAGGGTCAGACTAACTAAGATTTGCACAGTCTAGAAAATGAATTTGCTGGTTCAGGAATTACATGTGGATTTGCAGGTGGATAGCTATCTGCAATAGTTTTGCAATTCATTTACAGATTTGCAAATGATGGAAAGGAGGATCATTAAAAACATTAAAATAAATAAATTTGTGTGAGATAAAGTGCAAGTACGGAGAGAAGGTGAGAAGAGGGAATGAATCTCTTATATATTTGGCTACATCTGTCACTCAAAGTGTGTGAGTGTGTCTCTAACGCTGGATGGAGCCTCTGACTCACATTACAGAGAACCAGCCCAGTGAGCACACAGTGCCAGACACCCTCTGCCTCCCCATGTTGCCCAGGAACCTACTCCACAGCCACCAGATGAGCGCCCCGCAACGCCCCCCGCGATTCGTGGCACCCCCCAACCGCAATTCACGGTAAAGCCCCCACCCCCCCTCTCGCGATTCGCAGAACCCCCCCCCGCGACCCCCCCTCCCGCGATTCGCGGCACCCCCTCACGACCCCCCCCCCTCCCGTGATTCGCAGCAAAACCCCCTCCATTGATTCGCGGCATCCCCTGCGACCCCCCCTCCCCCAGCAATCCCCCCTCCCGCAATTCGTGGCACACCCCCCTGTGACCCCCCTCCCGCGATTTGCGGCAAACCACCCCCCCGCGCATGATCCCCCCTCCCTCGATTCGTGGCAACCCCCCCTCCCGCGATTCGCAGCAACCCCACCCCCTCCCATGATTTGCGGCACCCCCCCTGCGACTCCCGCAATTCGCGGACACACCCCACCTCCCCCTCCCCGCGATTTACGGCAACCCCAGTATTAAATGGCACATCCAAAACACTGACATGGCTTTGGTCGACAATGAAAAAGGTTGACATGAGTTTTTTAAGATTTATTTTTCAATTTTTGAATGTTTTCATATTCATTCTCATGTGTCGACATGGACACCAATGAAGTGCCACATTTATGTCAACATTTACATGTGTTGACCTTTCTGTGTTGATTTTTTCTTGTGGCAATTCACTGCACCCCCGTGACCCGCCCCTCCAGCGATTCGTGGCATACACACACCCCCGCGACCCCCCCTCCCGCGATTCACGCCCCCGCGACCCTCACTCCCGCGATTCGCGACACCCCCACCCCACGACCCCCCCTCGTAGCCAACTCCCCCCCCCCGCGTGATTCACGGCAACCCCAGGATTAAATGGCACAAGCAAAACACTGACATGGATATGGTCGACAATGAAAAAGGTTGACATGAGTTTTTGAAGATTTTTTTTCCATTTTTGAATGTTTTCAGATTCATTCTCATGTGTCGACATGGACACCAATGAAGTGCCACACTTATGTCAACATTTACATGTGTTGACCTTTATGTGTTTATTTTTTCTTGTGGCGATTCGTGGCACACCCCTCCCCCCTCCCGCGATTCGCGGCACCCCCCCACCCCGTGACCCCCCTCCCGCAATTCGTGGACCCCCCCCCCTCCCGTGACCTTCCACGATTCGCGGCAACCCCCGCGCCCCCCAACCCGCAATTCGCAGCACCCACCCCGCGACCCCCCTCCCGCAATTTGCGCCCCCGCGATCCTCCCTCCCGTGATTCGCGGACACCCCCCACCCCGTGATTCACGGCAACCCCAGGTTTAAAAGGCACAAGCAAAACACTGACATGGCTATGGTCGACAATGAAAAAGGTTGACATGAGTTTTTGAAGATTTATTTTTCATTTTTTGAATGTTTTCATATTCATTCTCATGTGTCGACATGTTCACCAATGAAGTGTCACACTTATGTCAACATTTACATGTGTTGACCTTTATGTGTCTATTTTTTCTTGTGGCGATTCGCGGCACCCCCCTGTGATTCGCAGCACCCTCCACCCCGTGACCCCCCCTCCCGCAATTCGCGGCACCCCCCCCACGCCCCCCTCCCGCGATTCGCGGCAACCCCCCACGCCCCCCTCCCGCGATTCGCAGAAGCCCCCCCCCCCCCCGTATGCCCGCACACTGCTGTAACTGCCCACCTTCCTGCTCTCCTGAACCGTAACTTCCACCACTGGGGAGTCGCTGACGCTGTGTTGCACACATACCCCTATCATGCCTCATAGCCCAGCCTCCTGCTCTCATGCACCCTAAAGGGCCCCATACATCAGCAATTAATTGTGACAATTTTCAGATATGGAGATGATTGCCACAATTAATTTTAGATGTGTGGGCTCCCCCTTTTGGCAATCCCAATCAAAATCGCCAATCGATTGCTTAATCAGGTTTTTAAACCTGTTTAATAATCTGGTATTATCTGCAGATCTTTTTTATATGTGTGGGTATTCCCAATTCGTCTTCTTCATCTATTTACATTATGAACAGCAATCGATTGGGCAATTTCCAGATATGAAGATGCAATCTTTAGATGGAAAAATCTGCCGATCATTGAAATAAATCTGTAATGTTTGGGCAAAGTCAGATAGATTGTAAAATCCCTTTATCTGGCCCAAAAATCCCAATATCTGGAAATCCATAAATTGTGATTGCTGATGTATGGGGCCCTTAACTCCCACCCAGTAGGAGGAGACACTGACTCAGGGCCACCGTCCTGTACTCCTGTACTGCCACGCTGGACCCCCACCCACTGGCAGAAGCTGCACTCCCACCCTCCTCTTTAGTCCCCCTTATGCCCACACACCCCTATCACTACCCATCCTCTTGTTTTCCTGTGTCGTGACCTCCGCCAGTGGGGAGCCGCTGACTCAAAAACACCCTACTATACTATTGCACACACACACCTAAACAACATGCACACACAGCCCCCCCCCCCACCCACCCACAAATGTCACTGTACCAACCACACTATCACATAGTTGCCTACCCTCCTGCATTCTGCAGGAGACTCCCTGAAATAGCAGCAATCTCCCTCTCTCCCTCATTAGTATAGCAATCTCCCTCATTTCACCTAGCCCACATTACACTGTTACATTTCTGGGTAAAAAAGGAGTGAGATTTACATTGAATTATCTGCTCCATTTCCTAGCACTTTAGTATAGTATCTCTTACTAACTGCTTTGGGGCACATCTACATTTGGATATAAGTAATAATAAAAGATTCCTCTCAGATGTAGCAGTGCCCACCCATGCTTCTAGGTGCAACGTTCAAAATCTCTTTTCACAATCTCTCCATATATGGAACTAGACACGCCCTTTGGGAGGAGCATGACAGCCCCCCTCAATGGGGTGCTGTGCAAAATTCTGCTACCAACTATAATCTCCCTGAAACTAGTTTTTAAAAGTAGGCAAGTATGCACTATCAATGTACATCTTACTCTGTAACCGCTTTTTAATTAAACAAAACAATACACACACCCTTCCAAATCATATGCTCTCTATTTAACACATTGCACCTATAACTCAAGTTGCAATACAGGGCATCTTTCATACAATTCTAACCATATTTCTCATATACAAACGTTCACAAATTAAGGGGGCGCAGCCCCTTACGACGGTGTGAAGAGCGTTCGTAGGGCGCGATGAAGCACCTAGTGTGTATATATTTCATTTAAACAAAATACTACTTTCTTTAGGAGAACAAAAGGTTTCTGTGCTCACCTGTGTGTCTTCAGGTTCCCCATCAGCACCTAATATGCCATACAGAAGTTAAACAGAAAATTACTTTAACAGAAGGTAAAATATAAACACTAAAAAATAAATGAATGATCCTGCAGTTACATTTGTTGTTTTATTCCTATTTCATACATACCTGTCCCCTGAAAGAGGGTAACACCAAGCAACATAAACAATGTGATGATCTCCATATTGCAAACACTTCAGACCAGCACACGGTGTATGAGGCAGACAGGAAGGTTCCTGATTTTTATTCTATTAAAAGCCGCTTACATCAAAAACACGAGCATCGCATCATATTCTGAAAGGTGTCCAAACCAATGGCGTGTGCAATGCACAGAAAGCCTGTTTTAAAAAGTTTGCTGGCAGTAAATAGACAGAACTTGTATGCCAACAATTGTCTATTCAGAGGTAAATGGAAATATTAATGAGGTAATCCTTACAGGTTGTGATCATTTGGTCTACAGCATGATGGTCGACAGTCATTAGATTGACACCATTAGGTTGACATGAGAAAAGGTCGACATGGGTCTAGGTCGAAAGGTCATTAGTTCAACAGGTCGTTAGTTCGACAGGTCATTAGTTCGACATGGGGTTTTTCACTGTTTTTTTGACATGATTGTCAACACAGTTGACATGGACACAGTTTAAAGTGCACCGCATCTCCTTGAGTCGCTCGCTGAGTTATTTTATTCTCCCACCACGCCCTAGTGGATGGTAGGGCATGAAATACCACCTGTCGGCACGTCGGCTCAAGAAACAGTGAAAACCCCTGTGTCGACCTTTTAACTGTCGACCTAGACCCATGTTGACATTTTCCCATGCCGACCTAATGGTGTCGACCTAATGACTGTCGACCATCATGCTGTAGACCAAATGACCACATCCCAATCCTTACATACACATTACACATACAAATGCATAGCATTTGAAGAACCACAAAAACCAGCATACTCTGAAAGGTACTCCACCTGTAATATATTTTTCTGGAGGATCTGCACTCACGGCCAACCCCTGTCAGCAGCTGGGGTGCTCCACTAAGGTGACACTGTGCATGTTCCAATAATAATGCATATGTAGGATATTAAATCCAGGAAGAGCACTCACCAATAAAACAGCATATCTTTAATTGTATTTTTCAGGTAAATTATATCTTACTTTGTTAAATCAAGAGACCCTGGTAGTCGACAAAATGGGGCATGGCCTCGTGCGAATGACGTGTTTGAAGGCCATGCCCCCTCACCACGCACGAAGGTCCCATTGGACAACCAATGGATGTTGGGAGGTACGCATACCCCCCAACTGTCCTGCATACCGCGGGAATGTCCCGGTTTTTGGGGACGTTCCTGCGTCCCTCCCGGGGCTAGCAGTGTCCCGTGGCAGGGGGGTGGGGGCAGTTGGGAGTACCCCCTGCAATCCAGTGAATAGATGCTGCGCACATGCGCACAGCATCTATTCCTGCAGCAGAGAGGCGGGGGCTGGGCAGCAGCTTACAGAGGCACTGGTCAAGCCCCAAGAGCAGCAAAAATGAGAGCATGGCCTCACGAGAAAGATGCGATTTTTAGGGCACACACCCTTTTTTAAGTCACGCCCCCTATTTTCTGTCCCTCCTCCCTGACGTTTAAAGTTGGGAGGTATGGAGTTATATATATTTAAGAAAATGAACTACGCACCGAGTGTTTAATTATTCTGATAAAAAATATAACCACAATGCCATTGTTTTCCCATTTATAAACTGTGAATTGGTAAGGGCATAGGAACTGCTGCATTACATGACAAATACAGTATGTCATGAACATTAACTGCTGCTTCCATTCAGTGAATTCCAGGGCTAGATTTGCCATGAGGCATGGGCCTAGGGGTGGCACATAATATGGGCAGCAGCCAGCCATCTTTACAATGGGCGCTGATCGCTGCACGGCTAGTCCCAGGCTGTAAACGAAGTGAACAGAAATGAACGCAGCAAATCCCTGTTTGGGTTGTGTCCCTCCAACACGGCAGCAATGACACCAGCAGCCAGCAGGGGGCACCTCCCCTTATGTACACGAGCACAACAGTGTTGGGTGCGCGCATGGCAGTGTTGTGACCAGCTGTTGCACGCACCTGTCCGTGCAAACCGGAACTCGATTACTGTGCGTTTGTGTCACATTCACCCAGTTTTCCCTGGCACGTGGCGCCCACACCCTGGGGTGACTGGCTGTGAGTATGGTACCATGGTGGGGAGGGTGGGTGGAGGTGTGCTTTACCCCCTGGCAAGGAACAGATCTCCACTGTGTGTCATGCACCCCGCCTCCCCAATGCTGCTGCTTTGGGCCCCCACGCCCCTCTCCTGCAAGTATAAAATGTCACGTCAACTACCCATCCTGTGCTCGCACATACCCTCCTGCCGCTAGCTATGCCCCCTGTCACCCAGGCAGACATTCTCCCAAAGGGCGGCCCAAAAAAATAATATATGTTTGCAAGGATATCCTCCGGGTACTCCGGTTTCCTCCCATAATCCAAAACTATACTGGTAGGACAATAGCTCCCAATAAAGTTAGCCCCAGTGTGAATGTTTATGTGTGTACTGAGGCAGGGACTGACGTGAATGACTTAAATAAATATTCTCTGTAAAGCACTGCAGAATACAGTATGTGTGTAATATAAATAACTGGTAGCAGTAATAATTTTAACCCTGTGCTGACCAATTTGGGGTTGGCTGCCATTATTGTAGATTGGCCCCATGTTGTGTTTCCCATTGTTTTAGCATCAGCTGCCCCAGCTGGCTCAGTCTACTCCTGGTACTTGGAACATACGTGGAACTTTATGCTATTTTCTCCCTATTTTCCAATACCAGCTCTATGCTCAGTGGCCCGGTGACCAGTTATTATTTGGGGCTACCACACAAGTTTTTGTGTTTTTTATTTCACAAACTTTAAACATTTATTAATAAAGCAAATCTGTCACACATCAGTGTAGTCTGCACAGTGCTTTAAACCTGTGCAGATTGATGGCGGTTTCTAGCGTGGTAACGTGTAATCTGACATTACTGTTGGACATCATTGTTTGTACTATAGATGCTTAAATCCATTGGTTAGTAAATAAAGTCCATTTGATTGCAATACTACAGTAAAACTGATCCATCATCAGGTGCAAGAAGCCGAATATGGTATAATAGGTTACAATAGCAGTATATTCATAGACTGCTTCTCCGAAAACTAGTTAAACTCATCCCTGAGAAATTACAGAACTAAAAGTGTCAGCTGCAGTTTGTGACAATTTTTTTTGCAATAAAAAAATAAAATAAATGTAACAAAATGTGTTTGCAGTTACGCATCTTATACAATCTTGTATCTGTTGCATAATACTTTATTTGTAGTGTAATATTAAACCAATTATATACATTCAAACATTGTATTTTAAAACATCTTGCTTTAAACTGGATTAAGGAGTTATTTATTGTTGATTCATTTCTGCACATTTAAAATTTAATTGGCACACTTTTTGAATACAATGTCACCAGCAACACTGGTCACACATTTAGACAATATGGGAGCAATTTACAAAGATTGAATGGATAGGAATGCACCCATTTGTACCCATTTAATCTTAACTACAGCCAGAACCCACTGTTTGGCTAATTTACTATCAGCAGAATTTGGCCGATTAGCGTATTTATGTACAGCAAGCTTAGCTGAATTTGGGTCTACAAATGAGTACACTATAGATAGAAGATGGCCTTATATGGTCATAGAGTTCTATCAGATCAGCAAATTTATAATCATTCGTATCACTGAATGTGTCCGTGAATTCAGCTCAAAATCCAAATGGAAAATACACAGTATTTTCCATCTGCATTTTGCTGAAGCCTGGACAGATCATTCAGATCCGTCCAGGCTTCATTTGAGCCAGTCTTGGTTCTAGAGATACAGGGGGGAAAAAAACTGGGGTTCTAAATTTTCCTAAACATGTACTAATTAACTGCAATTAATGTTACATGCCATGCAGCATTGCCTTGATTTCAAAGAGCATTAATATTATAATGTTTAACACACAGAACCCACAGTGCAGTGTCCACAGTCATCCACCAGGTGGGACCCTGATTCCTGAATGACAAAGCTCTGAAGATAAATAAATAGAAACAATATATTAAACACAGAGAGTGATTGGAGTAAAAAATGTACATATAATTTTATTACATTTAAAAAGCAAACATTTGTAAAAAGCAGATAATGAAGCCATCTACTGAATAATGAATTTATATATTCTATTATCCTGATTACCTTATTAGGATTCAGTCCACAATTGTAATAATATTATAGTATCCTTAATCCAGGACCCCTTAGTCTTTATTTATAAGTGGTACTGTATATTGTATCCCAAGTAGCGCTGGGAAGGACCGCCCACAAGATCTTTATACATTTCACGGTAAGTATGTTGTATAAGTTCTCACCCGTCCTCAGTACTGCTTGATGTTCCTCAATTGGAGAAGGTGATAGATATGCTTCCCAGTGTCTCCGTGCCACACAGCCTTGATAATGGTTGGTTTCTGTATTCCACTCTGGCTGTGCCGTTTGCACAGCGTCGCATCAGCCAGTCAGACTTGCGGCAACAAGGAGACACCTTCCGACCAGGAGATGGAGCCCAGCGGTCAATGCACCTGTGCTCACTGTCGATGTATGGTGTGCAGCTCATCCGTGCAGACCTCTCAGCCGTTCTGGTACCTTACGGCTGTATCATTCAAAATACAGTATGTCATGAACATTAAAGATTAACTTATCTATTAAGACGTTAGTGGGTTATATATTCCCACATCTGCTCATGACATAATTTTCATGGTCTGGGCCTGATTCCTTTTTTAATATTTATAAATAAATAGATCCTGGTAGTGTAGCCAGGGTTGTCTACTCTCTCGGAATGGCCAGGAGGCTCTCAAAAATTGGGTCCCCCTCAATGTTCCCTCTAATTTTACGAAGGCAAAAGATATTGGCTGTGCAACTTTGGAAGGAAGTTCAAATTTTTGTTCGTCACTTATATATAGAACTGGAAAACGACGTTCAGCATTTGTGTTAACTTTACTTCAAAATTATATTAAACATTCAAAACACAGCCCACGATGTAGTTAATGGGTGAAACCCACATTAATTGAGTCCACAACTGCAAAAAGGGACCACTGCTGCTTTGTGTGCTCTGTTGCAATGTCTGTGCACACTCTCGAGTGAGTTGTGTGTGCGTGTACACGCGCACAGCTTATAGGGAACACTGGTCCCCCTCCTGCTTCATTTTAACACTGCCCCCTCCTAGAAGACCCACGAATCATGTGATTTGCTGTACTGAGGGTGGGGATGGAAGCCATATAGATCAGGACCGCCCCCTGAAGTGCTGCCAATAGTCTCCTCTCCGGGCTGCTCCTGGAGAGGAGACTTTAAAAGAAGCCAACCGTAAGTATAGCTCATATGAAAATATCTAAAGCCTTCACAGCCTATTTCATACTGAATGGCAACTTACCTTACTTAAAACACTGGCAGATGGCTGACAGTGTCTAGGTTGACAGTCAATAGGTTGACAACATATGGTCGACACAAGCAAAAGGTTCACATATAAAAAGGGCAACATGAGTTTTCACAATTTATTTCAAATTTTTGGTCTTTTTCATACATTTCCATCCATGTGGACTCTTATAGGAAATTGTAGCAAGGCAAGCAGTATTAGTCATGTGAGCGGATATGGGGCTAATTCAGACCTGATCGCATGGCTGTGAACTTGCATGAGCAGCGTTCAGTTAAGCCACCTCCCCACTAGAGGGAATCACACCTTGCAGAACTATGTGCATGCTGTGCCAATGGATATGTATGGCTACAACTCTATTTGCAGCTGAGCAAATATGTTCCACAGGCTCACCAGCGAATGATTTTTACAATGGGCAAAAGTCGTCACAGGCGCGGCGTAGCCCTGGACTTACTCGGTGGTGCGACGGAAAAAGGCATGTCTGACCTGGAGCTGACGTCGCAGACGCTTACTTAAAAAACTCTGAGGCATGGCTAGTGAATTCCCGGACACTCCCTGCATTTTCCTAGTCACGCCTGTGTTTTCTTAGTAATCCCACTAAACTCCCGGTTTCAGAACCAGACGCTAACTTCCTGTCAATCACTTTGTGAACGCTGTGCGTTTACAGATAGTATCAGGATTTCATGGCAGGATGCCCTCACGCATGTATACTACAGGCTATATGCATGCGCAGTGTATCAATAATTGCCAGCCATGCAAATTCGCAGCCATGAATCTAATTATGGCCCATGGAACAATAATTGCAGATTGACGTTCTCATTTATAGACATTAACACTAAAATACATAGAAAAATGAGGTCTAACTTTTCATATGTTGACATTTTCCATGTCGAAATTTTCTTATTCCACTGCTGACATTGTGCATGTTGACCTCTTGGGGTCAATCTAGACATTGTCAGCCTATCATACCATTGGCACAATTCAGAATATAGGACAAAATGGAACAGGGTGTGATTTATTAGCCAGCTAACAAATCGCGCCATATCACATATGTCACATGTGCGCACGTTTACAACTTGCATTTTCTGGTGATTTTTTGTAACAGAAATAAAGTAAAGTTAAGGTGTGATATTAAGGAATGGGAATGTGCAATTTTTTGTAACAGGAGTGTGTTTTTTTGGTAAAATATATAAAAAAATGGCGTGCGGTCCCCCACGCATAATCAGCCCCAGGATCTTAGATTTCCCAAATACATTGGAAAAAAATACATGTTGTCCCCTCAGGGACTGCTCTAAACATGTGAAGCCTAGGAGGGACCCCTTTATTTGGGGGGTTCCTAACTCACCCCAGGGACCCAGTCCAGGCCGACCAGCCAGTCGGTGATGTGATGGCTGGGGGAGTCGCTTAAAAAGTCTCCAATAGCTATGGCAGTGGTTCCCAAACTGTGTGCCGTGGCTCCTTGGGGTGCCTCGGAGAACTTGCAGGGGTGCCTCAGGTTGGTGGTCCCGAACCAATTCAAATTGTTTATGGTCCATGTAATAGGCAAAATCAGTGCTTGTGGTTTTCAATGATAATATAACATATGTGGATAAACAGAAGTGAATCATTTTCTTCACCACGTACTGTCACATAACCTAAGCATGACAGTTAAGCACAACTTATTTAATTTTTTTTAATTTTTTTATTCTTGGTAACAAACTTTTGGCCATGGGGTGCTCTGACAAATATTCTGATACTCTAGGGTGCCGTGATTCAAAAAAGTTTGGAAACCACTGAGCTATGGAATTATCCTGCTGGCTATTAGAGCCCGGTGCTGGTTCCAAAATATTTGACCCCTTTATTTTTGGAGCCAGGACCAGTCCAGGAGCCTGATGCTGGTTTCTTAAATACAGGGGGACACCAGACTTCTTTTTGCCGTATTTGGGAAACCAAGACTGGCTTAAAGAGCCTGGGGCTGGTTATGCTTGGAGGAAGGACCCCACACTTTTATTTTTTTAATTTGACTTTTCTACACTTTTTTTGACAGAATCATGCAGAGATGTGCAAGGTTCTGTCAAAGTTGCCTGTCGTTTGATTTTCGGTAATGTTTAGGGTGCAATTTGAAAAATCGCACCCTATAACATTTGCGATTTTGATGTTTTCAATGAGTATACTGTGCAACTGGAAGCAAATTTTTGGGTCATGCCAAAATGTGCGATTTTACTGTGATTTGCAGTTATTGTGTGATTTTGCCCATTTCTTAACCCAAAAATTGCACGTTCTAAGAAACTGCACCTTGGGAATTTGTGTATGCTTTGATGCCATTCTATTTAAGGAGGAAGTGACACATTGACATCTGCATACAGAATCCCTCCCGCCTTAAAATACCCAGGTCCAAAAGTCTCTGGCTCCATGATCCACAGAGCTGGAGGACAGTAAACCCAAACTGAATAGATTAGTAACCTGAGGGAAGTAGCCAACCTGCATTCATTTACACTGATTATGTTCTAAACAAGTTTTGTAGACTTGTTTTGTTTTTTTTACCTCAGTGAATTATGGTTATTGAAATGTGAGTTTCAGATGAAACATGCACTTCTCTATCTAGAATTGCCATGAAGTTCATATATAATAGAGGTGATATACTGTACTGTAATAAACATTGTAATAGCAGCTGTGTGACCTCTTGGCATGATACAGTTGACAAATGCAATCTTAAACTCTACTCAAGAAATAAAGACACAGAGACTTTGGTTTGGCAGAAATTTGTTAGCTGAATTTATTTTGAAATATTTTAAGCTAATTTTGTTTTTATTTTATTTTTATTTTTAAATGGTGGCCAAGAAAGAATGGCTATTACTAAGCTCCACCCCAAACCAGCATACGTAATTTGGCCTAAAAACAGGAAGCGGTATCCACTCAACCCACAGAATTGGCTGCCCACCCAGCCGGGTGGGCTCGCTATCCCCGAGCGGGTAATCTAGCTAAGGCCTAAGCCAATGAGGGGCAAGCGCACCGAAAGACACCAAATACGCAATAAACATAACTCAATAAACGCCATAAAATCTATAAACTTGCCGTTCTTTCCCGCCAATGCGGGGACTCCGGTCCCGGAGGCCTCCGCCAGGCCTAAAGAGCTGGTGGTAACGAAACCTGATGCGCTCATGTGGGACTATAGCACCACCTTCCCCCAACACCCATCGAGCAACTGCTGAGTTCAATTTTTTTTCTTGCCTCATTAATAGCTCTGCAATCAAAATGCACGTGGGCCATGCTGCTTTAATAGCGCCAGGTCACCCAGGATCAAGGCCCTCAGCTCCAACTGGGACATTTTCCTAAGATCATTTCCACCAAGATGGATAACCAGTATTTCAGGTAATCCAAACAGTCTCACCTTCAACATAAGGAAGGTCCTTAGCTCGCACCAGGACATACCTCTCACACCCAACCACCGCACCATATTAGAGCACACAGAGATAGGCCCGTCACCCGAAGCCACAAGCCTGGCCGCCCAATGCACAAAGGAGTGGCCTACTATCCACACCTTGAGACTATCGTAGCCCACACCTATAGGGAAAGAATGTTTAAGAAGGAATTAGAAGATGTTTTTTAAATTATGGACAGGTATTATACAGTTTAGGAGGGTCTGCCAAAAGAAAAAGTTTTTGGATTGGTGCACAAATTTGGTGCAGTAGAACTACTTCAATCACGATTGAAGTCACTCCTAGACACAAAGGGTAAGAGACGAACTAAGGTAGGTAAGGGGTAATGGATAAGGTATAGGAAAACAGGGGATTACTCGGCCGGAGAAAAAACATCTGGACCTGCTGAGGGACTCTTAATTGGTGCCGAATTAGCCGAAGTAGAATTAAGCCGAATTCAGTCCGTCAGGTCAGGCAAAAAAGCGTGAAAACTCTAGACGCTGGCCCAACAGCAGAGTGTAGCTAATCCCCGAGTAGGTAACGGTAGGGTAGGGGTAACATAGGAGTACAACCAATCAACTGGAAACCATACACGCACAGACATTAGAGCAGGAGGTTAGGGCGGATATACTTCTTATAAGTCGCGGAGCGCCAACGCCCTAGCTTCTTAATGTCCCTAACTGACCATCCAGCGCTAGCAGCTGTAGTTGCAGCTCCAATTCGAAAGGAGTGGGTGCCAAACTCACAGGGTGACAAACCCAGTTCACCCAAGCACTTGCGCAGCATCCAGCTAAATTGATATCTTGTCAGCGGTGACCCATCGTAGTGCACAAGCCATGAATCACCCATACTGGGCCGCACCAGAGCGTAGCGCTCCGCTAGCGCCACAGGGCATGCTGAAACCGGTAACACAGAGCCTAAGTGCACCCACGTCCCTTTAGCTGTCTGGTCAGTTTTGGATCGTCTTACCCTGCACCAAAGCGACTCCTGTTCTATGCATATATCTGAAAAAAGAAGCGCCGCCACTCTATGTTTTGAAGGCGCAACCAACTCTAACACACGAAAAGCTCCGTGAAACGCCATAGAGAAGGCCAAACTAAACAGCAATGTCTCAAATGCGGACTCTGCAAAAACAGTAACCTTACTTAAAAGAGACAACAATAGAGGGAAACCAATGGGGCGCCTACAGTCAGGGGCGACTGGAGCTAAGCGTGACCAGCCTTTCATGGCCTTGCGCACTAGGAAGCATTTGGTGAAATCATTAACCCCTTTGAGCTGCTCGAAGAAGGATATTCCTGCAAGGTAGCGTGCCGCAACCGCCCGGGATTTGCCTGCGTTGTAGAGTTTCCAGACAAAGGAAAGCATTAGCTTCTGACCACGCCTACCTGGCTGCGCTGAGCCTCTAGAAAAAACTTCCCACTCCGACCACGCTTGCCGATATGTTCTAAGGGTAACCGGCGCAAGGATAACTCTGCTAGCCCCTCCAGTCCGGCCCAATGACCTGCCAAACATAAAGTGGGCACGAGACCCCAACAACATCAGCACCTGGAGCTAGTTCTCTGAAACGCTCCCAGTGAAAGCGTGACAACGCATCAGCTACCTCGTTTTGTGTGCCTGGCATTGCAAAAAC
The DNA here is from genome assembly GCF_055691185.1 of Crinia signifera. Lineage (NCBI taxonomy): Eukaryota > Metazoa > Chordata > Amphibia > Anura > Myobatrachidae > Crinia > Crinia signifera. Next base: position 128,138,405 of record NC_139224.1, read on the forward strand.
AGCTGAGCCAAAACTCACAATACCAGCAGAGACTTTGCCTTCTGATTGTTAATGGCATGAACGGTACTAAAATTATCACACAAGAAAAGCACGCTGCGATTTGCTAAGCGCTCCCCCAAACCTCCATAGCCACCATAATCGGGAATAGTTTGAGCAGCAACATGTCTTTTATAAGTCCCTTAGCAAACCATGATGTGGGCCAGGCCTGCGCGCACCAGCTGCCATCCAGAAAACAACCAACTCCGGTTGAGCCAGCAGCGTCAGTGTAGAGTTGCAGCCTGGAGTTGTCAACCACCGGGGGCAGCCAAATGCGTATGCCATTAAACTCTTCCAGAAAAGTCGACCAGACTAACAGGTCGCGCCTAATCTCAGCCGACAAGCGCACAAAATGGTGCGCTTGAGAGACCCCGGCGGTTGCCCTCTCTAGTTTGTGACAAAACAGACGGCCCATTGGGATGACTCTGCATGCAAAATTAAGCTGGCCGAGTAGCGACTGCGCTTGGTGCAAAGTAATCTTACGAGCTGCACAACAATTGTCTATCACCTCCTTCAGCTTGACAATCTTATCCTGTGGTACAGCAATGACCCAATATGGTGTCGATCTGTATCCCCAGAAATGACAAGGATGTTACCGGTCCTTATGTTTTGTCTTCCGCTATTGTCACGCCACATTTGTCGACGAAGTACTCCTCACCAATGCGGAAGCCCATGAACCTAAACGCATCAGGGAGCAGCAGTAAGAGCCGGAAGGCTGACTCCACATCAACCTTAGCCATAAGTGCTCCGGTTCCATACGCCCGGACCATCGCCAGTGCGTCATCAAATGACTGATAGACTACCGAGCAACATTCAGCAGGTATGGCGTCATTTACTGAGAAACCCACCGGATAAGATAAGTGCTGTATCAGTCTGAACTTATCGGGAACCTTTTTCGGCACCACCCCAACCGGTGAAATTACCATGTTTGGCAGGGGAGGAGCCGGAAAAGGCCCGGCCATGCGCCCCAAATGCAGCTCCTTGTCAACTTTTTTCTTTAATACAGATGACAAAGAGCGGACTGACTGTAGGTTCCTAAATGATCCCCCAAAACCTCCCCTAAAATAGGGAGACGAAAACCTTGAGTGAAACCCTCCATAAGGAAAGCAGCTGCCTCCTTATCCGGGTACTGACCGAGCCAAGGAGTCATGGCTCTGATCTGTACCGGGGTTGCTGCTCTCTCGAGCGTTGCCGGACGTTGAGGGCTTGGGTGCCGAGGAAGCAACCGCCCCTCGAGAGGGGTGGCCACCCCGAAAGCAGTTTGATGCAGGATGGTTTCCTGAGAAATTAATGCATATATGTTTGTAACGGCAACGCTGTCCTTGGTTACAAAAGGAATTATTAAAAGTGTAGCATTTCCCTTTTGCTGCGCCCGGGGTGAAAGACTGACCCCCTGGTGTGAAACGCTTTTGAGGGACAAGGTCCCCAGATGGCCGCTGCTGCGTTACAGGAGGGGGAGCAACCGGGGTTAAAGGGCGGGCAGCCTCAACCGCTTCAATGTGCGCCCTGGTCAAACCCATCCACTCTTCAACGTCCTTGCATCCAAAATCAATTATATGCAAGCAGTCCTGCTTACGCCTGAACTGCTCATCATACGTCCTCCAAGCGACACCCCCATAGGTTCTGTACATGTCATGAACCATGTGAATTTAACGAATTATATTCATATGTTCATCTGGCCTGTCTTCCAAGTAGCAAGCGGCAAAAACACAAAAACCCGCTAGCCAGTTATAATAGGAAAGAAAAACTTCAGCACCTACGCCCCCTTTTGCTTTTGCAGTTTTATAAGCCTTTTTGGACTCATCAGTTAGGCTGAACAGGTCCACGAATTTGCCTTTTTGGATCTTTGCTCTACAACTTTTGCGAATGCCCCTTAACACTGCTGTGTAGTCGCAGTGAACCACCCCAGGAAGGTTCCTGCGCTTACGCTCTCTCCTGGACAGAGAAGCGATGCGTTTGCGCTTGCTGCTGCGCGCCTGACAGCCTGCTTCCTTCTTAGCATACCTAGCCGCTCTCTTACGCGCCTTCTTGGTGCTACCCACCTCAGAGCCACCCGCTGATGAGGAAGAGGATGTGGAGGAATCACGGCTAGAGCCTGACCCTACAGTGGAGGAGTAAGCCACTGAATCGGCCCCCCCGTCAGTAGTGTCCTCACCTGTGGTTTCGGGCTGTGCAGCCCAGGTATCGGCATCCTCGTCTGTATCGTCGTCATCACCCGCGGCCCCGCCTTCTACTGGGTCGACATTAATGTCGTCAGCATCTGAGGAAACAATAGACAAAGGCCTGGCGGGCCATTCGTGCCAGCCCGGAGCCGGCTTGCGCCCCCTGGCTGTCACATTAGCATGAACCTCTTGGGATGCACCCCTGCGCACTGCTGGTGCAGGAGAGCTCAAACCCCTAAAGGCCCTAACAAACTCAGAACAACCTGGAATGTATTGCCCACTTGCAGATGTGCTGCGTCTGCGTGCACCAGAACCCGTGGCCTCCCCAGGACCACCCTCAACCAATGGAGCTAAGGCCCCTGCCATGGAGGATAGGGCCGTGGATAACAGGGCATGGTCAAAAGCAGGTGCAGCAACCCCTAACCCGCTGTCCGTCCTAGGACCTGCAGCGGCTCCCTGGTGACTACTGCAGGACGGGGTCCCCCCCCTTCCGTCTCCCACTGCCTGCTGGCCTCACCGGCTCCCCTACCTCCTCCTCATTCCTCCTGTCCTGCCTCTCCCATGATGGCCTATAGCCGTAGTGGGGGGTCTCTGGATCAGGGAAGTGTAATACCTCTCCCCCACTCCCATTGTCCCTCATGTTAAGAGCATCCATTGAGGGATCCCTGGGACCAGAGCCCCCCCGTCCCCTAGAGCAGCTGGACCTGGCCGTCATCTTGGCTCGTCTGTTGCGAGCGGCGCATACTACATTGACCGGTGGCTGGAGGATCCCTGACAGGGGAATCCTCCTGCGGCTCCCCCCCATGGGGACTCGCGGCGGGCACCGTCAGAGGACCTGCGCCCCCCACGTGACATACCCCGGTCACGCACTAACTGATGGCCGCACAGCGGGACAGCCGCATCATCGGGCAGCCGCCGGGACACCGCCGCAGCAGCGCGGCCTCTACCCTGGCGCCCAGCACTGGCGCCAGCCAGCCCCAGCCCATGAGCAGCATTGGCCGCCACCTGAGGGGACGCAGAGGTGCCAGCCACAACCTCGTGACGGGTGCGTCCAGTGGACGAACGCCTGCCACGCTGCACTGTCCTCCCGTGACCAGCCCGGAGCCCAGAGACAGACGGCGCCGGAGCCGCAGCTGCTGACACAGCAGCGACCGAGCGCCTCCCTCCAGAGCCCCCAGCCATGGCCTGGAGAACGCCGTCGGCGGGCAAGAGCACCGCAGCCCCCTCAGCACTTTTGGCCTCAGCAAAGCGGGCGAGTGGCCTGACCACACGCCTGGGACGCCTAGGAGCAGAACGCGGCATTATCAACTGCAAAACAGGTAAGGCCTAGACAGCAAAATTATGATGTCTACTCACTCAGAATTTTTCAGGAAGAGAGGGAGACTCCTCCCTTCTCCTGAGGTATTATCCAGAGCTAACAAGCCAAATCCCTAAAGCCATAGGCTCTCCATGTCACATGACCCACTTAGGCCACACCCAGCTATCATGTTTAAGCCACTCCATGCCTATTCCAGCCATTACGTTGTTCATATATAGAGAAATAAGACAAAGCTGACTGATGGTCCAAGAGCCTCACTACTGGTTTCACCTATTTTGAGGTAAAGTAAAAGATCAATTTACTAATGGGAAAAGTACATGCATTACTTCTTCCACTGGTATAAGGGATTAACCTTACACAAACTCTTAATAAAATAATCTGTATTAGGAGTAAACACAGTTCATAAAACAGTTTAATTCAACTAAGAATCCTCTGCCAGTACATTCACCTGTTTTTGCCAAATGAAGTGCACAAACATGGCTCTAAATGAAAGCAATGGAAAAATAAATGGTACAATATCTGCCTGAGGCTTAAGCTCCTTCTGCACAATGTTGGCACTCAGGAGAGCCGGTATTTTCCAACCTTAGCAGAGCCCGAGAAGATTAAGTCACTTGGGAGCAGTGACACATTGTTATAGGGGTGGACAGTGCAGCCACTCTGGGTCCGGGGGAATAAGGGGTGCATGGAAGCCTCACTTAGGGGCTGATTTATCACCATCAGTATCATATGATAAAATAGTCTAGATTTGTAATGCATGCCAAAGCTGCAAGTATCTAAAAAGTAGCGTCTCGGAAGGCAAATGTGGAGACTAGATATTCAAAAGAATAGAGAACCCCTTATTGATAAAGCTGTCCAATGGAGGATATCCACAAAGCATACCAACCCAAGCTACAGTACCTTTCAGTTGAGTTTGGGAAAATGACAATTATGCCATATCGGGGAGCATGTTTCTAAGGTGCAATTACCTTTTGATTTCCCAACCTCAGTCCTAACTCTCCAAGCTTGTTGTAGCAAAGGACATGATGGGAAAGTGTACCTGCTAAAAGAAATTGTATTTGGGAAAAATCAAGACGAGCCTTACCTAATAAAGCTACAGGAAGATTCCCAAGAGTAACCCATTCAACTATAATAATTCAGCTAACTGGGTAGCCAAGTAATAGAGGTGTTAATCTGATAACACTAGTCCATTCTTACTTCGAGTCCTGCACAACATTTTAAAAGCAATAAAACTGAGATATACTGTAGACTAGGGTGTTTTGGAGTATATACAAAAATTTGGGTTATACAATAATCTTAAAAGATAAACCTGACCCGTGATTGATGGGAAGATTCAGCCAGACTCAAGTCCTAACCTTCAGATTATCAATTTGTGGAGTTAAATTTAAAGCGACAAAGACTCAACCAGATCTAATAGGGAATGGAGGGAAAATAACATACTGTATTTGATAGATATAAAATCATGTCATCATTTATGTATTATACCATCATGAAATGTATGAAACATCATGTGTATAAGCCAATTTTTCCTCTCGCCCAGCAACTAGAATGTCCTGTATAGCAGGTTGTACAAGCCAATGGTTCTATCGCAAGTGTAAAAAGAAGAGAAGGGACAGGGCACACCCCCGCCTTGCCCCTCTTCCCAAAGAAAACATATCAGTGGTTAAACCATTAACAGTAATCCTAGCCACTTGGTGGGAGTACATCAATTTCAGGCACACCAAAAAAGCCAAAAGGATGCACCAAGGTAACTGGATGACTTTTCTAAGCAATACAAGTGGGGATGCATAAATACTGCACTGATACAGCACACTAAGCAACACCCCCTGGATTGATACTGAACACTTAGAAGCACCCTTGCAGTAAAATATATATTTTTTTTCATAAAAAAATAAATAAATAGGGGAAGCACCTTTGGACTGATATGGCACACTTGTGGCACCCCTGGAATTATACAGCACACCTGTCAGGACCCCTGGACTGATAAAGCACACACGGGGTACCCCTGGAATTAAAAAGCACACATGGCAGCACCCCAGGATTTATAAAGCACATACAGAAGCACCCCTGGATTTAGAAAACGCACATGGCAATACCCCTGGACTAATACAACACACATGGAGGCACCCATGGAATTATACAACACACATGGCAGCACCCCTGGAATTATACATGACACATGGCGGCACCCCTTGAATTATATGGCACACATTGCAGCACCCATGGATTTATACACGGCACATGGCAACACCCCTGGACTGAGACGGCACACATGGGGCACCTGAGGAATTATGCAGCACAGATGGCAGCACCCCTGGAATAATAAAGCACACATGGCAGCACCCTTGAAATGATACAGAACACATGGCAGCACCACTGGACTGATGAAGCACACATGGGGCACCCATGGAATAATAAAACAAACATGTCATCACCCCTGAAATTATACATCCCACATGGCAGCACCCCTGGAATTATAAAATACATACATCAGCACTCCTGGAATTATACACAACACATGGTAGCACCCCTGGAATTATAAAGCACACATGGAAGCACCCCTGGACTAATACAGCACACATGGGGTACCCCTGGAATTATACAGCATACATGGCAGCACCCATAAAATTATACAGCACATGTGGCAGCACCCCTGGAATCATAAAGCACACATGGCAGAACCCCTGGACTGATATGGCACACATGGGGCCTTGAAAAAGATTTGAAATCGAAACATGTTGGCTGGCTATCTGGACCTGTACATTTTCTTCTTTTTTTGGACTACCTTCTTTGTCACTGCTGGCTATTTACATAAGGTATCGGGTGGTTTGCTCACCGGCATTCTTGACTTATCGAGAAGGTCTTGTTTGTTGTATAGGGAGTTACCTGTCATCATCCATCTACCATTGGATTTATGTTTCCAGTATACTTATTGTGGTCTGATTTAAAAAATATTTTTTGGTAATAAAAAGTTTTTATGTGAATTTTCATCGCTGGTTGCTTAAAAAAATACAGTTCAAGTAAAAGAAACCCAGATGTGTTTTAACCCCTTACCGCCGCAGCCTGTTTTTGCCTTCCTGACAGAGCCCTTTTTTTTCAAATCTGACATGTATCACTTTATGTGGGGATAACTTTTTTTTGCTTTTACTTATCCCAGTGATTTTGAGATTGTTTTCTCGTGACACATTGTACTTCAAGTTAGTGGTAAATTTTGGTCGATACAGTCTGTGTTTTTTTGTGAAAAATACCAAAATGTCGTAAAAAAATTGAAAATTTTGCAATTTGCAAAATGTTAAATTTTCTGCTTGTGAGACAAATAATCATACCACTCAAAATAGTTAATAACTAACAAAGACCATATGTCTACTTTATGTTGCCATCATTATTTCAACCTCCTTTTAATTTTTTTGGACACTAGAAGGCTTAAAATATGAATAGCAAATTCTCAAATTTTCAAGAAAATTTCAAACATTGATTTTTTTAGGGACCAGTTCAGTTCTGATGTGACTTTGAGGGACTTGTATGTGAGACACCCCCATAAATGATGCCATTTCAAAAACTGCACCCCTCACAGTATTCAAAACAGCATTTGGAAGTTTGTTAACCCTTTAGGTGTTTCACAGGAATTAAAACAAAGTGTAGGTGAAATTTCAAAATTTCATTTTTTTTGCAGATTTTCAATTTTAATACATTTTTCTAAGGAACACAGTAGATTTTACTAGAGAAATTTGACTAAAAATTGATTCCCCCAATTCTTTTGTTTTCATAAATATCCTATATGTGGCCCTAGTGTGCACGTTGACCAAACCACAGGCTTCATAATAGAAGGAGCACCTACTTGATTTTGGAGCCTCCTTTTTATGAGATTATTTTTTAGGCACCATGTAGGTTTCTAGGCACCATAAGATGCTAAAAGTTAGGAACCCCCCCACAAGTGACCCCATTTTGCAAACTACACCCCTAAGGGAATTCATCTAGGGGTATAGTGTACATTTCAAACCCCCAGGGGTTTCACCAATTTTGGTACAACTGGGCTGTGAAAATGAAAAATTACATTTTTTTACACAAAAATGCAGTTCTGGCTCAAAATTTTTCATTTTCACAAGGAATGAAGGAGACAAAGCACCCCAAAATCTCTGCCGCAATTTCTCCCGAGTACGGCAATGCCTCATATGTGACCAAAAAATGGCAGGACCCTGAAGGGAAGGAGTGATATTTGGATTTTGCAGCACAGATTCTGGTGGAATGAATGGTGGGTGCTATGTCGCATTAGCAAGACCCCCGAAGCACCAATACAGTGGAACCCCCCCCACAAGTGACCCCATTTTGCAAACTACACCCCTCAGGGAATTCATCTAGGGGTATAGTGTACATTTCAAACCCCCAGGGGTTTCACCAATTTTGGTACAACTGGGCTGTGAAAATGAAAAATTAAATTTTTTTACACAAAAATGCAGTTCTGGCTCAACATTTTTCATTTTCACAAGGAATGAAGGAGACAAAGCACCCCAAAATCTGTGCCGCAATTTCTCCCGAGTACGGCAATGCTTCATATGTGACCAAAAAATGGCAGGACTCCGAAGGGAAGGAGTGATATTTGGATTTTGCAGCACAGATTCTGGTGGAATGAATGGTGGGTGCTATGTCGCATTAGCAAGACCCCCGAAGCACCAATACAGTGGAACCCCCCCACAAGTGACCCCATTTTGCAAACTACACCCCTCAGGGAATTCATCTAGGGGTATAGTGTACATTTCAAACCCCCAGGGGTTTCACCAATTTTGGTACAACTGGGCTGTGAAAATGAAAAATTACATTTTTTTACACAAAAATGCAGTTCTGGCTCAAAATTTTTCATTTTCACAAGGAATGAAGGAGACAAAGCACCCCAAAATCTGTGCCGCAATTTCTCCCGAGTACGGCAATGCCTCATATGTGACCAAAAAATACCATTTGGGTGCATGGCAGGATTCCGAAGGGAAGGAGTGATATTTGGATTTTGCAGCACAGATTCTGGTGGAATGAATGGTGGGTGCTATGTCGCATTAGCAAGACCCCCGAAGCACGGTGAAATGATGAACCTAATAATCCATAGATGTGTGGTATATTTTATAACACTCCTTCATACATAGGCCGGGTTTGTCGGGGCAAGTTTCACAGTGGAAAATAGTTTGCTTTCTTATTCCCTTTTTATAGCAAACTTTGCACCTTTTTTGTGTCCTGCCCTTTTTTCCAGTGGAGGGGATTTCGTTAGGAAAATGCTGCCCTGATACAATACGGGGGCCAGTACTAGAAGTACTGGGGCCAGTACTAGAAGTACTGGGGCCCTCTGCCTGCTGGTTCCCAAATATTAGGCCCTTTATGACTTCCTCTTGAAAGTGCATAAATGTCCCCGTCTGGCTGGTAGAACGGAATAGTACGTAAGCGTTATACAGTGCCATCTGGATGATATACACGGCCAGCTTCTTATACCATATTTTTGTTTTCCGCAGGGCACTGTACGGCTTCAGTACCTGATCTGAAAGATCCACTCCGCCCATGTACTTATTGTAATCTAGGATACAAATAGGTTTTGAGGTGTGGGTACTGGTACCTCGTACAGGGACGGAGGTGGTACTGTCTCCGTGAATTGTTGTCAGTATAAGGACATCCCTCTTGTCCTTATATTTGACCAACAACATATTTTCGGTGGATTGTGCCCTGCTTTCACCCTTTCTCAGTAATTGGGCAATGTGCGTTTTTGGGAGGCCTCTTTGGTTCTTGCGCACAGTACCGCAAGCTGCTGTACCTCTTGAACCAAGGGCCTTAAACAGGGGGATGCTGGTGTAAAAGTTATCCACATAGAGGTGATAACCCTTATCCAGGAAGGGGTGCACTAAATCCCAGACAATCTTTCCACTAACACCTACGAGGGAGGGGGGGCATTCTGGCGGTTCAATTCTTGTGTCCTTCCCTTCATATACCCTAAACCTGTGGGTGTACCCTGAGGAACTTTCGCACAGCTTATACATTTTTATGCCATACCTTGCCCTCTTATTGGGAAGGTACTGGCGGAATTTAACCCTTCCTTTAAAATGTATAAGTGACTCGTCTACACAAATTAATTTTTCGGGGATGTACATCTCAGCAAATTTGGCGCTGAAATGATCAATGACCGGCCTGACTTTGAATAGCCGGTCAAAGGTGGGATCATCTCTGGGTGGGCACTGTGCATTATCGTTGTAATGCAAAAATTTAAGGATTGTCTCAAAACGAGTCCGGGTCATGGCCATACGATGAAGTGGGGTGCTGTACAGAACATCTGTACTCCAATATTGCCTAATTTCTGGCTTTTTAACTATGCCCATATGTAACACCAGACCCCAAAACGTCATCATCTCTACTGCATCTACAGGGGTCCACCTAGCAAATGATGACATGGGGTTTTGGGCAATAAACTGCTGGGCATATAAATTACTTTGGTCCACCATTAAATTTATAAAATCATCAGAGAACAAGACTTTGAAAAAGTCAATTTCTTTGAGGCCTGTAGTATCAAATTGGATTCCTGGGTTGGCCAAAAACTCAGGAACCTGGGGCTCAAAATTGTCTGGTGGTGGGGTCCATACGAGATCAATCATTGGGGGGGGTCTCAGCTGCTCTACGGGGGCGTCTTTGAGGGGGTCCCTCATCACTAGAGGAGGAAGAGGAGCTTAAGACGAATGCAAATTCATCGCTTACTTCACTGGCTGTGTCAGTGTCAATAAGAGGCAATAAGGGCATATGCCTCCTCCGCTGAAAACAGTCTTTGCGATGATTGGGACATTTTTTTTATTTTTGTGTTTGTGTAAGTGTAGTGTTTCAACACGTGTATAGTGTAGGGGGGGTACAAAATTTATTTCAACACGGGGGGTATGTAGTCTGTATGTAGTGCTTTAACACGTGTAAGTTAAAAGAAAAAAAAAAAAGCTCCTGCGCCAAAAATTGAGCACAGATGTTGGTCAGTAACGTCCGTCACTGATCAGCGCTCAGCGGCCACAGGACACCCACAAAATCACCGTGGGTGTAAAAATTTTTTAAAAAAAACCCCACAACACCCTCCCCAAAATTTTTTTTTTCAAAAACTGCTGATGAGTCAAAGGCAACAGGAATTTGATCCCAAAAAAAAAAAATTAGATCAACCCTGTGCCAAAAATGCTGATCAGTGATGTACGTCACTGATCAGCGCTCAGCGGCCACAGGACACCCACAAAATCACCGTGGGTGTAAAAAAAAATTAAAAAAAAGACCACACAGAACCCTCCAAAAAAAATAAATAAAAAAAAACTGCTGATGAGTCAAAGGCAACAGGAATTTGATCCCCCCCCAAAAAAATTAGATCAACCCTGTGCCAAAAATGCTGATCAGTGATGTACGTCATTGATCAGCGCTCAGCGGCCACAGGACACCCACAAAATCACCGTGGGTGTAAAAAAAATTAAAAAAAAAAACCCCACAACACCCTCAAAAAAAAAAAAAATGCTGATCAGTGATGCAACACTGATTAGCAGTGAGGGGCAGCAGGCACACAACTTTTTTTGCAACCTTACGGGGTATATATATAAAAAAAAAACCTGCACCCCAAAAAAGTTGATGATCAGTTAATTTATACTGATCAGCACAAAAGGGGGGCAGCAGGGGGCAGCAGAGACAAAATTATATTATACAATATTATGTTCTATGACACAATGACGCTGCAGCAGCAGCAGCACAAGCACCAGGAAGCACCAGCAGCTGGCAGCACGGATGCCACCAACGCTGATCAGGTCAGTATAAGGGGACAGATGGGCACAGAGACCGCTCTGCATGCTGTTCCTGACCGGAATGGCGGCTGCAGGGCTGTCTCCGTTATTTTCTGTGAGGTGTAATGGCTGTGATTGGTCCGTCGGTCCGACGGACCAATCACAGCCTTGGGGGCAGGTGGGGTGAGGTGGGGTGACCACCAGTGACCCCTTTACACCCGGTGGTGATTGGTGCTGTACTTAACAGCACCAATCACCACCGATCCCTGTGTTACCGAGCGACGTTATTCGCCGGTACACAGAAAACGCTGTAATTGGCTGTTCACATTTGAACAGCCAATCACAGCGATCGCCGATGGGGGGGGCATCGCTGCCCCCCCTGGGCTACGAGGGAAGATGTCTGCTGTCAGGGACAGCAGCCATCGTCCCTCTGTCACCGCGTCTATATGTCATGACGTACATTTATGCCATGTGTCGGGAAGTACATCCCGACCATGACGTAAATGTACGTCAAATGTCGGGAAGGGGTTAAAATCCTCTGTGAATTGTGAGTCACTGGTACGCTTACTTAAAAGAAAACCATTATATGTGTTACATCTTCTAATTTCGAGTGAGTGGAAATGTACATCTAAAAAAATTATTTGGACACATTGGTGTACTCTGGTGAAGGTTATCAACATCACCATAAAGATACCTTTATAAGCTTTTGACACACACACACTTTTTGTGAGTGTGGTATGTCTTATCCTAGTTTTAAATTCATATTCATTCAGAAGAAATTTACAATCCTACACATTTAATCCTTCTCTTTGTTCCACATATACACCCTCTGGGTGGGATGTACTAAAGGGAAAATGCGGTAAAACGGGGGTTTTACTGCATTTTCCTATTTACCATCACCCGTCCGCCCCGTTTTTGGGTGGCAATACCCTATAGAAGCCTATGGGCTTCTATCGCCGCCCGACATCCGCCGTCCGCGCACCACCCCCCCTCCCGTCCTCCTGATCTCCTCCTCCCCCAGCAGGTGTCACAGCTGGCAGGACATCCGGCTTCAGGGGAGAGAAGGAGACGCAGGGGGACGCTGGCAGCCGCCGGGAGGTGACGGAGACCCCCGCAGACCACATCAAAGGTATCGCGGGGGTCTCCGTCACCGCAACCCGATGCTAGCCGCATATGTTAGTACATATGTGGCAGCATCGCGGCACCTGCCATGCGAAGGGCGGCGATGTATATTAATACATCCCGCCCTCTGTGAGAATGGGAGAAGAAGGAGAACCAGACACAGACAGCACTTTGGATAAATCCTAAACATTCTTGTTGTATTTCAATAGCCCTGCAGCCCCCGCGGTGGTGGGGAGGCACTGTATAAGTGCAGGGGCCAGGGGCTGCAACGCCGCCACCGCCACAGTTCCACAGATTGACGTGTGTTCATTGCTGACTTGCGGTCCCAGCTCCTATCCTGCTATGGAGATGGACCATCATAAAATGTCTCTGAAACTGTCTGCTGTATGGGGGCGGACATTTTGTGATGGTCCATTTGTAATAGCAGAAGTCTGGAGGAGAGCCGGACTGCACCGCAGACAAGATCTGCGGCCGCTTGCTGCTGGGCACTGGGGGAGGGGGGCACTGAGATAAGGCACGTTGGACTGGGGGGGCTGTCAATTTATCGGTGCAGGAGAGAACGCTTATAGTATAGATATGCCACTGCATACATGGCAGCACCCCTAAACTGATACAGCATTCATGGCGGCACCCCTGCAGTAAAAGAAACAAAAAAATTATTTGATTCTTATTTTTAAAAAAAAGACAGTAACCCAGAAATTATGGGGGACATTTACCAAAATGGATTCGTAGAAAAAAGGTGTATTCGTAGGGAGAAATACACCTTTTTTTTACGAATTTGTATTTTCGGGATTTACAATCCCAAAAATACAACAATTCGTAGTCCTAAAGATGGAACATTTGTATTTGTATTTACAAATACGAATGTCCTACACCCTCGATAGGATACGACAGAAATCACCATTCAAAAGAATGGTGGTTCCTGATGTACTAAGCAGTCGTACTGATAATACGGCTGCTTAGTGGTGTAAAACAGGCATGCAAATACGACAGGAAAATAGAACACCATTTTCCTTTTCTATTTGCTTTAAGCCTTCAGTGTAAAAAAATAGAAAAATTAAATAAATAAAAAAAAAAAACGGCGTGGGGTCCCCACCACAGCCGAAACCAGCACCAGGCTGAAGGAGCCGGGGCCGCTAATTAAAAATCAGGGAACCCGACAAATAGGGGTTCCCCGATTTTTAACAACCAGCCCCAGGCTCCAGGTCCGGGGCTGGTTCCCAAAATACGGGGGACAAAATGACTAGGGGTCCCCCGTATTTTAAGAACCAGCCCCAGGCACAACCAGCCAGCAGGGTAATGTCACAGCCGGGGGACACTTATAATATAAGGTCCCGCGGCCAAAACATTAACCCTACCGACCAGTCAGCCTGGCCAGGGGCCCTGGGGGAGTGGGGACCCCCCCAATGAAGGGGTCCCCCCCCCTCCAGTACTTACCTGACCAGGCTGAAGCCTGGTGCTGTCCTCGATGCCCCTGGGCGGTGGGCATCGGGCTGATTATGGTGTAAAAAAAAAAGATAAAACTATTGTTTTTTACTGTGGCACTATAAGTGCCAGCAAGCTGGGACTTGGAGAACCACAAGTCCCAGCCTGCTGGGCATTAAAGGGCCAGCTGGCACTTGTAGTTCCACAGTTAAAAAAATAGTACACAAAACACACTGACACACATTTGAAAATAAAAGTTTAATACACACATCACAAACACACTGATACTTACCTATCTTGATCCCGTCGGTAGGTCGCTGGCTCCGTTGTCGGCGGCTCCAGTGTCGGCGGCTCCGGGTCGGCGGCTCCGAGGTCGGCGTCCTGTCTGAAGAAAATCCATGTTGGACCTGTGGAAGTAAATCCTACTCACCAGGTCCATGGATGGTCTTCTGTCTTCTCTCTTCTTTTCCAGGACTTATTTCTTTCTCTTCTGTCTTCTGTCTTCTTCTTTGTTTACGCTGCCGGCTGTCGGGACTTTCAGAGCTGGAGAGATGTTGCCTCCTCGACGTCTGGACTAAGAATAAATTCTAGCCAATCAGGAGCCGCCTAGTGGCCAATCAGGAGCCAGTAAAGTCGGCATGCAACAGTTAAAGCTGCTGCAATAAGCATGCCCTGCTCAGCTGGAGTAATCAAGGCTGTGTGTGTGAGCTCTAGTACCTCAGCTGTAGACTAACTTGTTACCTGAGTTTTAGCTGCTCACTGGTAATTGCAGGTAACAGGCAGGGCAGCCGAGAGGAATGCCGGGCCCCAGTAAAATTGTGGGGGCGTGGCCTAAGTGTGGGGGTGTGTGCACCTCCTGCACTTAGGCCACCCCCTTAAAATGTTTAGAGGAGGGTGAAAGAAAACTCTAAAAACTGTAATCTCAGCAGCAGCACACACCTACAGCATGTGCTGTGCTGACAGCAGGCTCAGCATGACCTCTCACGCTGTCAGTGAGACACTCATGCTGAGCCTGCTGTCAGCACAGCACATGCTGTAGAATTGTGTGCTGCTGTTGCTACCCGGGAGGGACGGAGGGGGAAGGGAGGGGTCGGATCAGGGCCCCTCCAGCAAGCCCTGGCCCGGGTAATTAGTACCCGATCCCCCCCTCTCGGCTTCCCTGGGCATAGGCTGTATTCCTTACCCTTTATATTGGAGTCAGCTCAGCCATGCATTGCCAGTCTTTGGGCTGGATATATTAATATACATCGCCCTCCTTCTCCATGCCGCGATGCCAGCGCATATGTACTAACATATGCGGCTGGCATTGCGGTGCGATGACGGAGGCCCCCGCTTGATACCTGTACTGTGGTCTGTGGGGGGTCTCCATCACCTCCCAGCCACCTGATTCTCCCCTGCAGTCGGGACAGCTCAGCGTTGCTGTCCCCGGCGCCTCCTCCTCCCCCCTGCAGTCGGAAAGACGTCCGGCTGCGTTGCTAGGGGGAGGAAGGGCTTACCTTCCGGGGTCCAGGAGGACCTGCAAGAAGGTAAGCCCAAGGGAGGGGGAGAGGGGGGTCAGCGAGGCGGCGGGGTTGCGGCGGAAGCGGCAGGCGGCGAAAAGAAGCCCATAGGCTTCTATAGTGTATCGCCACCAAAAGGTGGCGATACCCTGCCCGGCGATATAGGTGCGGCCGGGTAATAGTATATATGAAAATGCGGTAAACCGGGGGTTTTACCGCATTTTCATTTTAATACATCTCGCCCATAGCCTCTGAGCTTTTGTTTCCAGATTGTGTTCCTGCCCTGCTGTGTTTACATCCTGAAGCTTTGCCTGTATCCAGAAAACCTGACCTACTGTGTGTGTATCCAGAAATCCTGCCATGTCTTGTCTAAATCCAGAAAACCTGCCATGCTTTGCTTGCATTAGGAAAATCTGTCCTGCTTTGTATGTATCCAGAAAACCCACTCTGCCTAGTCTGTATACTGTGACTCAGCTCTACCTTGCCTGAAAACTTGCAAACCCACTTTTGCCTTGTAGCCAGCTATTGTATCCTGTCAGCTATCCTGTCATTTTATTCTGCAACACCTGAATAGCCTTTGTTTTCCTGGCTACCTCATTCGTCCAAGTGACCACAGTCTGTTCACATCGGGTGCAGTGAAGTCCATGTCATCATATGGGTACTTATAGTGAGTACCCCTCGGTGTGTTGGACTCCACGCCTCTGCTTTGGGTGTAGTCAAATACCTGTTACTGATTCTGACACCTCTGAACTCCGGTAGTCATAACACCTAATAATAGGTCTCCACCTTCTGACAGAGATTGTGTGGCCACAACGGCCGGTCCACATAAGTTTAAATGTTCTCAACTGACAGATGGTGTTGCAGAGTGATCAGATGCCATGTACTTGGATTCAGCAATGGATCAAACATGCCTGCAGGAGGTATCTATTTATTGTACCTGATGCCCGATGCCTTACCATATGGAACATCGCTGTTGCTTCAAAGAAACAGCAGCTATGCTTACAACAACCGCACCTGAATTAGGTTCAAAATGATTGATGCGACAAATGACAACCAGATATACTGTAGGTTTGGAAAATGAATGCATGTTGTTGATGTTGAAGGAGGCTTGTAGTGTAAATCAAACTCACAGTGCACAAGGCACTCTTTAAAAGAGAAGAAATGTTAAATCAACTCAAGAGCCAACTGAAGAATAATGGGTGTATCAATTGTCATAATGGGGGTGATGTGGGATCTGTGCACATTGTGTGCACCGATACAGCTTCATCCGCCATGTACAAATGTGCCATTGTGTGGTAAATGACAGGGGCATTATGCACCCCTGTCTATAATGGCCCTGCTATCTAAAAGATAGCACAATGACATGCATTCCAATGTACTGTATGAACGGTCCACAGCAGGATTCCGACAGCTGCAGATGTTATTGTCCTATCTCTCCAGCAGGGACAGTGCTGCCCTTGGCTGTTGTGGCTGCTCCAGACTGCATGTGAGATCTTCTGTGAGTAGTGAGATGTTTTACATATGCACTGGAGCTCATACGCACTAGGCTGTAGTGGGGATCGCCAGAGAGGGGAGAGTTCGCTCCCACGCTTGAGCAGGCAAGATGGTAACAGATCTACATTGATGTTGCTTCTTGCTGCACCTTGGTTCATAGGCAAAACATGAAGTGCTAAATTATATGTTCCGTGCTCCTATAATACATCTCCCCCTTAGCTTGAAGAGTTAGTTGATCATCTCTTATTTGCATCTACAGAAAAGTCTATTCAACATGATGTAACTATAGATACTCTCTAGTTGTGCCAGCAATTATCCAACAAATGTGACTCTTTGATTGAACTTGAGCAGTCTCATAGTCTAAGAGTCTCAGGGCGTCAAAGTTGTCCTCAATGGCAGTGAAGTCCTCCTCAAATATACAATATCTTGTCTTGAATAATCATACATTGTGGTAAATAATTTCATTGCACGCTCATCACATGATATTTCTTGACTTATAAGGAAGTGTTGAATGTGCAGACTGCTTTATTGATGTATTAATGTTGTGCTAAGAATGTTATTTATACCACGCACACAACTGTCATCTATGTTTTCTGTGCATTAAAGCAGAAGTAAAACATTTCAGCAGCTAATGTTCATCACCTTCGTATGTGGTCAGCATGTTTCAGGGCCATCCATGTGCAATTTGATGCAATAGATGAGATTGTAAGAATACCGCTAGGTGTCCCCACAGCATGTCTGCTCTGTATTTTAATGCCTGATATGCTGGTGGTTTAGACTAACAAGTAAAAGGGTCTCACATGGACATTTTATACTCTGTCAGGAAGAGTTGGGTGCCCTCTTCAATGTACCTTCTCTAAAAGGGGTCAGCACTGCTCCTCAGTTTGCCAAGTGCCAGATCCTATGGCTTCACTAGATAGCAAGGGGGCTAATATAAGCTCATTTGCAAAAGCCCCTTGTAACCATAGCTTAGGCATTCTGTCGTCTTCTGTCGTGACTTGGCATCTGTCTTCCTTTTGATGCCTCTATTGATCTTCTGTATACAGCCTTCTCCTTACTTAGGTGTTGGAAATAACAGAAAGAGGCAATAGAACATTTTGAAGATCACTATATCAAATGCTAAACAAATATATTTCATATTACTGTATTTCTGGAAAAATAAATTTTACATTTTCATTAATCAGAAAACATAAACATTTTCCTAGCTCTGAAGATGCTGCATAATACTGGTTATTAGTGCAAAGTTGGAAAAGTAAAAGCCTGTGGCAATGTGTATATGGCACTGGCTTCTCTTATAATTATATGTACTCCAGTCCCCTTTTTAGCAGTGTGTACATCAATGGTGTCATGTAGGGTAATCCCACACACAAATCATACAGGTCCACTATCCCTGAACTGTTGGGAGACGCATAATAATGGGAAATAATGCTCAGGGAGAGGTGGAAAGACCACTAGGGTAGTGGGTGAGTAGTATTAAATTCAACAGAAATAAACTAAAACAAAAAGATTACAAATAAATACAAGAAACCCTGATTTAGCTGGTGACTTCCTTTATCTATATAAAAAATGCTTAGGGGGTTATTCTGATTCACCCAGAAAGGCACAATCACTCTCTAATGGAAAGAAAAAAAAACATGTTGCACTGCAGGTGGGGCAGATGTAACATGTGCAGAGAGAGTAGATTTGGGTGTTTTATTGTTTCTGTGCAGGGTAAATACTGGCTGATTTATTTTTATACTGAAATATAGATATCAGTTTGAAGTGCACCCCCCACCCAAATCTAACTCTCTCTGCACATGTTACATCAGCCCCTCCAGCAGTGCATATGGTTTTATCCATTAGGAGTGATTGTGCCTTTCCGAGTGAATCAAAATAACCTCCTAAATCCTCACCTTTTTGAGGTGAAGTACCACCAGTGACCACTAGAGGCCACTCGATGGACCAAATTACTCCTTAACAGATAGTGAAACCAAACTTATATGTTTCAAATGAGTCATGGACAAAGTGTTCTGACCCTCGTTACACGTATGGACATAGGCAAATCTAGGGGGTGGTCCGGGGGTGGACCACTCATTAGCCCATTCTGTAGCTGAGGGATGGGGCTTTCCAACGAGCCCAGCCCCGTGTCTCTAGCCCCCTGGGAACCGGAGATACTGGCAGGCAAAACTGGAACGTTTTCCCTATAGGATAACATGGGACCCGCTAATTCCGACCCCCACCCAGTTCAACGGCTGCCAGTTCCCCCTTCGGCATCACTGAAGCTCGAGGTTGATCTCAGTCTAACCCAAATCGCTGGGCCTTCAATCTGATACCAGGCTGGATCCATATGGGTTAATTGGTTCCAGGGATATTCATTTCATTTCTTAAATGTAATTTCATGACTGTTTATGTTCTTTGAGGGCAGATTTCTCTGGAACCAAACAGCCCAGTTTCACGGGATTAAAATTATTCAAAGCCAACTCAAGAGTTCTTCAATATGATACTGGTCTCATGTAAATGGATCAGTTGGTTCCGAAGATATAGCTGGTTGGTTAAATAGGGGTAGGGAGAGGGGAGTGGTTGTCTCTCCCCCTCACACCAGAAAATGCAGGGACTAGGTTGGTGTATAAGGGGTCAGCCTGGGAATGTCCCTGCCTGATCCTGGGACCATATTCCTGGGTAAATCCCTGCATTTTCTGTTGTGAAAGGGGTATTATTTCATACAGCCGTGACCTGCAGTGCTCTGAATACAGCCGGGCAGCCCCCTGCTCTCTGCCCAGCTGTCAATGACTGTCACCCCTTCAGCTTCCGCTCCAATTCTTCTCCCCGCTTTCACAGCAGCCCGCCCCCCCTTTAATCATGTGGTGCCGGCGCCCGGCATGCTCCCCCGACGTCAAGCACAACAACAGCACGCACAATATTTCAAATGTCCTCTCGGCTAGAGGGGACACCAGGAGGGGAGTGGGAGCGTGCTCTGCGCTGCGCCCTGCTCCTCTCCCCATAGAAGCAGCTGCACCGCTCTCCATCTCTCCCTGCAGCAGCAGCGAAGGCTCATATAAAAATTTACAGTAAGTGGCACTTTTGGGGGCATTGCTTAAGGGAAGCTACAAGTGGCAGTATGTGGGGGCATTACACATAATGTGTGTCTTAATGTGTAAGGGGCATTATGGTGTGCAGCATCATGTGTAAGCGGCATTATGTGTGCAGCATCATGTGTAAGGGACATTATTGGCAGTATTCAATGAGCATCTGTTCAGGATTCGCTGCACATTCGCCACTGCTCGCCACGTTCCGGAGCCTCGCTGGCTCCAGTATTCAACGAGTCAGGGGCTCGCTGCCCCTGACCGGCGAGAATTTTAACTCCTGCGGCGGATGCCGCAGGGAGCCTGAGGACGGCGGCAGGCAGGGAGATGGAAGTCTCCCTGTCTGCCCCAGAACGTTTGTGGGGGGAGGTGGGCTCCCCGGGTGCCAGGCAGCACAGGCTGCCCCCCGGGGGTGCCAGCAGGGGACCGGGTACATTCACTACACCCGATCATGCATATGTAATGATCGGGTGAAGTGAATATATGAATATCTAATGAGCGGCTCGGCTCCAGCCCCCTGCTGGCTGGTCTGTGTAAAAAAAAAAAAAATTAAATATATATTCATGTGCTTACAGCACATTAATTAAAATAGCATGCCCCTCCTCAGAATAAAATTCCTGATTTTTTTACACCAAATGTAAAAAACAAAACACTTTATTTTAAAAGTTCACATTTCACTTCACCATAAAAAGATAGCGATTGCTACTCAGTGAATCATGGCGAAAAAAACCTTGAAATGTATTCGCCATCTGGTCACCGTTTTAGTCAAAAATTCGCCTTACAGCACAAAATCGCCATAAAAACCTGGCGAATCATCCTCATTGAATACCGCCCTATGTGTGCAGCATCATGGGTAATGGGTACTATGGTGCACGGCATCATGTGTAATGGGTACTATGGTGTGCGGCATCATGTGTAATGGGTACTATGGTGTGCGGCATCATGTGTAATGGGGACTATGGTGTGCGGCATCATGTGTAATGGGTACTATGGTGCCATCAAGCAAGAACCACCTAGCAATGAGCACGTAGGTAAGCAGCACTTATGTGGCAAATATGTCATGGGCATTACGGTTTGTTATATAGTATGTAATGGGCATCATGATGTGTGGCAAGATGTGTAATGGGCATCATGATGTGTGGCACAATGTGTAATGGGCATTATGGTGTGTGGCGTTATGTGTAATTGGCATTACGGCGTGTGGCTTTATGTGTAATGGGTATTACGGAGTTTGCTAAAATGTGTAATGGGCATTACTGTGTATGGTCTAAAGTGTAATACCACACCCCTTTTTGTGATGCCACGCCTCCTTCCCATGAGGCCACGCCCCGTTTTGTCACGCAGCTACGCCGCGCAAAGGTCCCCCTGCTTTTCTGTCTAAATCTGGGACCACCCATTACCATAATTCTAGATCCGCCTATGCGTATGGAGTGTGTAACTATTCAGACATCTTAACCAAGCCCATCTTCTCCCAATGCACAATGAAACTTCTGGAACTTTAAACTTGGTACTTGTGTATTATTGCGGCGCCCCCGATGTACATCGCGCAATGTTTTTATCGCATCGCATGCCATGCACCCGATGGCATGCGATGCAACGCGATTTTTGCCCCCTATGCGATGAAACATTGTATAAGCACCCTAAAGGGTGCTTTTAAGCACCCAAATGTGTGCTTACAATGTGAAATGCACCCCCACGACACCCCCCCACTATAAACGTGAACCCGATGTGTGGCAAGCGCAGCGAGCCTGCGAGGGGCGGCGGTACGCGTCCTCCAACCTTTTCATACCCCCACTATCCACGTCGGCGTGGAGTTGAGAATAGAAAGTGTGGCCAGCGCAGCGAGCCACCGAGCCCGAAGTGTGGCGAGCGGACGCGGATACCTGTGAAGCCCAAGAGGGGACACCGATACCTGTGAAGGTATCCGCGTCCCCTCGCGGGGCACGCTGCGCTCGCTACGCTTCGGGCTCGGTGGCTCGCTGCGCTCGCCACACTTTCTATTCTCAACTCCACGCCGACTTGGATGGTGAGGGTTTGAAAAGGTCGGAGGACGCTTACTGCCGCCCCTCGCGGTCTCGCTGCGCTCGCCAAGCTTTGGGTTCACGTTTATAGTGGGGGGGTGGCGTGGGGGTGCATTTCACATTGTAAGCACCCATTAGGGTGCTTATACAATTTTCAATCGCATTGCATTGTATGGCATTGTATGCCATACACAATTTCATACAATTTCAAAATTGTATGACATTGTACAATATTGCGCGATATCGCGTGGCATCGCATACCATCGCATGCCTTATGGTATGCGATGCGATGGGAGCCGCTATAATACACAAGTACCTTAAACTTTTATTGATATAGACTGAAATGATTGTCTATATAATACAGCTGTATTTCTACAGGGTACTGTACATTAATGTACATGTACAAGATAAGAGATCATGGGTACATAAATATATATATATATATATATATATACACACAGAGTCACTCTCATTCTTGCTAGCGGTGGCTGGGAGGCCAAGTAACTGTGGGCGTCGTGGTCTGTGGGAGCTATTGTTACGCTGCCAATACCTGCATTATCCCGCCGCCGTGTTCGTACTTTATAAACGGAAGTCGGGACCGCAGATCTACTAGTCTGTGTCCCGCTGCTCCTCCTGACTCCTTAGGACAAAATATCCATCACAAAATGGCCGCCCCCTTAGAGCAGACAGTTTTTAAGATGCTAGCGGAGGCACCAGCGGCCTCCTCTAGCATACTTAAAAATGGATGATAGAGGCACAACTGAGGGTATAGAAGCTGAGCACGCCACATACAGAGCAGCGACAGGCAGCAGTCTTTGACAATGTGATTGGTGCTGCCAGATGGTGCACCCACAGTGCAAATACTGTGCAGTGCAGACTTGAGGGGTTTGTGTAGTGTATAGGGTTGTTGTGCAGGGGTGCCGGACGCAGTCCCGACAGTCGTGATCCCGACAGTCATTTACCCGACGTTGGGATCCCGACTGTCAAAACGTCGACAGATGGTTGCCCAGCGGCCACCCGCTATTTTCCTTTGTGGGGGTCCACCATAGAGGGAGAATAGAATAGGTGGCAAGCGTAGCAAGCCACCGTGCCCACAATTGGCTTTGTTGCACTCACCATGCTGTCTGAGTCCGGGCAGTCGGGATCCTGACATCGGGCTAATGACTGTTGGGATCCCGACTGTCGGAACCCTATACCACACCCGTTGTGCAGTGGGGTTTGTGCTGTGTAGAGGAGTTTGTGCTGTGCAGACTGCAGATGGGGATTGTGTGCTGGGTTATATATATTAATATATATATATATATATATATATATATATATATGTATATACCATATATACTCGAGTATAAGTCGACCCGAATATTAGCCGAGGGACCTAATTTTACAACAAAATACTGGGAAAACTTATGGACTCAAGTGGGACCCTCACTCGAGTATAAGCCGAGGAGGGCTTTTTCAGCATAAAAAATGTTCTGAAAAAGTAGGCTTATACTCGAGTATATATGGTATATAATTAAATATACTTAAATATATTGTAATTGTACTGGTTATGTATTAGGAAGGCTGTCAGTCAGTATAGTGGGGTACAGTAGTACACAGGCAGGCTGTCAGTCAGCTTTTGTTAATTTTGTGTGTGGTCACTGTGGTGTGCGGCACTGCAAGCTGCGCATTAAAAGTAAAAAAATCCAAATAAATTTTTCTCTTCTTTGTTTGTGTGTACTGCACCCATAGTATACTGTCAGAAGGTGTGTCTATTCGGCCTTCACGCAGCTGTTGTTAGCTACGCATTAAAAACAAATTAAATTAATTAAAGTAAAAAAATTCAAATCAATTTTTCTTGTCTTTCTTCATTCTTTGTGTGTACAGCACCCACAGTGTATATACAGTCAGAAGGTGGTGGTGTGATTGTTCTGCCTCCAAGCAACATTGTACAAGCTGCACATTAAAAACAAATACATTAAAAAAATTCTAATCAATTTTGCTAGTCTTTCTTCATTCTTTGTGTGTATTGCACCCATAGTATATACTGTCAGAAGGTGGGTGTGTGGTTGTTCGGCCTCCAAGCAGCGTTGTACAAGCTGCGCATAAAAAATTATAATTTAAAAAATCCTAATCAATGTTTCTCATCTTTCCTTATTCATTTTTTTGTGTGTGCTGCACCCATAGTATTTTTTTGCCCATTTTTTTTACAAGCTAAGGGTGCGTGGGTGGGCCCAGGGTACAATTCCATCTTACACCTCTTTTTTTGCCATTATGTGCTTTTTGAGGCCTACTTTTTCAAACTGCCATCCTGTCTGCTGCTGCAGTGACACTACTAGATGAGCCACGTGTTTGTGCCGCACACTTGTGTGGCTTAGCATAGTTATACAGCTACCTGTGCAACCTTTTTCCCCTAAAATCAATATTGTGAGGTATAAAGTGGTCTAAATTGTCTGGAAAGGGCTGGAAATTAATGTTATTGAGGTAAATATTACTCTAGGGCTGGCATTCCCAACCACAGTCCTCAAGGCACACTAACAGTGCAGGTTTTAGTGATATCCAGGCTTGAGCACAGGTGACTTAATTAGTACCTGAGTGATTCTCTTAAACCTGCACTGTTGGTGTGCCTTGAGGACCGTGGTTGGGAATGCCTGTTCTAGGGACAAAAAAACTGCAAAAATGTATTGATTTGAGCGTTTTTTGACCACTTAAAAAAATCCAAATCCAAAGCTTTTCACCGCCGCTCGACAAATCCAAATCCCGGCAATGAATCCAAATCCAAATCTTCGGCCCTGGCACTCGTCCCTAGTGCAGACTCAGGGTGCGTGCAACCATGGCAAACATTCTGTTCTCCGGGTGCACGCACCCTACACAACAGGTGGGGGGTGGAGAAGGGCGGGGGGCGCCAGACAGCACTATTACCGTATGGGAATGCCCAGCGTTTCATGGGCATTACCATGAGAATGCTGGCCATTCTCATGGTAATGAGGCTGTGACACAGGTGGCGGGGGATGGGCAGCTGACGTCAGCAGATGTCCTTCCCCACAGTTTAGAGCAGGGGTAGCCAACTCCAGTCCTCGTGAGCTACCAACAGTTCATGTTTTCCAGCTCACCAAGCAGGTGCACAGGTGCAATCTTTACTCACTGGAAAATTACAAAGATCCACAGGTAGACATAATTACTTAACCTGTGATCTGTGAGGAGACCTGGAAAATGTTAACTGTTGGTAGCTCTCGAGGACTGGAGTTTGCTACCACTGCTTTAGAGTCATCAAATAAGTGTCTCTGAATTGAGTACACTGGAGAAATCATTCCATGGTCACCGAACATGAATATAATGCCTGCAGTAGCAGTGCTTACATATAATTCCCATAATAACAGTGCCGCTCACACACATAATTCCCACGGTAGCAGCACCACTCGCACACATATAACGCCCACAGTAGCGGCGACGCTCGCACACAATGCCGGGGGTAGCAGCACTGCTCTCACATACAGAGGCGTAACTAGAACTTTGTGGGCCCCATAGCAACATTTTTTAAGGGGCCCCCCAACTCAGATCTCCACCATAGAGAGTGTGGCTACTGGCGCACAAAAGGCCACTTTGAAGTGCCAGATGACAGGGAAATCTTGGTGAGCAAATAGTCCATGGAATTAGGCATGAGGAGAACAGTTATATGTGTGTGCCATTGTGATAACCTCAAAATACATGGTACTCCAATGCTTGTAAAATGTTATAAGACTTTCATACTGAACTGTTAGGGGCAGCTATCAGTTACAGCAGCATGTGCAGACAGTGGGTCATGTGACTGCAGGATATAAATAGAAGCCATGCACTGACAGTTGGGCTCGGAGGAGAGGGTTGGAGGCAGCCATTTTGGAGGGACTGAGATACTGGACTGTTGTGAGAAAACCCAGTGTGCTACCTTATAGCCAGATGGTGAGAGACAGCCTCCCTGTGGAGATTGTGAAGGAGAGGTGGGTGAGGAAGCCAGCACCTACAGACACACAAGGTGTGAAGTGTGGTCTGAGGAGAGACTGCCAGACAGAGCTGACAGGAGGTGCGGCCTAACTGTAAGTGATGTAACAGCCTCCCAGTGAGACCCTGCAACAGCGATGCAGTGTAAGGAGGCTGGTGGAGGGTGGCTATGGAGATGAAGCCTAGAGGTAATTGACTGCTGGAAGGACTGGCAGGGAATTCCCGGATGCCTTTATAATTTGAACTTATTTACATGCAACTCAACTAGCCAGCTTTAATAGACTAAAAGATAGTGCAGAGAGACTGTTCCTAATTACTTCATGTCACATGGTTACTCTACCTATACAAAGCCAGTTTGGAAGCAAAGCTTAGACTTTATTGAGCAATGTATAGTCTTTATAGGTAAATTGCAATCCAGCTACAATTTCAGGCTTAAGTAAAGACATTGAGAGCTACATTCATAAGGAGTCAACTACAGCTAACAGCTATCACTAAGAGGAGGCAAAATTAACAAATAGAAATTGTTTATTTATTGACTACTGGAAAGACTTATTTGCCTGTGCACAAAGGAAGACAATTCATCTGAAACATTTAAGCTTAAATGTATAGTTCTTTTACAAATACAAAGGTACAATTATAAATAGCTATTTATATAATAAACAATGCAGTTCTTCAGGAACATCTATAAGGATTACAAAGGTGTATAATATATAAATATATATATATATGGTTATTACTTCAAAAGATTAACTTTCTGTGGATTACAAAGTTCTTTACCAAAGGAGTCAGCATAGTTTTCACTCCGCGGACGAACTCTTATAAGTTAAAGAAGACTAAAACCAGAAAGGGCTTCTACACAGCTGACATCTAAATAGGACTGTATGCAGAAGTGAAAGGGTTTATTGAGACACTGGTATAGTATAGACACTGTTATTGTTAGAGTGTTCAGAGAGAAAGAGTTACATATTTGATTGCAAATGTATTTGTTACTTTTTTTTGCCAAGCTCAAAGCAGCTATTAACTGTTTTAGTACTTGTTAACTGTTTTCCCACTGACAGTATTAACAAAGATAGCATGTAATAAACCATTTGGATACGGCTAAATAGGAATGCAAAACCAAAATAGGTACATCATTAGCATGAAAAAGCTCCACTTGGATAAAAGTATTTTATTTGTCAAGGTTTATTTATAATTTGTGAATTGTAATTTGTGCCATAGAATTTGTTGTAATTTAATAAATTGTTTATGTAAAATCTGCAAAGAACCTCTACTCTGTGAAGAGAACGAGAAGACACTAATTAAGGTTAGAGTGACACCTGAATGCTACCATCAAAATTGAGAGATACTTACCTAACTGCCACTAGAAAGCTAAGATAAACTTACCTGTATATTACACCATACAGCAGGTCCCCAATTACATGTATGCTACAAAGTGTTGTCAGCAGAGAAAGGGGACAGCCTGGAGGGACCCCAAGTCACCCCATGTCAGGAGAGGGGGGGGGGGGGGGAATCAGGAGGAATACATGTTGGTTCCTTGTCTGCAGAGGGGAGAATAGGCTATAACACTGTCAGCATAGTACAAGCAATACCATGTCTAAAGCTCCTGGACACATACAGTAATAAATAAAATATTTATTGAAGTGTATGCAAAAATAAAAAGTGCATTATTCTGTATTTTATATAAGAACATGACATGTGTATGATATAGCTCTAGCATCCCAAATTATAGTCCTCCAAATATATTTACATCTAGTAATCCTGAGTGGCATATGTGTGGCATCATTAGGGAGCAGCGTCTGCAAGGATGGGGGAGCATGGGTTCTTCCTGTGGACTGTGCAGCCCAGGGGACACACAGAGGACGGGCTGATACAGGGAATGTGTAGGTGGGGGTAATACATAGTATGTGGGGGGGGGGTGGCACTGGGAGCAGCAGGGCAGGTAAATGGTAAGGGGGATTGTTACAGGGTTGTTTATATGTAGCAGGGAAACGAGTGCAGGGAGGGCAGTTACAAGCAGAGAGCAAGGGTTTAAGTTGTAGGGAGGGCATTTAAATTGAGCAGAGGTGGCGGTTATAGGCAGTGGCGTAACTATAAATTTTGCTCCCCCAAGCCAAAAAAATTCTGGCGCCCCCCCCCCCCCCCCTTCCCCATTAAAAATGTGCCCCTCCAATACATATAAAAAAAATGTGCACATTACAAAAATGGGTGTGTGGCCTCGGTTTAAGGTGTAATGCCATTACACATTATGCCACACACCGTAATGGTCCTTACTAATAATGCTAAACATTGTCATGCCCATTACACTGTATGCTACACACCGTAATGCCCATAACACATTATGCTATACCATACTACCCATTACACAGTATGCAAGACACCGTAATGCTCAATACACAATATGCCACACACACCGTAATGCCCATTACACAATGTGCCGCACACCGTAATGCCCCTTATACATTATGCCACAAATCGTAATGCCTGTAGTAGTCAAGATGTGGGTATTCAGTATACCGACACCAGCAACCTGGCTGCTGTCAGAACACTGGCGCCAGGACTTCAAAACAAATCATGATGCCGATGCTGGCCATCACTACACACAACTCCATTGTGGCCAGCATTTGTCCCATACAGGCCCTGCTCCTGGCAATTATGGACTTATGCATGCACAGTCCAGATTCTCAAGGGGCACAGTGGAAAACCATGAGGGTATATAAAACACATGGTGGGGTGGCAAGCAGAGTTGGTCCCTACATGGAGGGAGGGGGGGGGGGGGCAGTTTATCCTAGCTGAAAAAGAGCTCTATATTCTACTACAGTATGTGTAGATCTTACTCATGCAGGGAGAAAGGGACAGTTTGCCAGCGGCGTTACTATAGCACCGCAGACCCCGCCACCGCGGGGAGGGAAGGGGGGGCGCTGTGCATGTGGGGGCTGCGGTGCTATAGTTACACCCCCCCCCCAATACCCTGCAGACTTACCTATCTCGCTGGTCCCGGCGGCTCCGTTCTTCTGCTGAGGACCACCACAAAATGGCCGCCCCCATATAGCACACAGTTCTCTGAAACTGTCTGCTGTATGGGGGCGGCCATTTTGTGGTGGTCCTCAGCAGAAGAACGGAGCCGCCGGGACCAGCGCATTAGGTAAGGCTGCAGGGGATTGGGGGGAGGGTTTGCATGGGCGGCGGGGGATTGGGGGTGCTTGGCTGGGCGGCGGGGGGGGGGGGCGCCCCCCTAACGGCGGGGGGGGGGGCGCCCAAAACTTTGTTACGCCACTGCAGTTTGCAAACTACTCGCTACTACAGAAGTGTATTCAACAGTGTTTGAATTACACTTGTAAAGGTGCAAGTAGTTTGCAGACAGACCCTTGCTAACAATGTAAGCTACTGTATGCAAATGGGTAGATCACATTACTTACGAAGCAAGGAACCAGTGACCTGAGGTCATCCATCCCAGCGGGGATGCAGATAAGTCTCACAGCGCTGTCAGTCTTATCTCCTGCTGTGTTTACCTGGCTGCTACAGAGTATCAGTGCTCCCGGCAGGAGAACTCCGGCTCTGACAGCATTCAGCACTTACTCAGCTCCCCCGGCCGTCATATGGCATAACAGAGCGCTGGAAGTGAAACCTGCCGAGCAGCCTGAAAAGCCGAGGCTGGAGCTCCTGTTCTGTGCTCTGTCTCCCAGCACACAGGTGGCACCCGGCACCCACGCAGCCCCTGCTCCCCCAAGCAGCAGTGGGGGCTGCCTTACACAATCTACGCCACTGGTTATAGGGTCCAGGCATGTTAGATACAGAGTGAATAGATGAAAGGTTCAGGTGGCAGGGGTGGGCAGTTACAGGGTGCTGGGAATGGGTAGACAATAGGAGATTAAGGAACAAATGGACACCTGCATTTTATACACATACACACAGATACTGTAAATGGCAACCTTCTCCCTTACCTTACAGCAGGGGTGGCCAAAAGGTCGATCGCGATCTACCAGTCGATCGCATAGCTCCCGCCGGTAGATCGCAAAAAAGTGCCCTTATTTCCTATGTAAAATGATCTGCTGAAGCCTCTGAGATCTCATAGGCTTCAGCGTTCCCAGTGATGCAGTGCGCAGGTGACGTCCGTCGCCCGCACACAGCATCTGAGGAGCCTGTGGCAGGGTGATGTGTCAGCGGGGGCGGAGAGCAACGTGCGGCAGCAGCGGACCGCCGCAGAGAGCATCACATGGCAGCAGCGGGCCAGGGAGCGCAGCACACAGCAGCAGCCTCAGGGGATTGCAGCAGCAGCAGCCGGGGAGATCCTCTTCAGCGTGTCCGTGGGAAGCTCAGCGGCAGCACCAATAGCTTCAAAGCATAGTAGGAATTTAATGTGGGTAGATGCCCTGCATGGGGGGTGGGGTGGGGTTTCTATACAGTCCACAGGTTTTTTTTGTATATGCTTTAATGGGGTGGGAGGGGGTGTCTTCACATGTAACTTCATCCCAGATTCTGCCTTTTATGGAGTTTTGTGCCCCCTAAAAGTGTGTGTGTGTGTGTGTGTGTGTGTGTGTAATATATATATATATATATATATATATATATATATATATATATATATATATATATAGAAATTTGATTGATGCGGCACTCCACTGACACAATAACCGTAGACAAACCGGTGCCCGCCGACAGGTGTATCCGAGGATACTTGTAGATAGATAGCGTGTGGTGCGCGGCGGCACTCGAATAAATGAAACAGACTGCAGGGATTGTAATGTGTGTGTGTGTAATATATATATATATATATATATATAGGCGGGGGGTATAGCGCGGCACTCAGGGCGGAATGAAATCAAACAACAGGAGCCATACCTTGCGGTTGACGTTTCAGCCTTTCGGCTTTTATCAAAACAGCTAACATAACAAATAATGTGTACTCACCTCTATAAGAAGAGCAGAATCACCTGTTTGTGCATGCACGGCGGCCATCTTCTTCCGCCCACAATAGGGGAGTTCCGGATGACATCACTGTGGGGGAGACTGTTGTCGTAGCAACGAGACAACAGTGTGTGTCCTGGTTGGACAATAAAGTTTTTGTTAAAAGTGAAAAAGAAAAAAAACTTTTAAAGGTACATTTGAAAAAATGCAGCAATTGCTGCAGTGTGTTTTGGGCTTAATAAAGACAATGTGTGCCTATTATATATTTAGTGTGACCGCTATCCAAGCAACAAACGGTGATTCATACTTCAAATAGCACGGCAAATACTAACATAAATATAGTGAAAAAAATTTGATAGCGGATACATTTTTTCAAACTTACAGTGTATGCAACATATACAACCAATTAGAAATTAACATAACGGAGCATCTGGACTTCTTAAAAGATACAGTTGGTGGCTTAAAAAAGCTACATTTCATCAGGGGTGTTGTAAGCTAGAACTACCCTGCTCATTGGCTGGGTATCCATTGATCCATGGATACCCAGCCAATGAGCAGGGTAGTTCTAGCTTACAACACCCCTGATGAAATGTAGCTTTTTTAAGCCACCAACTGTATCTTTTAAGAAGTCCAGATGCTCCGTTATGTTAATTTCTAATTGGTTGTATATGTTGCATACACTGTAAGTTTGAAAAAATGTATCCGCTATCAAATTTTTTTCACTATATTTATGTTAGTATTTGCCGTGCTATTTGAAGTATGAATCACCGTTTGTTGCTTGGATAGCGGTCACACTAAATATATAATAGGCACACATTGTCTTTATTAAGCCCAAAACACACTGCAGCAATTGCTGCATTTTTTCAAATGTACCTTTAAAAGTTTTTTTTCTTTTTCACTTTTAACAAAAACTTTATTGTCCAACCAGGACAACAGTCTCCCCCACAGTGATGTCATCCGGAACTGCCCTATTGTGGGCGGAAGAAGATGGCCGCCGTGCATGCACAAACAGGTGATTCTGCTCTTCTTATAGAGGTGAGTACACATTATTTGTTATGTTAGCTGTTTTGATAAAAGCCGAAAGGCTGAAACGTCAACCGCAAGGTATGGCTCCTGTTGTTTGATTTCATTCCGCCCTGAGTGCCGCGCTATACCCCCGCCTGCATCCAGCGTCCAGCGCAGCTGCCCGCTCAGCGAAGGCACCAGGCACCTAAGACGCAAGAGGACTGGAGTGCCGGCATCGCCCTGTACCTATATATATATATATATATATATATATATATATATATATTTATTATTATTTTTTTTTATTATTATTATTTTTAATGGGTCACATATCTCCATTGCAGGCAGCAATTGGGATGACCTTACACTTGTGAAGACACCCCTTTCCACCACGTAACAGAATTCCGTGTGGCAAAATGTGAATGTGGGGCACATTCCTGGTGACAGAATGTGAATTTAGGGCTCATTCCTTGTGTCAGATTTTGCATTTCGTGCACATTCCCTGTGTCAGATTGTGAATTTCGTGCACATTCCCTGTGTCAGATTGTGAATTTCGTGCACATTCCCTGTGTCAGATTGTGAATTTAGGGCACATTCCCTGTGTCAGATTGTGAATTTAGGGCTCATTCCCTGTGTCAGATTGTGAATTTCGGGCTCATTCCCTGTGTCAGAATGTGAATTTCGGGCACATTCCCTGGGTCAGATTGTGAATTTCGGGCACATTCCATGTGTCAGATTGTGAATTTCGTGCACATTCCCTGTGTCAGATTGTGAATTTAGGGCTCATTCCCTGTGTCAGATTGTGAATTTCAGGCACATTCCCTGGGTCAGATTGTGAATTTCGGGCACATTCCCTGGGCCAGATTGTGAATTTCGTGCACATTCCCTGTGTCAGATTGTGAATTTCGTGCACATTCCCTGTGTCAGATTGTGAATTTTATGCACATTCCCTGTGTCAGATTGTGAATTTTGTGCACATTCCCTGTGTCAGATTGTGAATTTCGTGCACATTCCCTGTGTCAGATTGTGAATTTAGGGCTCATTCCCTGTGTCAGATTGTGAATTTCGTGCACATTTCCTGTGTCAGATTGTGAATTTAGGGCACATTCCTCGTGGCAAAATGTGAATTTTGGCTCATTCCCTGTGTCCTAATTGGCTCAAAACCTGTGTCCTAATGTGAATTTTGCCCTATTCTGTGTGGCATATTGTGTAAGGGGCATATAGCACTGGGAAGGAAATATTTTTTGCACATGGGGAAAGGCTGGTAGATCATCGGTAAGTAAATGTACAAAAAGTAGATCCCGGGTTACAAAAGTCCGGCCACCCCTGCCTTACAGGGTAGGGTAAGAAGTAAGAACACTCGAAGAACAGCTCCTCATTCCCTATGCTGCTAGGCTGCCTTGAGTGGCTGCCGAGTAGCCCCGCCCCCTGCTTCTATTCCTTCACTGGCTTTTCACTCAGTTGGAAGCCTCCCAGTGGGTGGAGCCATAGACGGAGTCAGGCAGCATCATAGAGTTGCTGGCTCTGTCTCATGTCTGCTTGTGCTATGCTTCAGCATTTTAGAGGGTCCCTGTATGTAAGTGTAAACGGAACCCACTTCAGCAGCGTGACAGGGTGCAGGGGAAGCAGCGGGCCCTAGGGACAGCTCGGGCCCCATAGCAGCTGCACCCCCTGCACCCTCGGTAGTTACGCCACTGCTCACATATAATGCCCGCGGTAGCACCAGTGCTCGGCCACAAAATGCTTGCAGTAGCGGTGCAGCTCACACACATAAAACCCGCAATAGCAGCACCGATCACACGCAACACCCACAGTAGCAGCGCTATTCTCACACATAATGCTCACAAAAGCAACGCCGCTTGCTTACATCCCTGTAATGCCTGCGGTATGAGAGCCAATCGTACACACATAACGCCCCCATTTCATTATTAAGCAATTCTAAGTCAAAGACTGGAGCGCCAGCAAAACACTCTTTATCTTGCCCTGCCATTACCTGAGCAATAATACTACCCTGTATATGCTTGGTTGGATGAAGGAGTAGCAGGAACCCATTCAAGCCTAACA
The DNA here is from genome assembly GCF_055691185.1 of Crinia signifera. Taxonomy (NCBI): domain Eukaryota; kingdom Metazoa; phylum Chordata; class Amphibia; order Anura; family Myobatrachidae; genus Crinia; species Crinia signifera. The sequence continues at coordinate 128,172,232 of NC_139224.1, forward strand.
TCCACCTAAGACATTGGTTAAGGAGTTGGTATGCACCTGACTCAAGTGCAGTGGAGAATGATTTCTGTGTTGTGCAAGGTTCTCAAACCATTCAAATTTGCCACATGTGAAGTTAGTTCAGACAAAGAGGGGTGAATTTACTGGGTATGGGTCATTGGGTCGACCCACCAAAGGTCAACATGCATTAGGTCGATATGGCTTAGGTTGGCACCTGAAATAGTTTGACATGCTTAAGGTTGACTGGATGGAAGGTCAACACAAGCATTGGGTCGACAGTGTCTAGGTCAATAGTCAAAATGTCAACATGGGTTTTCAGTTTTTTGTTCCAAATGTCGACTAGGTTGACATGGACACCATATCAGTGCACTGCGGCCCCTCACATGGCTCGCTATGCTCGACATGCTTTGGACACTATTCTATTCTTTATCCACACCCAAGTGGAAGGTAGGGCATAAAATTCCACCTGTCGGCTCAAAAAAAGTGAAAGACCCATGTCGACCTTTTGACTGTCAACCTTTTGACTGTCAATCTAATGCTAGTGTTGGCCTTCCAACCAAGTCATCCTTAAGCATGTTGACCTATTTCAGGTGTCAACATAAGCCATGTTGACCTTTGGTGGTTGACCCAATGAATGTCAACCTTTTCTGTGTCGACCCAACAACTATATATACCAAATTTACTAAGAAGATCTATTTCAGATGGGATGTTGCTATGGGAAACCAATCAGATTCTATCTAGTATCTTCTAGAACAGGGGTAGCCAACTCCAGTCCTTGAGAGTTAACAACAGTTAACATTGTCCATGTCTCCTCACAGAATCACAAGTGAAGTATTAAGCTCCACCTGTGGATCTTTAAAAAAAATATCAGTCAGTAATGAGTGCAGCTGTGTATCTGTGAGGTGAAGTGGAAAATGTGCACTGTTGGTAGCTCTCGAGGACTAGAGTTGGTTACCCCTGTTCTACAAGGTGCTATAAACCCTCCTCAGGGTTTTGCAAAATCAGCTGGAGAACTGAAACTGAAACAGAGAGGCTATTTTCAGAGCAAGTGGAATGCGATACGGCAACATCTCCTCCGTCATTCTCTCCGGCAACTGCAGCTGCGAGAAAAAAACTAAATTTTTCCAACATACTTGCTTGCTGTGATGCAGGCCAGTCAGGAACAAAGTTTGGCATCTGGACTGGACTGAAGGAGCTGACTACAATTACTGACATGTCTACTGTCACTGCATATGATGCTGTTGCCATTGAAAGAATGGTCGACGATTATTTGAGTGATAGCATCCAATTAGGCATGACAAACATATTGGCAGGGAAAAAAAGAGACAATTTGGAGGCCGTTGCTTAAACTGGCTTTGATTTAATTAAGTTTCCCACCTTGTAGTCAGTGACGTAATTAGGACTCCTCACGGTGGCGGGGGGAGCTGTCGTCAACAGGGCTCAGTGTCACAGAGCCTTAGTTACACCTAGTTAGGCAACAATCTTCCTGTCTGAGCTGCAGCAGCGCAGCCAAGACCTCTCTGCCTCTGGCTGTCTATGTGTGAGCGCTCAGTGACCCGCACCATGACTTTGCCACCTTTCCAGCTGCCTTTAGGAGATAAAATTACTACATGGACTCGACAAGTGTGGTATCATGACCCCCGGCTCCCAGCCGCTGCCGCGCTGTCCCTCACATGATGTCCCACCACCACCCCATGGGAATTGACTAATAATCACTGAGAAGGGGCGTCACAGTGATGTCATTGTACCCACCCATGCGCTGTTTATCTTCTCCCAGGCCCACTATACTGTCCTGCCTGGGCCAGTGGAGAAGGAGGGAGGGATGCAGTGCAGTGAGGAGAGTGCTGCCTGACCAGCTTCAAGGAGATAGAGGTTAGTCGATGCAGGTTAGTAATGATTATGCACCCCCCACCTGCTGTGTATTTGGCAACTGGGCCCTGATTGCTTTGTCTGATGTAGGTATATATGGAGCTGACTGAATATGTGCAATCATAAGGTGGGTACACACGGAAAGATGTCGGAAGCGTTCCGACATCGTTAACGAGTGTATCAAATCGTTCATCGTGCGTACACACGGAACGATTGGATACACTTGACAAAAGATTTGTCTATGATCTTCCTGCATGCAGGAAAGATCATAGACCATCGTTAACGATTCACGGGTACGCGCATCGTTAACGATGCACGGAACGATTTGAACGATTGGTCGTTCCCATCGATCGGGAACGCCCACATCGGGCTTCAAATCTATCCGTGTATACCCAGCTTAAGGCCATGAGAGATGCTGGGTATTTGCATGCTAGAGGGGTGTCTTGGTATGTGCAATACTGTGTGTTGGGGAAATGAGACTGGCATAATTTGCAATGGGCATTACGGTGTGCTGCGTTTTGTGTAATAGGCATTATGGTGTGTGGTGTAATAGGCATTATGGGGTGTGGCACACTGTGTAATGGGCATAACAATGTGGCAGTCCCCATCGCTGAAATGATTGGTTTGTTAAAGTGTGCATGTCCTGTTTTTACAACATAAGTGTTCCATCTTGCGCCTCTTTTCTCTGTATTACTGGCTCTTTTAAGCATTTTTTGGCATAGTTTATAAAACTGCCATCCTGCCACTGCTGTGCCACTCCTAGATAGGCCATGTGTTTGTTCCACCCACTTCTGTCACTTAGCTAAGTCATCCAGCTACCTTGGTTCAACCTTTTGGCCTAAACTGGATAAAAACAATATTGTGAGCTGAGATGTATTCATATACTGGAAATGAGTGCAGAATAATGCTACTGAGGTTACTAATGCTGCTTTCACACCGCAAAACCTGTTTTGGACCAGGTATTTAAAGCGTTTTTTAAAAGGGGTCAGAGCAAGTTTAACCCCTTTCACACCGCATCTAAATACCTGGTCTAAAGCAGGTTTGCGGTGTGAAAGCGATAGTGAAAACTGTAAATTCTGGGCAGCTTTGCACCCCCCCCCCTCTCCATGTTAACATTAGGGCCCCCGGGCTTACTCACTGTGGGCACCCCCACCCATGAATCAGTGTGGCGGAGAGGACCCCCGAGCAGCCTCTTCCTCCCCCCCGGACACCTGGTCCTGGGCAGCCTCGCGCCCCCCCCCCCCCCCCCCCCAATTAATCTATTTTGCGGGAGGACCTCTGGGCAGTGGCCTCTCTCCCCCCACAAATCCCCCCCACCCCCCGGAGCCCGGACCGGCCACAGTGCTCTGAGGAGCACAGGACTGAATGATTGTAAGCCCGGGAGCAGGGCTCCCCCGTAATGTTCACCACTGCTGGGTGCAGGACAGGAGCCGGCTATCTTCACACTGCAGCACTCCGTCTCCGGCGATACAGACTCCGGAGGTATGGACACGGGGGGGGGGGCGGAAGAGCAGCAGCCAGCCCCACAACCCAACAGCAGGGATCCTACCTGGGCAGCCGCAGGGAAGGGAATAATCAAGCTGGGGGCAGGGGGTCCCTACAGTGTATGTTATATCAGTGGCGGGGTCCCTGCAGCGTATGGGAACTAGTAGCTGCAGGGACCCCGCCACTGATATAACATAATCTGTAGGGACCCCCAGCGCGATTATTACCCTCCCTGCGCTGCCCAGTGGGGAGGGGGGGTAGGAATCCCGTTTCAGATCCGTTGTGACACCAAAAAAAAGGGTCTGAAACGGGTAGGACCCTGCTTTTTTACCGTTTCCAAAAACAGTTTTTTTTTGGAAACGGTAAAATCACTTAGCACCTTTCAGACCGCACAGAATACCGTTTCAAAACGGTTAAAAATCGGCAAGATACCGTTTTTTTAGTGCGGTCTGAAAGGGGCATAATACTGTAGGAACCGTTTTTATGACTTAAAAAAAAAATCCAGATCCAAAACCAAAACCAACAAGGATGGTTTGGCTAAATCAATCAAGATCCAAAACACGAAGGAGATCCAATACCAAAAAACAACTCCCAAAAAATGACCCAGTGCTCACCCCTAATCCATATATAATCATATGCTGATCTAGAAATATGAAAATGGGTGGCCCCAGATCCAACTCAACATGATGTAAAGACCCTTGTTCAGGTAAATAATGGGCGTGGCCTCCCAAAGGGGGGCATGGCATTACTGCTTCACGAGCCAATAGAAGCTCACGATCTGGCAGCCAATCAGGAGTGGCAAAGGTTTGAATAGCTCAAAGCAAAGCGAAATTTCAAAATAGCAGTGGCGCCATCTTCGGAATGTCCTGCTCTGAGTCTGATAGCTGGGCAGCGCACAGCTCTCTGCTGTCAGCGCTTTATAGATAGGCGGTATGTCTATTGGGTGGTGCGGTGCACCTCGGACCACCCCTTAGATTCAACTATGTATAAAATAGAGGTGATACTGTATAAATATAGACACAAGACAAAGCTGTTGCTGGTGCCCTACTGGTTTCACCTTTCTTACAGTAAAGTAGAAGATCAAATTATTGATGGGGAAACTACATACATTAGATTGTCCACTGGCATAAGGGAATTAATTCTAAATATGAAATCTTAGTAAGAGAGTTTATATTAAAAGTAAACACAGTTGATAAGATCATTAAACTAAGATCCCTCTGCCAGTAGAGTCCCCAAGCAAGTGAAGTGCAGACAGTAAATATGGCTCTAAATGAAAGCACAGGAAAAACAAAAAAAACTTGGTACACAATCTGTTTGAGGCTTAAGCTCCTTCTGCGCAATGTTGGCACTCAGGAGAACCGGTATTTTACCTTTACAGAGCCTGAGAAACTTAAGTCACTTGGGAGCTACTCTGTGTCCAGGGGAATAGGTGGTACTAGAGTCTCATTTAGGGGCTGATTTATCACCATCTGCATACCAATGTACAGCCTGGTATCTGTACAGGGTGGTAATCGAGGAGCACGATTATTGATACTCGAAACTCAATGGATTTATAGATTGAACATACTTGTGCCTCTTTGCTTTAATGAACAGCTTGGCTTAATACTGTACATTGTCTATAATTCTTGAATAATTAGGTTGTACCAAATAGCTGTGTATTAATACAGTAGGTTCTGTGCTGCTTTATAAAATAGGCATACTGTATACAATATTTAACATCTTATCCACAATATCATTATACTTACTAAGTGTGTTAGTGGGATGGTGTTATAATGATAGTTTATAGGATGCTGTTTATGATAATGTTTATTTTCCCTGGGTATTATATGTAATCAGTAGCCCTTGGGTACAATTTATAGCCATTTGCAGTGGTAATGTACCCTTAATATTAATGCCAAATATTGGAACTTCAAATGCTATATTGTGTGTGGTTATAATGTTTTGTTTTTGTTTCCCAAAGCATGCACTTACCTAACCGCAGACAGTAATGTAACACTGTGGGGGAAATTTTCGTAAGAGTAAGAAGAATCGTATTCGTATTCTTAATTAGAATGCATACAAATGCATAGGGCTGTTTTAGCCGTATGCAAATTCGTATTCTGGAGGAAGATTTACTAATCAGTCATATTTGACTTATTCTTATTTTCTGATGGCGTATCCATTCATATTTTAACCTATACAAATTAGTATTTTAAATACAAATTCATATTCTTAAATACAAATTTCGGCTTCAGAGTGTAAAAAGAAAACAAAAAATAATAATAATTAAAAAAAAGTGTGGGGTCCCCCCAACGGCCGTAACTAGCCCCAGGCTCACATAGCCTGACATACTGACATAGGGTTCCCCTTATTTTTTACAACCAGAACCAGGCCCAAGGGTTGGTCCTGGTTCCCAAAATACAGGGGGGGGGGGGGGGGCAAAATGTCTAGGGGTCCACCATATATTAAGAACCAGCACCAGGCCCAGCCAGCAGGGTAATGCCACAGCCGGGGGGGGGGGGAGAATTTTTATACAAGTCCCCCTGGCCAAACCATTTACCCCCTGACCAGTCAGCATGGGCAGGGGTCCTTGGGAAGTGGGGACCCACCAAAAGAAGGGGCTGTCCTCAATGCCCCTGGACGGTGGACATCGAGCTGATTACTTGTGTAAAAAATAGAAAAAACATTGGGTTTTGCTGTGGAACTATGAGTCCCAGCAAGCCAGGAACAAATACTGTGACTTGGATAACCACAAGTCCCAGCATGCAGCCCATTAATGGGGATGCTGAGACTCTTAGTTCCACAGCAAAACCAATAGTTAAATAAAATCACACTGACACACCAGAAAAAAAAGCTTTATTTCACATACATACTGATAATTACCTATCTTGATCCCGTAGATAGCCCTCCATCCATTGGTGGTCTGTTGTTGAAGAAATCCATGGGGGTACCTGTGTAAGTAAACCATACTTACCAGGGTCCTCCGGGGTAGATCACGTCCTCTTCAGAGCAGAACAAGTTCCGTGTGTGATTGTTCTGCCTCCACGGTCCACGCAGTGTTATCCAAGCCCCATCCATAAAAAAAAAAAATACAACATAAAAATAAATTTTGCTGTTCTTTATTTTTTTTTGCTTTATACTGCACCCCAATAGTATACACCACAAGTTCTGTGTGATATTGTTCAACATTCACGCATCTTTATACAAGCTGTGCATTAAAAATAATTAAAGTAAAAAAATCTATTTTTCTCTTTATTCATTGTTTGTGTGTACTGCACCCATAGTATACTGTTGAAAACAACATTGTGAGCTGTAAATTGGTCAAAATTGTCTGGAAAGGGCTGTAAATGAATGTAAATGAGGTTACTATTACTCTAGGGACAAAAAAAATGCAAAAAGTACGCGATTTGGGCATTTTTTGACCATGTTTGAAAAAAAATCCAAATAATTGTATATTTTAATTGTGGCCACAATATGCTTGTGTAGTTAAGTAATTGATATTTTTTTGTGTTATATAATTAAATTGGTAAACATCCTTTTTAATAGTACTCCCACCTAGCTCAGTTTGGTACTGTATATATTTTTCAGTTGATAGGAAAAGCATACTTTAAATAAAACCCACAAAAACAGTTAATAATAAAATACAATGTGGTTTTAGTTCTCAATTTAGGGATATTGAGAATGTTTTTAAAAATAATTGGAGGATTTTAAAACAGGATCCTATTATTGGTTATCAATTACATGAGAAACCTGGTTTTATAGATAAAAGGGCACAGTCAATTAAGAATAGACTAGTAAAAAGTGCAACAGAAACCCCAAAGAGGAATTGTATCAGGAGTCCGGCTTTTTATAGATGTGACCTATGTAAAAGTTGATTGAATGTGATTGTAATTTATTTTATGTTTGAAAACCAACAGAAGCCTAAGTCAGATTAGCTAAACATGTGGGTAATATAGAGTGCAGAAACCCAAACGGTATGAGCACACTTCAAAGAAATGTATAATTTATTTCCCAAACATATATTCATGTGGTACTTGTTTCCTAGCACGGCCACAATCGCAGCCATCGGGTTTCATTTTTAGTGGTCTGCGACGCGACCGACGCGATGCCCCCGATTTTCCCATTGAAATGCATTGAAAAAAGTCAATATCGCGTCGGTCGCGTCGTATGCTGCTAAAAAAGGCTTAAATGGTCCAGACGCGATGCCCCCGATTTCCCCATAGGGAACAATGTTAAATGCCTCAATTTACCCGCGATGCCCCCAATTTCCCATAGGAATCAATGTTAAATGGCTCAATTTACCCAAATCATCATAGGGAACAATGGTAAATGGGCCATAAAACCCAAAAAACACCCCTGAACAGTGAAATGTCCCCACAAAAGTAGTTGACACCACCCCACGATCAATGCAAACCTGAAGCGTGGCGAGCGCAACGAGCCCGCGAGGGGCGGCGGTACGCGTCCTCCGACCTTTTCATACCCCCACTATCCACGTCGGCGTGGAGTTGAGAATAGAATAGTGTAGCGAGCGCAGCGAGCCACCGAGCCCGAAGCGTGGTAAACGCGTCCCTTCGCAGGCTTCACAGGTATCCGCGTCCGCTCGCCACGCTTCGGGCTCGGTGGCTCGCTGCGCTCGCCACACTATTCTATTCTCAACTCCAAGCCGACGTGGATAGTGGGGGTACGAAAAGGTAGGAGGACGCGTACCGCTGCGCTCGCCACGCTTCGGGTTCGCGTTGATCGTAGGGTGGCGTCAACTACTTTTGGGGGAACATTGGTGTTTTTTGGGTTTTCTGGCCCATTTACCATTGTTCCCTATGATGATTTGGGTAAATTGAGCCATTTAACATTGATTCCTATGGGAAATAGGGGGCATCGCGGGTTAATTGAGGCATTTAACATTGTTCCCTATGGGGAAATCGCGGGCACCGATTTTTCCTCACGATGCCCACGATCATGATCGTTGTGGCCGTGCTAGGAAACAAGTACCATTAATGTTTTGTAGGATCGAACAGATTAATCCTAATTGGTGATTGAAATATATAGAAATATGATAAGCCAAGTCAGAAATTAAGTGGATCCAACTCCAGTCCTCGTGAGCCACCAACAGTTCATGTTTTCCAGCTCACCAAGCAGGTGCACATGTGCAATCTTTACTCACTGGAAAATTACAAAGATCCACAGGTAGAGATAATTACTTAACCTGTGATCTGTGAGGAGACTTGGAAAATGTTAACTGTTGGTAGCTCTCGAGGACTGGAGTTTGCTACCACTGCTTTAGAGTCATCAAATAAGTCTCTGAATTGCGTGCACTGGAGAAATCATTCCATGGTCACCGAACATGAATATAATGCCTGCAGTAGCAGTGCTTACATATAATTCCCATAATAACAGTGCCGCTCACACACATAATTCCCACGGTAGCAGCACCACTCGCACACATATAACGCCCACAGTAGCGGTGCCGCTCGCACACAATGCCCGGGGTAGCAGCACTGCTCTCACATATTATACCTGCGGTAGCACCAGTGTTCGCCCACATAACGCTTGCAGTAGCAGTGCAGCTCACACACATAAAACCCACAATAGCAGCACCGATCACACCCAACATCGGCAGTAGCAGCGCTATTCTCACACATAATGCTCACAAAAGCAATGTCGCTTGCATACATCCCTGTAATGCCTGCGGTATGAGCGCCAATCGTACACACATAATGCCCCCATTTCATTATTAAGCAATTCTAAGTCAAAGACTGGAGCGCCAGCAAAACACTCTTTATCTTGCCCTGAAATTACCTAAACAATAATACTACCCTGTATATGCTTGGTTGGATGAAGGAGTAGCAGGAACCCATTCAAGCCTAACATCCACCTAAGACATTGGTTAAGGAGTTGGTATGCACCTGACTCAAGTGCAGTGTAGAATGATTTCTGTGTTGTGCAAGGTTCTCAAACTATTCAAATTTGCCACATGTGAAGTTAGTTCAGACAGAGAGGGGTGAATTTACTGGGTATGGGTCATTGGGTCGACCACCTGTGGGCTAAAACAAAAAGAGAAAAACCCATATCGACCTTTTGACTGTCAATCTAATGCTAGTGTTGGCCTTCCAACCATGTCATCCTTAAGCATGTTGACCTATTTCAGGTGTCAACATAAGCCATGTTGACCTTTGGTGGTTGACCCAATGAATGTCAACCTTTTCTGTGTCGACCCAACAACTATATATACCAGATTTACTAAGGAGATCTATTTCAGATGGGATTGCAAAATCAGATTCTATCTAGTATCTTCTAGAACAGGGGTAGCCAACTCCAGTCCTCGAGAGCTACCAACAGTTAACAGTGTCCATGTCTCCTCACAGAATCACAAATGAAGTATTTAGCTCCACCTGTGGATCTTTAAAAAAAATGTCAGTCAGTAATGAGTGCAGCTGTGTATCTGTGAGGTGAACTGGAAAATGTGCACTGTTGGTAGCTCTCGAGGACTAGAGTTGGTTACCCCTGTTCTAGAAGGTAATATATAAATATGATTCTGATTCTGATTGGTAGTCCATAGCAACACCCCATGTGAAATAGAACTCCCATCTTAGTAAATATCCCCTTGATTCAGGTCAGTCCCCCTCCTCAGGTTTTGCAAAATCAGCTGGAGAAACTGAAGCTGAAACAGAGAGGCTATTTTTAGAGCAAGTGGAATGCAACACGGCAACATCTCCTCCGTCATTCTCTCCGGCAACTGCAGCTGAGAGAAAAAAACTACATTTTTCCAACATACCTGCTTGCTGTGATGCAGGCCAGTCAGGAACAACTTTTGGCATCTGGACTGGACTGAAGGAGCTGACTACAATTACTGACATGTCTACTGTCACTGCATATGATGCTGTTGCCATTGAAAGAATGGTCGACGATTATTTGAGTGATAGCATCCAAATAGGCATGACAAACATATTGGCAGGGAAAAAAAGAGACAATTTGAGGCCGTTGCTTAAACTGGCTTTGATTTAATTAAGTTTCCCACCTTGTAGTCAGTGACGTAACTAGGACTCCTCACGGTGGCGGGGGGAGCTGTCGCCACCAGGGTGCAGGGTCACAGAGCCTTAGTTACGCCTAGTTAGGCAACAATCTTCCTGTCTGAGCTGCAGCAGCGCAGCCAAGACCTCTCTGCCTCTGGCTGTCTATGTGTGAGCGCTCAGTGACCCACCCAAAGACTTGGCCACCTTGCCAGCTGCCTTTCTACTGTGTACACCAGGAGATAAAATTACTACATGGACTCGACAAGTGTGGTATCATGACCCCCGGCTCCCAGCCGCTGCCGCGCTGTCCCTCACATGATGGATACTGATGAACACCGCAAACCCCATTTTCCACCACCACCCCATGGGAATTGACTAATCATCACTGAGAAGGGGCGTCACAGTGATGTCATTGCACCCACCCATGCGCTGTTTATCTTCTCCCAGGCCCACTATACTGAGCTGCCTGGGCCAGTGGAGAAGGAGGGAGGGATGCAGTGCAGTGAGGAGAGTGCTGCCTGACCAGCTTCAAGGAGATAGAGGTTAGTCGATGCAGGTTAGTAATGATTATGCACCCCCACCTGCTGTGTATTTGGCAACTGGGCCCCGGTTGCTTTGTCTGATGTAGTCATATATGGAGCTGACTGAATATGTGCAATATGGGGCCATGAGGGATGCTGGGTATTTGCATGCTAGGGGGGTGAGGGTATGCTACAGGCTGTCTTGGTATGTGCAATACTGTGTGTTGGGGAAATGAGGCTGGCATAATTTGCAATGGGCATTACGGTGTGCTGCGTTTTGTGTAATAGGCATTATGGTGTGTGGTGTAATGGGCATTATGGGGTCTGGCACATTGTGTAATGGGCATAACAATGTGGCAGTCCCCATCGCCGAAATGATTGGTTTGTTAAAGTGTGCATGTCCTGTTTTTACAACATAAGTGTTTCATCTTGCGCCTCTTTTCTTTGTATTACTGGCTCTTTTAAGCATTTTTTGGCATAGTTTATAAAACTGCCATCCTGCCACTGCTGTGCCACTCCTAGATAGGCCATGTGTTTGTTCCACCCACTTCTGTCACTTAGCTAAGTCATCCAGCTACAGTACCTTGGTTCAACCTTTTGGCCTAAACTGGATAAAAACAATATTGTGAGCTGAGAGGTATTCATATACTGGAAATGAGTGCAGAATAATGCTACTGAGTAGGGATGCCAATCCCGGGGCATTTTTTCAATCCCGGGATTCGGGATTGAAAAATGCTCAATCCCGGGATTCCCGGGATCCCGGGATTGGCTTCCCTAATAATAAAAAACACCCTGGCCGCCCGAGCGCTGGGTGGGTGGGTGGGTGTCAGGGACCGCTGGGTTGGTGGGCGGCTGGGTGTCAGGGACCGCTGGGTGGGTGGGCGGCTGGGTGTCAGGGACCGCTGGGTGGGTGGGCGGCTGGGTGGCAGGGACCGCTGGGTGGGCGGGCGGGTTGGTGGCAGGGAGCGCTAGGTGCCCGTGAGCGCTGGGTGGGCGGGCGGGTGGCTGGCCGTCAGCGCTAGGTGGGCGGGCGGGTGCCCGGGAGCGCTGGGCGGGCGGGCAGCCGTGGATGTGCGGCTGTGTCCTGCGCAGCGTGACCTCGCAGCGTGACCTCGTCACGCTGCGCACTGCGGGGTATGGGAGAAGCCGGGCAGCGTCTGAGTGCTCAGACGCTGCCCGGCATTAAACTGCGCATGCGCAGTTTAATCCCGAAATCCCGGGATTGGAAATTCCAATCCCGGGATTGAAATCCCGGCGTTTTGGGGGCCAAATCCCGGGATCCCGCCGATCCCGATATTGGCCACCCTACTACTGAGGTTACTAATACTGTAGGAACCGTTTTTATGACTTAAAAAAAAAAATCCAGATCCAAAACCAAAACCAACAAGGATGGTTTGGCTAAATCAATCAAGATCCAAAACACGAAGGAGATCCAAAACCAAAAAACAACTCCCAAAAAATGGCCCTGTGCTCACCCCTAATCCATATATAATCATATGCTGATCTAGAAATATGAAAATGGGTGGCCCCAGATCCAACTCAACATGATGTAAAGACCCTTGTTCAGGTAAAAAATGGGCGTGGCCTCACAAAGGGGGGCATGGCATTACTGCTTCACGAGCCAATAGAAGCTCACGATCTGGCAGCCAATCAGGAGTGGCAAAGGTTTGAATAGCTCAAAGCAAAGCGAAATTTCAAAATAGCAGTGGCGCCATCTTCGGACTGTCCTACTCTGAGTCTGATAGCTGGGCAGCGCACACCTCTCTGCTGACAGCGCTTTATGGATAGGCGGTATGTCTAATGGGTGGTGCGGTGCACCTCGGACCACCCCTTAGATTCAACTATGTATAAAATAGAGGTGATACTGTATAAATATAGACACAAGACAAAGCTGTTGCTGGTGCCCTACTGGTTTCACCTTTCTTACAGTAAAGTAGAAGATCAAATTATTGATGGGGAAACTACATACATTAGATTGTCCACTGGCATAAGGGAATTAATTCTAAATATGAAATCTTAGTAAGAGAGTTTATATTAAAAGTAAACACAGTTGATAAGATCATTAAACTAAGATCCCTCTGCCAGTACAATCACCAAGCACGTGAAGTGCAGACAGTAAACATGGCTCTAAATGAAAGCACAGGAAAAACAAAAAAAAAAACTTGGTACACAATCTGTTTGAGGCTTAAGCTCCTTCTGCGCAATGTTGGCACTCAGGAGAACCGGTATTTTACCTTTACAGAGCCTGAGAAACTTAAGTCACTTGGGAGCTACTCTGTGTCCAGGGGAATAGGTGGTACTAGAGTCTCATTTAGGGGCTGATTTATCACTATCTGCATACCAATGTACAGCCTGGTATATGTACAGGGTGGTAATCGAGGAGCACGATTATTGATACTCGAAACTCAATGGATTTATAGATTGAACATACTTGTGCCTCTTTGCTTTAATGAACAGCTTGGCTTAATACTGTACATTGTCTATAATTCTTGAATAATTAGGTTGTACCAAATAGCTGTGTATTAATACAGTAGGTTCTGTGCTGCTTTATAAAATAGGCATACTGTATACAATATTTAACATCTTATCCACAATATCATTATACTTACTAAGTGTGTTAGTGGGATGGTGTTATAATGATAGTTTATAGGATGCTGTTTATGATGATATTTATTTTCCCTGGGTATTATATGTAATCAGTAGCCCTTGGGTACAATTTATAGCCATTTGCAGTGGTAATGTACCCTTAATATTAATGCCAAATATTGGAACTTCAAATGCTATATTGTGTGTGGTTATAATGTTTTTTTTTTTTGTTTCCCAAAGCATGCACTTACCTAACCGCAGACAGTAATGTAACACTGTGGGGGAAATTTTCGTAAGAGTAAGAAGAATCGTATTCGTATTCTTAATTAGAATGCATACAAATGCATAGGGCTGTTTTAGCCGTATGCAAATTCGTATTCTGGAGGAAGATTTACTAATCAGTCATATTTGACTTATTCTTATTTTCTGATGGCGTATCCATTCATATTTTAACCTATACAAATTAGTATTTTAAATACAAATTCATATTCTTAAATACAAATTTGTACCGGCTTCAGAGTGTAAAAAGAAAACAAAAAATAATAATAAAAAAAAGTGTGGGGTCCCCCCAACGGCCGTAACTAGCCCCAGGCTCACATAGCCTGACATACTGACATAGGGTTCCCCTTATTTTTTACAACCAGAACCAGGCCCAAGGGCCGGTCCTGGTTCCCAAAATACGGGGGGGGGGGGCAAAATGTCTAGGGGTCCCCCATATATTAAGAACCAGCACCAGGCCCAACCAGCCAGCAGGGTAATGCCACAGCCAGGGAGAGAATTTTTATACAAGTCCCCCTGGCCAAACCATTTACCCCCTGACCAGTCAGCATGGGCAGGGGTCCTTGGGAAGTGGGGACCTACCAAAAGAAGGGGCTGTCCTCAATGCCCCTGGATGGTGGACATCGAGCTGATTACTTGTGTAAAAAATAGAAAAACCATTGGGTTTTGCTGTGGAACTATGAGTCCCAACAAGCCAGGAACAAATACTGTGACTTGGATAACCACAAGTCCCAGCATGCGGCCCATTAATGGGGATGCTGAGACTCTTAGTTCCACAGCAAAACCAATAGATAAATAAAATCTCACTGACACACCAGAAAAAAAAGCTTTATTTCACATACATACTGATAATTACCTATCTTGATCCCGTAGATAGCCCTCCATCCATTGGTGGTCTGTTGTTGAAGAAACCCATGGGGGTACCTGTGTAAGTAAACCATACTTACCAGGGTCCTCCGGGGTAGATCACGTCCTCTTTAGAGCAGAACAAGTTCCGTGTGTGATTGTTCTGCCTCAACGGTCCACGCAGTGTTATCCAAGCCCCGTCCATAAAAAAAAAAAAATACAATATAAAAATAAATGTTACTGTTCTTTATTTATTTTTTGCTTTATACTGCACCCCAATAGTATACACCACAAGTTCCGTGTGTGATTGTTCCACATTCACGCATCTTTATACAGGCTGTGCATTAAAAATAATTAAAGTAAAAAAATAAATGTTTCTCTTCTTTATTCATTGTTTGTGTGTACTGCACCCATAGTATACTGTTGAAAACAACATTGTGAGCTGTAAAGTGGTCAAAATTGTCTGGAAAGGGCTGGAAATGAATGTAAATGAGGTTAATATTACTCTTGGGACAAAAAAATGCAAAAAGTACGCAATTTGGGCATTTTTTGACCATTTTTGAAAAAAATCCAAATAATTGTCTATTTTAATTGTGGCCACAATATGCTTGTGTAGTTAACTAATTGATATTTTTTTGTGTTATATAATTAAATTAGTAAACATCCTTTTTAATAGTACTTCCACCTAGCACAGTTTGGTACTGTATATATTTTTCAGTTGATAGGAAAAGCATACTTTAAAAAAAACCCACAAAAGCAGTTAATAATAAAATACAATGTCGGTTTAGTTCTCAATTTAGGGATATTGCGAATGTTTTTAAAAATAATTGGAGGATTTTAAAACCGGATCCTATTATTGGTTACCAATTACATGAGAAACCTGGTTTTATAGATAAAAGGGCACAGTCAATTAAGAATAGACTAGTAAAAAGTGCAATAGAAACCCCAAAGAGGAATTGTATCAGGAGTCCTGCTTTTTATAGATGTGACCTATGTAAAAGTTGTAATGTAGCTAATGGTACTAGTACAATTAAGGATTATAAAGTAAAGGGAGATACATATTGTATTAAAGATTTTATTACCTGCAATTCTAGAAATATTATGAATGTGATTGTAATTTATTTTATGTGTGAAAACCAACAGAAGCCTAAAGGCCCCCATACACTATGCGATTTTGGGACGATTTCATCCGATTTCGGCACTTTGTGCCGATAATCGGGTGAAATCGGCCCAAAATCGTAGGTGTGTGATATCTGATCCGATGCGCGGTCCCGTGCGCATCGGACCGGATCAGGGAGGTCGGACGGTCTGTACATACGATCACGTCCGACCTCCCTGTATGCATATGCCTGCCACCTGACAGGCATATGCATGCAGACACCGGGGGAGCAGTGGGGCGGGCAGCGGGTCCCTGAGCGCCGGCGAGTGACCTGGCCGGGCAGTGTTCTTACACATAGCAGCAGCGGGGACGGGCAGCGCAGTGGCGGCTATTATATTTTTAAAATACTTGTCAAATGACCGGCCGCTCTCTGATTGGCTGAGAGCTCTCCGGCCAATCAGAGAGCGGCCGGTCATTTGACAAGTATTTTAAAAATCTAATAGCCGCCACTACGCGTCCCGTCCCCGCTGCTGCTATGTGTAAGTACACTGCCCGGCCAGGTCAGCAGCGATCACCGCACCCGCCGCCCGCCCCCACCACCGCTGGCCGCCCCCACCACCACCGCCGCCGCTGCCCGCCCCCACTACTGCCGCTGCCCGCCCCCACTACTCCTCACCGCCCTGCAGCTCCCCGGGTTTTTTTTTACATGGAATAAATCGCATGCGATTTATCCCATGTAAAAAATGGCACATCAAGTGCCAAATTGTATGTGAGCCTCCCGGGGAGCTGCCGGGCGGCTCGCAGGTAAATTGGGTCCGAATTGTCCCTAGGACAAGTCGGCCTAATGTATGGGGGCCTTTAGTCAGATTAGCTAAACATGTGGGTAATATAGAGTGCAGAAACCCAAATGGTATGAGCACACTTTAAAGAAATGTATAATTTATTTCCCAAACATATATTAATGTTTTGTAGGATCGAACAGATTAATCCTACTTGGTGATCGAAAGATATAGAAATACGATAAGCCAAGTCAGAAATTAAGTGGATCCAACTCCAGTCCTCGTGAGCTACCAACAGTTCATGTTTTCCAGCTCACCAAGCAGGTGCATAGGTGCAATCTTTACTCACTGGAAAATTACAAAGATCCACAGGTAGAGATAATTACTTAACCTGTGATCTGTGAGGAGACCTGGAAAATGTTAACTGTTGGTAGCTCTCGAGGACTGGAGTTTGCTACAACTGCTTTAGAGTCATCAAATAAGTGTCTCTGAATTGAGTACACTGGAGAAATCATTCCATGGTCACCGAACATGAATATAATGCATGCAGTAGCAGTGCTTACATATAATTCCCATAATAATAGTGCCGCTCACACACATAATTCCCACGGTAGCAGCACCACTCGCACACATATAACACCCACAGTAGTGGCGCCGCTCGCACACAATGCCCGGGGTAGCAGCACTGCTCTCACATATTATGCTTGCGGTAGCACCAGTGCTCGCCCACATAGCGCTTGCACTAGCAGTGCAGCTCACACACATAAAACCCGCATTAGCAGCACCGATCACACACAACACCCACAGTAGCAGCGCTATTCTCACACATAATGCTCACAAAAGCAACGTCGCTTGCATACATCCCTGTAATGCCTGCGGTATGAGCGCCAATCGTACACACATAACGCCCCCATTTCATTATTAAGCAATTCTAAGTCACAGGGCAGTATTCAATGGAAATATTCTCCGTGCACGGCGAGCATTTTTTTTTGCTCGCCGTGCACTCTCCGTGTTCCGGAGGGCTCGCTGCCACTCCTGCTCCCCCTATTCAACGTGTTAAAGACTCGCCGCCACTCGCGGCGAGTCTTAACCCCTGCAGCGGACGAGCGTCCGCGGCAGGGAGCTGTCAGGGAGCCGGGGGACGTAGCAGCCAAGAGAGATTAAAGTCTCTCTTGGCTGCTGTAGGGGATATGGGGAGGGGAGCAGGGCTCCCCTGGACCCAGGCAGCACAGGCTGCCCCCCCTATAGCCAGCGGGGGACCCAGTATTCACTGTACCCGAACGTGCTTCGGGTGCAGTGAATATATGAATATCTAATGAGCGGCTCGAGCGCTCCGGCCCCCTGCTGGCTGCACTGTGTAAAAAAAAAAAATGTAAAAAAATATTTTTTTTTAAATTAAATATATATTCATGTGCTATAGGCACGTGAATAAAAATAACATGGCCCTTCACAGAAAAAAAAACCTGATTTTTGGACACCAAAATTAAAAAAAACACCCTTTTAGTTTAAAAGTTCACATTCCTGCTCTCCATCAAAAGATGGAGAATTTCTACACGGAGAGAGGCGGCGAGAATAACTTAGAAAGACGGAGAATATTTCACATTGAATAGGGTGGCTCGCCTTTGGAGAAAAAAAACCTCTCTCCACGGCGTGAAAAGCACAAACTCGCCATGAAACACGGCGAATTTTTGTCATTGAATACTGCCCACAGACTGGAGCACCAGCAAAACACTCTTTATCTTGCCCTGCCATTACCTGAGCAATAATACTACCCTGTATATGCTTGGTTGGATGAAGTAGCAGGAACCCATTCAAGCCTAACATCCACCTAAGACATTGGTTAAGGAGTTGGTATGCACCTGACTCAAGTGCAGTGGAGAATGATTTCTGTGTTGTGCAAGGTTCTCAAACTATTCAAATTTGCCACATGTGAAGTTAGTTCAGACAGAGAGGGGTGAATTTACTGGGTATGGGTCATTGGGTCAACCACATGTGGGCTAAAAAAAAATAGAAAAACCCATATCGACCTTTTGACTGTCGACCTTTTGACTGTCAATCTAATGCTAGTGTTGGCCTTCCAACCATGTCATCCTTAAGCATGTTGACCTATTTCAGGTGTCAACATAAGCCATGTTGACCTTTGGTGGTTGACTCAATGAATGTCGAACTTTTGTGTGTCGACCCAACAACTATATACCAAATTTACTAAGGAGATCTATTTCAGATGGGATGTTGCTATGGGAAACCAATCAGATTCTATCTAGTATCTACTAGAACAGGGGTAGCCAACTCCAGTCCTCGAGAGTTACCAACAGTTAACATTGTCCATGTCTCCTCACAGAATCACAAGTGATGTTTTTAGCTCCACCAGTGGATCTTTTTTTAAAAAGTCAGTCAGTAATGAGTGCAGCTGTGTATCTGTGAGGTGAAATGGAAAATGTGCACTGTTGGTAGCTCTCGAGGACTAGAGTTGGTTACCCCTGTTCTAGAAGGTGCTATATAAATATGATTCTGATTCTGATTGGTAGTCCATAGCAACACCCCATGTGAAATAGAACTCCCATCTTAGTAAATATCCCCTTGCCAGCTTGATTCAGGTCAGTCCCCCTCCTCAGGCTTTTTCAAAATCAGCTGGAGAAACTGAAGCTGAAACAGAGAGGCTATTTTTAGAGCAAGTGGAATGCGACACGGCAACATCTCCTCCGTCATTCTCTCCGGCAACTGCAGCTGCGAGAAAAAAACTAAGGTACTTGTTTCCTAGCACGGCCACAATCGCATTGATCTTGTGCCCTTAATAGTGGTATGCGATGGCCCCCGACGCGATGGACCCGATTTCCCATTGAAATGCATTGAAAAGTTAAAAAATCGCGTCGGTCGCGTCGCATGCGGCTAAATAAGCATTAAATGGTCTCGACGCGATGCCCCCGATTTCCCATAGGGAACAATGTTAAATGCCTCAATTTACCCAAATCAACAGGGAACAATGTTAAATGGTCCAGAAACCCCCCAAAACACCCCTGAACAGTGAAATGGCCCCCCAAAATTAGTTAACGCCACCCCACGATCAACGTGAACCCGAAGCGTGGCGAGCGCAGCGAGCCCACGAGGGGCGGCGGTACGCGTCCTCTGACCTTTTCATACCCCCACTATCCACGTCGGCGTGGAGTTGAGAATAGAATAGTGTGGCGAGCGCAGCCAGCCACCGAGCCCGAAGCGTGGCGAGCGCAGCGCGCCCCGCGAGGGGACGCGGATACCTTCACAGGTAAACGCGTCCCCTCGCAGGCTTCACAGGTGTCCGCGTCGCCACGGACACCTGTGAAGCCCGCGAGGGGACGCGTATAACTGTGAAGGTATCCGCGTCCGCTCGCCACGCTTCGGGCTCGGTGGCTCGCTGCGCTCGCCACACTATTTTATTCTCAACTCCACGCCGACGTGGATAGTGGGGGTATAAAAAAGGTCGGAGGACGCGTACCGCCGCCCCTCGCGGGCTCGCTGCGCTCGCCACGCTTTGGGTTCACGTTGATCGTGGGGTGACGTTAACTAATTTTGGGGGGCCATTTCACTGTTCTGGGGTGTTTTGGGGGGTTTCTGGACCATTTAACATTGTTCCCTGTTCATTTGGGTAAATTGAGGCATTTAACATTGTTCCCTATGGGAAATCGGGGGCATCGCGTCGGGACCATCGCATACGATTTTTTAGCACGCATGCGATGCGACCGATGAGATTTTTTACCTGCGATGCCCCCGATTAGAATCGGTGTGGCCGTGATAGGAAACAAGTACCAAAACTAAATTTTTCCAACATACCTGCTTGCTGTGATGCAGCGCAGTCAGGAACAAATTTTGGCATCTGGACTGGACTGAAGGAGCTGACTAAAATTACTGACATGTCTACTGTCACTGCATATGATGCTGTTGCCATTGAAAGAATGGTCGAAGATTATTTGAGTGAGAGCATCCAAATAGGCATGACAAACATATTGGCAGGAAAAAAAGAGACAATTTGGAGGCCGTTGTTTAAACTGGCTTTGATTTAATTAAGTTTCCCACCTTGTAGTCAGTGACGTAACTAGGACTCCTCACGGTGGCGGGGGGAGCTGTCGCCACCAGGGCGCAGGGTCACAGAGCCTTAGTTACGCCTAGTTAGGCAACAATCTTCCTGTCTGAGCTGCAGCAGCGCAGCCAAGACCTCTCTGCCTCTGGCTGTCTATGTGTGAGCGCTCAGTGACCCACCCAAAGACTTGGCCACCTTGCCAGCTGCCTTTCTACTGTGTACACCAGGAGATAAAATTACTACATGGACTCGACAAGTGTGGTATCATGACCCCCAGCTCCCAGCCGCTGCCGCGCTGTCCCTCACATGATGGATACTGATGAACACCGCAACCCCCACTTTCCACCACCACCCCATGGGAATTGACTAATCATCACTGAGAAGGGGCGTCACGGTGATGTCATTGCACCCACCCATGCGCTGTTTATCTTCTCCCAGGCCCACTATACTGAGCTGCCTGGGCCACTGGAGAAGGAGGGAGGGATGCAGTGCAGTGAGGAGAGTGCTGCCTGACCAGCTTCAAGGAGATAGAGGTTAGTCGATGCAGGTTAGTAATGATTATACACCGCCCACCTGCTGTGTATTTGTCAACTGGGCCCTGGTTGCTTTGTCTGAAGTAGGCATATATGGAGCTGACTGAATATGTGCAATATTGGGCCATGAGGGATGCTGGGTATTTGCATGCTAGGGGGGTGAGGGTATGTGACAGGCTGTCTTGGTATGTGCAATACTGTGTGTTGGGGAAATGAGGCTGGCATAATTTGCAATGGGCATTACGGTGTGCTGCGTTTTGTGTAATAGGCATTATGGTGTGTGGTGTAATGGGCATTATGGGGTGTGGCACATTGTGTAATGGGCATAACAATGTGGCAGTCCTCATCGCTGAAATGATTGGTTTGTTAAAGTGTGCATGTCCTGTTTTTACAACATAAGTGTTCCATCTTGCGCCTCTTTTCTCTGTATTACTGGCTCTTTTAAGCATTTTTTGGCATAGTTTATAAAACTGCCATCCTGCCACTGCTGTGCCACTCCTAGATAGGCCATGTGTTTGTTCCACCCACTTCTGTCACTTAGCTAAGTCATCCAGCTACCTTGGTTCAACCTTTTGGCCTAAACTGGATAAAAACAATATTGTGAGCTGAGAGGTATTCATATACTGGAAATGAGTGCAGAATAATGCTACTGAGGTTACTAATGCTGCTTTCACACCGCAAAACCTGTTTTGGACCAGGTATTTAAAACGTTTTTTAAAAGGGGTCAGAGCAAGTTTAACCCCTTTCACACCGCATCTAAATACCTGGTATAAAGCAGGTTTGCGGTGTGAAAGCGATAGTGAAAACTGTAAATTCTGGGCAGCTTTGCACCCCGCCCTCTCCGTGTTAACATTAGGGCCCCCGGGCTTACTCACTGTGGGCACCCCCACCCATGAATCAGTGTGGCGGAGAGGACCCCCGGGCAGCCTCTTCCTCCCCCCCGGACACCTGGTCCTGGGCAGCCTCGCGCCCCCCCCCCCCAATTAATCTATTTTGCGGGAGGACCTCTGGGCAGCGGCCTCTCTCCCCCCACAAATCCCCCCCACCCCCCGGAGCCCGGACCGGCCACAGTGCTCTGAGGAGCACAGGACTGAATGATTGTAAGCCTGGGAGCAGGGCTCCCCCGTAACGTTCACCGCTGCTGGGTGCAGGACAGGAGCCGGCTATCTGCACACTGCAGCACTCCGTATCCGGCGATACAGACTCTGGAGGTATGGACACGGGGGGGGGATCCTAACTGGGCAGCCGCAGGGAAGGGAATAATCAAGCTGGGGGCAGGGGGTCCCTACAGTGTATGTTATATCAGTGGCGGGGTCCCTGCAGCGTATGGGAACTAGTAGCTGCAGGGACCCCGCCACTGATATAATATACTCTGTAGGGACCCCCAGCGCGATTATTAGCCTCCCTGCGCTGCCCAGGGGGGAGGGGGGGTAGGAATCCCATTTCAGATCCGTTGTGACACCAAAAAAAACGGGTCTGAAACGGGTAGGACCCTGCTTTTTTACCGTTTCCAAAAAACGTTTTTTTGGAAACGGTAAAATCACTTAGCACCTTTCAGACCGCACAGAATACCGTTTCAAAACGGTTAAAAATCGTCAAGATACCGTTTTTTAGTGCGGTCTGAAAGGGGCATAATACTGTAGGAACCGTTTTTATGACTTAAAAAAAAAATCCAGATCCAAAACCAAAACCAACAAGGATGGTTTGGCTAAATCAATCAAGATCCAAAACACGAAGGAGATCAAAAACCAAAAAACAACTCCCAAAAAATGGCCCAGTGCTCACACCTAATCCATATATAATCATATGCTGATCTAGAAATATGAAAATGGGTGGCCCCAAATCCAACTCAACATGATGTAAAGACCCTTGTTCAGGTAAAAAATGGGGGTACTTATGTAATATCTGTGCTCCCATTTTTCTTATCAGACCGCATCCCCTTGCGGGACTCGCTGCGCTCGCCACGCTTCGGGCACGGTGGTTTGCTGCGCTCGCCACACTATATAAAATCAACTCCATGCGTAGTTGGATAGTAGGGGTATGAAAAAATGGGGTGCATTTAACATGGAAGCCCAGATAATACATAAGTACCAAAATGGGCGTGGCCTCACAAAGGGGGGCATGGCATTACTGCTTCACGAGCCAATAGAAGCTCACGATCTGGCAGCCAATCAGGAGTGGCAAAGGTTTGAATAGCTCAAAGCAAAGCGAAATTTCAAAATAGCAGTGGCGCCATCTTTGGACTGTCCTACTCTGAGTCTGATAGCTGGGCAGCGCACAGCTCTCTGCTGTCAGCGCTTTATAGATAGGCGGTATGTCTAATGGGTGGTCCGGTGCACCTCGGACCACCCCTTAGATTCAACTATGTATAAAATAGAGGTGATACTGTATAAATATAGAGAGACACAAGACAAAGCTGTTGCTGGTGCACTACTGGTTTCACCTTTCTTGCAGTAAAGTAGAAGATCAAATTATTGATGGGGAAACTACATACATTAGTTTGTCCACTGGCATAAGGGAATTGATTCTAAATATGAAATCTTAGTAAGAGAGTTTATATTAAAAGTAAACACAGTTGATAAGATCTTTAAACTAAGATCCCTCTGCCAGTACAGTCACCAAGCACGTGAAGTGCAGACAGTAAACATGGCTCTAAATGAAAGCACAGGAAAACCAAAAAAACTTGGTACACAATCTGTTTGAGGATTAAGCTCCTTCTGCGCAATGTTGGCACTCAGGAGAACCGGTATTTTACCTTTACAGAGCCTGAGAAACTTAAGTCACTTGGGAGCTACTATGTGTCCAGGGGAATAGGTGGTACTAGAGTCTCATTTAGGGGCTGATTTATCACCATCTGCATACCAATGTACAGCCTGGTATATGTACAGGGTGGTAATCGAGGAGCACGATTATTGATACTCTAAACTCAATGGATTTATAGATTGAACATACTTGTGCCTCTTTGCTTTAATGAACAGCTTGGCTTAATACTGTACATTGTCTATAATTCTTGAATAATTAGGTTGTACCAAATAGCTGTGTATTAATACAGTAGGTTCTGTGCTGCTTTATAAAATAGGCATACTGTATACAATATTTAACATCTTATCTACAATAGGGCATTATACTTACTAAGTGTGTTAGTGGGATGGTGTTATAATGATAGTTTATAGGATGCTGTTTATGATAATATTTATTTTCCCTGGGTATTATATGTAATCAGTAGCCCTTGGGTACAATTTATAGCCATTATGCAGTGTAATGTACCCTTAATATTAATGCCAAATATTGGAACTTCAAATGCTATAATGTGTGTGGTTATAATGTTTTTTTTTTTGCTTCCCAAAGCACGCACTTACCTAACCGCAGACAGTAATGTAACACTGTGGGGGAAATTTTCGTAAGAGTAAGAAGAATCTTATTCGTATTCTTAATAAGAATGCATACAAATGCATAGGGCTGTTTTAGCCGTATGCAAATTCGTATTCTGGAGGAAGATTTACTAATCAGTCATATTTGAGTTATTCTTATTTTCCGATGGCGTATTCATTCATATTTTAACCTATACAAATTAGTATTTTAAATACAAATTCATATTCTTAAATACAAATTTGTACCGGCTTCAGAGTCTAAAAAGAAAACAAAAAATAATAATAATTAAAAAAAAAAAGTGTGGGGTCCCCCAACGGCCGTAACTAGCCCCAGGCTCACATAGCCGGTTCTGGTTGCAAAAAATCAGGGAACAACTGACATAGGGTTCCCCTTATTTTTTACAACCAGCACCAGGCCCAAGTGCCGGTCCTGGTTTCCAAAATACGGGGGGGGGGGGGGGAAACAAAATGTCTAGGGGTCCCCCATATATTAAGAACCAGCACCAGGCCCAACCAGCCAGCAGGGTAATGCCACAGCCGGGGGGGGGGGGGGGAGACTTTTTATACAAGTCCCCCTGGCCAAACCATTAACCCCCTGATCAGTCAGCATGGGCAGGGGTCCTGGGGAAGTGGGGACCCACCAAAAGAAGGGGCTGTCCTCAATGCCCCTGGACGGTGGACATCGAGCTGATTACTTGTGTAAAAAATAGAAAAACCATTGGGTTTTGCTGTGGAACTATGAGTCCCAGCAAGCCAGGAACAAACACTGTGACTTGGATAACCACAAGTCCCAGCATGCGGCCCATTAATGGGGATGCTGAGACTGAGACACACTGATACACCAGAAAAAAAAAAGCTTTATTCCACATATATACTGATAATTACCTATCTTGATCCCGTAGATAGCCCTCCATCCATTGGTGGTCTGTTGTTGAAGAAATCCATGGGGGTACCTGTGTAAGTAAACAATACTTACCAGGGTCCTCCGGGGTAGATCATGTCCTCTTCAGAGCAGAACAAGTTATGTGTGTGATTGTTCTGCCTCCACGGTCCACACAGTGTTATCCAAGCCCCGTCCATAAAAAAAAAAAAATACAATATAAAAATAAATTTTACTGTTCTTTATTTATTTTTTGCTTTATACTGCACCCCAATAGTATACACCACAAGTTCCGTGTGTGATTGTTCCACATTCACGCATCTTTATACAATCTGTGCATTAAAAATAATTAAAGTAAAAAAATAAATGTTTCTCTTCTTTATTCATTGTTTGTGTGTACTGCACCCATAGTATACTGTTGAAAACAACATTGTAAACTGTATAGTGGTCAAAATTGTCTGGAAAGGGCTGGAAATGAATGTAAATGAGGTTAATATTACTCTAGGGACAAAAAAATGCAAAAAGTACGCGATTTGGGCATTTTTTGACCATTTTTGAAAAAAATCCAAATAATTGTATATTTTAATTGTGGCTACAATATGCTTGTGTATTTAACTAATTGATATTTTTTTGTGTTATATAATTAAATTGGTAATTATCCTTTTTAATAGTACTCCCACCTAGCACAGTTTGGTACTGTATATATTTTTCAGTTGATAGGAAAAGCATACTTTAAAAAAAACCCCACAAAAACAGTTAATAATAAAATACAATGTCGTTTTAGTTCTCAATTTAGGGATATTGCGAATGTTTTTAAAAATAATTGGAGGATTTTAAAACAGGATCCTATTATTGGTTACCAATTACATGAGAAACCTGGTTTTATAGATAAAAGGGCACAGTCAATTAAGAATAGATTAGTAAAAAGTGCAATAGAAACCCCAAAGAGGAATTGTATCAGGAGTCCGGCTTTTTATAGATGTGACCTATGTAAAAGTTGTAATGTAGCTAATGGTACTAGAACAATTAAGGATTATAAAGTAAAGGGAGATACATATTGTATTAAAGATTTTATTACCTGCAATTCTAGAAATATTATGAATGTGATTGTAATTTATTTTATGTGTGAAAACCAACAGAAGCCTAAGTCAGATTAGCTAAACATGTGGGTAATATAGAGTGCAGAAACCCAAACGGTATGAGCACACTTCAAAGAAATGTATAATTTATTTCCCAAACATATATTAATGTTTTGTAGGATCGAACAGATTAATCCTACTTGGTGATCGAAAGATATAGAAATACGATAAGCCAAGTCAGAAATTAAGTGGATCCAACTCCAGTCCTCGTGAGCTACCAACAGTTCATGTTTTCCAGCTCACCAAGCAGGTGCATAGGTGCAATCTTTACTCACTGGAAAATTACAAAGATCCACAGGTAGAGATAATTACTTAACCTGTGATCTGTGAGGAGACCTGGAAAATGTTAACTGTTGGTAGCTCTCGAGGACTGGAGTTTGCTACCACTGCTTTAGAGTCATCAAATAAGTGTCTCTGAATTGCGTGCACTGGAGAAATCATTCCATGGTCCCCGAACATGAATATAATGCCTGCAGTAGCAGTGCTTACATATAATTCCCATAATAACCGTGCCGCTCACACACATAATTCCCACGGTAGCAGCACCACTCGCACACATATAACGCCCACGGTAGCGGCGACGCTCGCACACAATGCCCGGGGTAGCAGCACTGCTCTCACATATAATGCCTGTGGTAGCACCAGTGCTCGCCCACATAACACTTGCACTAGCAGTGCAGCTCACACACATAAAACCCGCAATAGCAGCACCGATCACACACAACACCCACAGTATCAGCGCTATTCTCACACATAATGCTCACAAAAGCAACGTCGCTTGCACACATCCCTGTAATGCCTGCGGTATGAGTGCCAATCGTACACACATAACGCCCCCATTTCATTATTAAGCAATTCTAAGTCAAAGACTGGAGCGCCAGCAAAACACTCTTTATCTTGCCCTGCCATTACCTGAGCAATAATACTACCCTGTATATGCTTGGTTGGATGAAGTAGCAGGAACCCATTCAAGCCTAACATCCACCTAAGACATTGGTTAAGGAGTTGGTATGCACCTGACTCAAGTGCAGTGGAGAATGATTTCTGTGTTGTGCAAGGTTCTCAAACCATTCAAATTTGCCCCATTTGAAGTTAGTTCAGACAGAGAGGGGTGAATTTACTGGGTATGGGTCATTGGGTCGACCACCTGTGGGCTAAAAAAAAAGAGAAAAACCCATATCGACCTTTTGACTGTCGACCTTTTGACTGTCAATCTAATGCTAGTGTTGGCCTTCCAACCATGTCATCCTTAAGCATGTTGACCTATTTCAGGTGTCAACATAAGCCATGTTGACCTTTGGTGGTTGACCCAATGAATGTCGAACTTTTGTGTGTCGACCCAACAACTATATACCAAATTTACTAAGGAGATCTATTTCAGACGGGATGTTGCTATGGGAAACCAATCAGATTCTATCTAGTATCTACTAGAACAGGGGTAGCCAACTCCAGTCCTCGAGAGTTACCAACAGTTAACATTGTCCATGTCTCCTCTCAGAATCACAAGTAAAGTATTTAGCTCCACCAGTGGATCTTTTAAAAAAATGTCTGTCAGTAATGAGTGCAGCTGTGTATCTGTGAGGTGAAATTGAAAATGTGCACTGTTGGTAGCTCTCGAGGACTAGAGTTGGTTACCCATGTTCTAGAAGGTGCTATATAAATATGATTCTGATTCTGATTGGTAGTCCATAGAAACACCCCATGTGAAATAGAACTCCCATCTTAGTAAATATCCCCTTGCCAGCTTGATTCAGGTCAGTCCCCCTCCTCAGGCTTTTTCAAAATCAGCTGGAGAAACTGAAGCTGAAACAGAGAGGCTATTTTTAGAGCAAGTGGAATGCGACACGGCAACATCTCCTCCGTCATTCTCTCCGGCAACTGCAGCTGCGAGAAAAAAACTAAGGTACTTGTTTCCTAGCACGGCCACAATCGCATTGATCTTGTGCCCTTAATAGTGGTATGCGATGGCCCCCAACGCGATGGACCCGATTTCCCATTGAAATGCATTGAAAAGTTAAAAAATCGCGTCGGTCGCGTCGCATGCGGCTAAATAAGCATTAAATGGTCCCGACGCGATGCCCCCGATTTCCCATAGGGAACAATGTTAAATGCCTCAATTTACCCAAATCAACAGGGAACAATGTTAAATGGTCCAGAAACCCCCCAAAACACCCCAGAACAGTGAAATGGCCCCCCAAAATTAGTTAACGCCACCCCACGATCAACGTGAACCCGAAGCGTGGCGAGCGCAGCGAGCCCGCGAGGGGCGGCGGTACGCGTCCTCCGACCTTTTCATACCCCCACTATCCACGTCGGCGTGGAGTTGAGAATAGAATAGTGTGGCGAGCGCAGCGAGCCACAGAGCCCGAAGCGTGGCGAGCGCAGCGCGCCCC
This sequence comes from Crinia signifera, assembly GCF_055691185.1. Taxonomy (NCBI): domain Eukaryota; kingdom Metazoa; phylum Chordata; class Amphibia; order Anura; family Myobatrachidae; genus Crinia; species Crinia signifera. The sequence goes on from NC_139224.1 coordinate 128,201,052, forward strand.
GCGAGGGGACGTGGATACCTTCACAGGTAAACGCGTCCCCTCGCAGGCTTCACAGGTGTCCGCGTCGCCACGGACACCTGTGAAGCCCGCGAGGGGACGCGTATAACTGTGAAGGTATCCGCGTCCGCTCGCCACGCTTCGGGCTCGGTGGCTCGCTGCGCTCGCCACACTATTCTATTCTCAACTCCACGCCGACGTGGATAGTGGGGGTATGAAAAGGTCGGAGGACGCGTACCGCCGCCCCTCGCGGGCTCGCTACGCTCGCCACGCTTCGGGTTCACGTTGATCGTGGGGTGGCGTTAACTAATTTTGGGGGGCCATTTCACTGTTCTGGGGTGTTTTTGGGGGTTTCTGGACCATTTAACATTGTTCCCTGTTCATTTGGGTAAATTGAGGCATTTAACATTGTTCCCTATGCGAAATCGGGGGCATCGCGTCGGGACCATCGCATACGATTTTTTAGCACGCATGCGATGTGACCGATAAGATTTTTTACCTGCGATGCCCCCGATTAGAATCGGTGTGGCCGTGCTAGGAAACAAATACCAAAACTAAATTTTTCCAACATACCTGCTTGCTGTGATGCAGCGCAGTCAGGAAAATTTTTTGGCATCTGGACTGGACTGAAGGAGCTGACTACAATTACTGACATGTCTACTGTCACTGCATATGATGCTGTTGCCATTGAAAGAATGGTCGAAGATTATTTGAGTGAGAGCATCCAAATAGGCATGACAAACATATTGGCAGGAAAAAAAGAGACAATTCGGAGGCCGTTGCTTAAACTGGCTTTGATTTAATTAAGTTTCCCACCTTGTAGTCAGTGACGTAACTAGGACTCCTCACGGTGGCGGGGGGAGCTGTCGCCACCAGGGCGCAGGGTCACAGAGCCTTAGTTACGCCTAGTTAGGCAACAATCTTCCTGTCTGAGCTGCAGCAGCGCAGCCAAGACCTCTCTGCCTCTGGCTGTCTATGTGTGAGCGCTCAGTGACCCACCCAAAGACTTGGCCACCTTGCCAGCTGCCTTTCTACTGTGTACACCAGGAGATAAAATTACTACATGGACTCGACAAGTGTGGTATCATGACCCCCAGCTCCCAGCCGCTGCCGCGCTGTCCCTCACATGATGGATACTGATGAACACCGCAACCCCCACTTTCCACCACCACCCCATGGGAATTGACCATGGCCGGATTGGGCCACCGGGATACCAGGAAAAATCCCGGTGGGCCGGACCCATTCCACCCTCTGTCGGGCCGCCTAGACCTGAATACGGCCGCCTGCAGAGCTTTTGCGTTCCACCAACCCGGAAGCTATAATCTGTCTGTGGGTGATGAGAGTTCGTAGAAGCAGCTCCTGTCCTGCACTGTGCGCTGCTCTATCTCCTGTCAGCGTCTCACAGCAGCAGGACATGACGCTGGTGATGCTGCTGCTGCCGCTTGTCAGAGGTTCTTCTGAGCGCGCTGAGAGGTGAGAGCAGCTTGCACTGCTTCGTCCCCCACTGCTAGGATACACAAGCAGGGGGTCCTGAAACTCCCCCTGTATGTCACTTCTTTATGACTTTATGACTTATCCCCCATAAATCATGAACGGAAAGCACGGAGGAGTCCGGGTGCCTGACACCTTCCCCCATTACAGGCTGCTGCTGCACGGAGCTCTCCTGTGTTCAGGGCTTCCCCACACAAGTTGTGAGTTGTGAGCAATTGCTCATGCATACCTTCAGTGTATGCTTTATTTTATAAAGTATGTGTGTGTGTGTACAGTAGCTATCTGCCCTGCATTTTCTCTATCCATCCATATTCTAAATATTCCCATTTTTTAGAGTTGCTGTAACTCTTGTTTTAGTTTAAAACAGGGGTGCCCAAAAGGTCGATCGCGATCTACCAGTCGATCGAGGAGGTCCCGTGGGTAGATCGCGATCAAGTACCATTCACGTTCCCAGGGATGCCATGCGCGGGTGCAAATGTGACATCACCCGCGCACTGCAAGTGAGAGCCGACTGGACGGCTCAGCAGCGGTGGGAGTCCGTGGGACAGGGGCCAGGCTGGGAGAGCTCAGCAGCGGCGGGACGGGACCCGGACCTTAGCACACAATGCAAGCAGGCACTGAAGGGACTGGAGACTCAGCAGTGGTGGGACAGGACTCAGAGCGCAGCGCACAGTGGCAGCAGGGAAGCTGAACCCAAAAAGCGCATCACAGTAAGTTTTACTTTAGTGCACTGCTTGTGAGGGGATAATTGTCCACAGGTTTTTGTTTTTAGTGTTATGTAATGCAGTGAGAGGGGGAGGGGCTCTGTTTACAAATATAAGTTCATCTCAGTTGCTGCTTGTGATGAAGTTGTGTGCCTCCTTTACAAAAAAAAAAAAGTGTGTGTATATATATATATACTGTATATATATATATATATATATATATATATATATATATATATATATATATATATATATATATATATTCTTTAAAAAAAATTAAGGGGGCACAAGCAGCAACTGGGATGAACTTTTGTAAACCTCGGCGCATAAAAGAAGTTTGTGCCATTCCGTGCCATAATGTGAATTTTAGATCATTCCGTGTGGCACAATGTAAAGTTTGCAGCTCATTCCCAGTGTCAGTATTTGAATTTCGGGCACATTCCCTGTTTCAGAATGTGAATTTCGGGCACATTCCCTGTGTCAGTATGTGAATTCGGGCACATTCCCTGTGTCATGTATGTGAATTCGGGCACATTCCCTGTGTCATGTATGTGAATTCGGGCACATTCCCTGTGCCATGTATGTGAATTTCGGGCTCATTCCCTGTGTCCGAATGTGAATTTAGGGCACATTCCCTGTGTCAGAATGTGGATTTAGCGCACATTCCCTGTGTCAGAATGTGAATTTTCAGGTACATTCCCTGTGTCAGAATGTGAATTTCGGACACATTCACTGTGTCAGAATGTGAATTTCGGGCTCATTCCCTGTGTCAGGATGTGAATTTCGGGCTCATTCCCTGTGTCAGGATGTGAATTTCGGGCTCATTCCCTGTGTCAGGATGTGAATTTCGGGCACATTCCCTGTGTCAGGATGTGAATTTCGGGCACATTCCCTGTGTCAGGATGTGAATTTCGGGCACATTCCCTGTGTCAGGATGTGAATTTCTGGCACATTCCCTGTGTCAGGATGTGAATTTCGGGCTCATTCCCTGTGTCAGAATGTGAATGTGTAAAGGACGGGGTATATTTTACACAGGGGTAGATCCCTGGTAAGTAAGTGTACAAAAGTGTTAACGATAATCAGTGTCTACACTAGGCGATATAGTAAAACATATCACTCAGAAGGGCCCTTTTTTAGTGATATCTTTTACTACAGTATATAGCCTAGTGCAGGCATGTCCAACGTTGGCCCTCCAGATGTTGTGAAACTACACATCCCAGCATGCTTTGCCACAGTTTTGCTGTTAGAGAATGCTAAAACTATTGCAAAGAATGCTGGGATGTGTAGTTTCACAACATCTGGAGGGCCAACGTTGGACATGCCTGGCCTAGTGTGTATGGGGCTTAACCTTTTCCTATATTTATATTGTTGATGTCAATTTATTTGCAAGAAAAAAGGAAATGAGTATTATGCATGGGGTTGTGCACCATGGGACAAATGTTTTAAGCCCCGTACATACAACACTGTTTTTGTGTGTGAAATTGTTTAAAAAAAAACCTGTGTAGTTTATACTTATTATCGTTAATTATTCATTCTCCGGTTAACAATTATGCTTGCTCTACAAACCCCGCCCCCATCGACAGACTCCGCCCCCATTAGGGCTGCTTCCTGAAATTTCCCGGGCTGGTTTTCCATCCCAATCCGCCCCTGGAATTGACTAATCATCACTGAGAAGGGGCGTCACAGTGATGTCATTGCACCCACCCATGCGCTGTTTATCTTCTCCCAGGCCCACTATACTGAGCTGCCTGGGCCACTGGAGAAGGAGGGAGGGATGCAGTGCAGTGAGGAGAGTGCTGCCTGACCAGCTTCAAGGAGATAGAGGTTAGTCGATGCAGGTTAGTAATGATTATGCACCTGCTTTGTATTTAGCAACTGGGCCCTGGTTGCTTTGTCTGAAGTAGGCATATATGGAGCTGACTGAATATGTGCAATATTGGGCCATGAGGGATGCTGGGTATTTGCATGCTAGAGGGGTGAGGGTATGTGACAGGCTGTCTTGGTATGTGCAATACTGTGTGTTGGAGAAATGAGACTGGCATAATTTGCAATGGGCATTACGGTGTGCTGCGTTTTGTGTAATAGGCATTATGGTGTGTGGTGTAATGGGCATTATGGGGTGTGGCACATTGTGTAATGGGCATAACAATGTGGCAGTCCTCATCGCTGAAATGATTGGTTTGTTAAAGTGTGCATGTCCTGTTTTTACAACATAAGTGTTCCATCTTGCGCCTCTTTTCTCTGTATTACTGGCTCTTTTAAGCATTTTTTGGCATAGTTTATAAAACTGCCATCCTGCCACTGCTGTGCCACTCCTAGATAGGCCATGTGTTTGTTCCACCCACTTCTGTCACTTAGCTAAGTCATCCAGCTACCTTGGTTCAACCTTTTGGCCTAAACTGGATAAAAACAATATTGTGAGCTGAGAGGTATTCATATACTGGAAATGAGTGCAGAATAATGCTACTGAGGTTACTAATGCTGCTTTCACATCGCAAAACCTGTTTTGGACCAGGTATTTTAAACGTTTTTTAAAAGGGGTCAGAGCAAGTTTAACCCCTTTCACACCGCATCTAAATACCTGGTATAAAGCAGGTTTGCGGTGTGAAAGCGATAGTGAAAACTGTAAATTCTGGGCAGCTTTGCACCCCGCCCTCTCCTTGTTAACATTAGGGCCCCCGGGCTTACTCACTGTGGGCACCCCCACCCATGAATCAGTGTGGCGGAGAGGACCCCCGGGCAGCCTCTTCCTCCCCCCCGGACACCTGGTCCTGGGCAGCCTCGCCCCCCCCCCCCATCTATTTTGCGGGAGGACCTCTGGGCAGCGGCCTCTCTCCCCCCACAAATCCCCCCACCCCCCGGAGCCCGGACCGGCCACAGTGCTCTGAGGAGCACAGGACTGAATGATTGTAAGCCTGGGAGCAGGGCTCCCCCGTAACGTTCACCGCTGCTGGGTGCAGGACAGGAGCCGGCTATCTGCACACTGCAGCACTCCGTCTCCGGCGATACAGACTCTGGAGGTATGGACACGGGGGGGGGGGCATAATACTGTAGGAACCGTTTTTATGACTTAAAAAAAAAAATCCAGATCCAAAACCAAAACCAACAAGGATGGTTTGGCTAAATCAATCAAGATCCAAAACACGAAGGAGATCCAAAACCAAAAAACAACTCCCAAAAAATGGCCCGGTGCTCACCCCTAATCCATATATAATCATATGCTGATCTAGAAATATGAAAATGGGTGGCCCCAGATCCAACTCAACATGATGTAAAGACCCTTGTTCAGGTAAAAAATGGGCGTGGCCTCACAAAGGGGGGCATGGCATTACTGCTTCACGAGCCAATAGAAGCTCACGATCTGGCAGCCAATCAGGAGTGGCAAAGGTTTGAATAGCTCAAAGCAAAGCGAAATTTCAAAATAGCAGTGGCGCCATCTTCGGAATGTCCTGCTCTGAGTCTGATAGCTGGGCAGCGCACAGCTCTCTGCTGTCAGCGCTTTATAGATAGGCGGTATGTCTATTGGGTGGTGCGGTGCACCTCGGACCACCCCTTAGATTCAACTATGTATAAAATAGAGGTGATACTGTATAAATATAGAGAGACACAAGACAAAGCTGTTGCTGGTGCCCTACTGGTTTCACCTTTCTTACAGTAAAGTAGAAGATCAAATTATTGATGGGGAAACTACATACATTAGATTGTCCACTGGCATAAGGGAATTAATTCTAAATATGAAATCTTAGTAAGAGAGTTTATATTAAAAGTAAACACAGTTGATAAGATCATTAAACTAAGATCCCTCTGCCAGTAGAGTCCCCAAGCAAGTGAAGTGCAGACAGTAAACATGGCTCTAAATGAAAGCACAGGAAAAACAAAAAAAACTTGGTACACAATCTGTTTGAGGCTTAAGCTCCTTCTGCGCAATGTTGGCACTCAGGAGAACCGGTATTTTACCTTTACAGAGCCTGAGAAACTTAAGTCACTTGGGAGCTACTCTGTGTCCAGGGGAATAGGTGGTACTAGAGTCTCATTTAGGGGCTGATTTATCACCATCTACATACCAATGTACAGCCTGGTATCTGTACAGGGTGGTAATCGAGGAGCACGATTATTGATACTCGAAACTCAATGGATTTATAGATTGAACATACTTGTGCCTCTTTGCTTTAATGAACAGCTTGGCTTAATACATTGTCTATAATTCTTGAATAATTAGGTTGTACCAAATAGCTGTGTATTAATACAGTAGGTTCTGTGCTGCTTTATAAAATAGGCATACTGTATACAATATTTAACATCTTATCCACAATATCATTATACTTACTAAGTGTGTTAGTGGGATGGTGTTATAATGATAGTTTATAGGATGCTGTTTATGATAATGTTTATTTTCCCTGGGTATTATATGTAATCAGTAGCCCTTGGGTACAATTTATAGCCATTTGCAGTGGTAATGTACCCTTAATATTAATGCCAAATATTGGAACTTCAAATGCTATAATGTGTGTGGTTATAATGTTTTGTTTTTGTTTACCAAAGCACGCACTTACCCATCCGCAGACAGTAATGTAACACTGTGGGGGAAATTTTCGTAAGAGTAAGAAGAATCTTATTCGTATTCTTAATAAGAATGCATACAAATGCATAGGGCTGTTTTAGCCGTATGCAAATTCGTATTCTGGAGGAAGATTTACTAATCAGTCATATTTGACTTATTCTTATTTTCTGATGGTGTATCCATTTATATTTTAACCTATACGAATTAGTATTTTAAATACAAATTCATATTCTTAAATACAAATTTGTACCGGCTTCAGAGTCTAAAAAGAAAACAAAAAATAATAATAATTTAAAAAAAAAGTGTGGGGTCCCCCCAACGGCCGTAACTAGCCCCAGGCTCACATAGCCGGTTCTGGTTGCAAAAAATCAGGGAACAACAGACATAGGGTTCCCCTTATTTTTTACAACCAGCACCAGGCCCAAGTGCCGGTCCTGGTTCCCAAAATACGGGGGGGGGGGGGACACAAAATGTCTAGGGGTCCCCCATATATTAAGAACCAGCACCAGGCCCAACCAGCCAGCAGGGTAATGCCACAGCCGGGGGGGGAGACTTTTTATACAAGTCCCCCTGGCCAAACCATTAACCCCCTGATCAGTCAGCATGGGCAGGGGTCCTGGGGAAGTGGGGACCCACCAAAAGAAGGGGCTGTCCTCAATGCCCCTGGACGGTGGACATCGAGCTGATTACTTGTGTAAAAAATAGAAAAACCATTGGGTTTTGCTGTGGAACTATGAGTCCCAGCAAGCCAGGAACAAACACTGTGACTTGGATAACCACAAGTCCCAGCATGCGGCCCATTAATGGGGATGCTGAGACTGAGACACACTGACACACCAGAAAAAAAAAAGCTTTATTCCACATATATACTGATAATTACCTATCTTGATCCCGTAGATAGCCCTCCATCCATTGGTGGTCTGTTGTGGAAGAAATCCATGGGGGTACCTGTGTAAGTAAACCATACTTACCAGGGTCCTTTGGGGTAGATCACGTCCTCTTTGGAGCAGAACAAGTTCCGTGTGTGATTGTTCTTCCTCCACGGTCCACGCAGTGTTATCCAAGCCCCGTCCATAAAAAAAAAAATACAATATAAAAATAAATGTTACTGTTCTTTATTTATTTTTTGCTTTATACTGCACCCCAATAGTATACACCACAAGTTCCGTGTGTGATTGTTCCACATTCACGCATCTTTATACAAGCTGTGCATTAAAAATAATTAAAGTAAAAAAATAAATGTTTCTCTTCTTTATTCATTGTTTGTGTGTACTGCACCCATAGTATACTGTTGAAAACAACATTGTGAGCTGTAAAGTGGTCAAAATTGTCTGGAAAGGGCTGGAAATGAATGTAAATGAGGTTAATATTACTCTAGGGACAAAAAATGCAAAAAGTACGCGATTTGGGCATTTTTTGACCATTTTTAAAAAAAATCCAAATAATTGTATATTTTAATTGTGGCCACAATATGCTTGTGTAGTTAACTAATTGATATTTTTTTGTGTTATATAATTAAATTGGTAAACATCCTTTTTAATAGTACTCCCACCTAGCACAGTTTGGTACTGTATATATTTTTCAGTTGATAGGAAAAGCATACTTTAAAAAAAACCCACAAAAACAGTTAATAATAAAATACAATGTGGTTTTAGTTCTCAATTTAGGGATATTGCGAATGTTTTTAAAAATAATTGGAGGATTTTAAAACAGGATCCTATTATTGGTTACCAATTACATGAGAAACCTGGTTTTATAGATAAAAGGGCACAGTCAATTAAGAATAGTCTAGTAAAAAGTGCAATAGAAACCCCAAAGAGGAATTGTATCAGGAGTCCGGCTTTTTATAGATGTGACCTATGTAAAAGTTGTAATGTAGCTAATGGTACTAGTACAATTAAGGATTATAAAGTAAAGGGAGATACATATTGTATTAAAGATTTTATTACCTGCAATTCTAGAAATATTATGAATGTGATTGTAATTTATTTTATGTGTGAAAACCAACAGAAGCCTAAGTCAGATTAGCTAAACATGTGGGTAATATAGAGTGCAGAAACCCAAACGGTATAAGCACACTTCAAAGAAATGTATCATTTATTTCCCAAACATATATTAATGTTTTGTAGGATCGAACAGATTAATCCTACTTGGTGATCGAAATATATAGAAATACGATAAGCCAAGTCAGAAATTAAGTGGATCCAACTCCAGTCCTCGTGAGCTACCAACAGTTCATGTTTTCCAGCTCACCAAGCAGGTGCACAGGAGCAATCTTTACTCACTGGAAAATTACAAAGATCCACAGGTAGAGATAATTACTTAACCTGTGATCTGTGAGGAGACTTGGAAAATGTTAACTGTTGGTAGCTCTCGAGGACTGGAGTTTGCTACCACTGCTTTAGAGTCATCAAATAAGTGTCTCTGAATTGCGTGCACTGGAGAAATCATTCGATGGTCCCCGAACATGAATATAATGCCTGCAGTAGCAGTGCTTACATATAATTCCCATAATAACAGTGCCGCTCACACACATAATTCCCACGGTAGCAGCACCACTCGCACACATATAACGCCCACAGTAGTGGCGCCGCTCGCACACAATGCCCGGGGTAGCAGCACTGCTCTCACATATAACGCCCGCAGTAGCACCAGTGCTCGCCCACATAGCGCTTGCAGTAGCAGTGCAGCTCACACACATAAAACCCGCAATAGCAGCACCGATCACACACAACACCCACAGTAGCAGCGCTATTCTCACACATAATACTCACAAAAGCATCGTCGCTTGCATACATCCCTGTAATGCCTGCGGTATGAGCGCCAATCGTACACACATAACGCCCCCATTTCATTATTAAGCAATTCTAAGTCAAAGACTGGAGCGCCAGCAAAACACTCTTTATCTTGCCCTGCCATTACCTGAGCAATAATACTACCCTGTATATGCTTGGTTGGATGAAGGAGTAGCAGGAACCCATTCAAGCCTAACATCCACCTAAGACATTGGATAAGGAGTTGGTATGCACCTGACTCAAGTGCAGTGGAGAATGATTTCTGTGTTGTGCAAGGTTCTCAAACCATTCAAATTTGCCACACGTGAAGTTAGTTCAGACAGAGAGGGGTGAATTTACTGGGTATGGGTCATTGGGTCGACCACCTGTGGGCTAAAAAAAAAGAGAAAAACCCATATCGACCTTTTGACTGTCGACCTTTTGACTGTCAATCTAATGCTAGTGTTGGCCTTCCAACCATGTCATCCTTCAGCATGTTGACCTATTTCAGGTGTCAACATAAGCCATGTTGACCTTTGGTGGTTGACCCAATGAATATCGACCTTTTGTGTGTCGACCCAACAACTATATACCAAATTTACTAAGGAGATCTATTTCAGACGGGATGTTGCTATGGGAAACCAATCAGATTCTATCTAGTATCTACTAGAACAGGGGTAGCCAACTCCAGTCCTCGAGAGTTACCAACAGTTAACATTGTCCATGTCTCCTCACAGAATCACAAGTGAAGTATTTAGCTCCACCAGTGGATCATTTAAAAAAATGTCAGTCAGTAATGAGTGCAGCTGTGTATCTGTGAGGTGAACTGGAAAATGTGCACTGTTGGTAGCTCTCGAGGACTAGAGTTGGTTACCCCTGTTCTAGAAGGTAATATATAAATATGATTCTGATTCTGATTGGTAGTCCATAGCAACACCCCATGTGAAACAGAACTCCCATCTTAGTAAATATCCCCTTGATTCAGGTCAGTCCCCCTCCTCAGGCTTTTGCAAAATCAGCTGGAGAAACTGAAGCTGAAACAGAGAGGCTATTTTTAGAGCAAGTGGAATGCAACACGGCAACATCTCCTCCATCATTCTCTCCGGCAACTGCAGCTGCGAGAAAAAAACTAAATTTTTCCAACATACCTGCTTGCTGTGATGCAGCGCAGTCAGGAACAAATTTTGGCATCTGGACTGGACTGAAGGAGCTGACTACAATTACTGACATGTCTACTGTCACTGCACATGATGCTGTTGCCATTGAAAGAATGGTCAACGATTATTTGAGTGATAGCATCCAAATAGGCATGACAAACATATTGGCAGGAAAAAAAATAGACAATTTGGAGGCCGTTGCTTAAACTGGCTTTGATTTAATTAAGTTTCCCACCTTGTAGTCAGTGACATAACTAGGACTCCTCACGGTGGCGGGGGGAGCTGTCGCCACCAGGGCGCAGGGTCACAGAGCCTTAGTTACGCCTAGTTAGGCAACAATCTTCCTGTCTGAGCTGCAGCAGCGCAGCCAAGACCTCTCTGCCTCTGGCTGTCTATGTGTGAGCGCTCAGTGACCCACCCAAAGACTTGGCCACCTTGCCAGCTGCCTTTCTACTGTGTACACCAGGAGATAAAATTACTACATGGACTCGACAAGTGTGGTATCATGACCCCCGGCTCCCAGCCGCTGCCGCGCTGTCCCTCACATGATGGATACTGATGAACACCGCAACCCCCACTTTCCACCACCACCCCATGGGAATTGACTAATAATCACTGAGAAGGGGCGTCACAGTGATGTCATTGCACCCACCCATGCGCTGTTTATCTTCTCCCAGGCCCACTATACTGAGCTGCCTGGGCCAGTGGAGAAGGAGGGAGGGATGCAGTGCAGTGAGGAGAGTGCTGCCTGACCAGCTTCAAGGAGATAGAGGTTAGTCGATGCAGGTTAGTAATGATTATGCACCCCCCACCTGCTGTGTATTTGTCAACTGGGCCCCTGGTTGCTTTGTCTGATGTAGGCATATATGGAGCTGACTGAATATGTGCAATATGGGGCCATGAGGGATGCTGGGTATTTGCATGCTAGGGGGGTGAGGGTATGTGACAGGCTGTCTTGGTATGTGCAATACTGTGTGTTGGGGAAATGAGGCTGGCATAATTTGCAATGGGCATTACGGTGTGCTGCTTTTAGTGTAATAGGCATTATGGTGTGTGGTGTAATGGGCATTATGGGGTGTGGCACATTGTGTAATGGGCATAACAATGTGGCAGTCCCCATCGCTGAAATGATTGGTTTGTTAAAGTGTGCATGTCCTGTTTTTACAACATAAGTGTTCCATCTTGCGCCTCTTTTCTCTGTATTACTGGCTCTTTTAAGCATTTTTTGGCATAGTTTATAAAACTGCCATCCTGCCACTGCTGTGCCACTCCTAGATAGGCCATTTGTTTGTTCCACCCACTTCTGTCACTTAGCTAAGTCATCCAGCTACCTTGGTTCAACCTTTTGGCCTAAACTGGATACTAATACTGTAGGAACAGTTTTTATGACTTAAAAAAAAAAAAATCCAGATCCAAAACCAAAACCAACAAGGATGGTTTGGCTAAATCAATCAAGATCCAAAACACGAAGGAGATCCAAAACCAAAAAAACAACTCCCAAAAAATGGCCCAGTGCTCACCCCTAATCCATATATAATCATATGCTAATCTAGAAATATGAAAATGGGTGGCCCCAGATCCAACTCAACATGATGTAAAGACCCTTGTTCAGGTAAAAAAAATGGGCGTGGCCTCACAAAGGGGGGCATGGCATTACTGCTTCACGAGCCAATAGAAGCTCACGATCTGGCAGCCAATCAGGAGTGGCAAAGGTTTGAATAGCTCAAAGCAAAGCGAAATTTCAAAATAGCAGTGGCGCCATCTTCGGACTGTCCTGCTCTGAGTCTGATAGCTGGGCAGCGCACAGCTCTCTGCTGTCAGCGGTTTATAGATAGGCGGTATGTCTAATGGGTGGTCCGGTGCACCTCGGACCACCCCTTAGATTCAACTATGTATAAAATAGAGGTGATAATGTATAAATATAGAGAGACACAAGACAAAGCTGTTGCTGGTGCACTACTGGTTTCACCTTTCTTGCAGTAAAGTAGAAGATCAAATTATTGATGGGGAAACTACATACATTAGATTGTCCACTGGCATAAGGGAATTAATTCTAAATATGAAATCTTAGTAAGAGAGTTTATATTAAAAGTAAACACAGTTGATAAGATCATTAAACTAAGATCCCTCTGCCAGTACTGTCACCAAGCACGTGTAGTGCAGACAGTAAACATGGCTCTAAATGAAAGCACAGGAAAAACAAAAAAAACTTGGTACACAATCTGTTTGAGGCTTAAGCTCCTTCTGCGCAATGTTGGCACTCAGGAGAACCGGTATTTTACCTTTACAGAGCCTGAGAAACTTAAGTCACTTGGGAGCTACTATGTGTCCAGGGGAATAGATGGTACTAGAGTCTCATTTATGGGCTGATTTATCACCATCTACATACCAATGTACAGCCTGGTATCTGTACAGGGTGGTAATCGAGGAGCACGATTATTGATACTCGAAACTCAATGGATTTATAGATTGAACATACTTGTGCCTCTTTGCTTTAATGAACAGCTTGGCTTAATACATTGTCTATAATTCTTGAATAATTAGGTTGTACCAAATAGCTGTGTATTAATACAGTAGGTTCTGTGCTGCTTTATAAAATAGGCATACTGTATACAATATTTAACATCTTATCCGCAATAGGGCATTATACTTACTAAGTGTGTTAGTGGGATGGTGTTATAATGATAGTTTATAGGATGCTGTTTATGATGATATTTATTTTCCCTGGGTATTATATGTAATCAGTAGCCTTTGGGTACAATTTAAAGCCATTATGCAGTGGTAATGTACCCTTAATATTAATGCCAAATATTGGAACTTCAAATGCTATATTGTGTGTGGTTATAATGTTTTTTTTTTGTTTCCCAAAGCACGCACTTACCTAACCGCAGACAGTAATGTAACACTGTGGGGGAATTTTCGTAAGGGTAAGAAGAATCGTATTCATATTCTTAAAAAGAATGCATACAAATGCATACGGCTGTTTTAGCCGTATGCAAATTCGTATTCTGGAGGAAGATTTACTAATCAGTCATATTTGACTTATTCTTATTTTCTGATGGTGTATCCATTTATATTTTGACCTATACGAATTAGTATTTTAAACACAAATTCATATTCTTAAATACAAATTTGTACCGGCTTCAGAGTGTAAAAAGAAAACAAAACATAATAATAATAAAAAAAAAAGTGTGGGGTCCCCCCAACGGTCGTAACTAGCCCCAGGCTCACATAGCCTGACATACTGACATAGGGTTCCCCTTATTTTTTACAACGGGAACCAGGCCCAAGGGCTGGTCCTGGTTCCCAAAATACGGGGGGGGGGGGGAATGTCTAGGGGTCCCCCATATATTAAGAACCAGCACCAGGCCCAACCAGCCAGCAGGGTAATGCCACAGCCGGGGGGAGAATTTTTATACAAGTCCCCCTGGCCAAACCATTTACCCCCTGACCAGTCAGCATGGGCAGGGGTCCTTGGGAAGTGGGGACCCACCAAAAGAAGGGGCTGTCCTCAATGCCCCTGGACGGTGGACATCGAGCTGATTACTTGTGTAAAAAATAGAAAAACCATTGGGTTTTGCTGTGGAACTATGAGTCCCAGCAAGCCAGGAACAAATACTGTGACTTGGATAACCACAAGTCCCAGCATGCGGCCCATTAATGGGGATGCTGAGACTCTTAGTTCCACAGCAAAACCAAAAGTTAAATAAAATCACACTGACACACCAGAAAAAAAAGCTTTATTTCACATACATACAGATAATTACCTATCTTGATCCCGTAGATAGCCCTCCATCCATTGGTGGTCTGTTGTTGAAGAAACCATGGGGGTACCTGTGTAAGTAAACCATACTTACCAGGGTCCTCCGGGGTAGATCACGTCCTCTTCAGAGCAGAACAAGTTCCGTGTGTGATTGTTCTGCCTCCACGGTCCACGCAGTGTTATCCAAGCCCCGTCCATAAAAAAAAAAAATACAATATAAAAGTAAATTTTGCTGTTCTTTATTTTTTTTGCTTTATACTGCACCCCAATAGTATACACCACAAGTTCCGTGTGTGACTGTTCAACATTCACGCATCTTTATACAAGCTGTGCATTAAAAATAATAATAGTAAAAAAAAAAATCAATTTTTCTCTTCTTTATTCATTAATTGTGTGTACTGCACCCATAGTATACTGTTGAAAACAACATGTTGAGCTGTAAAGTGGTCAAAATTGTCTGGAAAGGGCTGGAAATGAATGTAAATGAGGTTAATATTACTCTATGGACAAAAAAATTCAAAAAGTACGCCATTTGGGCATTTTTTGACCATGTTTGAAAAAAATGCAAATAATTGTATATTTTAATTGTGGCCACAATATGCTTGTGTAGTTAACTAATTGATATTTTTTTGTGTTATATAATTAAATTGGTAAACATCCTTTTTAATAGTACTTCCACCTAGCACAGTTTGGTACTGTATATATTTTTCAGTTGATAGGAAAAGCATACTTAAAAAAACAACAACACAAAAACAGTTAATAATACAATGTGGTTTTAGTTCTCAATTTAGGGATATTGAGAATGTTTTTAAAAATAATTGGAGGATTTTAAAACAGGATCCTATTATTGGTTATCAATTACATGAGAAACCTGGTTTTATAGATAAAAGGGCACAGTCAATTAAGAATAGACTAGTAAAAAGTGCAATAGAAACCCCAAAGAGGAATTGTATCAGGAGTACGGGTTTTTATAGATGTGACCTATGTAAAAGTTGTAATGTAGCTAATGGTACTAGTACAATTAAGGATTATAAAGTAAAGGGAGATACATATTGTATTAAAGATTTTATTACCTGCAATTCTAGAAATATTATGAATGTGATTGTAATTTATTTTATGTATGAAAACCAACAGAAGTTTAGTCAGATTAGCTAAACACATGGGTAATATAAAAAGAAGTGTAGAAACCTACACGGTATGAGCACACTTTAAAGAAATGTATAATTTATTTTCCAAACATATATTAATGTTTTGTGGGATCGAACAGATTAATCCTACTTGGTGATCGAAATATATAGAAATACGATAAGCCAAGTCAGAAATTAAGTGGATCCATAAGTTAAAAACGTTATGTCCTGCTGGGTTTAATGCTGACTTTGGGGTGTATTCAATGCAGTGGGCGAGCGGTGACAGGGAGCAGGACTTTCAGTATTCAATTCACCCCCCTCATACGCCAATTCCCCCTCGCTCCGTTTTTTGAGCGAGGGGGAATTGGTGTATGTAGCTGCAGAAACAGCGAGACTTGCGGCTAATTATAGTCAGTTTGCTGCATTAGCCGCGGGTCTCGCTGTTTAGGGGAATCACAGTACAGCAAGGATTTCCCCAGAACGTTGCATTGTGCGAGCGGCCGGCGTGGGGGTTAAACAGTGAGGATCGCTGGTTTTCTGCGATCCTCGCTGTTTAACCCCCTCGCCGGCCGCTCGCAGCAGCATTTAAAACCTGCCTTTAAATTAAAATGGTTTCTGTAGGTTTTACCTAGGAGTTATAATAGAAGTAGGCATGTGCACCGGCCACTTTTCACGTTTTGGGTTTTGGGTTCTGATTACCTTCAGGTTTTGGGTTCTAATGGGTTTTGCCAAAACACCCCCTAAAAGTTTTGTGTTTAGATTTTTGGGTTTTGGGTTCTGATTCTTTTTAAAAAAAGCATAAAAACGGCTAAAATCGCAGAATTTCGTTTTTGTTTTTGCTCCTACGCTATTATTAGCCTCAATAACATTCATTTCCACTTATTTCCAGTCTATTCTGAACACCTCACAATATTGTTTTAAGGCCAAAAGGTTGCACTGAAGTAGCTGGATAACTATGATAAGCGACACAAGTGTGCGGCACAAACACTAGACTGATATGGCACACTTAGCATCACCCCTGGACTGATACAGCACACTTAATAGCACCTCTGAACTGATATGGCACACTTGGCATCACCCCTGGACTGATATGGCACACAGCATCACCCCTGGACTGATACGGCACACTTAATAGCACTTGCCTGGGGAAAGGGGAAGAGGGAAATTTGTCTTTGCACTAGTATCACTGACAGTTACACAGAAAAGATTATTTTATGTGTATCAATATATAATTCCACAATAAAAGGATATATTGGATACTTCTGTATCTCTCAATGATGTAAGTGGAGGTGCTCCCCAGGGAGTGATGTAATGCAACAAAGAAGGAAAGAAAAGAACTCTCTCTTTTGTGGGGGCACAACTTGATTAGTTAAATGTTAACAAAAATTAGCTTTTATTAGGTTATTTATTAAAATATTGGGAGCCAACCTTGACGACAAAAAACATTTTTACACACATACATACAACACGTATCGCCTGTCAGAGAAACTGTGTCTCCTGGACAGGACAGAAGTAAAATTCTATCAAATGACAGTCGCAGTTACTGTGAGTGTCTATTTGGTGATTTCTGTGCTATGAGAGAAATAGATTACCCATAGAGACAGTACAATTATACATACATACATAAAACATACAGTATATCGTCTGTCGAGAGAAAATGTCTCTACTAGACAGATACTGTAAACAACTATATTGTAGCTATATATTTTTTTGCTACATGTCCTTGATTACAGGCTAGCGAAAATATACCTTTGTTGTGGTAGTAATCCCACTTATTTTGTATGTAACTAAGGCACTACAAATAGTAACACAGAGTCAAAAATTATGTAACAATGTTGCCCTGTTGTAGTCAGCCTAATGTCCTACCAATCTGCAGTCTTATTATTGCTGGTATTGCACCGAGATGCTGTAGGTGACAGCAATACCAGTCTACATAAATTCACAATTCTAAGAGAGTGTTGTGATGCACTCCTTCAGTCTGGTGTTTGCTGTCCTGTGGTTATTAATTTTCTGATACCAAAGCTGTCATATTCCTGCTAATTAACCTGATGGTGCAAGCAGAACAGTATATATCCAAATGTATAAACGACTGCTTATTTATGTAGTCGGACACTGCTGATAGTAGAGGGAATAGTATTTCTAGTTAACAAATTGAGTGCCTCAGAAAAATACAATATATATCTTAAACATCAGTGCAGTGTGTGGCTATTAATCCTAGGGCCACTTTTCTTACTGAGGGTACCATGGCATCACTCATTAAGATTAGATCAAGGGAAGGGGTACCATCCTGTACTACAGTGCAAATATATATGGTTGATTGATACATTTACATTCCTATAATTTCCTATAAGAAAATGTGTCAAAAATACATAAAAAATGCAGAGAAAAAATAAGGAGAAAAAGGGGTGAAAATCTCCTTTGAATCCGCTGCTACTGCTGCTGCTTGCGAGGAAATATACCTGTGCCTTTGTTGCAAGTGAGCGAGTGCATTTGGATTTCTAGCGCCCACAAAAGGAGTCAGAGGGCTTCTGCTGTTGGGGCTCTGTGTGACCACCCCCTGATTAACACTGGGTCATTGCAGGGAAATTATACACACATGAGTCCCAATGAGAGAGCCCAAGAAACATATAGATATAGATTATCAGGGGTAATGCCTCTTCCTGGCTACGGGTGCTGCTTTTTACCCATATACCTCAGGCATTGGTGGGAAAATGAGCGACCCCTGTCAGGGGAGGGAGAACCAAGAAAAGTGAGACTATAGTAAGCTACACTTAAGAGTCTGAAAATAGATTGAAGATATATAGCGTGATTTACCTTAATTAGTGCATTTTTTGTAACCATATGTAGGTGATATTTTTTAACACTGTAGGTACTAAAACAGGCATATACCAGTCTTGTGGAGTAAGTTCTGTGACAGGAAATTATGCCCCGGTCCCGTATCAATTAGTGCGCAATGTGCTCAAATCAAGTAATATATTGGGTAATGCAAAATTGCCCCTTAGATCAAGTAATATATTTTAATAATACAAAGCTGCCCCTCTGATAGTGAATTTGAATACTACTGGATCAAACTGTCTGACACATTATTAGTCGCCGTAGTTTAGGAGCATATATATCACACTACAAAGTACCAAGACAATGCTTTTCTTAAGACTATAGTCTAATACACTGAAAACATAAGGATGCTTCTGCACATTTGCACTTATGTACTATGGGTCTATAGACATTGTGTTGGTTATCAAATTCGATCAGATAGTGTACTTAGCTCAATCTCTGCAACCTGCAGGAGGGCTGTCTCGTATGTCTTGAGGGGCTCCCAGTCCACTCTAATCGGCTGTGGTCAGTCTTTTGGTAGATGGCATGTGTCGGGAGACAGTTAGCTTCCAATCTGCGGCTGTCAGGTATAAATTACCTCAGGTGGATACTGCCGGTGAGTTCAGCTTGGTATGTAATTACCATCCGGCTCTGGGAGAGAAGCGTCTCCTCATCCGACGCACTATGTGCAAAAAAGTGACAGTCAGTCTCCGCTAGGCTCCGGGGGGGGGGAGCAGTTTTGTCGGTTCCTGGTTCTATGTATGGAGTGCAGCTAGTATGTGCCGCTCCACGCGGCTGCTAGATCGGAAGTTCAGTCTCCGTCTGGCTACTAGCAGGGGGGCAGTTGCCGTTTTCCTTGCTTGAGGTCTAGAGCGCAACTGATGTATATCGCTCAGATGCGGCAGCTGGATGACAAGAGTTCCAGCTAGCGGGTGCCGCTCCCTGCGGCTGCAAGGTGGGAAGATCCGTCTCCGTCTCGCTTCTGGCAGGGGGGCAGTTGCCGTTGTTCTCACTTAAGTCTGGAGCGCAACTGGTGTGTGCCGCTCAGATGCGGCAGCTAAATGAAAGGGTTCAGACGGCCGTTTCGCTGTTGCTTCGTCAGTGTGGGAGTGTCCCACTGGTATTGAATATATTTGTTCTCTGGGCCAATAGGATAAGTTCCCTGTTAAAGGGCTGTGTATTGAGAGATAGCGCGCCAGGTAGATAGAGTGGATTTCTTCAATTAGCGCACCTGAGTGTAAGTTAGTGAGTAAAAAAGTTTTTTTATATATATTTATTTCTGTGTACCCTATTATTGATATGCATATAAATGAATCAATTTATAGGACACCTAAATGATCAATTTGCTGAGATATAATTGGAAGTGTTCTTGTACATATAGCATGGGTTTTTATATAATTGGAAAGAACAAAAACAAAAACGCATAATGACAGGAAGAGATCCTAAAGTGTTTATTTAGAATGCTGTTTGATTATTGCAAGTCCTAATGGTGCTCTCTGCTCCTCAATAAAAATAAAAATAAAAAAGACGTCTTGACACTATTTGACTGCATATCATGTTGTTTTATGTTAATATTTGAAAAATGAAAAAGTTGGTCACCGTGCATGGTGCATTCTGTCAAACAAGGAAATAATTGTCTCCTTGAAACATGTACATTGTACTCTGTGACCATTTCAATAAAATAAAAAAAAGAACCATTTGGCCCATCTAGTCTGCCCCTTTTTTTATCCTTCGGGTAATGTCAACCCTTTTTGATCCTTATTTCTTTGTAAGGATATTCATATGCCTATCCCAATCATTTTTAAATTGTTCTACTGTCTTAGCCTCTACCACCTCTGATGGGAGGCTATTCCACTTATCCATTACCCTCTCTGTGAAGTAATTTTTTCTAACAATTCCCCTGAACCTACCTCCCTCCAGTTTCAGTGCATGTCCTTGTGTTCTATTGCTTCTTTTCCTTTGATGAAAAAATTTCCCTCCTGTACTATGTTAAAACCCTTCATATATTTGATTATTTCTATCATGTCCCCCCTTTCCCTTCTCTGCTCCAAACTATACATGTTAAGATCTTTTAGTCCTTCCAGGTAAGTTTTGAGATGTAGGCCATGCACCATTTTAGTTGCCCTTCTTTGTACACTCTCTAATGCAGCGTTCGCCAACCCGTCGCTCGCGAGTGACGGGTAGCTCGCCGGGTGTTTTACAGTAGCTCGGGGCTGTCAGTGACCTCCTGCCGCGTAGCGGTTCCTTGCTTGGAGGCAGGAGGTCAGAAAGTGAGTTAATGCCGCGTTTCTGGACCTGATGGCGGCAGTGACCTCCTGCCGCGTAGCGCTTCCTCACTTGGTGGCAGTGACCTCCTGCACATGCAGCACTTTCTTATCGACGCCACAGCCTCTGCTCAACTCCGTTAGGTAATTTTTTTTAAAAAACTGTGTGTGCGCAAAGCACATACATTAGGGGTGACTCCAGCCTGCATTCTGTTTTCACTGCTTGAGGTATAATGGGCATCATGTGTATGGCATTTGTTTAATGAGTCATTAAACATATGCCACACAAATAATGCCCATGAAACATATGCCACACACCTTGATACTCATTAATTAATAATCATCAAGGTGTGTGGGGCAGCCACACACATGATGCCATCATGTGCCACACACATGATGTCACACACATGATGCCCATTATACAAATGCCCCACACCTTAATGCTCATTAATAATGAGCTTCACGCTGTGGGGCATTTGTATAATGGCATCATGTGTGTGACATCATGTGTGTGGCACATGATGGCATCATGTGTGTGGCATATTCCCCAGATACCTTGATGATTATTAATTAATGAGCATCAAGGTGTAGGGCATATGTATAATGGGCATCATTTGTGTGGCATATGTTTAATGGAGCATCACTGTGTGGCATATGTATAATGGAGCATCACACTGTGGGGCATTTGTATAACGGAGTATCACGTTGTTGGGCATATGTATAATGGGCAACGTGTGCGTGTGGCATATGTATAATGGAGCATCACGCTGTGGGGCATTTGTATAATGGAACTTAACATTGTGGGGCATATGTATAATGCAGCATCATGGTATGGCACATATAGATAATGGTGCATCACAGTGTGTGGGGCATATATATAATGGAGCTTAATGTGGGGCATATGTATAATGGAGCATCACGGTGTGGCATATGTATAATGGATATGGAGCATCACGGTGTGGCATATGTATAATGGAGTATCACGCTGTGGGGCATTTGTATAACTGAATATCACGTTGTTGGGCATATGTATAATGGGCATCGTGTGTGTGGCATATGTATAATGGAGCATCACGCTGTGGGGCATTTGTATAATGGAGCTTCACATTGTGGCATATGCATAATGGAGCATCACAGTGTGTGGGGCATATGTATAATGGTGCATCACAGTGTGTGGGGCATATGTATAATGGAGCATCACAGTGTGTGGGGCATATGTATAATGGAGCTTAATGTGGTGTATATGTATAATGGAGCATCAAGGTGTGGCATATGTATAATGGAAATGGAGCATCACTATTGAGGGCATATGTGTATCACACCCCCATTTTCCATGGCCGTACCCCATGTGGCTACAGCTCTTAGAGAGCTGACCATGCCCCCATAGCGGAAAAAATG
This sequence comes from Crinia signifera, assembly GCF_055691185.1. Taxonomy (NCBI): domain Eukaryota; kingdom Metazoa; phylum Chordata; class Amphibia; order Anura; family Myobatrachidae; genus Crinia; species Crinia signifera. Next base: position 128,223,102 of record NC_139224.1, read on the forward strand.
GGGGATGTAGCCTCGCAGGAGTTCCACGGTAGTAGCTGAACCCTCTAATTTTTGGTGCGTGCTTTCAGCACGCGCAGATGTCTCTTCTCCTCTGCCTACTGTGTTGGGAGGTATGTTTGTGACATATTGGACATTGCAGTGTGTGGCATATTGTGTCAGGGGCATTGCGGTTTGTGGCATTATGTGTAAAGGGCATTTTTTTGATATTATGCAAAAAATTTTACTTTAGTAGCTCTTCGGGCGGTTTATTTTGTCGCGAGTAGCTCCCGACCCAAAAAAGGTTGGAGACCACTGCTCTAATGTATTTACTGTATATCCTTCCGAAGATATGGTCTCCAGAACTGGACACAGTATTCCAGATGAGTCCGTACCAATGACCTATAAAGTGGCATTATTACTTTTTTCTGCTACTGATTCCTCTCCCTATGCAACCAAGCATCTGACTAGCCTTCTTCATTGCTTTGCTACATTGCTTTCCTGCCTTCAAGTCACTTGAAATATATCCATTTCCTCCTCAGCAGTTTCCATTATAGTACTCTTGATATTATATTGAGCTTTTGGGTTTTTGAGTCCCGAGTGAATAATTTTGCATTTTTTAGCATTAAACTGTAGCTGCCATGCTCTTGACCAATTCTCAAGTTTACAGTACCTAGATCATCAGTCATTTGATTTACCCCTCCTGGTGTGTCTACTCTGTTGCATATCTTTGTGTCATCTGCAAAACGGCATTCTTTCCCTTCAGTACCATTTGCAATGTCACTAACAAAGATATTAAAGAGCACTGGTCCAGACTTCCGGTTCCGGGTACATGGGGAGAACAGCTTAGCCCCGCAGCTCCGTCTGGACACCGGCAGAAATGTATATTTTACAAGGCTATCCAGCCTCCAAGAGCCGCTCAGCGACACCTGGGTACATACAGATGGCAGAGGATGGATAAATTAATCACCACTCAGCAGCCACCACGCTCCCAACAACAAATTGGGAAGCAGGTGAAGCGCAGTTCTGCTTCTGACATGGCGGCGTCCTCCGGAGACACCCCAGCTTCTAAGAAACAAGTCACTGCTGGACACGATGAGGACTTAAGCCTCCTGCAAAAGCATACCAGCCCTCTCACATATGACGACATAGTCGACGCCATGACAGCTACGATGGCGCCTCTGTTAGCAAAAGCAGTGAGTGATATCTCCCTTCAAATACAAATTCTAACCCTGCGTATGGACACCGCAGAAAATAGGATTGGAGCAATAACTCACAATCTAGTTAACTCACAATGTGAAATAAAAAGGCTTGAAAAAGAAAATGATTCCCTTTCAAACAAACTGGAGGAATTAGAAAATCCAGAATAAATAATATAAGAATAATAGGCCTTCCAGAAGCTATAAAAGGCCCAGCACTGGAAAAATTTGTGGTACAAACACTACCTCAGATTCCAGGCATCCAAAAAGAATGTAGTAATATGACAGTGGAGAGGGTGCATAGAATTGGCCCGACCCCCAGGCCTAATGACTCTCGCCCTAGAGTCACAATTTTTAAAAGCCTAAGTTACACACACAAGTTGGCCATCTGGAGAGCCTCCAGGAAGATGCCACTTATCAAGTGGGAAAGGAATAACTTAAGGCTATTCCAAGATTTTTCAGCATCAGTTACTAAGGCACATAGAGCCTTTTCCCCTGTCTGTGCCAGCCTGATAGATAAAAAGTGAAGTTGGCCTTACTCTATCCTGCAAAACTATGAGTCTTCCATAATGACAGTCATTATGATTTCGCTTCTCCATCTGAAGCATTAGATTTTCTCAGAGAAGGTTATGCCCAAGAAACTCAAAATATAGCCGACGCATATTGACCGTTTTAAAGTATATCTCTACTAACCTATCATTTACGGCCTCTCACAACAACACCCTATTTATAGGGAATCTTTTAGAAGTAACACAAGTTATAAACGGGTGAAAAACATGTTTATTGAAGATAAATATTGCAAATATTTATAATACTGTTTGGCTCGGTTAAGAATAACACTAATCGGACCCGGATAGAGTTAGGCTATGGATGTTTTAGATACCTAAGATAAGTGACTACAAAAGGGATGGGTTCCCTAATGAAACCATACCAGAAGTCATGTTTCACTGTAATACTTATTTACGTAGCGCCAAGCGCAGTTCTGTTTACGTCTTTATTTCTATGTTGTTTATTATGTATTTGTCTCCCCCTCCCTAGTGTCTCAAATTCCCCTAACGGTTATTCACTAATGAGCCACTGTGGTTCCAGCTTGGGAAATGATATATTCTTATATTTTGTGTTAAAAGTAAGCTATGGTAAATCTTAAAATTGGTTCGCTAAATGTAGGGGGTTTCAACTTTCCAATGAAGAGATGGGAGATATTGGTGTATTGTAATAAATTAAACCTAGATATCATCTGTATTCAAGAAGCCCACCTTGTCCCAGCGGAGTTGATGAAGCTCCAGTTGTTAGGACGGAAATTACTAGATAGTGCATCATTTACATCTAAGGCGAGAGATGTTGCTATTTTAATTAAAACAATTGATACCATGTGAGGTACTCAAATCGATCCCAGACCCTGGGGGTAGATTTACTATAACCCAAGCTCTAATACACTCCTCCAAACTAACTATATGCAATGTTTACGCACCCACAGTTTATAATAAGAATTTTTTCCAGAACCTGCTCCAAAACTTAACACCGCTTATGGATGGAGCCTTGGGGACCTTAATCTAATATCAGATGTGGGTCTAGATAGATCATCAAAAAAATCTCGTACAAGCTTATTACCAAAACTGGGAATCCCTCAGTGTGCCTCCCAATTAAAACTAGTAGATGTCTGGAGGGTTCTAAACTCTACAACTAAAGAATTTACATGTCTTTCTGTGGCTCACTGCACGTTTTCGAGAATAGATTACTTACTAATCTCTGAAACACTACTTACAAAAGTCACAGCCACGGAGATTGAACCTATTTCTGACTCCGATCATGCCCTATTATAATTTAAATTAAATTTATCTGAAGAAGTATCACAGACAACTCATTGGCGTTTCCCAAGTCACCTTCTTACATCATCTGAATTTAAAGACTATATTGTTGATAGACGGGAAGACTATAGTTCCAACACGCAACCTCAGATCCCTCTCTATACTGGCAAGTCGTGGTGGCCGTACTGAGAGGAGATATTTTATCCTATGTAGCGAAATTAAACAAAAAATACTCAAAATCTTACATGGAAATACAAAAAGACCTCTCTCAAGCATATTCACAATACCCACAAAGCCCCTCTCAATCAAATAGACAAAAATACCTATTATTAAAAACACATTTTAATGAATATCTAAATAATAGAGGTAAAAATACATGTATAATATAGAGTTTAGATATCATCGGTTTGGCAATAAATCAGGCAAGTTGCTTACCAACATGTTAAACGGTACTAGGCCCTCCGCCGTAGTACACCCTTTAAAACAAACTGATGGTTCATATATCATATCCAATAAACAAATCGCTGAGGTCATGAAAGAATTGTATTCACATTCTGAAAAAAACGCATTCAGCAGACAACCTTACACAAATAGACATCGAACAACTATATTCCAAAGTTTCCTTCCCTAAACTCACTTCAGACAAAGCAGAAAGGTTAACTACTCCAATAACCTCAGATGAGGTATCCCTCACAATAAAGTCATTAAAACAAGGTAAAGTCCCAGGCCCAGATGGTTTTGGAAGCAGCTTCTATAAACTCATGCTTCCCTATCTCTTAGACCCGTTAACCAAGGCCTTCAACCACATACTTCAAAATGACAACCTCCCTACATTTTAATGCAGCCTATATAAAAACATTACCTAAACCTGGAAGAGATTTGGCACTACTTATAGGACGATTTCACTATTGAACTCGGACCATAAGATACTGACAAAAATACTCACAGAAAGAATTAAATCCCTTATGCCCATAATTATACACCCGGATCAGATGGGCTTCATAACAGGTAGACAATCAGTCACAAATATCAGAAAAGTGATATCGGCTATACAGCACCTACAACACATCCCCAGGCTATATCCCCCGGGATTTCTCCTCACTTTAGACACAAAAAAGGCCTTTGACCTTGAGTTATGGTCCCATCTCTTTAAAACCATGGCAAGATTTGGCTTTCCCCCCGAATTTATATCTTACGTTAAATTAATAGGTACTTGTGTAATATCCGGGCGCCCGATTTTTTCATTGTATTGCATCGCATCGCATCGCATGCAATATAGTGGCATACAATTCATGCAATGCGATTTTTCATTGTAAAGTCACCCATGGGTGATTTCATACCGCCACTATCCAACTGCGCATGGAGTTGGCTTCGGGCTCGGTGCGCTCGCCACACTATATACATTCAACTCCATGTGTAGTTGGATAGTGGGGGTATGAAATCACCCATGGTTGACTATACAATTAAAGATCGGGTCTTTACAATGAAAAATCGCATCGCATGCCTTAAGTAGTGGCATACAATGAAAAAATCGGGCGCCCAGATAATACACAAGTACCAATTAATATACCACAACCCAGTCTCTCAAATTATTTGTAATGGACAGTCCTCTGAGTACTTTCCCTTGCAGAAGGGGCAATACAGGGCTGCCCATTATCTCCCCTCCTTTTCGCTATTGCGATTGAACCATTAGCAATTTTACTACATCAATCAAAAGACTTTCAAGGGATAAGAATTGCCCATTATGAGCTAAAAGAATGACTCTTTGCTGATGATATGATATTGTTTATCACGGAACCCCAAACCTCCATCCCCAATATCCTTGATTTAATAAACATTTTTCGGAAAGAGTCTGGTTACAAAATTAACCTGGATAAATCGGAATTACTAATATTAGGGAATAGCAAATTAGATATCTCCACAATCCCTATTATTACAAACTTTAAAATTGCCCACTCCCAGATAAAATATCTGGGTGTAAATATTACAAAGAAAACAGAACATCTGTATAAAGCAAACTTCTCTCACGTTATCACCAAACTGACCTCCCTTATAACAACATGGACCCCCTTACCGATTTCCCTACTAGGAAGGGCAGCGCTGGTTAAATCTATAATCTTCCCGAAGCTCTTTTACTTTATACAAATGCTACCCATATCAATTAATAACAAAGACCTAAATAGCCTTAACTCTATCATTTTTTTTTTTTTTGGAAAGGACATAGACCGTGAATTGTGCTCTCGAAACTCATGCTCCCTAGATCACAAGGTGGGCTCAGAATGACTGATTTTAAAACTTACACTAATTCAGTTTTCTTCAGATACTCCAGCGACTGGTTGTTGGAAAAATATGTATATACAGACTATAATTTAGATGTAGCAATCTTTGCGCCATATTCTCCCTCAGCCTTACAGTACTTCATATGAAAAAGTGCGACATACCTACAACTATTATGTCTAATGTCATATTTAAAGACACATATTTCAATTGGATAAACCTCCACAAGACATAGGTGCCGATTCCTTGGGTGCTCTGGGGCCTGAGCACCCACGGAAAATCGTAAGCACCCACCAGGCACAGCCAGCCCACCCATATTGATGCTCTCTGGCCGGCTCTGCGATGTGACGCACTGGCCCTCCCTCTCCCACGCCCTGTGCTGAACTCCACCTGAGACAATACAGTGCAGGGCGAGGGAGAGGGAGGGGGTAGCGCACCGCGGTGTGATGCCAGCGCGTCAGGCAGTTTCTCTCCGGGTCCCCCCTCCTCCCCTCCCATCAGTGTGAGCACCACAGTGCCGCCTCATCCTCCTTCTGACTTGCTAATCTGAGCAGCAGGAAGTCACATGTCCTGCACTCACTGCAATGGAGGAGCCCAGCAGAGAGAAGAGGACGGAGAGCAGCAGGCACACCACAGCAGGAGCACAGACTCAGTCAGCAGGGGCTCAGGTAAGTCCTGCTGAAGATGGAGGGGGTGTCAGTATTGTTTGCTGGGGGGGGGGTGTTTCAGTAATGTTTGCTGGGGATGTCAGTAATGTCTGCTGGGGGGGTTGTTAGTAATGATTGCTGGTGGATGTCAGTAATGTTTGCTGGGTTGTGTCAGTAATGTTTGCTGGGGGGGTGTCAGTAATGTCTGGAGTGGGGTTGTTAGTAATGTTTGATGGGGGATGTCAGTAATATTTGCTGGGGGGATGTCAGTAATGTTTGCTGGGGGGGTGTCAGTAATGTTTGCTGGGGGGTGTCAGTATTGTTTGCTGAGGGGGGGTGTCAGTAATGTCTGGGGGGGGGGTTGTCAGTAATGTTTGCTGTCAGGCCTAGGGGCGGCACATTTTAAGCTCAGCAGCAGGGAGCCATGCTGTGAGCTGTGAACACCGGCGCCGGGTGTTCAGTGTCGGGAGACTGCTCGGCAACACAGCCGCACGCAGCAACACAGCCGCACGTTACAGCCGCACGTAGCAGCAGCATAGCCGCACGCAATAGGAGCCGCACACGGAGGGAGAGAACGTCTGGGGAAGGCATCCCCTCTCTCCCCTCTCGGCTACTAAGCCACCCAGCACTCCGGCCACTTGTATACCAGCCGGGAGTGCACCACAGCCGCACGTAGCAGCAGCACAGCCGCATGCAGTAGGAGTCGCACAGAGACATCGAACAACTATATTCCAAAGTTTCCTTCCCTAAACTCACTTCAGACAAAGCAGAAAGGTTAACTACTCCAATAACCTCAGATGAGGTATCCCTCACAATAAAGTCATTAAAACAAGGTAAAGTCCCAGGCCCAGATGGTTTTGGAAGCAGCTTCTATAAACTCATGCTTCCCTATCTCTTAGACCCGTTAACCAAGGCCTTCAACCACATACTTCAAAATGACAACCTCCCTACATTTTAATGCAGCCTATATAAAAACATTACCTAAACCTGGAAGAGATTTGGCACTACTTATAGTCCGATTTAACTATTGAACTCGGACCATAAGATACTGACAAAAATACTCACAGAAAGAATTAAATCCCTTATGCCCATAATTATACACCCGGATCAGATGGGCTTCATAACAGGTAGACAATCAGTCACAAATATCAGAAAAGTGATATCGGCTATACAGCACCTACAACACATCCCCAGGCTATATCCCCGGGATTTCTCCTCACTTTAGACACAAAAAAGGCCTTTGACCTTGAGTTATGGTCCCATCTCTTTAAAACCATGGCAAGATTTGGCTTTCCCCCCGAATTTATATCTTACGTTAAATTAATAGGTACTTGTGTAATATCTGGGCGCCCGATTTTTTCATTGTATTGCATCGCATCGCATCGCATGCAATATAGTGGCATACAATTCATGCAATGCGATTTTTCATTGTAAAGTCACCCATGGGTGATTTCATACCGCCACTATCCAACTGCGCATGGAGTTGGCTTCGGGTTCGGTGCGCTCGCCACACTATATACATTCAACTCCATGTGTAGTTGGATAGTGGGGGTATGAAATCACCCATGGTTGACTATACAATTAAAGATCGGGTCTTTACAATGAAAAATCGCATCGCATGCCTTAAGTAGTGGCATACAATGAAAAAATCGGGTGCCCAGATAATACACAAGTACCAATTAATATACCACAACCCAGTCTCTCAAATTATTTGTAATGGACAGTCCTATGAGTATTTTCCCTTGCAGAAGGGGCAATACAGGGCTGCCCATTATCTCCCCTCTTTTTCACTATTGCGATTGAACCATTAGCAATTTTACTACGTCAATCAAAAGACTTTCAAGGGATAAGAATTGCCCATTATGAGCTAAAAGTATCACTCTTTGCTGATGATATGATATTGTTTATCACGGAACCCCAAACCTCCATCCCCAATATCCTTGATTTAATAAACATTTTTCGGAAAGAGTCTGGTTACAAAATTAAACTGGATAAATCGGAATTACTAATATTAGGGAATAGCAAATTAGATATCTCCACAATCCCTATTATTACAAACTTTAAAATTGCCCACTCCCAGATAAAATATCTGGGTGTAAATATTACAAAGAAAACAGAACATCTGTATAAAGCAAACTTCTCTCACGTTATCACCAAACTGACCTCCCTTATAACAACATGGACCCCCTTACCGATTTCCCTACTAGGAAGGGCAGCGCTGGTTAAATCTATAATCTTCCCGAAGCTCTTTTACTTTATACAAATGCTACCCATATCAATTAATAACAAAGACCTAAATAGCCTTAACTCTATCATTTCATTTTTTTTTTGGAAAGGACATAGACCGTGAATTGTGCTCTCGAAACTCATGCTCCCTAGATCACAAGGTGGGCTCAGAATGACTGATTTTAAAACTTACACTAATTCAGTTTTCTTCAGATACTCCAGCGACTGGTTGTTGGAAAAATATGTATATACAGACTATAATTTAGATGTAGCAATCTTTGAGCCATATTCTCCCTCAGCCTTACAGTACTTCATATGAAAAAGTGCGACATACCTACAACTATTATGTCTAATGTCATATTTAAGTACACATATTTCAATTGGATAAACCTCCACAAGACATAGGTGCCGATTCCTTGGGTGCTCCGGGGCCTGAGCACCCACAGAAAATCGTAAGCACCCACCAGGCCCGCCGCCCGTCAAACCAGCTGGTGGCTGATGCTCTCTGGCCGGCTCTGCGATGTGACGCACTGGCCCTCCCTCTCCCACGCCCTGAGCTGTACTCCTCCTGAGTCAATACAGTGCAGGGAGAGGGAGGGGGGGCACGGTGTGATGCCAGCACGTCAGGCAGTGTCTCTCCGGGTCCCCCCTCCTCCCTTCCCATCAGTGTGAGCACCACAGTGCCGCCTCATCCTCCCTCCAGCTTGCTGATCTGAGCAGCAGGAAGTCACATGTCCTGCACTCACTGCAATGGAGGAGCCCAACAGAGAGAAGAGGACGGAGAGCAGCAGGCACACCACAGCAGGAGCACAGACTCAGTCAGCAGGAACTCAGGTAAGTCCTGCTGAAGATGGAGGGGGTGTCAGTATTGGGGGGGGGGGTTCAGTAATGTTTGCTGGGGATGTCAGTAATGTTTTCTGGGGGATGACAGTAATGTTTGCTGGGGGGTGTCAGTAATGTTTGCTGGGGGGGTGTCAGTAATGTCTGCAGGGGGGTTGTTAGTAATGTTTGCTGGGGGATGTCAGTAATGTCGGGGGGGGGGGTTGTCAGTAATGTTTGCTGGGGGGGTGTCAGTATTGTTTGCTGAGGGGGGGTGTCAGTAATGTCTGGGGGGGTTGTCAGTAATGTTTGCTGTCAGGCCTAGGGGCGGCACATTTTAAGCTCAGCAGCAGGGAGCCATGCTGTGAGCTGTGAGACACTCACAGTCATGTCAGACTCAAGTGGTGACGTCTGTGGCAGAACTGCTGGCAGAGGCAGCATTGGAATCGAGCCTCCCTCCAGCGGCAGCAGCGTAGCGGAGTGGGCAGCGACGAGTGACGAGCAGTGTCACCGCCGACATGATTCATATCAGCGGCGCTTGTCATTCGCCGCTGCCCACTCAGCTTGGCCATGCTGCAGCTGCACATCTATGATTGTGGTCCCGCTGCCCGCTGCAGCGGCCCGGATCCGTAGGCTCTGCCAGTGGCTGTGCCTGTGACACATGTCACGACATGCAATGCGGCCGCTGGTGAGTAATTGGACGAGCGGGGCCAGGCATTTCTTATTAGACCCCATCTGAAGGGTAAGGGTCAGGCTGACTGCAAGGCACCGGCCTGCCCCAGGCGAGGGGGGGTGGGGCGCCCCGGTGCCTACGGGGGGGGGGGTGGGTTAGTGGTACCTGCGGCGCTGTGTGATCTGGTGGCGGGGTCCCTGCAGTGATGCGCGCTATCCGGCAGCCAGGCGGCGGCGCGGGAAGCGCTGATGGGTTTGAAAACTCGCCTCACGCTGATTAGCTGAATCTTAGCCAATCAGCATGCGGAATGTTTTCAAACCCAGCAGCGCTTCCCGCACCGCCGCCTGGCTGCCGAATAGCGTGCATCACTGCAGGGACCCCGCCGCCAGATCACACAGCGCCGCAGGACACCCCTGCAGCCTCCATGCGAGAGGCGAGGGGCGAAGTGCCGCCCTCCAGTGGCTGGCGCCCTAGGCAAATGCCTAGATTTGCCTAGTGGTGGCGCCGGCCCTGGCTGACTGTGATGGATGGAAGATAGGCGGAGCTGAGGAAGCAACACAGTGACCGTGTACTCAGAGGCTGTGCCTGTGCTGAGAGGCTGGACTGACTGACAAGGTGGGCATCAAGGAGAGGTGACTGGTGAGGAGAGGACTAACCTGCAGGGCAGACTCTGGTAAGATGGGAAGAGTGAATAACTGACAGAGGGGCCCGCTCAGGCTGCTGGTAATCATGGCTGCAGCCTGCTTCTCACTCACACAGATGTCTTCCTGTACAAGTGTGAGTGGAAGAAGTAGTTCCAAGCTGGGTCAATCAGCCCCAGTGGGTCCCTCTGTCAGTATTTGAGGTTTAAGAAGGTGGCATGGTTGTTTTTGTGCCCCCTCCCAGGGAACAGACTTACCTCCCCATCCACATGTGTGCCTCTGCTCCTACGATACATAGCCCTGGTTTGATAATGCCCCTATTATTTATTGTTGTTTTCCTTTAATCCCATATGCACACTTGGGGTGGAGGGGGGCTCATTGCACGCATCTGGGAGGGGGGGGACACACAAATGTTGTGCCTAGGGGCAGCCTGACCCCCAAATTCGCCCCGCTTTGCTGGAGTGGTGGGGGTGCGGTGTCAGTAGTGTTTTCTGGGGAGGGGTGTCAGTATTGTCTGGGTGGGGGGGGTTGTCTGTAATGTTTGCTGTGCACACATGGTTTGTGTAGCATTAAAGCCTGCTTTTAGGAGAGGGCAAAGGCCGAGTTTGGGTGGTACACAGTGGCGGATTCAGGGGGGGGCACCTGGGCACGTGCCCCCTGTCATTTCCTTTGTAGCTGAGGACCAGGGCTTTTCAACGAGCCCAGCCCCATGTCTCTAGCCCCCCGGGAACCAAAGATATCGCCTGGCAAAGCTGTAACGTTTTTTCCCTATAGGATAATATGGGACCCGGCAATTCCGACCCCCACCTAGTTCCGACGGCTGCCAGTTCCCTCTCTGGCATCACAGAAGCTTGTGGTTGATCTCATTCAATTCCAAATCGCTGGGTCAATATGATACCAGGCTGGTCCATATCGGTCAATCGGTTCCAGAGATATTGCATGTAAACCGATTTTTTTATTTTTGAAATGTAATTTCATGGCTGTTCATGTTCTTTGAGGGCAGATTACTCTGGAACCAAACGTTCCAGTTTCACTGGACCAAAATCATTCAAAGCCCGCTCAAAAGTTCTTCAATATAATACTTGTCTCATGTAAATGGGTCAGTTGGTTCCGAAGATATAGCCAGTTAAATGAGATAACTGGTTAAAGAGGGGGAGGGGTGGTTTTCTCTCCCCCTCACACCAGAAAATGCATGGACTAGGCTGGTGTAAAGGGGGCAAACCTGGGAATGCATTTTCTGGTGTGAAAGGGGTATTATTTCAAATAGGACCTGCAGTGCTCTGAATACAGCCAGGTTCTGCCACTGTCAGTGGCTATCACTTCTGCCTGGCGGCGGCTGTCCCCCATTTACCGCGAGCATGTATTCTCCCTTGGCAATCAGCATGTAATCCCACATGGCAACGAGCATGGAACCTCTGGCAATGAGCATGGAACCCTTGGCAATGAGCATGTAGATAAGCAGCACTTATGTAGCATAATTTTTAATAGGCATGATGGGGTTTGGCATAATACATAATGGACATAATGGCATGTAACTTAACGTGTAATGGACATTATGGTGTAAATGTTTAATGCGCGCCTTTGATGGACAATGTCCCTGTTTATGAAGCGTATTGGGAATTTTGGCTTAATCTGTGTGGCATTATGTGAATTCTGGCTCAATGCGTGTGGCATTATGTGAATTTTGGCTCAATCCATGTGGCATTATGTGAATTTTGGCTCAATCCGTGTGGCATTTTTTGAATTTGGCTCAATCTGTGTGGCATTATGTGAATTTTGACACAATCCATTTGGCATTATGTGAATTTTGTTCAATCCATTTTGCATTATGTGAATTTTGGCTCAATCCATGTGTTATTATGTGAATTTTGGCTCATTCCGTGTGGCATTATGTGAATTTTGGCTCAATCCATGTGGCATTATGTGAATTTTGGCTCATTCCATTTGGCATCATATGTAATGGGCAAGTATAGTGGGGTCTAGTATTTTGTTGCATAATGTGTAGAAGTTGTATATGGTGTTGTACACTACACTCAAGGACACGCCCCTTGTTGAGTGGCCACACCCCTTTTCCGGAGCGTGCATTCGGCGCGCGCACAACTGCGTCCTTCAATTTTGTCGCCATGGGGAGCCTGCGTACTTTAAATGCCAGGGCCTATTTTTAATCCCATTCCCACCCTCTCTCTGCCGCTCTCTTAGCATGTACACTGGCATTACTAACACCGCCCCTCCCCTACCTAAACCTTCTTTTATCATGGTGCCCCCCCTGTCATTTTATCCTGGATCCGCCCCTGGTGGCACAGAATGTCAGTAGCGCTGGACACAGCCCTGTGACTTGTGTTCATGCCTCTTCTCATGAATGTGCTGTTTTCCCAATTCCCAGCCTGGAGGGTTGGAAGGTATTTTTTTAGCACCAGAGATTTCTAAGTGGCCAAATGTTTGTTACCTGCATCTACAGAGAATTTCATAAAATTAGGCCATAGGGAAGCTCACACTAAGCTTCAAAATTAATATTAAAGGACTTTAATATTAATAATATAGCTATAAAGCTCCACAGCTTTATAGCTATATTATTAATATTAAAGTCCTTCATTGGTTCACAGCCCATATATATTTATTTTATATGACTGGTACTGAATTCTTAAATAAAAAAAATGTTATTATTTTGTGGCCACGCCCATTCCCTGTGAAGACACTCCCCTATATTTTTGGCTTGAGCACCCACCAGCACAAACATAAATCGGCATCAATGCTCCTAGATACATTTGAGGGAAACTAAATATTAACTACCCCCCATTTTTTTTCTGGGAATAAACCCCAATATTCAATAGTAAATTGTTCCCTTCCATGGCCTTGGGAGGGTAAGCAGGGTGATATGCAGTGAGGAGGTAGCTGATGCAGGATGGTGTAGAGTGAGGACAGTAGTGCACTTGCCAGGCAGTACGTTTCCAGAGAAAAGCTCTGCGCTGCAGCTCTCACTACTTCAAGCCAGGTCAGCTTCTCTAAATAGCAGTAATCTGCGTGCACATATGTAACCAATGGCAGCTCTTAATTGCATCAGGCTATCTAGATCATCTGGATCCTTTGCTTCATTTTTAATATACTGTACATATTTCCAACTCATTGCTTTGGATCTGTAACGAATGACAATACACAGTGCACTAACTTGCAAGAAATTTATTGATTAAAGAAATCACTCAGGAAATAAAGCAAAAATCAAGACTTCTCAGACACTTGGGCGATCCAATGAGAATGAGAGTGTCAGAAGATTATTAATATTGGTTTGCAATGATTCGGAATCAGTTTTCTCCTTGGAAGCAGATGTGCTTCAGATTGAATCCAGTGACTCTGCAAAATAACAGAACAATGTAAATACATTTATACACACAGGGGATTATTTTAGATTTGGGTGGGGTGTGTTCAAACTGAAATCTAAATTGCAGTGTAATAATAAAGCGGCCAGTATTTACTATGCACAGAAATAAAATAACTCACCCAAATCTACCTCTAAATCTCTGTCCATGTTACATCTGCCCCAATTATGTGAATTTGAGAAAAAAGTAACTTTGTGATCAGGTATAAATAACCCCCATAGAACCTTGTCCGTAGAATAAATGCACCAGGGGCACTTTAAAAGATGATGTGCAGCCTCCTCTGTTCGGACCCTCTCTGCTGACCGCAGTGCCGCGCCACCTAGAGCAATAGAGTCTGAGCATGCGCAGACCTCCAGAATAATGGCGCTGTGTACATTTTTCAGCAATACTGGCAGTGCTGTGGCCTTCATCACGAGACTCCAGAGGGTAAGTATTAAAAAATGGGTGCAGTTTGGGTACCCTGGGAGCCAAGGGCCTGTGTGCAGAGTGCACATTGCACCCATTATAAATATGCCACTATTTACCACATAAAATGTGATGAACACAAACTAGATATTTAATGAAAACAGCTTACAGTAGCTTTCTATATATATTTAACTGCATTGATGGACTGATTCAGACCTGACTGCTTATTAGAGATGTCACAAATTGAGATATTATAGAACGCTGCACTTGTGTACTGCTAACATCATGTATGTGCAAGGGGAATTAGTGACTGAAGACGCATATGGATTTATACACAAGGAGCCGCAGAATAATTGACTGACAGAGTTTGGGGGTAAATGGATTGTCATTAGCAATCTCTTCGCAATTCTCTCACAATATAGCAAATGGCATTTTCTCTTTCTGTCTGGGGGCAGCTTAGGGTCAGGCCTTTCATTTCCTACTGTAACTGTGGCTGTAATAGAAACAGATATTCACACTCCCAGGATGCAATGCATCACTTGGCCCAGTCCCCTTTGCACGTAGCTCTGCTACAGTTGTAATTCTTTCCTTTGATCAGTGCAACATTTTGCTAATTCTGTAACTAAAAGTGGGAATGGCTTTTATGGCATTAAACAGAATCATGTGAGAAAACTACCAATCTGTGCCTGGTTGGATTATTTTGGTGCACCTGCAGATTATATCTAGTCATGGCTGCTCAGAAGAGTAAAACCCCATACACAGGGAGCGACCCAGCTTTTTGTGCTGAGCGACGTGCTGCAGCAAAACGCTCAGCACATAGCGGGACACCAACTCAACACACTGTGATGTTGTGTGCTGAGCATTTATGCTGAGCGGGGCTCTGCCTATTGTATTATTGCTATACACAGAGTGTTCCATACTCATATGACATCAGCCGCCCGCCCCTGGCACACAGTGCCATTTACATGGGAACGCCTAGTGTTTGCATGGGAAAGCCCATGAAATGCTGGGTGTTCCCATGTCTGGAAAACATGCACTGTTGGGGGTCCTTGAGGAAGAAGGTTAGGAACCACTGATCTAGTGTGTACCCAGCTTAGGTGCTTTGCAGGTAGAGGTGTACAGTACTTGCTCTTGTAAGATGTATGTGCAGGACTGCAAGTATGTCAGTGTTATAAATGGAGCCCTACTCTGTGCCTCAGCAGCAGGTCAGAGGTGTCTGGGCTATTGGTGTATTATAACAGGATGAATAAACTCCTGGAAAAAACAAAACTTTATAATCTATTATCTATATTATAGCATTATTGTTTTTTTTTTACTTTGTTTCACTTTTTACGAATTATAATGGACGTATTTATCATAAAAGGCCTTCTTCCCAGCAAATCGGGCATTTCACTTGGCAATTTGGGAATTGACATACATAACATAACACAAAAGGGTTAGTATCAGTGATAGCATTGTTTTTGCTGGAAATAACCCACATTTGCATGGGGAAGCCTATGTAACACATATTTATACCTGTTCTGTTGTCATCAGATCAGATTGTCTAGAACATAATAATATTTTTGGTACTTGTTTCCTAGCAGGGCGCCCAGTTTCCTGACGTACGCAAACGTAGTGAAATCGCATCACATTATGTTATAGTAGCATGCAATGCAATTTTCCCATTCCCGCTCCTGTTATTCCCGCCCCCTGTCAGATCCTCTCAAATCATTCTGAGGTGATATTCTGACAGAAGTAGAAGCGTCCCTCAGAGCTGCTGGTGATTTATCGAAAGTTAATGAGATGGCTGCATCTATGACTATGTTTACGCTGCCTCAGACGGAGGAGGAGGCTATCGCCTTTTTTCAAGGATACAATCTCATTCCGGTGGCGCAGAATTGCGCGAATGGCCACGTAATGCACCTTTCTATGAAGGAATGCATGTTGCCCTGCCATGTTAAAGCGTGCCGGCTTAAGGTGAGCCTCAGAGCGGCCTCCTGGTTTCCAGGGTGCCGCTTATCATTTGTCACCTTGGTGCGCTTTATATATTCATGGGCCCAGGAGCTGACATCTATTGAGTACTGTCAGCAACAGCTGGACATATCCAAATAGACCGCTATTTTTTACAACAGATGGATGCGGGAGGCGTGTACGATGGACCTCATGGCGCAGCTACAGCGCCGTATTGGCGGTCCAGGCCACATCGTGGAGGTCGATGAGAGCATGTTTGTAAGAAGAAAGAGTATTGTCGGCCGGATGTTCCCGTAGCAGTGGGTTTTGGGGGGAATTTGAGGAGAAACGGGACAGTGTTTCCTCACCATGGTGCCCAGACGCGATGCCAGCACTTTGATGGCGGCTATTCTTGAGAATGTAGAGCCAGGCACCAGGATTTACAGTGACTGCTGGAGGGCGTACAGCACTGAACAGCTGGAACTTGCAGGGTATCAGCACGCCCAAGTAAATCACAGGTTCAATTTTATAGATCCGTCCACAGGGGTGCATACCCAGAATGTGGAAAGAATGTGGGGCGCATGCAAATGGCGCAATAAGCGCCAAAGAGGTACAGCCCGCCACATGCTCCATTCCTATCTCCAGGAGTTCCTGTGGAGAAAGACATTTGGTGGGGATAACCGATTTGAGCGAATCCTGGGAGCACTTACCCTCCTTCCCAAGGATGATTAAGTGATTTGCTAATAATGAATGTTTTACTGTGATTCATTGTTATTAATTAATGTTTTACTGTTTTTAATTGATTAATTGTTGTTGTTATTATTATTATTATCTTTATGCTTTTTAAATTATTTAAGTAAATTTACAGTTCTTAGTTAACACATGTCATCATTACTGTGTCAGCTGTATGATTTTGCAAGTGTGAATGTGTTCCTAAAACACCACCACTATACACGCCACCCCGAATCGTGGCGAGCGGCGGCGGAATGCGTTAAATGTGTACTGGGCACCCTGCCAGGAAACAATTACCATATTTTCTTACTCTGTCTCTAAGCTGGTGTGTACATGACCACACATTCTGGTCAGCCATTACTGTAAGCTAACCCCTCTCATTGTGGGCCAGTCTGTCAGGACAGCAGAGTGTTGCCCAACTGCCCTGCTGGTGTGTTCTGGTTACATTGCATTGAGGAAAGAAAAGATCTGTATGACCGCAATAGTGCTCTATTATATAATAACCTGTTCCCAGATGTGTGATTACCCCAGCAGTAATGGAAAATGTTTATACTGTATATCTATCTCATTAAATATATTACCATCTGTTAACTCACTTACCATATATTAAGCATTAGAAGCTCAATTATCAAGGCGAACAAACTTTTCAATAAGTGCGTTAACTTGCCTATTAACTGCACCACGGGCATAACTCAACTTGAATGAAATAAATAAAATAGTATTATAAGCAATTTACTAAAAAGTGAACAATTGTATGTCAGTGTTTTGGGATTTTTTCAGGCTACATAGAGAGTCTACATTCCAATTTTTGGTACTTGTTTCCTAGCACGGCCACAATCGGGGGTAATCGTGTACCTTAACTTAAGGTACACGATTACCCCCGATGGACCCGATTTGAAATCAGGTCCATTTTGCCGGCAAAGGCAAAATCGGGTCCATCGCGCCGGTCGGGTGCATTAACATGGCACGTGACGCGACCGACGCGATGCACCCGATTTTCCCATAGGGTTCAATGTTAAAATATTTTTAACATTGTAATCGCGTTCATCGCGTCGGTCTTGTGCCATTATAATGGCACAAGATGCGATGGACGCGATTAAGCACTTTTTACATAGCTAACAATGGGAAATGGGCCAATGTGGCCCATTTCTCATTGTATATGCCCCCCCATTGTGAACGTCACCCCACGATTGACGCCAACCCGAAGCGTGGCAAGCTCGTGAGGGGCGGCGGTACACGTCCTCCGACCTTTTCATACCCCTACTATCCACGTCGGCGTGGAGTTGAGAATATAAAGTGTGGCGAGTGCAGCGAGCCCCGCGTGGGGACGCGTATACCTGTGAAGTTATACGCGTCCCCTCGCGGGGCTAGCTGCGCTCGCCATGCTTCGGGCTCGGTGGCTCGCTGTGCTCGACACACTTTATATTCCAATGTAAAATAGGGTCCCAGGGACCCTATTCACATTTCAATCAATGTAAAAATCGGGACCATCGCGTCGGTTGCATCGCACATCGGTGTGGCCGTGCTAGGTTTAATGTAATTTCTTGGATTTCTTTTAAATTAATAACTTAAGGTCAAGGACAACTAATAATTGGGAAGAAGAATACCTTTAGCTGCACTACAATCCCAGTCTACCGAGTAGGTAACGTGTTACAGTCTCTTGTTGTATCCAACCACTGGACACTGGTGCATGCAACCAGAACTACATGATAACCAGCAGCCGGCTAAGAAGATGCAGCAATGAAATGACCCCTAAATAATTAGATTAATGTGCAGCCAACACCATAGGGGGATGTGTTCTCTGATGGCAGCTAAGTATACATCATGTAGACACAGATCTAGGCTTACATATAGGGATGCATTAGTCACTTTTCTGAAATAATTCTGAGTAATTAACATTTCACAACTTTTCTGGACATTTTATAAACCATTTTACATTAGTATTTATTTGTCAGAGATTTCTGTCTGTAGACTATGTACTGCTACTCACATTGTTGGCAGGATTTAATAGTGTCTGAGTTCACCGGAGGTATGGGATGCTACCGAATGTGGATCTTTTTTTTTTACAGCAGCAATCATTAGCCAGGCATCCCGACCCTCCAGGGAAATCAGACGGTATTATATACTTTTATTTTGATATATATATATATATATATATATATATCTTTATATGGTGGACTGGCAATCCAAGTTTTGTTAAGATTAACTTGCACTGGTGCCCTTACAGCTTTTTGGAAGCCAGCTATACAGGAACAAGGGTGCGGCACTCATAGCATCAAAAAGAACAGTACAGTGATATAATATTATGACACTGTACTGTCGTTTTTGATGCTATGAGACCTGAGTGCCGCACCCTTGTTCCTATGGGGCCCGACATGAGCACTTGATGTCTATAAACATTAAACATCTTAAAGAATGACATCCAATGCTGTATTTATTTATTCATTTTTATTCTATATATATTATGTTATGCCCGTAGGGCAATTTTTATTAAATATTTGTCTTTATAATTGTGCATTGCAATAGCGCACTCTGAACCTTTCTTCTTTTTTTATCTTTAAAAACTTTGGGTCCCACCTAAGAGGTGCTGCTCCAAGTTTGTTGAGCGCAAATTGGAGTATTTTTGTGTATATATATACAGTATATATATATATATATATATATATATATATATATATATATATATATATATAAATAAAAAAATTAATCCAGCATTCCAATAGACCAGTAGGGATTTTTTTTATTTATCTTGCTGGGGTGCCTCCTTCAGAACCAGATTCAGCCCAAATAAGTACAGGGAATAAGTGGCACTCCACAGACATTCAAATAAGGATAAAACTGTTTCGGGGCTGGACCCCTGTCTTCAGGGACAAGCAAGTGCTTGTCCCTGAAGACAGGGGTCCTGCCCCAAAATGGCGTTGGTCGAATAAAGGACTAAGGGGGTTATTTTGGTTCACTCCTTCTGACAAATTCCGTTACTTGTTTCCTATCTGGGCGCCCGCTACGTTAATTGCGCACCATGCTATTCTCCGTATAAAAATCGGATCGCATCGCATCGGATACCACAAATGCACATACACGATATTGAACGATGCGATGCGATCCGATTTTGTTCCCGCTTTTATGGTTGGCCCATAGGATATATAGGAAACCCCCCCTGATGGTTTAAAATGCGCCTCCATTGTTAACGCCACCCCAGTATTGACGTCAACCCGAAGCGTGGCGAGCGCAGCGAGCCCCGCGAGGGGCGGCGGTACGCGTCTTCCGACTTTTTCATACCCCCACTATCCATGTCGGCGTGGAGTTGAGAATAGAATAGTGTGGCGAGCGCAGCGAGCCACCGAGCCCGAAGCGTGGCGAGGGGACGCGGATACTTCACAGGTATCCGTGTCCCCTCGCGGGCTTCACAGGTATCCGCGTCCGCTCGCCACGCTTCGGGCTCGGTGGCTCGCTGCGCTCGCCACACTATTCTATTCACAACTCCACGCCGACGTGGATAGTGGAGGTATGAAAAAAGTCGGAGGACGCGTACCGCCGCCGCTCGCCACGCTTCGGGTTGACGTCAATACTGGGGTGGCGTTAACAATGGAGGCGCATTTTAAACCATCAGGGGGGGGTTTCCTATACAAATCGTGGGTTTGCGGGGTTATTACATTGAAATCAATGTAAAATCGGGTCTCAGGGACCATTTAACATTGATTCCAATGTAAAAATCGGGGTTGATCGCGTCACCGCATGCGATGCGATCCGATTTAAAATGAAATCGGATCGGATCGGATAGCATCGTATGCCATCGTACATCATCGAGTACCGAATACGATGCGATGCGATCCGATTTCATTACGGTGCCGTACGTTGAAAACCTGGGCGCCCAGATAGGAAACAAGTACCCAAATTCCTTCTTAGATGGACAAAATTACTGCAGGGGGGAGGGCAGATATAAAATGTGCAGAAAATTAGATTTGGGTGAGTTGTTTTGTTTCTGTGCAGGGAAAATACTGACTGCTTTATTTCCACAATGCAATATAGATCTTACTTTGAACCCCCACCCAAATATAACTCTCTCTGCACAAGTAACATCTACCCCACCTGCAGTGCACATGGTTTTGTCCATCTAAGAAGGAATTTGCCAGAAGGAGTGAACCAAAATAACCCCCTAAATTTTATCCTTATTGGAATGTCTCGAGTGCCACTTATTCCCTTTACCTATATATGTTTCATATTACTAGTAAATATTTTCCAATTTCATGTAGTATTTAACACTTACAATTTCACATAAATTGAGTCCTGTTAGGTTTGAGTCCATCGCAGTTTGCTGAAATAAAAATATTTGATATACTTTATTGAAACACACACTGTGCAAAATAAATTAACAGCATCAACTACATATAACTTAATGAGATAGAGAGGGAGAGAGAGAGGGGGAGAGAGAGAGAGAGAGAGAGAGGGAGAGGGAGAGAGAGAGAGAGAGAGAGAGATTGAGAGATTGTTGTGGGAAAGTATTCTGTCCATTTCCACAATTCCAGAGCACTTATTATTGGTAATGACCTTTTATGAGCTTATGGAAATATATATTTTTTATACTGTATATTCAAGTAATGAGTTTAAGAAGTGAGAATCATTTCAGTATAATATACATACACTGGGGCAGATGTATAAAGCCGGGTGAAGAGATGAAGTGGACATAAAGTAGGTGGTGATAGTGCACAAGCCAATCAGCATTGTTTGAAAAATGACAGTTTAGAGTCGATTGACTGTTGTTGCGTTATCACCTTCCACTTTATCTCCACTTTATCTCTCACCAGGCTTAATACATCTGCCCCACTATTAGAGATGTTTGATCACATATTTGATATAGTTTCATTTTCTGCAATTTAGTGCTTTGGGACTTTGGGGCAGATGTATTAAGCCTTAACAAGAGATAAATGCAAGGGTGATAAAGAGAGATAAATGTCCAGCCAATCACCTTCTAACTGCCATGTTACAAGCTGTTTTTGAAAAAAGTCAGTAAGGAGCTGATTGGCTGGACGTTTATCTCTCTTTATCACCCTTGCATTTATCTCTTGTTAAGGCTTAATACATCTGTCCCTTTGTTTCGTATATATACAAGGTGTATTAAAAAGATCTAATCTGTAACATAATCTATAATTGTACGTACCAATTAAAATTCACATATAAATCCTACTGCAAGTTAATGTTCGTTTTTAATCTTTATGAGATCTTATTAGCTATGGGGTAGCCAACTCCAGTCCTCGAGAGCTACCATCAGTTCACGTTTTCCATGTCTCCTCACAGAATCCCAAGTGAAGTATTCAGCTCCACCTGTGGATTTTTTTTAATGTGTTAGTCAGTAATGAGTGCACCTGTGTACCTGCCAGGTGTGATGGAAAATGTGAACTGTTAGTAGCTCTCGATGACTGGAGTTGGCCACCCCTGAGCTATGGTGATTATAATACAATACATACTAAAGTCGACTGTTGCATTAAATAGAAAGAATAAACCCCTCCTACATGAAATTAATTTGTGTTTATTATATTGCCTGGTTACCAAATAGCAACATCCAGAGATAACATTTCCATTGCTAATATGGTATTCACAATGGTAGTGTAAAGGCCCATACACACTAGGAGATTTTAAGCTTAAAGTCGGCAAGTGTGTATGGGCCACCAATACCCGACTAGCGATGATGTGCGCTCCCGCATCATTGCTAGCAAAGTAGGCCATCTGCTGGTTTTACCAGCACGTCTGGCGATGAGGGCTCATATTTGAGCCCTCATCGCTAGGTGTGTATGGCAGCCAGGCAGCTGACCGCCCGCTCCGACCCCCACCCCGCTGCCCCACGCCGGTGTATACTCACCACGCTGCCGTGTCCACATGCCAGCAATCTATATATTGCTGGTACCACTGGGCACCAATGTATATATGGATAGATAGATAGATAGATAGATAGATAGATAGAGATAAATAACAGGTGTGTGAGCATATATAAAGTCCAAGTTAGTCCAGCACACATACACCCTTATACAAGGCCAACACCACCTGGCATTCAACCACTGTGAATAAAACATTTAAATACAAGGAACATCTGACATGCAACTCAACTGGAGTAATATATCTTATAAAATGCCCCTGCAACATAGAGTACATAGGCAGAACAACTAGATCTCTGGGCACCAGAATGTACGAACATGTTAGAAACATAAAAAGGGGATATGAACAACACAGTGTGTCCTCACACTTCAAAGACAGACATAACTGTGACCCCAAAGGACTGAAATTTACAGCTATTGAGGCCCCCAAAAGAAATTGGAGGGGAGGGGACTTCACGGCCACCCTGGATAAAAGAGAGATGTTCTGGATCTACCAACTCAATACTCTCAAACCCAATGGCTTAAACATAGACTTCAACCTAGGTGCAATATCCAAATAAATGCCACTCAAGAAATAACCCACATGACATATGGTGACCAGCATCTGAGATGATTGGTTCCTCCCGGCACATACACAAGCAAGGGTTAAACAGTAAACATGATTATACTCAAGTGAACAAAAACACCCACAATTTCCCCAACAGCCCCCATGTTCACTTTCAAGCAGTACCCCCATTTCCAGCCCATTCCGTCATTAACACACACATAAGGTCGACACACACCATGTCGACCACTTCCTGAACTTGCAATTCCATGTAGAGCCACTAGACTGCCACACATCATGCAGCATCTGACTCTCAGCATACTAACATGGGCACAAGTTCTACATAATATATGTTGACCTTTTCCATAAGCCAGCACACCTGAAAGCACTTAATGAATCTGATTGTATACAGATTACTGGTGCATCCACACACCTGATGCTCTGCAGTCACATGCACCAATGAACTCCGCTCATCAGCACTTGTCATCAGATGGACAGCAACAACACCCAATGGACGCCCGCCTCCAAGGGGCGTATCCCACAAACAAACCCTCATAAAAACACTTCAGCAAAGCAGCTCAGTTATCCTTGAAAAAGACCCCAGCGGGGTTGAAACGCGTTGGACAGCACCTCATACACAGCCATCTACAACAAGCCTCCTCCCCTCTGGGAGTGCAGCCCGAGTTACTCCAGAGGTCAGGAGCACCCGGCGAACGCAAGCCAGCGGGACCCGGAAGTACTTCTGTCTCTGTTGAAGCGACGCGGTTACTAACTGGTGATCTGCACGGCTGTGCAGGCACCAGCAGGATACAGTCCACTCAGCGACGAAGCGGCGAGGGACGGAAGGATTGAGGACATCAGCGGTATCAGGTAAGTGTTAGGTGCACCGCTTGGCCAGCAGAGAGGACGCTCTTTAACCTGAGCGACACCTGGACACTTACCATGACCCTATGATAAGACTGTGACCTACCATCTTCAGCCAAACGATTTCTCTGTGCACTAATATCTCCACAGCATCCATCTCCACCCAGCACACAGACTGTGTTCACCGCAGGAGGTGAAACGGAGTGTGCTTGTGTGACTTTTTACTTTTTACTGTAAGACTCTGGACTCTGGCTCTTGCAGCCACCACCAGCCCCCCACACCCCTCCTATAGAGGGCTCCCATCCCTCACCACCCCCACCCCCCACCATTGGATGTCATTTTTTACTAAATGACAATAAACACCTTTGCTTTCATTATACTGGCACACTGTTGTTATTTATAACCCTGCTTTACACGCAAGCTGTACCACACTAGATATCATCTCCGTTATCAAGTTATAGCCTGAGCGCTAGTCACCTTCTTGTTATTTACCTTATACAAGGGGACAGAGATCACCAAAGTCCAAATGTGACAGACTTCAGCTCCCTTTTAACAGCAACCAGCATCCAGGGTCAGGATGAACAAATCTAAAAAATATAAAGAACAAAGGGGCGCACCATGGTGCATGTTAATGATATTTAATGAGGAGATAAAACTCCTACAATTCAAGTAAAAGCAAATGCTCGTACCATTAAAAATAACACTGTGGGCTTTGTATCATGTGGTAGTGTTAGTTTTAATGGTACGAGCATTTGCTTTTTCCTGAAATGTAGGAGCTTTTATCTCCTCATTAAATATTTTTTACATGCACTATAAAACGCCCCTTTGTTTTTTATATTATATTTATATACGTACGCCAGCAATGTATATATTACTGACACCACTGCCCTCCAATGTTATTTATAACCCAGTAATCTATACATTGATAGCACATTCCAGCAATATATATAAGCAATATATATATTGCTGGCACTGGCACCACTGCCCACCAATGCATATTAGCCAGTAATATATACCTTGCTGGCCCAAGGTATATATTACTGGCACTACTGCATCTAATGTAAAATTTTTATGGCCGCAATGTATACATTGCTGGCACAGGCCAACTATGTACCACCGCCACTGGCCACCAATTTTTTTTCTTTTTATGGTGGTAACGTATACATTGACAGCAATGTATACATTACTGCTGCCACTGGCCACCAAGGCATATTTTATTATGGCGGCAATGTATACATGACTAGCGCAGGTGAATGGATTTCTCCCTACGTGTACGGTTGCAAATACAATCGTAGCCGTGCACATGGGTGGGATTTTGCAGCCCAGTGATCAGTTTTCAATCAGGCCCCAAGAACAGAAATGTGCTGAATAAAATGGCCCCTTCTCCCACCCTTGGAATTCAAGCCCAGCCCTTTATGTAAATAGCTTTTTATATGAAAGATTTTCAGCAAAGTCTTTCACCTCCTGAAATTCTCTTGCTCTTTTAGGATAATAGCTCAGTGTGTATGCACTACTTTGGGGAAAGATATATCTATAGGTCCATTCACACTGGGCGACTATGCCCAGCGTGTATGGACAGCGATGATCGCTATCATCGCTGGGGGGAAATCCGCTCAGTGCATACACACTGAGCGGCTTTTACCATACACAACGGCCATTACTAGCATCCTTTAAAATGGTCTGCTGTTCGGGGGCAGCCATTTTCTGAGTGACATGTTTTTTATGACAGCAGGAGCCGGGAGAGCAGGGAAACGGAGAGCCGCAGCGCAGACTGATTCGCCGGCGGAAGGTCTCGGGGCAGACGCAGCGGCACTATGTGGAGGGGTAAGGGGGTTGGGGGGGGGGGTTTGAGGTGGGGGGGGGGTCGGGGTCGAGCTGGGGGGGGTCGGGGTCTAGCTGGGGGCGTGCAAAAGAGTTGTGGCGGGGGGGGCGATTTTTTCATAGTTACGCCATTGGCATATATTACTGCCTTAAAACAACTTCATTGGTGGTCAGTGGCATAACTGCTGTTATGCTCCATGTAGCAGGAGCAGGGAAGTCAGCTGGGGGTGGGGCTTTCTGCGGGGGGTGGGACGTCCTGCCCGGCTGTATGTCCGGGCGGGGGAGTGGAGCAGAGAAGATTAGCTGTGCAGCAGCAGCGTTGGAGCCAGGAGGAGAGGCAGGCAACGTTGGAGCGGGGCAGGGTGAGTATGAACAGGGGGAGGGAGTGGGCTGTCAGCTGGACTGAAAGACTTTCATCTTTCAGCCCAGCTGCTGTACACACTTGGCGATGATGGCTGAAAAATCAGCCATCATCGCTAGGCGTGCTGGTAAAACCAGCAGATTGCCCACCTCGCTAGTGATGATGCGGGAGCACGCATCATCGCTAGTCGGCAATCTCGGGGGCATACACACTAGGCGATTTTCATCTGAAAATCGTCAAGTGTGTATGGGCCTTAAGGTTGCCACAGGTTCAGTTCTGGAGCCCTTACCTAGTGGAATGATTACTGCACCTTACTGTCAAATCTGATCCTGCCCCCCCATAGCACATCATCCAGCCACAGCTTCCTTGATTGACACGGGTCACTGATCAGAAACGTTGAGCCATGGAGCCACGCCCACAGGTAAGATATGTTCAGCATTATCTGCCTCTTTGCCCTGAGCTCCCAGTCCCCTGGCTGCTCTTAGTTTGCTATGCATAGTATACATAGCAAAGGGAACATGGAGTGGAGATAATCGTGCTGCTCGGGAGCTGCAGCCAATCTGTCAGTTATTTAAAAATGTTCTACAGCTATCAGCTTTCCAGACATTTTCTTTTAAGACTAGTGAGCTGCACTGGTTTATAAAGGAGATGTATATATGTCTGGGGGATGAGGGATATGGGGGCAGACGATACACTATGCTATACTAAGGGCAGATTATTTATCTGGTGGAGTTATTCTGTGCTAAGTGGACATGTTGCTCTGTTAGAGGAGGATGGGGGTTATTCAGGGTATGCATGAGCGTCAGCCCGGATACTATCCGACAGTGGCATCCCTATAATGAAAATCCCAACAGGGGCATGGTAAGTATAATGACCCTCTCCTAACCTAAACCCCCTTCCCCACAACCTAACCTTAAGCTTCCCGATAGTGCCTGACCCTCCCCTTGTAGCCTAATCCCTTTTGCACCTAACGTAAATCCCCACCTTTTTAGTGCCTAACCCTCCCTGTCACCTACCTTTTTCCATTAGTGACTAACCATAAACCCCTTTGCACCTAACCCAATCCCCCCTCCCTGCCACCTAACTCTAACGTTCCCCTTTAGTGCCTAACCCTCCCTCCCCACAGCCTAATCCTAACCCCCTTTGCACCTAACCCAATCTCCCCTATTCAGTGCCTAACCCTCTATACCCACCACTTAACCCTACAACTCCCCCCTCTTCCTCACATGTGTGGCTAAACCCACTGTGGCATACTGTACTTAAAGTGAGATGCAGGCTATTAGTATTCTGCACTAAAATATAGGCCGTTTTAATAAAAAAACATACAACATATATAAAAAAATAATACAAATAAAAAGGACACAGCTGTTTGTAATAATTGATTAATACCGGATTAATACCGGATTAATACCGGATGGTTCTAATAATGCTCTTAGGTATTTTTCTGTTTGGTTATTTATGTGGTCTGAGTACCTACATCTAAATGTTACCTAAAAATAGCACATAACTCTAATTCATTAATTCTATTTGGCTAATCACAATTGGGTTTACATGTACTAAGCTTTAAAAGTGATAAAATTATAAAGAGGGATAAACCATCAGCTCCTAACTGCCATGTCACAGGCTGTGTTTGAAAAAAATTACAGGAATAAGCTGATTGGTTGGTGGTGTATCACTCTTCATTTGATCACTTTTTAAGCCTTAGTACATCTCACCCTTGCACCTGTAGTGCACAACCTTTTTTTTTTCTTCACTTTTGTTAGGATTCTGGCATGTAGGCATCTCTAGCGAGGTTGGGATTGCAGCACTGGTATTGTTGCCACTAGTCAGGATTCCAGCATCGATATATCAACTACTGGCTTTCTGATTGCTGGCATGCTGACTGCCTCCCTAATTCAGTGCTAAAAGGGAGATGAAGTACAGTATGTGAGAGGGGAAATCTTCTTTACTAGAATAGCCCACACACCTTATGCCCAGTAGCGCACGCAGAGGGGGTTTCTGAGTACCCAGAAACCCCCCAGGACTCTAATCGCTGAAAGCTGAGGATCACCTCTTTCCATAGGTACAAGAATTTTAAAAATCGGCCCTTGGGAACCGGAGAGATCTGACTTCAAAGCAGTGGTCCCCATCCAAGCCTGTCAATTGCTCTTCCCAGTCAGATATTTCAGGTTCTCTCTGACTTAGCGTTTTTCTGAGGGTATTTTCCAAAAGCTGGGACTCTCCCCCTTTGATGGACACTAGAAGCTTGTATCTACTGTTCCGAGAACCAGAGATATCAGCCTTCCAGCTGCTGGTTACTGCTCCAGCTCCACACACCTGGTATGTAGTTTTATATTCTCTTTGGCAGATTGCTCTGCCTCCTGAACTCTGATCCCCTAGTCCCCAATACCATTGGATAATTGGGATTCTCTATTTTTTAATTCCATTAAATTCTAAGAAATCTATTTCTGGGAACTGGAGATATCTGCAGTCAAGCAAGCTGTCCTCCCACCAGAAAATTATGAATAATAAGCCCACTCCACTATACACCCCTCCTCTGCATATTAAACATCCTTTACCACCCTGGAAGTTATGTATCAGGGCCCCTTCATTCAGCCCAATGCCCCCTTCTCCCACAACATCTCCCACCATCAGTGCAGTAAAGGGGTAATTAGTGGAAATTATTGATCCAGGCCCTACATGCTGAGCGGTTGATATAATACCCCCTACCACCTGCGGGACATCAAAGCTTCCCCCACCCCTACCGCTGGAGGATCGGTAGCTGCCCCAATACATTGCTATGCTCAGGGGTCTACACTGCTGTTGACACCCCTGTATGTATATATAAGTATGTTTATATATATATATATATATATATATATATATATGTGTGTGTGTGTGTGTGTGTGTGTGTGTATATCAACCAAACCCCTTCT
This sequence comes from Crinia signifera, assembly GCF_055691185.1. Lineage (NCBI taxonomy): Eukaryota > Metazoa > Chordata > Amphibia > Anura > Myobatrachidae > Crinia > Crinia signifera. The sequence continues at coordinate 128,252,183 of NC_139224.1, forward strand.
TTTTCGCGCTAAATTCTGAGAGATTATTAGTTTGCTGCCTGTTTCCACAATACCCCTGTTGGCTAAGGGGAATTAGAAAACATACGAGAACAAGTGTGGAATGGCACACTTATCAACTTCAGTCCATAATAAATTAAACAATGTCCATAACTTGGTGTTATTCTCTTTATTAAAAGTCTTTTTAGACAAAATGTGCTGTTTTCACCCGACGCTTTTCACCCAACAAGGGGCTTCCTCAGGGGTATCAGCTTTATAGAATAACATTGTGGTGAAACTACAAACAGGGTGGAAAGTGTGCGATTCTTTCCTCTAAGCAGAAAGAGAAGGGCACCCAGCCTATGCTACTGTCTCAATCGGTTGATAACTGGCCCAAAATGGCCCCGCCTCTGGTAGTAAGAGTTGTTTTGGGGTAATAAATGCGGGACCCGGACACGGGGATCGCCGGATCCCTGGAGGGATAGCCACCAGCCCTGGAGCCAGAGGGGACAGTGGGGACCTGCAAGGAGACCCCGCAGCAGAGCAATGACGTCAACCCCCATCTCGGTGAGTAAGAGACGCGGCGCAATGCTCTGCAGCCGCGGCGGGGAGTGACAATCAGCTAATGAAGGGCAAATATGCCCACAAACAAAATGGCCACTAAAATCCCAAGCAGCGTTTCCAATATATATATGCACCTTCTGGATTTATTAGATGATATAAGGACACATTTATATACCCTTTACATTCTAAATGTAATAATTAAAGCAGAGCCTTTGTGGAGATGGCCATACTTTTGGGACCCACAAATTGTAACAAATGAAAATGAGGATTGGCACGCATAACTTGGACAAGCCAGCTCATAGAGCCTACTTCCAGGGTTTGAAAATGAGGCTTGCCATTTATTATTTATTTACAGTTTCTTATATAGCGCAGCATATTCCGTTGCACTTGCATGCATTGGAACAAAGGTCCCCCGCCACACACGCTAACCTCAGGCTACGGAACAAGAGGCTTTAAGCGCATTATGCAACAGAACAATGCATAAACTAAGGGACGTCCCGCTGATTGACTGGAGCCGGTCACACCTTTGTAATGATTGGCCGGGTGCTCCCGACTACACGAGCACACAGCTGATGGCAATCAAGGTACTCATAGTTACCGCCAAAGATACTGTATGCTATTTAAGCAAACTTCTATACAGCACCTCACTATCTGATGAAGCCACTGACACCTTAATGGAGGCAGAGAAATGCGTCATATGACTTATTCCCACCCAACACCACATGCCTACCTGAACAGCAAGTACTGGTACTTCTTATTTGGAACTATTTAATGAGTGTCTGGATGACTGTTAATTAGAAGGAATTGGGAAAACTCATTTCCCGTAAAACTAATTTTATCTTTTATCTTTTGGGGGGGTTTTCCTCCTCCTTTATTTATTTTTGCGATTGTTGTCTGGCCAGACAGTGGACAAGAGAACTCTATTGACCACCATTAAGTCCTTTAAACCTACGATCCACTGTGGACAGTATAAAAGAAACAGCTGGTTTCACGTTCCTCTGTGGAGGTCCCTCAAGAAACAGCAGTCACGATATATCAGTTAATTAACTAGTATTTATATATATATATATATATATATTGGATTTTAAATGTTTGCGTCTATCACTGGTCAGTGTAAAATATTCGTTTAATACATTTTTTTGTATACATTGATTGTAGCGCGTTCCTACACCTATTCTGTGTTAGGGGTCACCATTTTGCTTAGGGCATCAAATTGTATTGACCGGCTCTGCATGCTGAGATGTGTAGCTAGAGCCAACATGTTGCCTACCTCTGGTGTACACAAGTACTTAATGTATACTGAACTGTTACTGACTGATTTGTAAGTATGATTGTAATTAACACCTCACAAAACTATCTTTAGATATTCATTATGGATTTTAAAAAATGGTATTAAAATATTTAATATTTGAGCTAAGTGGAAATTTCAGACCTTAATTTAGAAATTAGTGTTATGAACATAACATCAGATTACAGAACTGTTATATAAGAAAATATAATGTAACTAAAACGTTAGTGTTATACTGTAGCACCAACAGATGATATTTGTTAATACTGTATTTATAAAGCACATACATGTTCCAGGGCACTTACCACAACGCTCCCTAGATCATTTAAAAGACCATCTTTATCATCATCACTTAATCCCCTCTGAAAAATGAAATAGTTATACAGTGCAGTGAATCATATTGCAGGCACAACAAAAATAGAATCTTGGTAACATTAAATATGTTCTACACAGGCAGGCAGCTGACATCCACTGACATCATCTGCCCACCCCTGCACCCTTGTCACACCCGCATTAGCATCGGAAGGCCCAGCGTTTTCATGGGTAAACCCTCGCTGCCGTCCAAGCCTGCACTTCCCCCATGCAAATGGGCCAGTGAATAATCAATTTGCCGCACCCACTCACATAAAGCGCCTGCACATAAAAGTTTATGCGCAGGCGCAGTTGCCCAACATCACTCCCATGGATTAGAATGACCTCTTTATTGTATCTGCACTGACATCAGTGCCTAGAAAATAATTTTCTACTTTATTACATGGGAGTATTTGTAATAGGTCTTTGAAAGAGAGAAACTGGAGAAGGATAGATTACCAACCAACAAGGTCCTAACTATCAATTTCCAAACACAGCCTGTAACATGGCAGTTAGGTGCTGATTGGCTGGTACTTTAGCTTTGTCCACTTTATCTCTCTCCATGGCTTAGTACCTAGACACAATGTTCTTTTAAAAATGTTCCTCTACCTGTATAGTGGGGTGTATATGGAGATATTCTGATTTTAGATACAATTATATACAATTACATGGTAAGAGTGAGACGTGTGTCTGGCCCAACATGATCCCCTTCAGTAAGAATTAGTTATTAATATACTGTATTTGCCTTACAGTCATGATTCCAACCAACAGGGGCTATTCTCCCTCATGGGGGTCCACGATCCCCATAAGAGTGAATAGAATCTGTGGTGAGTGGTATAACGATGTTACTGTAGTATACTGACCATCGGGACCCCGACCATTGGTGAGTCAAACCACACCCTTATAAGAGCTGGATCAGAAAATATGTGAGGAAGCAGTGCTAGAACTGGTATTGCATCCAGTAACAGCCTGGGACTGGTAATGCATCTGGTACTTGGCTGTGACTGGTAAAGCATGAGGTAACAGGCATGAACCACTAATGTATCTGATATTGGGTTAGGACCAATATTGAATTAGCTAACTGGGTACTCTTTACCTAGAAGGGCGCCCATCGCGGGCATTGCATGCACTTAAAAATCAGGTGCGATGCGACCGACGCAATGCCTGCGATTTCCCATAGGGAACAATGTTAAATGTCTCAATTGACCCGATTTTCCTGTTCAATGCCTCAATTGACCCGATTTTTCCATGGGAAACAATGTTAAATGGGCCACAGAGGCCAAATAGGCACCTTGAAGTGTGAAATGGCCACCCCAATTGTTAACGCCACCCCACGATCAACGTGAACCCAAAGCGTGGCGAGTGCGGCGGTACGCGTCCTACGACCTTTTCATACCCCCACTATCCACGTCGGCGTGGAGTTGAGAATAGAAAGTGTGGCGAGCGCAGCGAGCCCCGCGAGGGGACGCGGATACCTTCACAGGTATCCGCGTCCCCTCACGGGCTTCACAGCTGTCCGCGTCCCCTCGCCACGCTTCGGGCTCGGTGGCTCGCTGCGCTCGCCACACTTTCTATTCTCAACTCCACGCCGACGTGGATAGTGGGGGTATGAAAAGGTCGTAGGACGCGTACCGCCGCCCCTCGCGGGCTCCCTGCACTCGCCACGCTTCGGGTTCACGTTGATCGTGGGGTGGCGTTAACAATTGTGGGGGCCATTTCACACTTCAGGGTGCCTATTTGGCCTCTGTGGGCCATTTAACATTGTTTCCTATGGAAAAATCGGGTCAATTGAGGCATTGAACAGGAAAATCGGGTAAATTGAGACATTTAACATTGTTCCCTATGGGAAATCGCGGGCATCGCGTCGGTCGCATCGCACCCGATTTTTTAGTGCATGCGATGCCCGCAATTTTTTACTATGCCCACGATCAAAATCTTCTAAGTAAAGAGTACCGCTTACTGTTCTGAAATTATTATTGCTTACGCTAATTGAGCTGGAACAATGATGAGTGACAGATACTGCACATAAAACAAAAGTGTATAGCCCTGCGCCACAGACAGATGGACAGACTTGTAATTAAAAATACAGTAACCAGACTTAATTGGTAAATAATAACCCTTCCCGTCTATTGCTGCTGTTCAAATGGGGATAGCTCAATATCCCCAATACAAAAAGACAGTATAAAGAACAATAGAACTGCGCAATATAAGGGAAAAATAGTAATGGCAATTTATTTGCTCACTGTAAAAACATTTTTACTGTTTTTACAGTGAGCAAATAAATTGCCATTACTATTTTTCCCTTATATTGCGCAGTTCGATTGTTCTAGATACTGCACATGAATATACAGGACCCAGATGGATGAGAATGATGTCTGGAGATAAAACTTGTACTGGCTCCAAAAAGAGTATGCAAATCCCTGATTGGCTGTCAGAGTAAGGTGAAGCTAAGAAGAATTTCTATTGTAGGAGCAGCAGACAGCTGACCATATCCAACATGGTGGCACCCATTCTCCAAAGCTGGCAGGAGATCAGTGAGGGAGCCAGTGTGGTATGAAGCAGCATCAGACCAGGATGTTGGAGGAGAGCAGCATGTACTTAGATCTCACTGCCCAATGGAAGAAACATCACAGAGAAAATAATTTGACTTTACCCTGGAGCGTGACATTGTGATTGGATCAAGGCATGTGTAGCTGGGTCAGGGAAGGCTCACAGAATTACAGAGGAGACAGCATGTTCTATGGGCAGACATATTTTATATTTCCAAACGACTGTAAGATCAATTAGAATAGCTTACCACGTCAACCCTGGGCTCACCACAGACTTTAGCCTTTATTACAGAAAACAAAATTAATGGAAACCTTTAGCATTTTACATGCATTTATTTACACATATTGCATATATTACACATGGTGAATGCAAAAGCATTGTTACATTAGATTACCTAATGCTGTTACACCTAGGCTGATCATCGAGGGATCTGGTGCCCGATTCACGTTCCATCACTCCGGCGACTGATTGTGCGGCTCTGTGCATGCGTACGCACGTGCAGGGCCACTGTGCGAACACCTTGGTCACTTTCACAGTCACCGAGGCATTTGTACAGGTAGGGGAGGGAGGGAGGTTGTCGAGGGTGGATTCTAGCTCGTGTTTTATGGGCAACCCCATTAAAATGCTGGCCATTCCCCCAGGGAAAAATGACTGACTTTTACTTGTGAATGGGGTAAAAAAAAAAAAATTAGATGGTCAGCAACCATTGAATGATTTTGTCATGGTGATATGGGGTCTGATTCAGACAAGTGATATGGAACCTGATTCAGACCTGCTTGCTGGGCTAATGGGTGTTTGGAGCTCACCAAGCAGGTAAACGCCACCCTGCCATCCCACTGAGTACCCACCCCCAAGTACTGAGTAATTCTCGACTTAATACTCGGAGCAGCAAAAGCATTAGCAATCCTCCCTCCCAAAGGCCGGAGTCAGTGGCATAGCTTGTGTAAGGCAGCCCCCGCCACTGCTTGGAGGAGCGGGGGCTGCGTGGGCGCCGGAAGCCCCTCACTCTAACCTGCACAGCTGAGGTGAGGTCCGTCCTGTCTCTACCTCCCTTCCTCCCAGCAGCAGCAGCACACACAGGCAGGAAGTTTGTCTGTGTACACAGTACACACAACCTCCGTCCGCACAGGCTGGGCAGCTGCAGCATCGTCCCTCTCCTGCCAGCGGCTGCCTTCTATTCCCCTGCACTCCGGTTACATAGCCCTCCCCTTCTACAGGCTTCAGCACAGGAGCTGAACACAACAAAAAGGTTAAACCTTTCAAACCCTGGTTTTCTACAGTGGGATGCAAAACAGTCAGTCTGTGTCATCACATGTCAGCATATTTGTGTCAGTGTCTGGGTTTCTGTGTTATGTCTCTAGATGTCAGCATCTGTCAGCATCAGTGTCTTTATGTGCAGTCTGTGTGTCAGCGTATCCATATGTATAGGCGTCTGTCAGTGTCCATGTGTCAACATATGTTTCTGTGTCAGCGTCCATGTATCAAATTGTCAGCGCCCATGTTTTAGGATCTGTCCATTTGTCATCATCTGTCTGTTTGTCGGCGTCTATGTGTCCATGCGTTAGCATCTGTCAGCATACAGTACTTCCTACCTGTATAGATTTTAGTGGGACAGGGATTTTTTTTGGGTACTTATGTAGTATCTGGGCTGCCGATTTTGTGATTGTATGCCTTATGCAGCCCACACACGCTCTGATGCCGGCGGTGCGATGCTGTACGATGGGGTGCGCGCTCCCGCGGCACCTCATCGTACAGTACAAAAAGTATGTGCTGCACATACTTTTTGTACTAGCTTTTTCTAGCACAGCATAGCATCGCATGCACATCATATGCACAAGGCATACGATGCGATGCTGTGTGTGCTAGTTAAGCCCACAACGCACGCTGGAATCGGCATACAATCAGATGCGATGCGATGCGATGCGATGCGATTTTCCATAGGATTCAATGTTAAGAAGGTCCTGTTCATTTCCCCACTATCCAAGTGGGCATAGAGTTGATTTTATACAGCGTGGCGAGCGCAGAGAGCCACCGAGCCCGAAGCGCGGCGAGCGAAGCGATCCCCGCGAGGGGACGCATATTTCTTAAAAAGTATTCTGTGTCCCCTCGCGGGGCTCGCTACGCTCGCCACGCTTCGGGCTCGGTGGCTCGCTACGCTCGCCACAGGTTTATATCCAACTCCATGCCCACTTGGATAGTGGGGAAAGGAAAAGGACCCCTTTTTCCCATTGAATTCTATGTAAAATGGACTCAGACCATTTTAACATTGAATCCTATGGAAAAATCTTGACCATCGCATCGCATACGATTTGGTCGCATGCGATGCGATCCGATCCGATTTCTAAATCGGACGCCCAGATACTACATAAGTACCTTTTTTTGTGACTTTCCCTCTGTCCCACCCAAGGGCAGCAATGTCCTGCGATGGGAAGAGGGGCAGTTGGGAGACTCCCTGTCACTCGGTGCTCTGCTTGGCAGAGCAGGGGTGAATAGACATTTTGCGCCTACACAGAGCATCTATATTTTTCTGGCGGCCGTGCGAATTAGTCGTACAGAAGTCTTAATTCGTGTACTGTAAAGGGCAGTATGATGTGTGGCCTATAGAGTAAGGAGCATAAGGTTGTGTGACATACAGAATAGGGTGCAATTTAATGCCGCCCGAGTTCAGTGTAGTGCGAGATATCCGCTGAATTCTGCCGTTTTTTTAAAGGGGAATTAACTTACAAGGCAAAACCATGCCTTGTAAGTTAATTCCCCTTTGAAAAACATCAGAATTCAGCGGACATCTCGCACTGCACTGAACTTAGGCGGAATTAAATTCCGGCCATAGTGTAAGGTGCATTTAGGTGTGTGGAGTGTAAGGTTAATGACGGCATGTGGCATACAGTGCAAGGGGCATTATGATGTGTGACGTAATGTTTAAGGGGCATGGGGGGGGGGGGGCGCCAGAAACTTTTTTGGCTGCATGCGATGCGATCAACGTGATTTTTCCGACCCAATCAAAAAATCTGGCACCCAGATATTACACAAGTACCTAAACCTGTTTGTTGATGATTGTGTACTGGAGCAATTACAAATGTCTTTAGTTATATATCATGCTGCTTTCCCACTGCAGAGCCGTTTAAAGTACCGGTATTTTTAAACGGTATTTAAAACGGAATTAGCATTCACATTGCACGAGATTACCGTTTAAGTACTATTCACATCACAGTGAACCGTTTAATGTGCTACTGCCTGTCTTTTTCATAACCCCCCCCTCCCCTGGTACCTTTCCTGGACCCCCCCTCCCTCCCCTGATCCCTGCCCTGCACCCCCCCTCCCTCCCCTGGTACCTGCCCTGCACCCCCCCCTCCCTCCCCTGGTACCTGCACTGCACCCACCCCCTCCCCTGGCACTTACCTGCGTGGGGGATCCGGGCAGTGGGGTCCGGCATGGGCACAGCACTTCAGGTCCCTCCCTGTGGCTGATGGATGCAGGGCAGTGGGGAGGCAGCGGGGTGGGGTCCATTTGGGATCCGGGCAGTCCCTGGGGCTGATGGTAACTAGTAGTTCCCACTATGCGCATATGTAATGAGCGGCTCATTTATATGCACGCACTCATTACATATGCGCATAGTGGGAACTAGTTGGTTTAATTGGTTTAGTTTTACTATATAAAATCAACTCCATGCGTAGTGGATAGTGGGTTTATGAAGAGGTAAAAAATCACATCGGATCGGCCGATATCGCATCCGATATATCGGCAGCCGTGAAACTAATCAAGTACCGCCATTGTACATCTCACCCCTTTCACAGCGCATGTTGAGCACTGCCACTGAGGTCCCAATCTGTGCATATCTCTAGCGAGTCCTGCTCATTAGATATGCACAGAGCGGGACAAGCTTGTGCTCACTATTGGCTGGGTCCTAAATACCATTTCAGACCCGTTGAGACTGCAAAAAAACATGTCTGAAATGGGTAGGACCCTGCTTTTTTACCGTTTCGAAATACTGTTTTTTTTTTTTTTGGGAAATGGTAAGTTTACAGTGGACCTTTCCGACCGCACATACAGTATTACCATTTTGAAATGATAAAAAAATGGCAAAATACCAGGTAATATGTGCGGTATGAAAGGGGCATTACACTGCAGCTACAGTAGAACAGTTTTGAAATGCCTAATAAATGGCAATATACCGTGTTATAGCTATGGCGTGAAAGTGGTATAACTTGCTTTTAATTAAATTGAACCAACATACTTCAACTGTATCATAATGAACTTTGTAGTCTAAAAAAAAATATTATACTGTACATACAATGTTTACTGATATAATATAGATTAGCAGCTAATCATAAAATCTGCTATGCATTAAAAGCCCACTTAAAAATGAAAGAAAATGTATAAATCTGTGACAAAAAATATAATAAAAATCTTACCAAGTGGTCTAATATTTTCTGTACGTTAGCATCCTATTGTGGCAAAATAAAATATGTTATAAACATTTTCATGATAAAAAGGCAAAAGTATCATAAAACATAAATGTTATATTAATATGACTTGCATCTCATGTAATAATCTCAGTAAATAATGTGACACATCATCATGATGTGTACTGTGTGGTCTTCTTATACAGAAAAAAGGGTACTTATGAGTTATCTGGGCGCCCGATTTTTTGATTGTATGCCTTAAGTTAAGGCATACAATCAGATGCGATGCGATGCGATATCGCATCGCATCGCATCGCATGCGACCATCGGATGCGATGACCCGATTTTTCCATAGGAATCAATGTTAAAATGGACAGAGTCCATTTTAACATGGAATTCAATGGGAAAAAGGGGTCCTCTTCATACCCCTACTATCCAAGTGGGCATGGAGTTGGATATAAACCTGTGGCGAGCGTAGCGAGCCACCGAGCCCGAAGCGTGGCGAGCGAAGCGAGCCCCGCGAGGGGACGGTATTCTATGTCCCCTCGCGGGGCTCGCTACGCTCGCCACGCTTCGGGCTCGGTGGCTCGCTACGCTCGCCACAGGTTTATATCCAACTCCATGCCCACTTGGATAGTAGGGGTATGAAAAGGACCCCTTTTTCCCATTGAATTCCATGTTAAAATGGACTCTGTCCATTTTAACATTGATTCCTATGGAAAAATCGGGTCATCGCATCGCATCCGATGGTCGCATGCGATGCGATGCGATGTGCCCGATCCGACCCGATTTAGAAATCGGGCGCCCGGATAACTCATAAGTACCGAAAAAAGCTGTTGCTCTGCTAGTGGGGGGTACATAGGCGTGCGCAGCACATTTTATTAGGGGGTGCACTGTCAAAGCGGTGTGCCTAGCACCACCTATTGGGCATGTCTAACACCGCCATTGGGTCTGTCTAACACCACCAATCAGGCGTGCACTCACTACAATATAAAACGTCTCTCAGCCACACCATTATATCCTGCCTATTTTGGTTTTAATCTTCTAATTACTCTGTGCAAATAAAGTCAAAATCATATCTGGATGACACAGATATGTAGTGATATGACAATGATGTAATACAATTAATAATGCAAAACATTGATTATAATAATGCAAAAAATTGATTGATGGGCGCTTATTTTGATGGAATACAAGTATAAAAAAGCAAAAGTCTTTGGTAAAAGGTATTGGTGGTATTACTAGCAGCCATAAGTGTGGGGGTGGGGGCACAGCATTAGGGGGTGCCTGCGCACCCTTACCACTCAATGTGCGCACGCCTATGATTACATCCTGCACACAAAATGTAGGGGCCAGGATCAAGGGGCCTTTTTTTGGTCAGGTCGGTGACATGTACGTACGGTCCGTCAAACCGTACTTTTTGAGTACGCTCACGGTGAGCTTAAGTCCACCCACAGAACAGCCACACGGACGGTCACAAACACTGACAATGGGGAGTGGCGTACACTTGAGTGTAGGTCACAGTGCACGGACGGATCTCGTCTGTTATCCCACTAATGCAGCCCATACACGGTCCGTTTTCGCTGGCTCCGTTTAGTACTATGCGATGCGCGCTCCCGCGCATCACATAGTACGGTACAAAAAGTATGTGCTGCACATACTTTTTGTACTAGGTACACATCACATCAGATCACAGTGCATGCACAAGGCATGCACTAGGGATGCGATCCGATGCGATGCGTGCTAATTAAGTGCCGAACGGATCCGTTAAACGGACCGTGTATGGGCACCTTAACACCTTCCGTATATCTGAGCGTACGCCACAGTGCACATAGCAGATATGAAAGTGCATAATGTAAGTTCTTGGGAAAAAATATACAGATTGTGTGCAAAATAGTGGCCATGGCCTTAGCACATTGCTCCACCATTGCAAGTAGATATTAAGTCCAAAAACATCATTTTTGCTCTTAGACGTGGTTTATGTGTCTTTTTAATAATAAAAAACTGGTATGTTTGTGTTACAGTGAAAAAGTTGACACGTTGACTTCTGTGAATTGAGTGTCCTGCTTTTAAAGTAGAAAAAAACTCTTTCTGAATGGGTGTAGATGGTTATAAAATAACTACCTTGACATATATAAGCAGGTATTAGAATGAATAATACCTAAAATTAAACCATAAAAACGCCCACATGCCGCCCACAATGACCGTAGCCTTGCGGACAGGTTTTTTCGCACAGAGAGACCCGTCCGTGAGCGGTGTGCGGTCGCCACACATGCGCATTGTGAAATATACGCATGCGCAGATGAAAAAAAAACCCGATCCGCCCATATACGGTCCCACCGTACCAAACAGAATAACCCCCAAAGTGTAGGAGCCAGACAAACCATAAATAGGGATATTGCATGCCGAAGGCGCACAGCAAAAATCGACACTGTACTGGCGGGGTAACAATGAGAAGCAAGTGATGCTGTACAAGTGTTTTTGTTGTTAGGATGATTTATTGTTAATAAGCTACATTATTTATAGAGGACACAGGAGAGTAATATGACAATAGAGCTGTTTGTACAAGTGAATACTTGTTTTCATATAACTAGAATAAAATATGGCTTTAACCTTAATATATTTGGTTTTATGGTTAAATCCAGAAGGGATGGTGCTCAGTGAGGGGTCAAGTCCAGTGAGGCCTTAAAGTTTTCACCTCTTTGGTGGTATCCTCTGCCATGTTGCTTGCAGCCTACTTGTTTCTGGCAGTCTACTGGTTGCTGGCTATTGCACATACTGTATGTCATTACATCCTGCACATGGTGCTTACACCCAACAGGGACACCACAAAGTGTGGAGAGGCTGCATTATAGCCTTTACTTGGTGCCCATTGCTGGTAATAACCATAACGCTATCTCCATCTAATGATGGCATAAGCAGTAGAATCACCCAAAGCTTTCATCTGTGTTTACTACTGTTAGCAATCATAAAACTGTGTGGAAGTCATAAACTCTAAAGGCCCATGCACGCTAGAAGATATGGAAGATGAAAGCTATTGGTGAACAATTCCTCTTGAGCTAATCATGAAAGATATCCTGCATACACACTGAAAGATTTTATGAAATACATGAAAGTTAAAAGACAGTCTTCTGAGACATTTCATTGACTGTACATTTCAATAATGGGCTACTGTGATACCCTGAAATTTAAATATAGGATTGGCATTCGTGGGAAGGTGTGCCTGTGTACTGCTGTATAATATCAAGCCATTGTAAAATATTTCATTTATTAATTTAAAGTTAATTAGAATGCTAACAGTGCCCATACACTTATGCAATCGTATGCAATGCAACATCTTATGGTGCCAAAAGTGTCCTCTTCCAGCACCTGATGTAGCATGCCATCTGCAATGGCACATCGGTTGTTGGAAGATGGCATGCAGCAGTAGAGTGCAGTGCTATGAAAATGGCTAGCAGGCGGCGGAAGTCATCGGCAATGGCAGAATTTGGAAAAAAAGTTGAACACACTGGGCAACCCTCTGATTGGCTGAGAGAACTCTCAACCAAACAGAGGCCTCACATTCAGGCAGCAACTGATTCGATGAGAGAGCTCTATGTCAGCTAATCAAAGGGCCGCCCAGCTTTTTAAACTTTTTTCAAATTCTGCCACTGCCACTGACTCCCGCCATCTGCTAGCGTTCCTTCACAGCACTACACTACACTGCAATCATCGCTCCCTCTGGCCCCCTACCCAAACTGACGCCAACAATAGCGCTCCATCTGCCCCCTGCCCGCCGATTGCTAAAAAACCACATGTGATTGCTTATACAATGCTATAAATATTATGTGCAGCACGTAATATCTATCAACACGATATTCGACTGGTGAGCCCACAATTGCATCAGAGGACCCATTTGATGTGTATACAATCCTTCAATTTATCACACAGATACAATCAAAATTGAAGGATTGTATGCAATATTGCCTTAGTGTATGGGCAGCATTACAGCGGGGCATAATGTGTCTCGGGCATTGTGTGGTGCAGCATATTGTGTAAGCGGCATACTGTGTCAGTGGTATTAGGTGCGTGTTATAATTAGTAATAAGCATTACTTTGTGTGGCATAATGTGTAAGGGCATAAGGTCCCCACTGGCACCCCATTCTGTGTGCAGTGTTGCAAATGGATGTTTACAGCTACATATCCATTTGCAAGGTCCTGTACAGAGGAAAAATCATTCAATGGTTACTCAATATCGAATGACTTCTCCACTGCATGCAGCCACGTTTATCTGGGTGCGCCCAGCATTCTTTGGCGCATGACCAGGAACAACTGTGTTAAGCTCCGGTGTAAGTGTGTGGCTGTGCTGCTGCCGCCATCTCTCCCTCTTTGGGGAGAGTTAGGAGGAGAGACAGCAACAGCACAGCAGAGGGAGATAGGGTGGGGGAGCCAGTGGAGGGGAGAGAGGGTGGAAGAGCATGGCTGCAGGTAAAGAAGGAGAAACAGTGGTGTGAGCAGAAGTAAAGATGGCAAAATCCCTCCAGAGAGCGGTGGGGGGAGAGGCGGCTGTGAAGCACGGGAGAGGTGGGGGTAGACGGCGGCAGAGATCCCCCTATCATGTTGTTCCCCACTGCATACACACATAACGATGTGCCGAACATCATTAAGGATATTGGGAGAATTGAGCTGCAGTGTCAGCAGATGCCGACACTCGTCAACAATGCGTGGGGGCGTGCAACAAGATAAGGCATACACAATAGAAAACATTGGCATCATCATTGCTCATTCATTTCTGAAAGATATAGTGCTAAAGGGGTAATAGCTCCTTCTTAAAAGAATCCCTAAATTAGTTACATCATGGGGATTATCTAGCAATGTTGGTACCCTTGTCTCAGAGATACTATCAGCCTCTATAATACTGGCAGAGAGCAGCTCCATCATCGTTCCTATGTGGATGGCTAACAACAGGAACAACACATGATAGAGAGTATTTAGCCTCTTTTGATACCATCCAGCATCCTGCCCCACACAAAGCTGTGATTGTCAGAGTTCAGAGAAAGGGCAAGATGTACTTAGCAATTGTGGTACATACTGCCTTATTGCATAGCCTTTACAATACTAATCGCATATGTTAGTACATATGGGATTAGTATTGCAAAGGACATGTCACAAATGAAGAATTGAACACTTGGAGGATCGTGGTGGATATAATGGCTGAGAATGAGAAAAGATATGTCCAAGAGAGGACATATAGAAGTCTCCCTGTGTGGGGCACAAGCCTTATGAAAAGCTATTAATTAAATAAAATTTCACTTTTAATGGATATGTATTAAAAAATTCCTCTAAATAAATGAGGAATATGGTACAATCGACATAGAACATGCAGATAGACGGACATAACGTAGACAACAACAGTTATTATTTACAATATAGTAAGAAAGCGGTGAGAATATTGGGGCTTTCTGAATATATGGTATCCCAGGATATCCGAATGTGGTTATAACAAGTGTTAAATGTTATCCTGGTTAAGATACAGTTCTAACAGTCTGGAATTCAAGTATAAGATAGGTGTGCAGGTCGGCTCATGCAGAGGGGAATCTTACATTAATAATTGCTCTAATAGCCATTTCCCTAGGATACATGAGCAAAACACACTAATTTACAACATCTGTCTGAGTCTTTATCTGTTAATTTGTAAGCAAAGATATAGGTGAGAAGTGGTAGCAAGCAATATAGGATGTCAGATCTTTACTATGTTGCAAAGTGGAGAATTGCAGAGAGAGTTTCTATAATGTAACAAATAATGTTTGCAATTTATGCACAGTTATTGACCTCTCTAAGTGGCACTTAATTTTTCAGAGTTAGAGGCAGTGGTGAGTATAGCAGATACTTGAGTTGTATGTGCACCCTGGGTGGCTGCTGCCTACGCATGTGCCCAGATTGGTTCAGTGAATGCGTAGTTGAGCGGACTCAGGATGCGTCACAAGTATAGTAGTTTTGATGTAGTATAGGTTTCTGCTGTTGCCACTGGTGACCTCCCCTGCTCTGTTGTCGAAAGGCAGAGCAGAGCAAAAAAGGGGGGTGGAAACCGCGGGAATGAGAGAACCTCAGAGAAGAAAAAAGGGGGGGGGAACACGGAGAATATAGGAAAGTTGGTTTACTGTGTTCCCTTGTAAAAAATGCTGCTGTCCCCTGTATACGGTTGGAAGTACTCCTTCGCAGTGAACAGGGGATGAGCGATTAAGCACAGGCAGTGTAACCGGTAAAAATACAGTAGTGGCCTCTGTGGTGATTATCGGTGCCCTTTGATGTCTGTCCTGTTATCTAATTGATATTGCAGGAAAAGCGTATAAGTGGCACTGTAAGATAACACCAATTTAGAGGACAGGTAAAAGATATAGTGGTTAAGGAATATCTGGACAGATGTGAAAGTCCAGTGCCACAAGAGAATAATTAGTTACTAACTGATGTTACAGTTATTGGATAGACAATCTCAGTGAGTGCTACAGTTTCTCTAGCAAATGACACTGTCTATGCTATCGACATTGGAGCAAATTAATTGTTGTAGCTAATGTTCCTTAAGTCCAGTGCCACAAGAGAATAATTAGTTACTAACTGATGTTACAGTTATTGGATAGACAATCTCAGTGAGTGCTACAGTTTCTCTAGCAAATGACACTGTCTATGCTATCGACATTGGAGCAAATTTGTGCTGATAATTGTTGTAGCTAATGTTCCTTTTGCACTGGTGAGTGCTTCTGATTGGTACTAGGATTGACACTATCAGGTTCACTTGTGTTTAAGCAGATTGAATAAAGACAGGTGCTGCTACTCTCGAGAAATACGTGTTAACATGTGCCACAGGCAAGACATATATTGGATTTTTCTATCAGAGATAGTAACAACATATATTCAAGTTTGCTAAACAAGTATATAGAAAATAGAATAGTGGAGCAGACCCTATCAGGGTACTGCTGACTTACGGACCGGGACTCAGTATAGTCAGTGGCGGGACCCGCTAATGAAAAAGTCTCCTGTCGGCTCTGTGCAAGCTGCACACGGTTGCTGGGGAAGCCGCAATGGGGGATTTTCAGCGTATTCTCCTATGTGGCTAAATCCTTAGCTGGAGGCTGTAAGGTTCCACCGGAGGCAGCAGGTGTATTCTCCACGCCAGTCCTCGAGGTGATTGCTGAACAGAGGGCTCAGGCAGATCATCAGACTGTTAGATGAACGGAACTCCCGCTCGTGCACAGCGGGAGTTAGGTTTATTCCAAGACGTACGTTTCACCAAACGAGGCTTTCTCAATTGGAATAAAGTTGGTCACAGGTTGGTCAGTTTTTAAATGTTAACTGACAAATTGCTGGAGGGAAGGGGGGGGGGGGGGTTTGGGAATCCATCATTATTAGATACGCAATTAATTTGCATGCGCTGAAGAGTTAATCAGCCAATAGAGGGCTGGTTGTATTAAATTAATTGAGATACGCAAAATGGTTGAACTGAGTAAAGCTGGGATGGGACAAGGGAATGAGGTAAAAATAAATCTGTTAATGATGCGCTTTTAGTTGCGTGCGCTGAGGAATTTGTCAGCCAGTAAAGGGCTGTTTGTATTAAATTACTTAAAGAACACTTAAAGTTGGAGCTGATAGAATTATGGATAAGGCTAGGGGACTGAAGTGGATATCAATGGTTAATTGGATGCGCATATGATTGCGTGCGCTAAAGAATGTGTCAGCCGATAAAGGGCTGTTTGTATTAAATTACTTAAAGAACACTTAAAGTTGGAGCTGATAGAATTGTGGATAAGGCAAGGGGACTGAGGTGGATATCAATGATTAATTGGATGCGCATATGATTGCGTGCGCTAAAGAATGTGTCAGCCGATAAAGGGCTGTTTGTATTAAATTGCTTAAAGTACATTTAACGTTTGAGCTAATAGGATCAGCGATGGGTCAAGTGGACTGTAGTAGATAAAATACTTGTTTGGATGCGCATATAGTTGCATGCGCTATAGAAATTGTCAGCCAATAAAGGGCTGTTGGTATTTAGTAAATAAGGTACGCATACGAGCTAAGTGGACCTGGAGTGGGACAGGGAGAATAAGGTGGCGATCCCATCTGATAGGATCAAACGGAAATGAGAGAAATGTATGCGAAACAAAATTGGTTGCAAATAAATAATTATATATACTAATAAAAGGTGTAAAATTGCCAAACCTCGTGTGGAGAAAGAATGAATGTAAGTCCCTATGTGGTGAAATAATAAAAAAAAACCTATATACTGGAGGACGATAGAATGTGTGAAAGTGATAAGGCGTGGGATAGATGTAAAGTGGATAATAATGAGAGTGAAATTATAATAGGGTGGAAGGTTATGTGAGAAATATGGGATAAATAGGGAATTGGTATTATATAAAGTATAATTACAATAGTAATAATGATACTGATTGTGAATGGATTGTTATGATAAGGTGAAAATGATTAATGAGAATATACGTGAATGTAAGATTGATAAATTGGGATAATGATAATAATATGACTAATAAATAAAAATGAAATATAAATAGAGATAGGAATAAAATAAAATAATATAATAAATAAAAATAAAAATAAATATAAAATAAATATAAAAATAAATAAAAATATAAATAATAATAATAATAATAATAACAATAATAATAATAAAAATAATAATAATAAAAATGAATGAAAATAAAACTAAATATAAAAATAAAAATAAATATAAATATAATAATAAAAATAAAATTAAAAATAAATATAAAAATAAAAATCTAAATACAAATAAATATAAATAAAATGAAATGAAAATAAAAATATAAATATAATAAAAATAAATATCAAAATAATAATAATAATAATAATAATAATAATAATAATAATAATAATAATAAAATAATAATAATAATAATAATAGGATGAAAATAAATATAAGTAAAATAGAAATGAATATGAAAATAATGATAATAAAAATAAATATAAATATAAAGATGAACATTAATATAAGTGAGAAATGAAAGTGATATGAATGTGAGTGGGTGTTACGGTGAAATAAGTGAAAGAACACGTGAAAAAACAAACATATACAAAAATATTATGGTGGTAGTGAGGACAAATGTGTGAGGTATATGAGTTAAATGTGTTCCAATGCAGGTGCATTGGAAAATGCTGGAGAAAAAGGGGGGGAAGGTAGAATGTCAAGAGAGATAAAAATGAGAATGGTGGATGCAGGTGGAATGAGGTGATATGCTTCTGTATTTTGTAAATCTAAGTTTTCAAGTGTCTAAAAAGACACTGTAGTTTATATATTCATTAAAGCCCTTGGGCGCAACTGTATTGAGTTTGAATGTCCACTGGCTCTCTCTTTTGAGGAGTTCTCTGGTGATGTCCCCACCTCTGATTCCCAAATGAACCTGTTCCAGTCCAAATGCCTTCAAGTTTCTGGGGGAGCATCCATGGTGCTTGTGAAAATGTCTGGCCACAGAGGTAATTTTCTTAAACTTAGTAAGATCTGATGTAGCATTACGTATGTTACTAATGTGTTCCAAAAGTCGTTGTTTAAATGGACGGGTTGTCATTCCTACGTATCTGAGATTGCACTCACATTCCAGGCAATATATGATGTTTTTAGTATTGCAATTGAAGAAGTGCTGGATTTGATATTTTTTGCTGTATCGGTCCTTCCCCCATGTTCTTTTGTCCATAAATGGGCAGGCCTTGCAGTGTCCACATGAAAAGGTACCAGTTACTTTTGGTTGTGGTGTTTTCTTTCTTGAGAAATGGCTTTTAACCAATTTGTCCTGTAGATTTGGTGCTCTGCGACAGCTGAGATTGGGTCTTTCGCCCAGTGTTTTTTTGAGGGTTTCGTCGTTGTGGAGAATGGGCCAGTGTCTCTGCAAAATGCTCTGGAGGTCTCGCCATTCATTGCAGAAATTGCTAATGAAGCGGATTGGTTGTGGGGTTTCCTTCTTTAGACTGTTGTTGGGGAAGATTAAAGTTTGTCTGTCCAGCCTTTTAGCATGGTATTTGGCATTCTTGATGTTATTCTTGCTATACCCTCTGCTGAGAAGTCTCTTGGTGAGTTCTTCACTCTTGATGTCGTATACTCTTTGATCTGTACAGTTCCTACGTAATCGTAAGAATTCGCCCTTGGGTAAGTTTTTGATGGTCGGTGGGAAGTGGGCACTCTTGTGATGAAGGAGGCTATTGTTGGAGGTCTCCTTTCTGTATAGTTTGGTCATGAGTCTCCCGTCTTCCTCCTTGTACAGTTGCAGGTCCAAGAATGTGACTTCTTGTTGGCTGAGTTCATATGTTAGCTTGATATTGAGGATATTGGTGTTAAGGATACGTATGAATGTTCGAAGGTCCTCCAGGTTACCATGCCAGATCATCAGAATGTCATCGATATACCTATACCAGCCAGTAATGTTGCTGGTATAGGTATCGTTGGCTTCACAGAAAACGCACTCCCTCTCCCACCACCCGAGGAACAGGTTGGCATAGGTGGGCGCACAATCCGCGCCCATCGCTGTTCCTCGGGTCTGGAGGAAGAAGGAGTCGTTAAATGTGAAGTAGTTCTTGCTCAACACGAAATTGAGGAGGTCCAGGAGAAAAGGATGGAATTCATTGGAACCCTCTGTTTCCAGAAAGAATTTTACCGCTTGGATGCCATCTTGATGTCGAATACTTGTGTATAGAGATTCTACGTCCATAGTAATGAGGTAGTGTTCTGGCTCCAGGGAGACTCCATCAATTTTTCGCAATATATCTGCTGTATCTTGCAGATAGGACGGAAGACTATACACGTGGTGTCTCAAGTATTTGTCGATAAATTTGCTGGCTGGTTCAAGAAGACCACCTATCCCGGAGACAATGGGTCTCCCTGGAGGTTTGTGTATGTTCTTATGAACCTTCGGTAGTAGGTAGAAGGTCGGCACTCGGGGGCAAGTGATGTAGATGAAGGAGGACTCTTTCTCCGTGATGATCCCCTGATTTCGATATTTAGTTAATATCTTGTTATAGATATCCAGGAAATCATCTGTTGGATTGGAGAACAGTTTTTTATAGCAACTTTTGTCGTTGAGTTGTCTATTGGCCTCATCTAGGTACATCTCCATTGGCCAGATGACGATATTACCCCCTTTGTCCGAAGGTTTGAGGATAACGTCATCCCATTTGTTGATGTCTTTCAGAGCAGATCTTTCTTCCTCAGACAAATTGTCCTTTATGTGATGGGTGTGGTGGTGTTTGGTGTTTTCAAATTTATCCATGTCCATTGCCACCATGTCCATAAAGACTTTAACATTTGGGCTAATGTTTTCTTGTGGCATAAAATTTGATTTTTTCTTGCACAGGTTCTGGCGTCTCGTGGTGATAGAACAAGCAGTTGTTGTCTCGGCTGCCAGATCTTCTAGGACGGAGATGGCCTCCATCTCCTCAGGTGAGAGATGAGGGTCTAGTTGGTCGATGTTGACAGCTTCAGTCTCCAGATTTTCCACTCCTAGATTTTCATCGGTCCGATTATTGAATAATTTGTGTAATAATAATTTTCGTCCGAATAGCTTCAGGTCTTTCTCCCACTGAAACCTATTGAAGGAATTGTTTGGTGAGAAAGAGAGCCCTTTAGTTAGTAGTGTCTTATGTGCATCGCCCAGTGTATGGCTGGATAAGTTGATGATTTTGAGAGTATCGTCATCTAGGTTTATTAATGCTGAAAACGGGGTGACTGGCGTGATGGGGTCTCTGACCTCCATTGTCCTCGGTTCCTTCCTCTTCTTCTTACTCCTCCTTGTCCGTCTTGTGATGTTTTGTATCTTCCCCTTTGTCCTCCAGGGCCTATCTCTAAAAAAGAGAGTGCGTTTCTGGTGGATGTCTGGTGCGTGTCTTCATTGTCCGATAATTCAGCTTCTGACGAGCTGTTTTGAGAGTTGTAATTTTTTAAGTTGATCCTGTCCGGACATCTCCATTTGAATATTTGTCCAGAAGCAAAGTCGCGCTGGTCTCTGATAAATTTTGTGCGCTTACGTTCTATGATCATTTTTTCATAGTTTGCAAGCTCCTCTTTATTTTTGGCGAATGCTTTTTGAAAGCTGTCCTCCTTTTCCCAAATCTCCAGGTTTTTGCCAAGACGTGCAATTTCTTTCTCGCAGTCGTCGAGAATGAATAGCTTGTGTTTGGTTAAAATGGTCATTAGGTCAGTGGAACATTTCAGTAGGCAAGTTTCCCATTCTGTTTTTAAATTGGGTGTGGCTAATTCGAAGGTTGGAAATATTTTTGGGCGAAGGCCCCTCGGGACTATTTTTTTATATAATTCTCAGTTGTAGTTAGATCCCAATTGGTGCGTATTTGTTTTTGTAGATTTTGATTGAGTTTCCGAAAGTCCTCCTCCCAAGTGGTTTGCTGTGAAAATTCTTCAAACTGTGTTGTAACAAGTGTTACAAACTGTAACAAACTGTGGTTATAACAAGTGTTAAATGTTATCCAGGATAACATTTAACACTTGTTATAACCTCATTCGGTTATCCTGGGATACCATATATTCAGAAAGCCCCAATATTCTCACCGCTTTCTTACTATATTGTAAATAATAACTGTTGTTGTCTACGTTATGTCCGTCTATCTGCATGTTCTATGTCGATTGTACCATATTCCTCATTTATTTAGAGGAATTTTTTAATACATATCCATGAAAAGTGAAATTTTATTTAATTAATATCTTTTCATAAGGCTTGTGCCCCACACAGGGAGACTTCTATATGTCCTCTTTTGGACATATCTTTTCTCATTGTACTTACCCTACTCCCAGGGAGCACCTCCTCGACCATACTATATACTAATTTGTCGTGTGGAGTCAGCCTTTCTTCTATCATTTAGGTCAGACTGTCCAGTGCCCTAGAACCCATCCCCCATTCCCCCAATTCCCTTCTTTTTTGCTATAATGGCTGAGAAGCCAGTAGCAGGAACTGTAGGTGCACTGAACTAAGTAGAGCCGGTAGCTGGGAATAACTGAGTGGAGTGGGTAGCATTTACCCTGGCTGAGATGGACCCAGTGTAGCGGGTACTGTGGCTGTGCCAGACCCATTGGATTGGGTAGCAGGTACTTTGGCCAGATTGGCCCCAGTGGAGCAGGTAGTAGGTACCATGGCTGAGTTGGACCCAATGGAGTGAATAGCAGGTACCGACAAAGACTTGGTAAAAGGTGCCAGGTAATGACATAGTTACAATGTTGCTGAAAGCAACATCTGCATCTGAGAGCAGGATCTTAACCACCTTACCTAGCATGGATAGGTTGGTTGGTCAGGTGGCAACGGTAATCCCAGGACTGGATTCAGGAACTGCAATGGGTGTTTCAGACAGAGAATACTGAACTAGAGCAAGCAGGCATTATAGATGATCTAAGCATTAAGCTAGATTCTCTCAGGTGTCTAGTCAGAGAGAGCGGAACATTGTTTCACACACACAATGATTACAGCCTAGATGCAGGGTGAATGAATCCAGGCAGAATACAGTACACTGATGAACAGTAGGACACACACCCAGGATTGTGACAGTACCCCCTCCTTCAGATTGGACTCTGGACACATAAGGAAAACTCAAGAATAATAACAGTTTAGTCCTCAGAACATGTAGACTAATGGTCCTCAACATAGACAGTGTTCTTCTCGGTGGTGCGACATGGAAGAGCACTTAATGCCAACACTCCACTAGGACTAAGGTTGCATTGAGTGCTATAATGAGGACATTTGTGTGTAAGTCTGATGGAATTCACTAACATGTCTTCTGGAGGAAAAACATGGCTAGGAAGAACTGGGCCTCCAAAGGGTGTTGAGTCGTAGTACTCACCAAAGTCAGAGTTAGAATCCATTTCTAGGGTTAATACTGGGATAATTTTCTTCAAGTTGGACCATACAGCAATGGACTTAATATTTGTTGTGGGACCTGATGAGCCAGAGCAGCCTGATACAGAGTTTAAAGAATTAATATACAATATAAGATTTCCTGGAAGAAGTAGACCGAGATATACACCAGACTCTCATGGCCAAGGTTTCATACTTCCTAAGAGGGATCACTCTTCTGAATTGTTTTAGAGGGTTTTTCATAGGTAGCGGATAGAGGACAGGGTTTTTCATGGGTAACTGATGGGCTTTTCACTGAAGAAGTAGATGGCTTAAGTAACTTCTCACATATAGTCTTTGAGCCAAATCTTTTAATTACTGTACCTCTTCAGAGAAAAACAAAAGTTTTCAGAAGATGGGATCTTTAGACTAGAAGAGAAGATTAGCCCATTCCAAAGCTTCTCCTCTGAAAGCCGCAAACAAAACCCTAGTGATATTGTCTAGAGTTATACCAGATGAAGGATCAGTTTTCATTAAAGTCAGAAATTGCTCGACTAGAGCATGATATTGAACAAGATTCCCATTAAAGTAGATAAAAGAAGATTCTATGGGTGAAGCCTCAGATGTTATCAGCTGGGCAGACACCCCTTGAACTTCGGGTAAGGCAGGAAACTCTGGCTTCTTGGACAAAGGAGGCACCTTGGTAGATTTAGAAAAGGCAGGCATAGCAGGCAAAACCACAGGTCCGATGGCCAGGGCATTAGGGTCCTCAGGCGCGGAGGCCAGGGCAGAAGTATTCTTGTACCTGGAGGTTGGGGTCAACATATCAGATTTTCCCCTTGTACCTTGGCAAATGAAGACCACATTTGGGGCTGGGCACACGGGACACCTTCCAGGTGCAAGATGTTTTTAATTTCTTTCAGTGACTGAATACTTAGAATCTCCTCCTGAGGCAGGACACTCAGAATTACATTTGGAAATTGGAACCCCTTCTTGGAGCTGAAAACTTGAAATCCCCTCTTGGGGCTGGAGACTGTGAGCCTCTTCCTGAGTCTGGGAGCTGTGCATGTCCTCTTGGAGCTGAAAAGTTGGAAACCCCTCTTTTGCCTGTAGACTGTGAAACTCTTCCTGAGGCTGGGAGCTGGATACTCCCCTCTTGGAGCTGAAAACTTGGAACCCTCCTCTTGGGGCTGGAGATTGTGAACTTCTTCCTGAGGCTGGGAGATGCAAACCCCCTCTTGGGGGTAATGCACTAATAGTTTTCAAATCTGGATAGCGGATGGCTCAATGGAAGATGATAGATGATTCTGAGTATGTGGAAACACTACAAAGTGACTTAAATAAACTGGAAAGGTGGGCGGAAATGTGGAAAATGCAGTTTAACATTAAAAAATGTAAAGTAATTCATTATGGGAACAAAAAAATGAACAAGCTACTTATAGGCTAAATGGAGTTATTATAGGGAATTCTGCAGTAGAGCAGGACTTGGGGTCATCATAGATGAAAAATTTGGTAATCGTGCACACTGCTCAAGTGCAGCAGCATAAGCAAACCGGACACTGGCATGCATTAAAAGGGGTATGGATTCAAGGGATGCCAATGTGATAGTGCCTCTTTACAAGGCATTGGTGAGACCACACTTGGAATATTGTGTTCAGTTCTGGGTGCTGCACCTTAAAAAGAACATAAATTAATTGGTACAGAGATGGGTGACTACGCTAGCAAAAGGTCTCGAAGCACTAGAATACAAAGATATGTTAACCAGGCTGAATATGTTTTTACTGGAGAAAAGTAGATTGAGATGTGGTATGATTAGCATGCTCAAATACAGGCTTGGTAATCATATAGAACTGGGACATGATTTGTTCACTAACAGACCTTTACTTAGCACATGCAGGCATGTACCATTAGAGCTGTAAATTTCTGGAACTCATTGCCGATAGGGGTGGTTACAGCAACTACTGTTAATGAATTTAAATCAAAACTTGATACATTTTTGACCACTGAGGGAATCCTATAGATATGACTTACTCAAATCAGTATTTACAGGTTAGATAGGTTGAACTCAATGGTTTCAGCCTTAATTACTATGTTACTATTATTCACTAATAGCGGTTGGAATCTGGATAGAGCTGGATAACCCACAAACAGATTCAGATGGGGCTTGCTTCTAACGACAGCCCCGCCATCACGCCATCCCCGCCAGGGGGCGCACGCGCATGAGACGCTCGCAGGCCCCCTGGCAACGGAGCCTGCCTCCGGTCCCCGCTGCCTCCCCCACCATCGGCGCAGGAACCCCTCGCCACCCTGAGCACCCCCCTAATCCTACCCATCTCCCTGAAGCGGAGACGGCAGGGACACGCAGCGTCCCCGCCGAGAGACTGGGACGCGCGTGCGTGTGAGATGCATGCATGTCCCAGTTCAGTGTAGCCCCTGTCTGCCGGCACTCACCAGCGGGGAGGGTCGGGCTACATCTGTATGGTAGTGGGAGAGCAAATAATGTGGCTGGGCTGGATACAGTGAAGCCAGTAGGGTACTGTAGCTGGGCTGAACCAAGTAGATCCAATAGCAGGTAATGTACAGTAGCTGGGCTGAACACAGTGGAGCTGGTACTGTAACCGGTCTGAATCCAATGGAGTGGTTATCAGGTACCATGGCTGAGATGGACCAAGTGGAGCAGGAACCGGGTACCGTGGCTGTGCTGGACCCAGTGGATCGGGTAGCAGGTAATGTGGCTGGATTGTCCCCAGTGGAGCAGTTATTAGGCACCGTGACTGGGCTGGACCCAATGGAGCAAGAAGCAGGTACCGACAAAATATGGGAAAAAGGTACCATGTAACAGGATGTAGTTACAACGTGGATGAAAGCAACATCTACATCTGAGAGCAGGATCTTAACCCCCTTGCCTTGCACGGATAGGTTAGCAGATCTGGTGGCAACTGCAATCCCAGGACTGGATTCAGGAACTGCAATGGGTGTTTCAGACAGAGAACACTGAACTACAGCAAGAAGGCAACTAAGCATTTACAGATGTTCTGCACATTTGGCTAGAGTCTCTAAGGTGTCTAATCAGGGATAGGGGAACATAGTTTCGCACAATGATTGTGGCCTAGGTGCAGGCTGAATGAATCCAGGCAGAATACACTGAAAGACCATGCAGAAACTGATGAACAGAAGAAAAAACACCCAGGTTCGTGACAGGACAGCTTTTTACAAAAGAGCTGCCTTTGCAAAGCCTCTGGTGCTCGGATGGGATGGTGCCCGCGGTTCACCAGGAGTCTCCTGCTGTAGACGGCTGAAGGGACTCCTGAGCTCCTACTCCCTGCACCTAGAAGGGGAAATATTACTGCTAGGGAGGAAGAGGCCACTGGGTCTGGGGCACACTGCAGGAGGCTGCTCGGATAGCAGGTGAGGGGTGGCGGTGTGGGTGGCACAGGTTGGTGGGGGATGCAAAAAAAGCCCATAGTCTTCTATAGGGTAACGCCAGAAAAGCCTGTGTTGGAAATGCAGCGGTTCTTTATTGATACATATGGAAACATGGTAAGAACCCCAATAATTGTGTTTTTACCACATTTTACATTTAATACATCCTGGACAAATAGAGGAAACTGAGTACTGTTGTGTTTGAAAACTGTTGTTTCCTTTTGTAAAGCACAACACAATATGTTGTACTATATAAAAAAAACTAACAATAATGTGTAACTGTAAAGGCCCCCATACACTACTGTGGCTTGGTCCAATTTGACCCATTTCTGATGGATCGGACTGATAAATCGGACCAAATCACATGTGTTTGACATCCCATTTCACCCAATTTGTGGTCCTGTGCGCATTGGGTGCGAACTTTCTGCACATAGGATTTATTGGATCAGCCCCATCAGTGGCACATTTCAGGTGCCTTTTAGCATTCACAATGTATTGGGTCTTATTCTCTAGGTGTGTGCCACCATTGAGCACTGCTGGCACACACCTATGTGCAGGTCTGGTTGGTTGGGTGGGTGGCAACTGCTGAGGTATGGGCAGTGGGACGGGCAGCAGGCAGCAGCAAGTTAGTGCTCTCTCAGCCAATCAGCAGCCGGCCAGTCTTTTGACAGTTTTTTTTTTAATTCTTCTTCCCTCAGCTGCTGCAGCTGCAGCTTCCTGGGAGTCTTTACTTGCGATAAATTGCATGAAATTTATCACATTTAAAACATGGCACATCAATGCCAAATTGTAAGTGAACCCTCCCGGGGATATGCCAGGGGGGTGTGGTATAACAGGGATTCCGATGTCAGAGTAATGACTGTCGGAATCCCGACTGTCGGTGAGACGTCCGGCACCCATGCCAGGGAGCTCAAAGGAAATAGGGTCAGAGGTCCTCAGGACAAGTCGGCCTAATGTATGGGGCCTTAGAGCACTGCATTGTTCAATAGGAAAATGGTCATTGGTTCGACACCACTAAGTCGACATAATGAAAGGTCAACATGGGTCTAGGTCGACATGGATCTAGGTCGACAGGTCATTAGGATTATATAAGCATTAGGTTGACATGGGCAAGGTTGACTGTCAAAAGGTCAACATGGGTGATTTCACAGTTTTTGCCACTAGGGCATGGAGGTGATTATAATTCGTGTGCCAAGCGAAGCAAGGCAATGAGCCTGAAGCATGGAGAGTGAAGCGAGCCATGCAAGAGGATGTGGTGCACTTTTCTATGTGTCCATGTCGACTATGTCGACATTCGGGTCAAAAACTGTGAAAAACCCCATGTCATCCTTTGACTATCGACCTTGCCCATGTCGACCTAATGTGTGTGTCGACATAATGGCATGTCATCCTACCCCCATGTCGACATAGACCCATGTTGACCTTCCTGCATGTCAACCAAGTGGTGCCGACACAATGCCTGTTGACATAATGACTCTTTAACAATCGATCCATACATGTTAAATAGGCCACCAAGGAAAATACTTTATTGTCCACTAGGACACATGATCTCGTGGGGGTGAAAAGAGGATTCCTGTAGAAACATTAAATATTTAAATTAAGGATGAATGTGTGTAAACTGTGATAATAGGCAAATGTAATAAGGTATAGGTAAATGTGATAAATGTTAATAGAAAGATTTAAAGCAGCGGTTCTCAAACTGTGGCTCCTGACCTTCTCAGCATGGGGTCGCGACTCCATGTTGCTGACCATCAGGCTGATAACTTTTCTAATCTCAGTCAGGAGTCTGAAAAATCTGTTGAATTGTCTGTTATTTTAGACTCCTCGCATCATTTTGTGCATCCGCAATGCTGCCATATATGCACTGTCTGCTGCCTACACATGTGATGTGATGACCTTCTGCAGTCACTTGCTGGGGTCCTGTAATTATTTTTATTGCCTGGTGGGGTCCCAGAGCAAAATAGTTTGAGGACCCCTGCACTATAAAATAATAGATGCCAATCTGATATATCTTCAATCCACGGAGCGATTATCGGATGGGTATGCACCTATACACACTGAGTCATTTATTGTTCAGTGTGTACTGTCATTTCCATAAGTCTCTTCAACGAGGAAGGTCAGGAACGTGAAGGTGTTTGCAGCATACCCAATTCCCCACCTCCTGATCTGTCCGTTGCAGGAGTGTTTGAAGCCATTTATTGGCTAATGTTTCAGCCAATTATCAGCTCATCGGGCAATAATTGCATATTGTGCACCTGGTTTTAGGTGTAATTCCAAGAAGGACGTGCAATTTTGCACCTTGGAAAAAACCAACATATTGTGCTAATGAAGAGGAGTGGGCAAGTTTAAAGTTTGCAGACTGATTTATGTAATACCCTGGTACTGAAAGAGTTAATACCATTTAGTTTTATCATGCATAGCTAGGGCTATTTCCTGTGATACTGATCCCACTGATTGGGAGCAGTGATCACATGCAAGCCTTCTGCAGAGGGGGAAGACAGGAAGTTAGAAGGGAGCAGATTCAGCACAAGTTTGGAGTGAACAGCGAAGGGGAGAAGGTGCATGGATGGTTGCTGGGGCCATGGAATGGCTAACTGTCATTTCCATGGTCCCCAGCTTTGGAATCAGCAGTCATGAGTTGCACCCCTTCTATGGAGAGAGCAGCAGCACCTGTGGGTGCTTTCCTGCAGAGTAACATGAGGAGAATGCAGCCCCTCACAGCACATGTGGGGAGTGCTGCCAGTCCCAGCAAGGCACCCAACACAGAGAGAGAGATCGCAGTGTGAGAGCAGCAGTACTGAGTCCAGTGAGAGGGTGATGCCCACCTGTAGAGGTGCCCTAGAAGATTGCCAGGTGTGAGTTTTAGTAGAGGACGGATCTGGGTGAGTGGTCAAGGCCACGTGGCATGCTGAGTAGCCCCCCATTGACAAGAGTCCTTGTTACATATGAGAGAGACAGTAACCTGTGATGTGTAGCACTACTGGTCCCAGGATGCCCTGGTATGAACTGCTGTTCGCCATATTTATGCCGCTGCAGTTAAGTGATGTGCTGGAGGAGGTGCCTTGATGTAACTGATGTAACCGATACGATTAATGTGCTGGAGGAGTTGGTGTGATAAGTGACCTGATGTAACCGTTATGCTTTGTGCTGGAGGAGAGTGTTCAGAAGTTATCCCCGCTATATCCCTGCTATATGTTAAATAAACTGTTTATTGCTGTTTTATGAGATGGCCTGGCACCCAATTCTTTCTGTGCTGCACTGACACCTGTAGTCCACTCCCACAATGCAACTGTAATTAAACTCCTGATTATTCAGGGGACCCCCTGGTACCTGTGCCTTACCCATGACCAGCTGGAGGAAAGTAAGTGTGATGCACTATACACAGTGACTGCAGGTATTCATACCTAGTGCCGGTGGGGTTTTACATTTAGAGTTAGTTGGGGGCATGTTCTAGCTGAATTCTATATTGCTGCATATTGTCTGTTGCGATGACATGCGAAAGCGTGTATTGTCAACAACACATCGGTACACACTGGACCAGTGCTTCTCATACTGTGGGTCCTGACCCCAAAGTGTGTCCCGACCTTCTGAGTATGGGGTCACGACTCCATGTTGCAGACCATCAGGCTGATGAGTTTTCTAATCTCAAGGAGTCTGAAAAATCTGTTGAATTGTCTGTTATTTTAGACTCCTCACATCACACAATGCTCCACATTGTGCCTCCACAATGCTGCCATGTATGTGCTGCCATGTGATGTGATGACTTTCTGCAGTAACTTGCTGGGGTCCTGTAATAATTTTTATCTTCTGATGGGGTCTCATAGCAAAATAGTTTGTGGATCCCTGATTTATAGCATACTTACCTACTTTGAAATTCACCTGCCCGGGGAGGCAACACGTCAGGGGGGGGCGGGAACAAGGCTGACTATGATTCGTGGGCCGCAGAGAGGGGGCGGGGCTTAAATGATGCGAAATGCCACAATCGCACCATTTTAGCCCCGTCCCCTCTCCGTGCACCCGCAATTTCCGGTAATTAAACCAGCAGGCATGGGGGGAGCGGGGGTTAGCACCAGAAAGCGGGAGACTTGCCCACCTTCCCAGGGGGCCGGTAGAAGGAACTGATTTCCGGGAGGCTCCCAGCCATTCCGGGAGGGTAGGCAAGCCTGAGTTATAGTAATATTATAACTCTGTTATAACACTCCTGGTGCTTGGAAGAGCAACCTTCCGAACACAGCTGGTGTACATAAGGACATTGCTTAGTGCATTGTGGGATCATGTGTATGGTCTGTTTTGTAAAAGTGGATGTGCAGTAATTGCACCTATACAGATGTACTGCATAAGTATTACTCTAGACCAGGGGTGGCCAACCGGTCCGAGGTAAAGAGTCGAAAAATATTGGCAATCAAGCCAAAAAGCCGACATCATGCTCGCGCCAAAAAGGGGTGTGGTCAGGGGAGTGGTCATATGACACAAGGGGGAGTGGCTACATGACAAAACTTTATGCCCCCCACAGTGCTAGGTATGCCCCCAGTGCTACACATATATGCCCCACGGTGCCAGATATGCCCCCAGTGCCACACATATATGCCCCACGGTGCCAGATATGCCCCCAGTGCCACACATATATGCCCCACGGTGCCAGATATGCCTCCACAGTGCCACACATATGCCCCATGGTGCCAGATATGCCCCCACAGTGCCACACATATGCCCCCACAGTGCTAGTTATGTGCCCAGTGCCAGATATGTTACCACAATGCCACACATATGCCCTCACAGTGCTAGTTATGTGCCGAATGCCAGGTATGTCCCCACAATGCCACACATATGCCCCCACAGTGCTAGTTATGTGCCCAGTTCCAGATATGTTACCACAATGCCACATATGCCCCCCCCCCCCCCCCACAGTGCTAGTTATGCCCCCAGTGATAATTTCCCAGCAGCAGCACTCATCGTTGTTGCTGCTGCCGGGCGGGGAGAGGACAGTCTGGCGTCCCCCTGCAGTCCTGTCATATCGCTGAGGGGAGGAGAGCACACCACGCGTCTCCTTCCCCTCTCACTTCCCTGTGACTGGGCCGTCGCCGTCCACCAATCAAATCTCGCGGGCCGGCTCCTGATTGACTGCCGGCCCGCAAGCTGTGATTGGCGGGCGGCCAAGTCACAAGGATGCACAGTGAGGGATAGGAAAGATGCGCGATGCGCGCTTTCCTACTCTCAGAAGGTATTCGGGAACGGGCAGCGGGTGATGGGGGACGGACGGTGGGCGCCGCGTCGGGCAGCAGTGCGAGCAGAAGCCACACTTTAGAAGGTGGAGAGCCGCATGCAGCTCGAGAGCCGCGGGTTGGCCACCGCTGCTCTAGTCAAATGGCCCCAAGAGGGATGCAGAGTATGGAACATGTACAAGGTATTCTCTGAGTAATAGATCCATTGTCTTAATGTCTGCACCCAAGTAGCACCAAATACAGCAGTTTTACAGCCGGCAGTTTTAAACCCGTCTTGTTATAAAATGTTCATCAAATATATTTCTCATGAGGAACATGAATATAAAAAAACTTTTGAATCTTCGCTTACAGTGCATACAATAAAATGTATGTCTACAAGAATTCCAGAAGATGCAATAACTCCATGCTAAAAGGTAAAAAAAAAAATAATTTGAATTAGTGTAAAGGAACTGAGGCCTTTGGTTATGAAGTTCAGATTATACAACTGAAGGATGCAATAATTATACTGCAATTACATATTAAACAGAACCAATATCTAATGTGGAGAATATAAAACAACAAGCACTTCCCTAAATTAAAAGCAGATCTCCTGTACATACTGCAATAACCTCCTGAAGTTGAGTTGATCTAACTGGGACTCCACCCATAAGGGCTGTATTCATAGTTTGCAGGGTGTTTTCTAACAAATTTAATGTTATGATTTAAATGTACATTTACAATGTCTTTAAGTTGACAGAATAATGTCCCAGAAATATCAAGATATTGGGGGAAATTTACTAAAGGAAATTTGTAAAAAAAAGGTGTATTTGTATTCAGAAATTCACTTATTTTGTACATTTACAATCCCGAAAATATGGCAATTCGTATTGATAGCACATCAATACGAGTACGAATTGCCGTATTTTCGGCATAGTAAATGTCAAAAATAAGTGTATTTCTGGATACAAATACACCTATTTGTTTTACAAATTTCCTTTAGTAAATTTCCCCCTACAGTATATGTGTACAGTAGAAAGATACTCAGCACTGTCCCACAAACCAGGGGATTCACTCTTTCAATCCCTTAATTGGCATTTTCAGCATTCAAATCCCGCAAAATGAAATCTTGCTTTTGCATGTGGGACCGTAATTAGACACATACATGGACTGATTTATTACTCAGCAAGGAAACTCCCAGATCTGTACAGATCCTTATCAGATTGTCATCTAATTCCAGAAATCCTGCGCTTCTCTGTACAAACAGTGGGCTTGATTCAGTACTGCTCACTATGCTGCTTAGCAAGCTGCTTAAAGTTGCCCACCACCCGGCTGATCGCCCGCCGCCCCCACCACCGAATCCCCTTGGTACCATGTGAGGGGTTGTGTATGAAAACACATCACCTCGCATGCAGCTGAATGGGAGAGAAATCATTCAATGGTCGCTGACTATCAAATTATTTCTCTCCCATACGGAAAGAAAACTTTTATTACCGTCGGTGTCCGCCGAACAGGGGGAGGATGCTGACATTATGTTACTTCAACCACCTGCCCCACACAGGAATCGGCCCACCTGCATTCCCCGGGAATGACCTGCATTTATTTTCATGGGGATGCCCATAAAACACTGGGCATTTCCCTGATGCCACCTACTAACCGCCCACTGCCTCCCCTACATTAGTCGACCAACATTTTTATGTGAGTTACATGTATGGGCACCTTAAATCTGCAGATGTACAGTATTGCCAGCTCAAGTAAACTACAAGTCTAAACCTATTTATTTATTACAAATAATTATTTTATGTCATTACAATGTAATGTCCTTATTTTAATAATACAGACAACAAAATGTATCCATACCTTTAGTGAATCGTGTAAACATCCAGTCAGAAGTCCTTTCTGTATGTAAGATATATTAATTCACAAGTTTAAATAAATTCTGTTGCATATAAAATAAATAATATTTTCAGACACACAATCTTCTCCATATGCCCCCAGTTACATTGGTCACAGCACCATTGTATAAGCTGATCTTGTGGAGGGCATGGCAATTAGTGTAATTGTGAGGATAAGACTACATACAGTATGTCATGGGAAAGCAAATGCCCCAGACCAGGTAATCTGAGACCCCTTAGGAGCCGTGTGGCCGACATACACATGGTTGGCCCAGGTCAGTGGTTCCCAAACTTTTTGAATCACGGCACCCTACAATATCAGAATATTTTTCACGGCACCCCTAGGCAAAAAAAGTTTGCTACTGAGAGTTTCAGAACAAATATATTAAATGAAATAAATTGAGAATAAATTTTATCCTTAAGTCCATTTATGTGGTGAGGAACATGATTCACTTCTGTTTACCCATACCCATGGACCATATATAAATGGAATTGGTTCTGGACTACCAACCTGAGGCACCCTTGCAAGTGTTTTGAGACACCCGAGGGAGCCTAGGCGCACAGTTTGGGAACCACTGGCCCAGGTAATAATGCACAAGATATTCCTACAGTTCCTATTGTGCTGGAATCAAACAAGAATGAGAAAACCATTCTAACCCAAACATAAATTACATAAATACAACAGACAGAAATATAGTGACATTCTAAATATTGACTAATGCTCACACTCCGCTTACATTCCACAAAGTGATAATAATCTTATAAAGGTATATTTCAATAACCCATTTCTCTCATATGTTGTCAAGAGAAATCTGCTTTCATGTATGCTTACTTGTATTAAGCTTGGTCTCCTCAAATAATGGTTTATTTTTGTCCGTATAGGATAACCATTATCATTATTTATCATAATAAAACTTCATCTTAATTACTTTTATTTATTTTTTATAATGATAAAATAAATATAATTTTTATTACATCAAGGCAATCCTGTCTGGTTATCCTGTATGGACAAAAAGAAACCATTATAGGAGGAGACAAAGCTTAACCCCTGGAGTGGTGGGTTTTGCTGGGGCAGGACAAACCTACCAGGGCCGGTTTGTCCTGCCCCAGCAAAACCCACCTCAGGATGTTGGAAGCCCCCCCTCACCTCCGCTCTAGCGTTTGTACGCTGGAGCTTCATTGCTGCCGTTGCCCCCACTGCCTTAGCCGCCTGCCACATTCAGCAGTGATTTCGGCGGCAGGCTGGGGGACGTTCGCGGTGGCTCGGGAGGACTTGGGTGCCTGAGTGCTCCGCAGTCCCCACGAGCCTGCCACCGACGTCACTGCTGCTGTAAAATGAGTGGTAGCTGGCGGCATGGCGGCTGGGTCAGGGGAGCTCCGGCACACACTGGAGCAAAGGTGATAAGGGTGACTGGCGCGCACCTATTCTATTTTAGTGGTATGCCCAGAAACTTTCCGGGACCACCCGCTGCCTCAGCGCAGCTGAGCCCGGAAAATTTCCAGGAATACCACCCAAGGGGTTAATACAAGTAAGCATACATGTAAGCAGATTTCTCTGGACAACATATGAGAGAAATGGGTGATTGAAAGATACCTTTATGAGTTTATCATCACTTTGTGAAATGTAAGCTGAGTGTAAGCATCAGTCAATATTTAGAATTTCACGAAGGTGACCCTATAATGATTACGAAAGAGAAAATACAAAACAACCCATCATTTTTGGTCCAGAGAGAATTTATATTGACAAAACTTTTATAAAAAGTACTACTACACTATATTTCTGTCTGTTGTATTTCTTTTTTTGTACAGTATATAAGGGTTATAAAAGAAGAAAGAAAAAAAAAAAACATTTCCATTTGTGACTACAAGACATTCCCTCAAAAAACCATTCTAAATACCATATGCAATGTATGTTATGATAGTATGTGATTAAGCGCAATTGGGAGTCGATCATTCCTTGTTTTTAGACCAGGTAATAATGACAGCTTTGAAAAAAGGTAACCACTAAAAATAGGTGTAAAATCATAATAATGTCAAAATCACAATTTTAACCCCTTCCCGACATTTGACGTACATTTACGTCATGGCCGGGAGGTACTTCCCGACACATGGCATAAATGTACGTCATGAGTTTAAACTGTCACTGCGTCTCGAGACGCAGTGACAGAGGGACGATGTCTGCTGTCCCTGACAGCAGACATGTCCCTGCATGCCCAGGGGGGGCTGCGATGTCGCCCCCCCGTCGGCGATCGCTGTGATTGGCTGTTCAGTGTGAACAGCCATTCACAGCGTTTTCCTGTGTTACCAGCGAATCGGACGCTCGGTAACACAGGTGTCAATCACCGCCGGGCGTCAGGGGGCATGAGGGGGTCATCGGTGACGATGACACCTCACCCCACCCTCACCCCACCTGCCCCCAAGGCTGTGATTGGTCCGTGGGACCCACGGACCAATCACAGCCAAGGCGCGACATTTAAACTGACGGTGACTGCGCTGCAGACGCCATTCCGGTCTGGAATAGCGTGCAGAACGGTCACCGTGCCTGCCTGCCGTGAATACCGACCTGATCCTTGCTAATACTTACCTGATCCTTGCAAATACCTTACCTGATCACCTTATCACTGCTTGTAGCGTGCTGGACGCTTCCTGGATCTGACTTCCTGAGACTTCCTGCTGCTGCTGCAGTGTGATAGAGAGATAGAGAGATAGAGAGAGAGATAGAGAGAGATAGAGAGAGATAGAGAGATAGTGACAGAGAGAGCTATATTTTGTGTCTGCTACCCCCCCTTTTTGGGGGTGCAGGGGTTTTCTATATATATATAACTGTCAGTGCTGCTGCTGCAGTGTCATACAGTGATAGATAGTGATAGATAGTGATAGATAGTGAGAGGTAGAGAGATAGAGAGATTTGTGTCTGCTACCCCCCCTTTTTGGGGGTGCAGGGGTTTTATTTTATATATATAACTGTCAGTGCTGCTGCTGCAGTGTCATAGAGTGATAGATAGTGATAGATAGTGAGAGATAGAGAGATAGAGAGAGATAGTGACAGAGAGTGATAGAGAGTGTATATTTTGTGTCTGCTACCCCCCCTTTTTGGGGGTGCAGTTTTTTTTTATACATATAACTGTCAGTGCTGCTGCTGCAGTGTCCTAGAGTGATAGATAGTGAGAGATAGTGAGAGATAGAGAGATAGAGAGAGATAGTGACAGAGAGTGATAGAGAGTGTATATTTTGTGTCTGCTACCCCCCCTTTTGTGCTGATCAGTATATCTGTGCTGATCAGCAACTTTTTTGGGGCGCAGAGGTTTTTTTTTTTATATATATACCTGTCAGTTGCTGCCAGTTGCACTGTCAGTTGCACCAAAGGTTGTGCACCTGCTGTCCCTCACTGGTAATCAGTGTCGCATCACTGATCACCTTTTTTTTTTTTTGTGAGTGCTGTGGGGTCTTTTTTTAATTTTTTTTTTACACACACTGATTTTGTGGGTGTCCTGTGGCCACTGTGCGCCGATCAGTGACGTACATCACTGATCAGCTTTTTCGGTACAGGGTTGATCAATTTTTTTTTTTTTTTGATCAGATTCCTGTTGCCTTTGAGCGCTGTTCAGTGACAGACGTTACTGACCAACATCTGTGCTCAATTTTTGGCGCAGGACCTTTTTTTTTTTTTTTAACCCCTTCAATTTTTTATTTTTAACCCCTTCATTTTTTTTTTTTTTTATTGGTATAAAGTATTTTTTTTTTCTGCACCACATACACACTACATACCCCCCGGATTGAAATAAAGTTTGTACCCCCCCCTACACTATACACGTGTTGAAACATTTCACTACCAGTAACACAAAAATAAAAATGGCATCCCAAATGTCCTCCCAAATGTCCTCCCAAATGTCCTCCCAGTCATCCAGGAGAATGTATTCAGTGGAGGAGGCATATGCCATGCTTGCTTCTGACTCTGACACAGCCAGTGATGCAAGCGGGGAATTTGAAGGATTCGTCTTAAGCTCCTCTTCCTCCTCTGGTGATGAGGGACCCCCTCAAAGACGCCCCCGTAGATCAGCTGAGATTCCCCCCCCAATAATTGATCTAGTATGGACCCCACCACCAGACAATTTTGAGCCCCAGGTTCCTGAGTTTTTGGCCATGCCAGGAATCCAATTTGATTCCACAGGTCTCAGAGA
The DNA here is from genome assembly GCF_055691185.1 of Crinia signifera. Classification (NCBI taxonomy): domain Eukaryota; kingdom Metazoa; phylum Chordata; class Amphibia; order Anura; family Myobatrachidae; genus Crinia; species Crinia signifera. The sequence continues at coordinate 128,289,842 of NC_139224.1, forward strand.
AATTGACTTTTTCAAATTATTTTTCTCTGATGATTTTATAAATTTAATGGTGGACCAAACTAATTTATATGCCCAGCAGTTTATTGCTCAAAACCCCACGTCATCATTTGCTAGGTGGACCCCTGTAGATGCAGTAGAGATGATGACGTTTTGGGGTCTGGTGTTTCATATGGGCATAGTAAAAAAGCCAGAAATTAGGCAATATTGGAGTACAGATGTTCTGTACAGTACTCCATTTTACCGTATGGCCATGCCCCGGACTCGATTTGAGACAATTCTTAAATTTATACATTACACCGATAATGCACAGTGCCCACCCAGAGATGATCCCACCTTTGACCGGCTATTCAAAGTCAGGCCGGTCATTGATCATTTCAGTGCCAAATTTGAAGAGGTGTACATCCCTGAAAAATGTATTTGTATCGACGAGTCCCTTATACATTTTAAAGGAAGGGTTAAATTCCGCCAGTACCTTCCCAGTAAGAGGGCAAGGTATGGCATAAAAATGTATAAACTGTGTGAAAGCACCTCAGGGTACACCCACAGGTTTAGGGTTTATGAAGGGAAGGATTCAAGAATTCAACCGCCAGAATGCCCCCCCTCCCTCGTAGGTGTTAGTGGGAAAATTGTCTGGGATTTAGTGCACCCCTTCCTGGATAAAGGTTATCACCTCTATGTGGATAACTTTTACACTAGCATCCCCCTGTTTAAGGCCCTTGGTTCAAGAGGTACAGCAGCTTGCGGTACTGTGCGCAAGAACCAAAGAGGCCTCCCAAAAACGCACATTGCCCAAGTAATGAGAAGGGGTGAAAGCAGGGGAATATGCACCGAAAATATGTTGTTGGTCAAATATAAGGACAAGAGGGATGTCCTTATACTGACAACAATTCACGGAGACAGTACCACCTCCGTCCCTGTACGAGGTACCAGTACCCACACCTCCAAACCTAATTGTATCCTGGATTACAATAGGTACATGGGCGGAGTGGATCTTTCAGATCAGGTACTGAAGCCGTACAGTGCCCTGCGGAAAACAAAAATCTGGTACAAGAAGGTGGCCGTGTATATCATCCAGATGGCACTGTATAACGCTTACGTGCTATTCCGTTCTACCGGCCAGAGGGGGACATTTATGCACTTTCAAGAGGAAGTCATAAAGGGCCTAATATTTGGGAACCAGCAGGCAGAGGGCCCCAGTACTTCTAGTACTGGCCCCCGTATTGTACCAGGGCAGCATTTTCCTGATGAAATCCCCTCCACTGGAAAAAAGGGCAGGACACAAAAAAGGTGCAAAGTTTGCTATAAAAAGGGAATAAGAAAGCAAACTATTTTCCAGTGTGACACTTGCCCCGACAAACCCGGCCTATGTATAAAGGAGTGTTTTAAAATATACCACACATCTATGGAATATTAGGTTCATAATTTCACCGTGCTTCGGGGGTCTTGCTAATGCCACATAGCACCCACCATTCATTCCACCAGAATCTGAGCCGCAAAATCCAAAAATCACTCCTTCCCTTCTGAGTCCTGCCATGCACCCAACTGGTATTTTTTGGTCACATGTGAGGCATTGCCGTACTCGGGAGAAATTGGGGCACAGATTTTGGGGTGCTTTGTCTCCTTCATTCCTTGTGAAAATGAAAAATTTTGAGCCAGAACTGCATTTTTGTGTAAAAAAATGTAATTTTTCATGTTCACTGCCCAGTTTTATCAAAATTGGTGAAACCCCTGGGGGTTTGAAATGTACACTATACCCCTAGATGAATTCCCTGAGGGGTGTAGTTTGCAAAATGGGGTCACTTGTGGGGGGGTTCCACTGTATTGGTGCTTTGGGGGTCTTGCTAATGCGACATAGCACCCACCATCATTCCACCAGAATTTGTGCTGCAAAATCCAAATATCACTCCTTCCCTTCTGAGTCCTGCCACTTTTTGGTCACACATGAGGCATTGCCGTACTCGGGAGAAATTGGGGCACAGATTTTGGGGTGCTTTGTCTCCTTCATTCCTTCTGAAAATGAAAAATTTTGAGCCAGAACTGCATTTTTGTGTAAAAAAATGTAATTTTTCATGTTCACTGCCCACTTGTATCAAAATTGGTGAAACCCCTGGGGGTTTGAAATGTACACTATACCCCTAGATGAATTCCCTGAGGGGTGTAGTTTGCAAAATGGGGTCACTTGTGGGGGGGTTCCACTGTATTGGTGCTTGGGGGGTCTTGCTAATGCGACATAGCACCCACCAAAATTCCACCAGAATCTGAGCTGCAAAATCCAAAAATCACTCCTTCCCTTTTGAGTCCTGCCATGCACCCAACTGGTATTTTTTGGTCACATGTGAGGCATTGCCGTACTCGGGAGAAATTGGGGCACAGATTTTGGGGTGCTTTTTCTCCTTCATACCTTCTGAAAATGAAAAATTTTGAGCCAGAACTGCATTTTTGTGTAAAAAATGTAATTTTTCATGTTCACTGCCCACTTGTATCAAAATTGGTGAAACCCCTGGGGGTTTGAAATGTACACTATACCCCTAGATGAATTCCCTGAGGGGTGTAGTTTGCAAAATGGGGTGACTTGTGGGGGGGTTCCACTGTATTGGTGCTTGGGGGGTCTTGCTAATGCCACATAGCACCCACCAACATTCCACCAGAATCTGAGCTGCAAAATCCAAAAATCACTCCTTCCCTTCTGAGTCCTGCCATGCACCCAAATGGTATTTTTTGGTCACATGTGAGGCATTGCCGTACTCGGGAGAAATTGGGGCACAGATTTTGGGGTGCTTTGTCTCCTTCATACCTTCTGAAAATGAAAAATTTTGAGCCAGAACTGCATTTTTGTGTAAAAAAATGTAATTTTTCATTTTCACTGCCCACTTGTATCAAAATTGGTGAAACCCCTGGGGGTTTGAAATGTACACTATACCCCTAGATGAATTCCCTGAGGGGTGTACTTTGCAAAATGGGGTGACTTGTGGGGGGGTTCCACTGTATTGGTGCAACATAGCACCCACCATTCATTCCACCAAAATCTGTGCTGCAAAATCCAAAAATCACTCCTTCCGTTCTGAGTCCTGCCATGTACCCAACTGGTATTTTTTGGTCACATGTGAGGCATTGCCGTACTCGGGAGAAATTGGGGCACAGATTTTGGGGTGCTTTTTCTCCTTCATACCTTCTGAAAATGAAAAATTTCGAGCCAGAACTGCATTTTTTTGTAAAAAAATGTAATTTTTCATTTTCACTGCCCACTTGTATCAAAATTGGTGAAACCCCTGGGGGTTTGAAATGTACACTATACCCCTAGATGAATTCCCTGAGGGGTGTAGTTTTCAAAATGGGGTGACTTGTGGGGGGGTTCCACTGTATTGGTGCTTGGGGGGTCTTGCTAATGCGACATAGCACCCACCAAAATTCCACCAGAATCTGAGCTGCAAAATCCAAAAATCACTCCTTCCGTTCTGAGTCCTGCCATGCACCCAACTGGTATTTTTTGGTCACATGTGAGGCATTGCCGTACTCGGGAGAAATTGGGGCACAGATTTTGGGGTGCTTTTTCTCCTTCATACCTTCTGAAAATGAAAAATTTCGAGCCAGAACTGCATTTTTGTGTAAAAAATGTAATTTTTCATGTTCACTGCCCACTTGTATCAAAATTGGTGAAACCCCTGGGGGTTTGAAATGTACACTATACCCCTAGATGAATTCCCTGAGGGGTGTAGTTTGCAAAATGGGGTGACTTGTGGGGGGGTTCCACTGTATTGGTGCTTGGGGGGTCTTGCTAATGCGACATAGCACCCACCAAAATTCCACCAGAATCTGAGCCGCAAAATCCAAAAATCACTCCTTCCGTTCTGAGTCCTGCCATGCACCCAACTGGTATTTTTTGGTCACATGTGAGGCATTTCCGTACTCGGGAGAAATTGGGGCACATATTTTGGGGTGCTTTTTCTCCTTCATACCTTCTGAAAATGAAAAATTTTGAGCCAGAACTGCATTTTTGTGTAAAAAAATGTAATTTTTCATTTTCACTGCCCACTTGTATCAAAATTGGTGAAACCCCTGGGGGTTTGAAATGTACACTATACCCCTAGATGAATTCCCTGAGGGGTGTACTTTGCAAAATGGGGTGACTTGTGGGGGGGTTCCACTGTATTGGTGCAACATAGCACCCACCATTCATTCCACCAGAATCTGTGCTGCAAAATCCAAAAATCACTCCTTCCCTTCTGAGTCCTGCCATGCACCCAACTGGTATTTTTTGGTCACATGTGAGGCATTGCCGTACTCGGGAGAAATTGGGGCACAGATTTTGGGGTGCTTTTTCTCCTTCATACCTTCTGAAAATGAAAAATTTTGAGCCAGAACTGCATTTTTGTGTAAAAAAATGTAATTTTTCATTTTCACTGCCCACTTGTATCAAAATTGGTGAAACCCCTGGGGGTTTGAAATGTACACTATACCCCTAGATGAATTCCCTGAGGGGTGTAGTTTTCAAAATGGGGTGACTTGTGGGGGGGTTCCACTGTATTGGTGCTTTGGGGGTCTTGCTAATGCGACATAGCACCCACCAAAATTCCACCAGAATCTGAGCTGCAAAATCCAAAAATCACTCCTTCCCTTCTGAGTCCTGCCATGCACCCAACTGGTATTTTTTGGTCACATGTGAGGCATTGCCGTACTCGGGAGAAATTGGGGCACATATTTTGGGGTGCTTTGTCTCCTTCATACCTTCTGAAAATGACAAATTTGGAGCCAGAACTGTATTTTTGTGTAAAAAAAATAATTTTTCATTTTCACTGCCCAGTTGTACCACAATTGGTGAAACCCCTGGGGGTTTGAAATGTACACTATACCCCTAGATGAATTCCCTGAGGGGTGTAGTTTGCAAAATGGGGTCACTTGTGGGGGGGTTCCTAACTTTTAGCATCTTATGGTGCCTAGAAACCTACATGGTGCCTAAAAAATAATCTCATAAAAAGGAGGCTCCAAAATCAAGTAGGTGCTCCTTCTATTATGAAGCCTGTGGTTTGGTCACCGTGCACACTAGGGCCACATATAGGATATTTATGAAAACAAAAGAATTGGGGGAATCAATTTTCAGTCACATTTCTCTAGTAAAATGTACTGTGTTCCTTAGAAAAATGTATTAAAATTGCAAATCTGCAAAAAAAAAGAAATTTTGAAATTTCACCTACACTTTGTTTTAATTCCTGTGAAACACCTAAAGGGTTAACAAACTTCCAAAATGCTGTTTTGAATACTGTGAGGGGTGCAGTTTTTGAAATGGCATCATTTATGGGGGTGTCTCACATACAAGTCCCTCAAAGTCACATCAGAACTGAACTGGTCCCTAAAAAAATCAGTGTTTGAAATTTTCTTGAAAATTTGAGAATTTGCTATTCATATTTGAAGCCTCCTAGTGTCCCAAAAAATTAAAAGGAAGTTGAAATAATGATGTCAACATAAAGTAGACATATGGTCTATGTTAGTTATTCACTATTTTGAGTGGTAAGATTATTTGTCTCACAAGCAGAAAATTTAACATTTTGCAAATCGCTAAATTTTCCATTTTTTCACGATATTTTGGTATTTTTCACAAAAAAACACAGACTGTATCGACCCAAATTTACCACTAATTTGAAGTACAATGTGTCACGAAAAAACAATCTCAAAATCACTGGGATAAGTAAAAGCAAAAAAAAGTTATCCCCACTTAAGTGAGACATGTCAGATTTGAAAAAAAGGGCTCTGTCAGGAACGCAAAAACTGGCTCTGTCAGGAAGGGGTTAATAATAAAAATAGATAATGCTAAAAAACAAGGTTTAAGTTAATATAGGTGACTATAAAGCTAAGCCCATCACAAGAGATTGTATTCACCTTTAGGCAGGGCTATTTTTGTGCAGGCTCCAGCAGGAACTGAGGCCCTTATTCTAGTTCACTCTTTCAGACAAAATATTTCTTAGATGGACAAAACCATGTGAACTGCAGGTGAGGCAGGTGTTACTTGTGCAGAGATAATTAGATTTGGGTGGGGTTTTACACCTGCCTCACCTGCAGTGCACATGGTTTTGTCCATCTAAGAAATATTTTGTCAGAAAGAATGAACTAGAATAAGGGCCTCAGTTCCTGCTGGAGCCTGCACAAAAATAGCCCTGCCTTTAGGTCTGTAAGACCTGTCAATGGTACAGTAACTGTTCCTATTAGGGATGTGCACCGGCCACTTTTCACATTTTGGGTTTTGAGTTCTGATTACCTTCAGGTTTTGGGTTCTAATGCGTTTTCCAAAACACCCCCTAAATGTTTTGGGTTCTGATTTAAAAAAAAAAAAGCACAAAAACCTGCTAAAATTGCATAATTATTGTGATTTTTTGCTCCCACGCTATTATTAACCTCAATAACATTAATTTCCACTCATTTACAGTCTATTCTGAACACCTCACACAACACAAGTGTGCAGCACAAACATGAGGCTGATCTAGGAGTGGCATTGCAGCGGCAGACAGGATGGCAGGTGGAAAAACTAGGCCCCAAAAGACCCCTATCTGACTTGATCGTGTTTACCACCAGCCAAGGAGCAGTGGGTGATTGGTGCAGCAATGCAATTGCTGCAAAGGGGTGGAACCTTCTGACCACAGGCGGCGAACAGCCAAGGAGCAGTGGGTGATTGGTGCAGCACTGAGTTGGTCTGCGAGTGTGCTGTGCTGTGTATCTGTTTTAATCAGTTTAATATCTAATAAGAACACTATCTGGCTTGATCCTGTTGTTTACCACCAGCCGAGGAGCAGTGGGCGATTCAGCAGCCTTCTGCAGGCAGTGGCAGAAATGCTCCTGTCACTTTGGCCGTCTTCCGATGGCATCTGGTTGTGTGATGCAGGGTGAGAGTGACAGCAAAGAACTTTAATCAGTTCAATATCTAATAGTGGGCGATTGGTGCAGCAATCAATTACTCTTATTAGTGGAATGCAAACAGTTGTATGCATTTAAAGACAAGTCCACTTATCACTGTCAAAATGCTAACAGTTGTATGCGTTGAAAGACGAGTCCCACATATGAATGACTCTCAGCAGATGGAATTGTCCTTGGGCCCTCCCACCCACCCTTATGTTGCGAAAATAGGACATGCACACTTTAACAAGCCAAACATTTCTGCGACAGGGCCTACAAAACTGTGTCTGAAATGATTGGTCTGTTTGGCCCCCACACAAAAAACCCAATTCACGATATCTCCCTGTATAAACTGGCTCTACAAAGACAAGATGTCATCGTCACTCGTCATCCTCCTCTGATTCCTCGCCCCCTTCAGTGTGTACTTCCTTATCCTCACAGATTATCAATTCGTCCCTGCTGGACTCCATAATCACAGGTCCCGTTATAATCTCTGGAGGCAATTCCTGGTCTTCATTGAATAATTGATAATTCATTTTTATAAACATCATCTTCTCCACATTTTGCAGAATCAACCTCCTTATCTGCTCATGGACCAGGTTTCCCCCTGCACTAAAAACTCTTTCGGAGTACACACTGGAGGGGGGACAACTCAGGTAAAATAGAGCCAGTTTGTACAGGGGCTTTCAAACTGCCTTTCTTTCCTGCCAGTACAGGTAAGGACTTTCTGACATGTCTACTTGGATGCTGTCACCAAAGTAACCCTCCACCATTTTTTCAATGGTGACAGCATCCAAAGCAGCGACAGTAGACATGTCGGCAATCGTTCACCAGGTCCTTTAGTCCAGACCAGATGTCTAAACTCCCTCCTGCCTTCCCTGCATCCCCGCCAGAAGGTTGTGTTGGAAATCGCAGCTTTTTCCTCGCAGGCACAGGTGTGGGAGAAAATGAAGGAGGATCTGGGGACGTGTCACGGTTCCCTTCAGATGACAATGAACAGAGGATCGAGCACGGTTTCCAGAATATAATCCTCTGATTTTATCAGACTGACCACCCTCGTATCCTGGCAAAGGGTATGGAGGGCTTCATCCACAAGAGTGACATGCTTTGCGGACTCTCCTCCTTCACTTTCTCAAGCTGCTTCTGCAACAGCCTGATCAGGGGAATCACCTGACTAATGTTGGCAGTGTCAGAACTGACTTCAAGTTTGGCTAGTTCAAACAGCTGTAGAACCTTGCACTACATGGAAATCAGCCTCCACTGCACTTGAGTCAGGTGCAGCCCCGCTCCTCTGCCTATAGGTTACATAGTGGCAGTGTAGGCTTGAATGGCCTTTTGCTGCTCCTCCATCCTCTGCAGCATATAGAGGGTGTAGTTCCAGTGCATCACCACCTCTTGTTTAAGCTCATGGCAGGGCAGGTTGCGGAGTTTTTGCTGCCGCTCCAGCTTTCAGCCGGCAGTGGCAGAATGCCGAAAGTGTCCGCAAATTTTGTGGGCCACCGCAAGCATCTCCTGCACGCTCCTGTCACTTCTGATGAAATGCTGCAATACCAAATTTATTGTGTGGGTAAAACATGGCACGTGCTGGAAATTGCCCATGTTTAATGCCCGCACAATGTTACTGGCATTGTCCGACACCACAAATCCCCAGGAGAGTCTAAGGGGGGTAAGCCACTGGGAGATGATTTCCCTTAGTTTCTCTAAGAGGTTGTCGGCATTGTGCCTCTTCCTGAAACCGGTGATACACAGCATAGCCTGCCTTGAAAGGAGCTGGCATGCAGGAGATGCTGCTGCTGCTGCGGAAGGTGATGCATCTACCCAGTGGGCTGTCACAGTCATATAGTCCTTAGTTTGCCCTGATTCACTTGTCCACATGTCCGTAGTTAAGTGGACAGTGGGTACAGCTGCATTTTTCAGGGCACTGAGGACACTTTTTCTGATATGTCCCGGTACATCACGGGTACCGCCTGCCTAGTGAAGTGGAATCTAGATGGGATTTGGTACCGGGGACACAATCAAACATCTAAATCCCACTCCACTGATGGCGTACACCGGATGCACGTCTAACACTAACATAGCGGTCAAGGCCGCAGTTTTCCGCTTTGCCATAGGATGACTGCTGTTTTATTTTTTCCTCATGGCAAACGATTGTTGGACGGTCAATTTCTTAGTGAAAGACGTAGCGGTCTTACAACTTCACCTCTGGGATGATGACCGACTCCCAGCAGCAGCAGCGGCAGTAGTAGGCGTAGCACTGCAGTATCCTCCAGAGGAATCTCAGATAGAAGAGGATTTAGTCATGCTGGTGACATGGCATGCAGGACTCCCCCAGATCTAGATCGAGGAGGAAATTGACGAGGGACTTGGTGGTGTGCTTTTCAGGCGCTTGGCTCCAACAGGAGGACCAAGGGATATAGGTGTCCCTGGACTGCTAGCCACAGTTCCTTAACTAAAGAGTGATTTATGAAGGGTCTTCAGGTGACGTATAAGGAAGGATGTCCCTAGGTGGGCAAGATCCTTACCCCTGCTTATTGGAGCTTGACATAAGCTACATATGGCAATACATTTGTTGTCAGGATTCAGGTAAAAGAAATTCCAGACCATAGTGGTGGATTTATTGGTCCTTTGCCCAGGCATGATGATGGGCTTTTCATACCATGGACAACAACTGTTTCCCCCCCTGGTCCCTCATTTAAGCAAACCACGTCAGCATCCTCCTCGTCAACTTCCTCATCAGCGCCAGCTACATCAATATACTCCTCTCGGTCTTCAACATTGACACCTTCATTATCTAAATCAGGAACTGCACTGTGGGTGATCCTTCCAGCATATGCAGAGGGAGTGCTAAAAACGGTGGAAGGAGCCACCTCTTCCCATACAGTGATGGGAAGGTCAGGCATCGCAACCAACAACACTCTTGGACTATCCTTGGGGGTTTGTAATAACATGTCTTCTTTAGTAGGCAGAGATGTTTGCTGTGTTTTTGATGATAGCTGAAATCTCTTCAAATTTCTAAAGGGGGGAGAAGGAGGGCTTGCATGGTCATGTGTAGTTGAACCACCAGTCATGAATACAGGCCAGGGCCTTAACCATTCCTTGCCACCCCATGTCGTAAATGGCACATTGGAGATTTTACGTTTCTCCTCCAATGATTTAATTATTATTTTTGGTCCTCCTTTTACTCAACTTTGGCTTTTTGGATTTTACGTGCCCCGTACTTTGACACTGGACATAGGATTTGGCAGACGACGTTGATGGCATATCATTGTCTATGTCATCATTACTACTTGCATTTACAGCACATTCAGAAGTAAGAGGAAGTGGCCCTACATCTTTCCCTAATTGATTCTCCATATTTTGCATTTCCATTATTTTTGTGGAGTTATGCAATATAATATTACACCACAAGACAGCACCACTGGAGTGCAAGTATATATGGCAGTAGATGCACCAATAGAGAGGTAATATATATGTATATTATATGGTACTCAATCAATTAGGCCCCACCAGAAAGATATACAGTAGTCAAATAATTACACACCACCAAAAAAATAAACGGTAGTCAATGAATAATTACGCACCACCAGAAAGATGTACGGTAGTCAATTAATAATTACGCACCACCAGAAAGATATACGGAAGTCAATTACGCACCACCAGAAAAATATCCGGTAGTCAATTCATAATTACGCACCATCCAAAAAATATACGGTAGTCACTTAATAATTACGCACCACCAGAAAGATGTACAGTACTCCAATAATAATTATGCACCACCAGAAAGATATACGGTAGTCAGTTAATAATTACGCACCGCCAGAAAAATATACGGTAGTCAAATAACTATGTACCATCAAAAAAATATACGGTAGTCACTTAATAATTACGCACCACCAGAAAGATGTAAGGTAGTCAATTAATAATTACGCACCACCAGAAAGATATACAGTAGTCAATTACGCACTATCAGAAAAAATACGGTAGTCAATTAATTACGCACCACCAAAAAAATATACGGTAGTCACTTAATAATTATGCACCACCAGAAATATGTACGGTAGTCAATTAATAAGTACGCACCACCAGAAAGATATACAGTAGTCAATTACGCACCACTAGAAAAATATACGGTAGTCAATTAATAATTACGCACCACCAGAAATATATAGAGTAGTCAATTACGCACCACCAGAAAAATATACTGTAGTCAATTAATAATTACGCACCACCAGAAAGATATATAGTAGTCAGTTAATAATTATGCACCGCCAGAAAGATATACGGTAGTCAAATAATTCTGCACCACCAAAAAAATATACAGTAGTCACTTAATAATTACGCACCACCAGAAAGATGTACAGTAGTCAATTACGCACCACCAGAAAAAATATGGTAGTCAATTAATTACGCACCACCAAAAAAATATACGGTAGTCACTTAATAATTACCCACCACCAGAAAGATGTAAGGTAGTCAATTAATAATTACGCACCACCAGAAAGATATACGGTAGTCAATTACACACCACCAGAAAAAATATGGTAGTCAATTAATTACGCACCACCAAAAAAATATACGGTAGTCACTTAATAATTACCCACCACCTGAAAGATGTACGGTAGTCAATTAGGTACTTGTTTCCTAGCACGGACACACCGATTTGTATCGGGGTGATCGGGTCGGAAAAATTGCGTCGGTCGCAACGCATGCGACCAAATTGCATGCGATGCGACCAACGCGATGGACCCGATTTTTACATTGAATCAAATGTGAATAGGGCCCCTGGGACCCTATTTTACATTGGATTCAATGTAAAGTAGTCCCCAGACCCCAAATTTTACCCCCTCAACGGCACCCCACGATTGACGCCAACCCGAAGCGTGGCGAGCGGCGGCGGTACGCGTCCTCCGACCTTTTCATACCCCTACTATCCACGCCGGCGTGGAGTTGAGAATATAAAGTGTGGCGAGTGCAGCGAGCCACCGAGCCCGAAGCGTGGCGAGCGGACGCGTATAACTTCACAGGTATACACGTCCCCTTGCGGGGCTCGCTGCGCTCGCCACGATTCGGGCTTGGGGGCTTACTGAGCTTGCCACACTTTATATTCTCAAATTCATGCCGACGTGGATAGTAGGGGTATGAAAAGGTCGGAGGACGTGCACCGCCGCCCCTCACAGGCTCGCTGCGCTCGCCACGCTTCGGGTTGGCGTCAATTGTGGAGTGACGCTCACAACGGGGTTGCTTAACTTTTTAACGATGACGGGGCCATATACAATGTGAAATGGCTCATATTGGCCCATTTCACATTGTTTGCTATGTAAAATGGACTTAAAAGTCCATCTCATCTTGTGCCATTATAATGGCACAAGACCGACGCAATGCTCCCGATTTCAATGTTAAAAGTATTTTAACATTGAAGCCTATGGCAAAATCATGTCCATTGCGTCGGTCGTGTCGCGGGCCATGTTAATGCACGCGACCGACGCGATGGTCCCGATTTTGCCTTTGCCGGCAAAATGGACCTGATTGCAAAGGAAATCGGGTCCATCGCGTCCATCGTGTACCTTAACTTTAACCCCTTCACGACAATTGACGTATATATACGTCATGGCCGGGAAGTACTTCCCGACCGTTGACGTATATATACGTCATGGCTTAAAACTGTCACTGCGTCTAGAGACGCAGTGACAGAGGGACGATGTCTGCTGTCCCTGACAGCAGACATGTCCGTGCATGCCCAGGGGGGGCGGCGATGCCGCCCCCCCGTCGCCGATCGCTGTGATTGGCTGTTCAGTGTGAACAGCCATTCACAGCGTTTTCCTGTGTCACCGGCGAATAACGTTCGCCGGTGACACGGGATCGGAGGTGATTGGTGCTGTAAAGTACAGCACCAATCACCGCGGGGTGTAAGGGTGACACTGGTGTCACCCCACCTCACCCCGCCCGCCCCCAAAGGCCGTGATTGGTCCGTCGGACCGACGGACCAATCACAGCCGTGGAGGGGGGTTTAAACTAACGGTGACTGCACTGCAGACGCCATTCCGGTCTGGAAAAGCGTGCAGTGCGGTCACCGTGCCCCACCTGCCGCCTATACTGACCAGAACCCTTACCTGATCATTGATCATTGATATTGTGACATTTTGTGACATCCTGTGCTGCATCTTGTGCTGCATCTTGTGCTGCTGCGATTTATTAGATAGATAGTTAGAGAGAGTTAGAGAGAGAGAGATAGAGAGAGATAGAGAGAGATAGAGAGGCCTAGTGCTATATTTTGTGCTGCTGCAGTGTGATAGAGCTATAGATAGAGAGATAGAGAGAGATAGAGAGAGAGAGATAGAGAGAGAGATAGTGACAGATTGTGCTATATATTTTTTATATAACTGAAAGAGATAGAGAGAGATAGAGAGAGATAGAGAGGCCTAGTGCTATATTTTGTGCTGCTGCAGTGTGATAGAGAGAGATAGAGAGAGAGAGATAGAGAGAGAGATAGTGACAGATTGTGCTATATATTTTTTATATAACTGAAAGAGATAGAGAGAGATAGAGAGAGATAGAGAGGCCTAGTGCTATATTTTGTGCTGCTGCAGTGTGATAGAGCTATAGATAGATAGAGAGAGATAGAGAGAGAGAGATAGAGAGATAGTGACAGATTGTGCTATATATTTTTTATATAACTGCTGCAGTGTCATAGAGTGATAGATAGTGAGAGATAGAGAGAGATAGTGATAGAGTGCTAAATTTTGTGTCGGCTGCCCCCGCCTTTTTGTGCTGATCACTATATCTGAGGTGATCAGCAACTTTTTGGGGGTACAGAGGTTTTTTTTTTTTATATATACCTGTCAGTACCACCAAAGGTTGTGCACCTGCTGCCCCTCACTGGTAATCAGTGTCGCATCACTGATCACCTTTTTTTATTTTTTGTGAGTGCTGTGGGGTCTTTTTTACATTTTTTTTTTACACACACTGTGATTTTGTGTGTGTCCTGTGGCCACTGTGCACTGATCAGTGACGTACATCACTGATCAGCTTTTTCGGCATAGGGTTGATCTATTTTTTTTTTTTTTTGATCAAATTCCTGTTGCCTTTGAGCGCTGTTCAGTGACGGACGTTACTGACCAACATCTGTGCTCAATTTTTGGCGCAGGACCTTTTTTTTTTTTTTTTAACCCCTTCCATTTTTTTTTTTTTAACCCCTTCCATTTTTTTTTTTTTTAACCCCTTCCATTTTTTTTTTTTTGAACCCTTCAATTTTTTTTTTTTTGTATTTTTTTTTTCTGCACTACATACACAATACACACTACATACCCCCTGGGTTGAAATAAAGTTTGTACCCCCCCCTACACTATACACGTGTTGAAACATTTCACTACCAGTAACACAAAAATATAAATGGCATCCCAAATGTCATCCCAAATGTCGTCCCAGTCATCCAGGAGAATGTATTCGGTGGAGGAGGCATATGCCATGCTTGCATCTGACTCTGACACAGCCAGTGAGGCAAGCGGGGAATTTGAAGGATTTGTCTTAAGCTCCTCTTCCTCCTCTGATGATGAGGGACCCCCTCAAAGACGCCCCCGTAGAGCAGCTGAGACCCCCCCCCCAATAATTGATCTCGTATGGACCCCACCACCAGACAATTTTGAGCCCCAGGTTCCTGAGTTTTTGGCCATCCCAGGAATCCAATTTGATTCAACAGGTCTCAGAGAAATTGACTTTTTCAAATTATTTTTCTCTGATGATTTTATAAATTTAATGGTGGACCAAACTAATTTATATGCCCAGCAGTTTATTGCTCAAAACCCCACGTCATCATTTGCTAGGTGGACCCCTGTAGATGCAGTAGAGATGATGACGTTTTGGGGTCTGGTGTTACATATGGGCATAGTAAAAAAGCCACAAATTAGGCAATATTGGAGTACAGATGTTCTGTACAGCACCCCATTTCACCGTATGGCCATGCCCCGGGCTCGTTTTGAGGCAATCCATAAATTTATACATTACACCGATAATGCACAGTGCCCACCCAGAGATGATCCCACCTTTGACAGGCTATTCAAAGTCAGGCCGGTCATTGATCATTTCAGTGCCAAATTTGCAGAGCTATACATCCCTGATAAATGTATTAGTATCGACGAGTCCCTTATACATTTTAAAGGAAGGGTTAAATTCCGCCAGTACCTTCCCAGTAAGAGGGCAAGGTATGGCATAAAAATGTATAAGCTGTGTGAAAGCACCACAGGGTACACCCACAAGTTTAGGGTATATGAAGGGAAGGATTCAAGAATTGAACCACCAGAATGCCCCCCCTCCCTCGTAGGTGTTAGTGGAAAAATTGTCTGGGATTTAATGCACCCCTTCCTGGATAAGGGTTATCACCTCTATGTGGATAACTTTTACACCAGCATCCCCCTGTTTAAGGCCCTTGGTTCAAGAGGTACAGCAGCTTGCGGTACTGTGCGCAAGAACCAAAGAGGCCTCCCCAAAACGCACATTGCCCAAGTAATGAGAAGGGGTGAAAGCAGGGGAATATGCACCGAAAATATGTTGTTGGTCAAATATAAGGACAAGAGGGATGTCCTTATACTGACAACAATTCATGGAGACAGTACCACCTCCATCCCTGTACGAGGTACCAGTACCCACACCTCCAAACCAAATTGTATCCTAGATTACAATAAGTACATGGGCGGAGTGGATCTTTCAGATCAGGTACTAAAGCCGTACAGTGCCCTGCGGAAAACAAATATCTGGTACAAGAAGCTGGCCGTGTATATCATCCAGATGGCACTGTATAACGCTTACGTGCTATTCCGTTCTACCGGCCAGAGGGGGACATTTATGCACTTTCAAGAGGAAGTCATAAAGAGCCTAACATTTGGGAATCAGCAGGCAGAGGGCCCCAGTACTTCTAGTACTGGCCCCCGTATTGTACCAGGGCAGCATTTTCCCAACGAAATCCCCTCCACTGCAAGAAAGGGCAGGACACAAAAAAGGTGCAAAGTTTGTTATAAAAAGGGAATAAGAAAGGAAACTATTTTCCACTGTGAAACTTGCCCCGACAAACCCGGCCTATGTATAAAGGAGTGCTTTAAAATATACCACACATCTATGGATTATTAGGTTCATCATTTCACCGTGCTTCGGGGGTCTTGCTAATGCCACATAGCACCCACCATTCATTCCACCAGAATCTGAGCTGCAAAATCCAAAAATCACTCCTTCCCTTCTGAGTCCTGCCATGCACCCAACTGGTATTTTTTGGTCACATGTGAGGCATTGCCGTACTCTGGAGAAATGGGGGCACAGATTTTGGGGTGCTTTGTCTCCTTCATTCCTTGTGAAAATGAAAAATTTTGAGCCAGAAGTACATTTTTGTGTAAAAAAATGTATTTTTTTCATTTTCACTGCCCAGTTGTACCAAAATTGATGAAACCCCTGGGGGTTTGAAATGTACACTATACCCCTAGATGAATTCCCTGAGGGGTGTAGTTTGCAAAATGGGGTGACTTGTGGGGGGGTTCCACTGTATTGGTAATGCAACATAGCACCCACCATTCATTCCACCAAAATCTTTGCTGCAAAATCCAAAAATCACTCCTTCCCTTCTGAGTCCTGCCATGCACCCAACTGGTATTTTTTGGTCACATGTGAGGCATTGCCGTACTCTGGAGAAATGGGGGCACAGATTTTGGGGTGCTTTGTCTCCTTCATTCCTTGTGAAAATGAAAAATTTTGAGCCAGAAGTACATTTTTGTGTAAAAAAATGTAATTTTCCATTTTCACATCCCAGTTGTACCAAAATTGGTGAAACCCCTGGGGGTTTGAAATGTACACTATACCCCTAGATGAATTCCCTGAGGGGTGTAGTTTGCAAAATGGGGTGACTTGTGGGGGGGTTCCACTGTATTGGTAATGCAACATAGCACCCACCATTCATTCCACCAAAATCTGTGCTCCAAAATCCAAAAATCACTCCTTCCCTTCTGAGTCCTGCCATGCACCCAACTGGTATTTTTTGGTCACATGTGAGGCATTGCCGTACTCGGGAGAAATTGGGGCACAGATTTTGGGGTGCTTTGTCTCCTTCATTCCTTGTGAAAATGATAAATTTTGAGCCAGAACTGCATGTTTGTGTAAAAAAATGTAATTTTCCATTTTCACATCCCAGTTATACCAAAATTGGTGAAACCCCTGGGGGTTTGAAATGTACACTATACCCCTAGATGAATTCCCTGAGGGGTGTAGTTTGCAAAATGGGGTCACTTGTGGGGGGGTTCCACTGTATTGGTGCTTGGGGGGTCTTGCTAATGCGACATAGCACCCACCAAAATTCCACCAGAATCTGAGCTGCAAAATCCAAAAATCACTCCTTCCCTTCTAAGTCCTGCCATGCACCCAACTGGTATTTTTTGGTCACATGTGAGGCATTGCCGTACTCGGGAGAAATTGGGGCACAGATTTTGGGGTGCTTTGTCTCCTTCATTCCTTGTGAAAATGAAAAATTTTGAGCCAGAACTGCATGTTTGTGTAAAAAAATGTAATTTTCCATTTTCACATCCCAGTTGTACCAAAATTGGTGAAACCCCTGGGGGTTTGAAATGTACACTATACCCCTAGATGAATTCCCTGAGGGGTGTACTTTGCAAAATGGGGTGACTTGTGGGGGGGTTCCACTGTATTGGTGCTTTGGGAGTCTTGCTAATGCAACATAGCACCCACCATTCATTCCACCAAAATCTTTGCTGCAAAATCCAAAAATCACTCCTTCCCTTCTGAGTCCTGCCATGCACCCAACTGGTATTTTTTGGTCACATGTGAGGCATTGCCGTACTCGGGAGAAATTGGGGCACAGATTTTGGGGTGCATTGTCTCCTTCATTCCTTGTGAAAATGAAAAATTTTGAGCCAGAACTGCATGTTTGTGTAAAAAAATGTAATTTTCCATTTTCACATCCCAGTTGTACCAAAATTGGTGAAACCCCTGGGGGTTTGAAATGTACACTATACCCCTAGATGAATTCCCTGAGGGGTGTACTTTGCAAAATGGGGTGACTTGTGGGGGGGTTCCACTGTATTGGTGCTTGGGGGGTCTTGCTAATGCGACATAGCACCCACCAAAAAACCACCAGAATCTGAGCTGCAAAATCTAAAAATCACTCCTTCCCTTCTAAGTCCTGCCATGCACCCAACTGGTATTTTTTGGTCACATGTGAGGCATTGCCGTACTCTGGAGAAATTGGGGCACAGATTTTGGGGTGCATTGTCTCCTTCATTCCTTGTGAAAATGAAAAATTTTGAGCCAGAACTGCATGTTTGTGTAAAAAAATGTAATTTTCCATTTTCACATCCCAGTTGTACCAAAATTGGTGAAACCCCTGGGGGTTTGAAATGTACACTATACCCCTAGATGAATTCCCTGAGGGGTGTACTTTGCAAAATGGGGTGACTTGTGGGGGGGTTCCACTGTATTGGTGCTTGGGGGGTCTTGCTAATGCGACATAGCACCCACCAAAAAACCACCAGAATCTGAGCTGCAAAATCTAAAAATCACTCCTTCCCTTCTAAGTCCTGCCATGCACCCAACTGGTATTTTTTGGTCACATGTGAGGCATTGCCGTACTCTGGAGAAATTGGGGCACAGATTTTGGGGTGCATTGTCTCCTTCATTCCTTGTGAAAATGAAAAATTTTGAGCCAGAACTGCATGTTTGTGTAAAAAAATGTAATTTTCCATTTTCACATCCCAGTTGTACCAAAATTGGTGAAACCCCTGGGGGTTTGAAATGTACACTATACCCCTAGATGAATTCCCTGAGGGGTGTACTTTGCAAAATGGGGTGACTTGTGGGGGGGTTCCACTGTATTGGTGCTTTGGGAGTCTTGCTAATGCAACATAGCACCCACCATTCATTCCACCGAAATCTTTGCTGCAAAATCCAAAAATCACTCCTTCCCTTCTGAGTCCTGCCATGCACCCAACTGGTATTTTTTGGTCACATGTGAGGCATTGCCGTACTCGGGAGAAATTGGGGCACAGATTTTGGGGTGCTTTGTCTCCTTCATTCCTTGTGAAAATGAAAAATTTTGAGCCAGAACTGCATGTTTGTGTAAAAAAATGTAATTTTCCATTTTCACATCCCAGTTGTACCAAAATTGGTGAAACCCCTGGGGGTTTGAAATGTACACTATACCCCTAGATGAATTCCCTGAGGGGTGTACTTTGCAAAATGGGGTGACTTGTGGGGGGGTTCCACTGTATTGGTGCAACATAGCACCCACCATTCATTCCACCAAAATCTGTGCTGCAAAATCCAAAAATCACTCCTTCCCTTCTGAGTCCTGCCATGCACCCAACTGGTATTTTTTGGTCACATGTGAGGCATTGCCGTACTCGGGAGAAATTGGGGCACAGATTTTGGGGTGCTTTGTCTCCTTCATTCCTTGTGAAAATGAAAAATTTTGAGCCAGAACTGCATGTTTGTGTAAAAAAATGTAATTTTTCATTTTCACATCCCAGTTGTACCAAAATTGGTGAAACCCCTGGGGGTTTGAAATGTACACTATACCCCTAGATGAATTCCCTGAGGGGTGTAGATTGCAAAATGGGGTGACTTGTGGGGGAGGTTCCTAACTTTTAGCACTTATGGTGCCTAGAAACCTACATGGTGCCTAAAAAAAAATCTCATAAAAAGGAGGCTCCAAAATCAAGTAGGTGCTCCTTCTATTATGAAGCCTGTGGTTTGGTCAACGTGCACACTAGGGCCACATATAGGATATTTTTGAAAACAAAAGAATTGGGGGAATCAATTTTTAGTCACATTTCTCTAGTAAAATCTACTGTATTCGTTAGAAAAATGTATTAAAATTGAAACTCTGCAAAAAAAAAGAAATTTTGAAATTTCACCTACACTTTGTTTTAATTCCTGTGAAACACCTAAAGGGTTAACAAACTTCCAAAATGCTGTTTTGAATACTGTGAGGGGTGCAGTTTTTGAAATGGCATCATTTATGGGGGTGTCTCACATACAAGTCCCTCAAAGTCACATCAGAACTGAACTGGTCCCTAAAAAAATCAGTGTTTGAAATTTTCATGAAAATTTGAGAATTTGCTATTCATATTGTAAGCCTCCTAGTGTCCAAAAAAATTAAAAGGAAGTTGAAATAATGATGGAAACATAAAGTAGACATATGGTCTATGTTAGTTATTAACTATTTTGAGTGGTATGATTATTTGTCTCACAAGCAGAAAATTTAACATTTTGCAAATTGCAAAATTTTCCATTTTTTCACGATATTTTGGTATTTTTCACAAAAAAACACAGACTGTATCGACGAAAATTTACCACTAACTTGAAGTACAATGTGTCACGAGAAAACAATCTCAAAATCACTGGGATAAGTAAAAGCAAAAAAAAGTTATCCCCACTTAAGTGAGACATGTCAGATTTGAAAAAAAGGGCTCTGTCATGAAGGCACAAACTGGCTCTGTCATGAAGGGGTTAAGGTACACGATGGACAAGATTGTGGCCGTGCTAGGAAACAAGTACCGTCAATTAATAATTACGCACCACCAGAAAAATATACAGTAGTCAATTACACACCACCAGAAAAATATACGGTAGTCAATAATTACGCACCACCAGAATGATGTATGGTAGTCAATTAATAATTACGCACCACCAGAACGATATACAGTAGTCAATTATACACCACCAGAAAAATATACGGTAGTCAATTAATAATTACGCGCCACCAGAAAGATTTACGGTAGTCAGTTAATAATTACGCACCGCCAGAAAGATATACGGTAGTCAAATAATTATGTACCACCAAAAAAAATACAGTAGTCACTTAATAATTACACACCACCAGAAAATATACGGTAGTCAATTAATAATTACGCACCACCAGAAAGATGTACGGTACTCAATTAATAATTATGCACCACCAGAAAGATATACAGTAGTCAATTATGCACCACCAAAAAAATATACGGTAGTCACTTAATAATTACGCACCACCAGAAAGATGTAAAGTAGTCAATTAATAATTACGCACCACCAGAAAGATATACGGTAGTCAATTACGCACCACCAGAAAAAATACGGTAGTCAATTAATTACGCACCACCAAAAAAATATATGGTTGTCACTTCCAGAAAGATATACAGTAGTCAATTACACACCACCAGAAAATATACGATAGTCAATTAATAATTACGCACCACCAGAAGGATATACAGTAGTCAATTACACACCACCAGAAAAATATACGGTAGTCAATAATTTACGCACCACCAGAATGATGTATGGTAGTCAATTAATAATTACGCACCACCAGAACGATATACAGTAGTCAATTATACACCACCAGAAAAATATACGGTAGTCAATTAATTACGCGCCACCAGAAAGATTTACGGTAGTCATTTAATAATTTCGCACCGCCAGAAAGATATACGGTAGTCAAATAATTATGTACCACCAAAAAAATATACAGTAGTCACTTAATAATTACACACCACCAGAAAGATGTACGGTAGTCATTTAATAATTACGCACCACCAGAAAGATATACGGTAGTCAATTATGCACCACCAAAAAAATATACGGTAGTCACTTAATAATTACGCACCACCAGAAAGATGTAAAGTAGTCAATTAATAATTACGCACCACCAGAAAGATATACGGTAGTCAATTACGCACCACCAGAAAAAATACGGTAGTCAATTATTTACGCACCACCAAAAAAATATACGGTTGTCACTTCCAGAAAGATATACAGTAGTCAATTACACACCACCAGAAAATATACGGTAGTCAATTAATAACTACGCACCACCAGAAAGATGTACGGTACTCAATTAATAATTATGCACCACCAGAAAGATATACAGTAGTCAATTATGCACCACCAGAAAAATATATGGTAGTCAATTAATAATTCCGCACCACCAGAAAGATGTACGGTAGTCAATTAATGATTACGCACCACCAGAAAGATATACGGTAGTCAATTAATAATCACGCACCACCAGAAAGATATACGGTAGTCAATTAATAATTATGCACCACCAGAAAACTATACGGTAGTCAATTAATAATTAGGCACCACCAGAAAGATATACAGTAGTCAATTAATTACGCACCACCAAAGAGATATTATATATACGACAGTATAATAATATGCACCAGCCGAGATATTATTTTATTTAGTAGATACACCAGTACACTGTTAATTAATTATTTTTTTTTATGTCAGACTCAGTAGTACAGTAGATGCACCAGCAGATAATATGTACTTTTTATGTAAGGCTGTAAAAAATACACCAGCAGGGGGGGTATTATAATTAATTATACAGCAGATGCACAAGCAGACTGGTATACAAGTGGTTAAGTTTAACAACAGTGCTGCAGCACACTGCAGTCGAATACACAATGTCTGATATAAGGCTGTAAAAAATATAAAAAAGATACATTGAAAAAGTTAT
Source organism: Crinia signifera (assembly GCF_055691185.1). Classification (NCBI taxonomy): domain Eukaryota; kingdom Metazoa; phylum Chordata; class Amphibia; order Anura; family Myobatrachidae; genus Crinia; species Crinia signifera. Next base: position 128,312,214 of record NC_139224.1, read on the forward strand.
ATTGAGTACAGGGCTGCCATCATAAATTGCAGGGCCTGTCAAAATAGACAGGACCCCTCTCTACCTACCTCCTGTGTGGTTTGAAAATTACCTTTCCCCTTGTAGCCAGCATCGTAGACAGGCAGTTCCCTGTTGTTCAGGACAGTGTCTTCTCTGGAGGCAGCGTGACAAGGCATTAGGCTGGCATGTTGGGTGCAGCAAGCTGCGGCAGCAGACATCCTACTGCCCTGCGCTATAAATCAAAAAGACTGGTAGTTGACCACTGGCAGGGGGTGTGTGCAACGGAAAGGCTCGGGCCCTCCCCTCTCTTTCAGATTGGCGGGGCCTGGGACAGTTTTACCCTCAGCACCCGATCCTCCAATCAGAATTGATAATTCTGATTGGAGGACCCAGCCAACATTATCAAAATGCTGCAGTCATTTCTGTATTTATTGAGAGAGTCAAACCTTGGAGTATAACGTGTTACTGGAACCAGCAGGGGAATGTTACTAGTGGAAAAAAGGCCTGGACACCAATGCTCCAATCACTTTTGTGGAGAATAATGACCCTTAGAATATAGAAACTGAAATAGACAAGTCAATAAATAAAGCCTCTTATAATGCTCACAGTGAGATAAACATTGCTACAAGGAAATTGTGATCTTACCGCTGCGCTAACAACCGTGTTAACTTCTTGTGGAAGACCTTCACCCTAGAACAATTTCAAAATAAGAAACATTCAGCAAGAAGTTGAAATCCAAAACAAAGTGTAAAGGTGTTTCAATAATAAAACATCTAAAGGAACAACAGTGCATGTACAGTATTTTATATTTTATAGAACTATTATATATTCCATGGAAGTAGGAGAGCACTCCCCATCTACTGTGGTGCCAAAACCCAAAAAGTCACAGTATTCACAGGTACTTCCACGAGTCGCAGAGCATCAGGATGGCTCAATGTCTAGCAGCCGTCACTGGAGCTATCCCGGGGTATGAATTTTTTATTTTTTTGTTTGCACAGTGATCAGCCTGTGCACATGAGCCCTGTAATTCACAAGCTGTAGTTACTATCATGGGCTCATTGTGATTTTTTATTTTTTTTTAGTAAATTTGGTCATATTACATTTACAATTATAAGTATGGGAAATGCGACCTGGTTGCAAAACAAATGCTAAATTCAGTGTTTGGAGAATAGTTTAATGAAAACTGCTTCAAAAGCCCTTTAATGCTAAACATAATGTTAATAAATGGACCCCCTAAAGCAGTGGTTCCCAACCCTGGTCCTCAAGTACCCCCAACAGTGCATGTTTTGCAGGTCTCCATACAGAATGACAAGTGCTATAATTAGCTCCACCTGTGGATCTTTTCAAATGTGCCTGAATAATGAGTGCACCTGCCGGGTGACCTGGAAAACATGCACTGCTGGGGGTACTTGAGGACCAGGGTTGGGAACCACTGCCCTAAGGGATAAATTTACTAAGGCTTCTAAAGTTAAAGAGGTTATGTTGCCCATAGCAACCAATCTGATTCTGACTATCATTTCTCTTTTGCATTTGAGAAAATGGGAGAGAGAATCTGATCATCTCTATCACTATCACCCAGTGGTGTAACAATGGAGCATTGTGTTAGCAGTACTCGTTGCTAAGAGAAGCACTGTCTTTTGCGGCTCCCTCCCGTCCCTGTCTCTCTGCTGGCGGGTCGGCAGGGCCGGCGCCACCACTAGGCAGGACTAGGCATTTGCCTAGGGCGCCGGCCACTAGAGGGCGGTACTGAGCCGCCGAGGTACCATAGAGAGGTACCAGAAAGCAGGGAGCAGGTAAGACTGTAGTCCTCCTCCCCCTCCCCAACCCCCATCCCGTCTGTTAATTAACGCTGCCGCCCGCTCCCTGCTCCCCGCTGGGGGGATTTCAGCGTGGCAGTATCGCCAGCGCACACACCATCCCCCCCCCCATGCTGCATTATCGTCTGCACCCACCCACCCACCCACCCCCCCCCGGCGGGCAGTGGGCGGCGTAGGGGGTTTTGCCTGGGGCGGGTGGGTGGCTTGCACCGGCCCTGCGGGTCGGCAGCAGCAGCGCCGGAAGATACACACAGTCACAACCGCGGAGCTGACTATTTACAACCGCCCCGCCCACCTGCAAAGAAGGGACAGGAGCGTGGGGTCCTATCAAAAGCAGTGCCAGCATCTACAGTGCACCCCTAGCAGCAGCGAGGACCCGATATCACCAGTGGAAGTGCGCCAGGGGAATAATGTCTGGCATGGAGCTTCCTTGGGGAGTGGGGTTAGAGCCATGAAGCCTATTGGGAGGGATGGGATAAGGGAGTGGGGCCACTGCCCTGGACCCTAATGGAGGGAAGGTACTGTCTGCCATCCATGGAATTCTGCCCATGTGTTCCCCAGACATTGCAGCACTATATAGGGAGATCATGTCATGCATGTACAGGGAAACATTGAATATATGTATGTATCTATGTATGTATGCATGTAGGAATGTATGTATGTTTGTATGTATGAGGGAGACATTGTATGTATTTATGTATGAGGGAGACAGTGTACAGTATGAATGGATACATGTAACATAGAAACATAAAATTTGACGGCAGATAAGAACCATTTGGCCCATCTAGTCTTCCCCTTTTTTACCCTTCAGGTAATCTCAACCCTTTTTAATCCTTATTTCTTTGTAAGTATATTCATATGCCTATATGTATGCATATATGTATGTATGTATGTATGTATGTATGTATGTATGTATGTATGTATGTATGTATGTATGTATGTATGAGGGAGACAGTGTATGCATGCACTGTGTATGTATGTATGTATGAATGAGGGAGACAGTGTGTGTATGTATGTATGTATGTATGGATGCACGTATGTATGTACAGTCAGAGGCGTAACTAGAATGATGTGGGCCCCATAGCAAAATCTTGGACGCCCCCGCCCCCCCCCCCCCATTGTCACTACCAGAGGCGTAACAAGAACTCACTGGGCCCCATTGCAAAATTTTAAGAAGGGCCCCCTTGTACAGGGGTAGTGTGGGGATAAAAGGTGTCACAAAAATATTCACTCAGGGTTAGGAGGGTACACAATGTCATACATGGGAGGGGGATGTTTGGCAAGTACAGGGTATCAAAATACACATACACAGCGGAAGGATGTAGGGGGGACAGGGTTTTATATACACACGCACAATAGTAGTGTGCTACAGGGGGGTCACACACAGGGATAGGGGGTACAGGGGCTCTGACACTGGGTGAGGAGGGTCACACACAGGGGTTGCGGGGTCACATACCAGGGATTATGGTGGTAAGGGGGTAAAGGTGTCACACACATTGGGATAGGGGTTACATGGGGGCATATACCAGAGATGATTGGGGTTTGTGGGAGTCACACACGCACACAAGAAGAGGGTAGGGGGGGTCACACACGGGGGGGGGGGGGGGTAGGTTGGTGCAGGGCTCACCAGGCACTTACCAATATGTGGGGTAATGATCTGCAGGGTGTCAGTGAGGGTGTCGCCTGTGTACCCAGGCACAGGGTGAAATGTAGACCTGCGGCAAGGGAATCCAGAATGGGGATCTAGCATGAACTTCTGCCAAGCACGATGTCCGTCTGGCGGGAGAGGGAAGCCGGCCAAGCACCACTCCTCCTCATGATGCAGCTCCTGGAGGAAGGAGGTGCCGGGTCTACTTGGTGGGGGAGAGGACAGCTTGGATCTCCGGCATCCAGCGGGGGTGTCATCAGTGGAGGCGGGGAACAGAGCGGGGGTGTCATCAGTGGAGGCGGGGAACAGAGCGTTTATGATCCCTATCATCTAGGTGGGTGACAGATCATCTCTGATCTCTAGCGTCGCCGTCTAGGGGGATGTCAGAGCGGCTCAGATGTTTGAAGTCCGTGGAGGCAGGGGAACAGAGCATCTCTGATCTCCGGCATCCGGCAGAGCTGCTCAGATCTCCTACACCCCAGGGGTGGGGGGTGGGACAGTGCGGCTCAGGTCTCCAGCGTCATGGGAGGGAGAGATCGTCTCAGATCGCAGGTGATGTATATTCACACTCGGGGGCTTCATTTCACAGTTAGATTCCGAGTCCGGAAGCTAGCAGCGGCGCTGACACCAGTGCGCAGCAGTGTACAGCCAACATGCGCGCATTGATTATACTTGTAGTACACTCAGGCAGTTGCGCACTGTCAGCTCCGCTGCTAGCTTCCGGAGTCTGAACACAAAGCAACTTCAACTCCTACCGCTGTCCTCCATCTAATAAGTAAAATGCTGGACTACCATCTATAGAGGGTGCAGTGGGTTGCCATGGGGCCCCCCAAGCTGCCGGGCCCCATAGCAACTGCACCCTCTATAGTTACGCCACTGGTCACTACAATGCCCATGGGGGGTTTGGGCCAGAAGAAAAAGTGAGAGAGGGTGTCGGGAGAAAAACAGTGCTGGGTAGAGTTGGGGAGAAAGACTGTCAGAGAGGGTGTTGGGAAGAGACAGGGCTAGAGAGAGAGCACAGGTATGAGTTGAGAGAGGGGATGGAGACTGCAAGAGAGAGAGAGAGAGAGAAGAGATGGAGGAACGAGAGAGGGAGGAAGCATGGGGAGGAGAGAGGACTTAAGGTGCCCACAGACGCATCAATTATCGAATGCGTTTTGTACTTTTTAAGCACAAATTGCATCTTATGTACAATTATTGGATGGTGTTTATGGGCTTGTGCGATGCGATGCGCGTTCCCGGGAGCCCGATATTGCATGTCTAAAAAAGTACGTGCTGCTTGTACTTTTTAGACTACATCTGAAATTTAACATTACAAACATGGGTTCATCACATGCATCCAAGTGCACATCTCATAGCAAGCTGGAAGAAAAATTGTATAGAACCATTGTACAGACAAAAACGGAATGGGATCATTCGTCAGACTGCATTTAGGTCTACAGTCATTAGGTCGACCCCACTAGGTCGACTGGCAGTAAGGTCGACCTGACTTAAGGTCGACGTGGGCCAAGGTCGACATGACTTAAGGTCGAATTTGCATAAAGGTCGACATGAGGAAGGTCGACTGGTCATAAGGTCGACATGGGTTTTTCACTGTTTTTTGATCCGAATGTCGACACAGTCGACATGGACACAGTTGGCAATGAGAATCGGACCCTCGCATCGCTCGCTTCGCTCGCAATGCTTCGGGCACGGTGCCTCGCTGCGCTCGGCACACTATTTTATTCTCCCACCACGCCCTAGTGGATGGTAGGGCATGAAATACCGCCTGTCGGCACATGTCGGCTCAAAAAACAGTGACAAACCCATGTCGACCTTATGACCAGTCGACCTTCCTCATGTCGACCTTTATGCAAATTCGACCTTAAGTCATGTCGACCTTGGCCCATGTCGACCTTAAGTCAGGTCGACCTTCCTGCCAGTCGACCTAGTGGGGTCGACCTAATGACTGTAGACCTAAGTTCATTCTAATAGATGACCGCATCCCACAAAAACGCATAGCACAGTACAATTGTAGCGTCTGTGGGCACCTTTATGCTGTGTACACACGGTCCGATTTCCTTTCCGATGTTGATGATATAGTCAACATCGGATCGGAATCGGATGCAGATCTCAAGGGTTTTAACTCTTGCGATCCCGATCCGATCCCGATGCGCGTTCACGTATCGGAAGCCCGAAAGTCTTGGCTGCCTTGTCTATATAGTGCAGATCTGCACTATATAGTCAAGATTGGATGCAAATCGGATGTGCCTTAAGATCCTATCCACGATCCTATCTGATCGGATCGTGTATAGGATCTTAAGGCACATCTGACCGTGTGTACACACCATTAGACTAGGGGCAGAGAGACAGGTGTGAAAGTTTGTGCTGAGAGCAGGGAAGAAAGAGGGAGAGAGAGCACAGGAGAGAGAGCACAGCAGAACAGACCCCCCCCCCCTACTATAGATGGCGCTATGTAACTACTACTTTACCCCCAACACTTAGAGGGGCCTAAGTCCCGCAGTGCCCCCCCATCCCCCATACCCAGTAAAGGAGCCGCTGTGTATGCACCGCCAGGACTGATTACGCTACCTCTGGCGGTGTGTATCCTCTACACAGAGGCTTCACCCTGACTGGTCTCCAAACTGTCAGGGCTCCACAGCACACCACTGATCTCAGACTCCGCCGCCCTGCGCCCAGAGGCGTAGCTAGGGTGGAGCCGGTGGAGCACAAGCTCCAGGCGCAGGATCATCACCTGGCGCCGGAGCAGCGCACCCTGCCACCGGCTCCGCCCTGCCCTGCTCGCCCGCTCCATGCTGTACCCGGCGAGAGCATTGCGGTGGCGATAGAAGCCGGAGAATGACGCTGCTGACTGAAGCGCTGAGGTCACAGCGCTTCAGTCGGGCGCCGGAGCTGGGCACCACCAGCCCGCCTGCCTCTATTTTTCATTCAAGTCTCTCTCCTGACCTGCTGGACCGCGGCGCTCGCCAATAAGCGCTTGCAGTCCAGCAGCCAATCAGAAGCATTGGTGGCAGCTGGACTGCGAGCGCCTATTGGTTAGTGCCGCAGTCCAGCGGGAGACTTAAATTCAAAATAGCAGTGGACAGAAGGAGGCGGAGCTGACGACTTGTAATTTATTGTGTGGGTCCCGGCGCTCAACTCAGCAGGTGCCATGCGGTGCAGGAGACGCGCTCTGCATCCTCTGCTCCTGACCTCTTGTTCCCGGCTACCGCAGCCGCTCTGTCTGTCAGGCAGCACCGGCTTATCTTCAGCACCACTCTCTTATTCACCCTCCTTCCTGTGCTGCTGGGGCTCCTCCTCTCTCTTCATCTTCCTGCAGCACTGGCAGCCACTATAATGACGCCTATTACAGAGGAGGGAGGTCCTTCATGTCACTCAGCCTCCAGCTGTCCCTACTCCTGCAAAGTAAGTGTCCAGAGACTCGTCTCCAGAATTCTGTGAGCACTGAACCTGCAGTGGGCACTGTGTGTATAAATGGTGCTACTATTGGGGGCTTTATGTGTATAAGTGTTGCTTCTACAGTGGGCATTATATGCATTATGTGTATATGGCACTATTGTATGCATGTGTATCAACAGGACTACTACTACAGTGAGCATTATGTGTAAAATGGGGGGGCGCGAAACATGCCCGTGCTCCGGGCACCGTGGCACCTAGCTACATCACTGCCTGCGCCTTCGCGTCATGAGCCGGAAGCTGGGTCTCCCAAGTCCTCCCCGCAGCCCTGGAAACTGCACAGGTGCTTTTGTATGTTGTCGCGCTGGGGCTGGAGAGTGATGTTGAGCCCCAGGAGCCTGGACTACCGCTACAGTGCTGCGCTGTCCCTGGGACACGGGACAGCTGCGCTGTCAGCCAACCCCTGCCCACAGTATTATTTAAACGTTAAAAGGGTGCAGGGCATTGTTAGCTTGGGCCCGGGCCCCCCCAGCCGCCGGGCCCCATAGCAACTGCATCCCCTGCACCCTCTATTGTTACGCCACTGTGTACAGTATGTATGTATGTATGTATGTATGTATGTATGTATGTATGTATGAGGGAGACAGTGTTTGTATGGATGCATGTATGTATGTATGTACAGCATTTATGTATGTATATATGAGCGAGACAGTGAATGTATGTGTGTACGGTATGTATATATGAGGGAGACAGTGAATGTATGTATGGATGCATGTATGTATGTATGTACAGTATGTATGTATGTATATATGAGTGAGACAGTGAATGTATGTTTGTACAGTATTTATGAGGGAGTCAGTGGATGGATTATGTATGTATGTGTGGCACCCCACAGCGGGTCCCACTAAGCAGGGCATTTGAAGTTGACCCCACCACAGAGAAGGGGTTAACTACCCTCCACACTAGTGCCGATGCTGAAGGACAGGGGGTGGGACCTACCCAGAAGGATGAATGGCAGGAGCCCGGCGAGGATTGGAGGGGGCCGCAGAGCGAAGGAGTGAGGAAGAGGCCGGAAGCGGAGGAGGTCCCCGGGGAGCGCGAAAGCAACACGGCTTATGGTGTGAGGGGCAGCGTGCGCCAAGATGAACACCGGAGACCCGGCAGTGTGAGGGGGTTAATCGCAGTACCGGCACCGGCAGTCACTCACAGCAGCCTGCGGGCGCAGGTGACGTCAGCCGCGGCTGCACAGAGGAGGAGAGAGCAGCCGCAGCACATGGAAGCAGCAGACACTGATACCGCCGCTGCTGCTGAGGGGAGAGAGAAGCTTACAGTAGCGCCGGAGACCGAGGAAACCCCCGGTGCCTGGTGGAGCCCACAGACAACTGGAGTGGAGGTGCTGGTCAGGAAGACCCGGCACATAGCGGCTGTACATAATGATTCCTGGGCCCCAGCGGGGGTAGTCCCCCATGAGAGGAGCTCCCCAGACCCGGAGATCTGCCCTACAGAAAATGTGAGTTTGGGACCTGGCGCCCTTAATAGTGCACCTGTGAAGTGCTCTATAGAGATAAGGGGAGATAGCAGGAGCCGGCCAAGTGCAGGGCCCAGTAAGGTGCTTAGAGTCTGGCCTAATTGTTACCAAGGGGGTGTCACCCCCCACTGTACCCCCAGCAGAGGATCAGTGGCCAGAGTCCACTGGCCTGCATCAGAAGGGATCCCCTGCCTTTCCCCAGCTTGGCCGTATAGCCCATTCAGAAAGAACCCATTGCACCTCACTTCAGTGCTTCTGGGTGAGAACCCCCACCGAGAAGTAACCCCCGCCCATCGTTATGCAGGCTACTTATCCGTAGGAAGGCCTGCCTCAAGAACCCCGGGCTACTGATCCGTAGGAAGGCCCTACTGTACTGGGACCCAGACTGCTGATCCGCTTTAAATGTGATTTGCATTGTTGATGAATATTGTAAAACATTTCCTCCCTTGTATTGCTGAGTACTGTAAAACATTTATTTTTCTTGCATTGTTGCTGAACATTGTAAAGCATTTCTTTTCTTTGCATTCACCGATAAGAGTTGTGCAATACTCCCCTTCCCTTGTACCATTGTTACATTTAAAACCACTAAAATAATTTTAGCATATTGACTGCAATTCTGTGGCTAAGAGAAAACCGGGCCTGCTTACTAGGCAGGCACGCAGGGGGGTTTCCGAGAGTCTAGAACCCCCCCTTGGTAGCCCATCCATCGGCGATGCCAGCCCATGCAGCAATGCCGATGAAACAGTACAGGTCTCCACTCTCCAGCATAGTTGCCAAGTCAGCTTATAACAAGCGGATTTGGGCTTGATTTTTTCGTGAGTTGCTTATTTTTTTTGATGGTTGCTTGTTGCTTGTTTTTGGGCTTATAATTTGTTTAAGTAGCTTGTTTTGGGCTTGTTTTATTTTGGGCTTGGTGTTGTTTTTCTCTGTAATTCAGCACAGAGATAAGGGACAAACACAGGTGAGAACTAGGCTTATAGAAATGGTAATGACTCCCATTATCTATGTTGCTGCTTGTGTGTATTCAGTAGGGCTAATCTGATTTTAACAATGATGCTTGAAGTAAGATTGTTCTATCTTTTCTTAAGATGTCCACACATGGTACAATTTCACAGGTGCGATGTGCACTCCCGCGCACTTTGCACAGCACAAAAAGTATGTGCTCACTAGATTGCATTACATCTCATTGCATCGCATTCAAAACGCATGCGATCTAGTACAAAACGTACAGCGCCTGTCGCACCATGGGCCTTATTCTAGTCCACTCTTCCTGACAAAATCTTTCTTAGATGGACAAAACCATGTGCACTGCAGGGGGGCAGCTGTAAAATGTGCAGATAGAGTTAGATTTGGGTGAGTTATTTTGTTTCTGTGCAGGGTAAATACTGACTGCTTTATTTTTACACTGCAATATAGATCTCACTTTGAAGTAAAACCCCACCCAAATCTAATTCTCTCTGCACAAGTTACATCTGCCCCACCTGCAGTGCATATGGTTTTGTCCATCTAAGAAGGATTTTGTCAGAAAGAGTGAACTAGAATAAGGCCCCATGTATGGTAAATATTTCTCAGTGCGTACAAAGAACAATGTTCACTTGAGATTTTTCTTTAGAGAAAAAATGAAAGTAAAATATCTCATATTGGGGGAGTTGTATGATGGCGCACTATGGGGAAGAATGGGAATCACCTGAGTAATGCTGGCAGTTTGGCTAGTTCAAACGGCTGTAGAACCTTGCACAACACGGAAATCAGCCTCCACTGCGCTTGAGTCAGGTGCAGCCCCGCTCCTCTGCCTATAGTCTACACGGTGGCAGTGTAGGCTTGAATAGCCTTTTGCTGCTCTTCCATCCTCTGCAGCATATAGAGGGTGGAGTTCCAGTGCATCACCACCTCTTGTTTAAGCTGATGGCAGGGAGGGTATAGGAGTATTTTCTGCCGCTCTAGCTTTCGGCCGGCAGTGGCAGAATGCCGAAAGTGTCCGCAAATTTTGTGGGCCACCGCAAGCATCTCCTGCACACTCCTGTCACTTCTGATAAAATGCTGCACCACCAAATTTATTGTGTGGGTAAAACATGGCACATGCTGGAAGTTGCCCATGTTTAATGCCCGCACAATGTTACTGGCATTGTCTGACACCACAAATCCCCAGGAGAGTCTAAGGGGGGTAAGCCACTGGGAGATGATTTCCCTCAGTTTCTCAAAGAGGTTGTCGGCATTGTACCTCTTCCTGAAACAGGTGATACACAGCGTAGCCTGCCTTGTAAGGAGCCGGTGTGCAGGAGATGCTGCTGCTGCAGAAGGCGATGCATCTACCCAGTGGGCTGTCACAGTCATATAGTCCTTAGTTTGCCCTGATCCACTTGTCCACATGTCCGTAGTTAAGTGAACAGTGGGTACAGCTGCATTTTTCAGGGCACTGAGGACACTTTTTCTGATGTCCCTGTACATCACGGGTACCGCCTGCCTAGTGAAGTGGAATCTAGATGGGATTTGGTACCGGGGACACAATCATCTGAGATATTATTTTATTTAGTAGATGCACCAGTTCACTGTTAATTAATTAATATTTATTTATGTCAGACTCAGTAGTACAGTAGATGCACCAGCAGAGAATATGTACTAGTTATGTAAGGCTGTAAAAAATACACCAGCAGGGGGGGTATTATAATGAATTATAAAGCAGATGCACAAGCAGACTGGTATACAAGTGGTTAAGTTTAACAACAGTGTTGCAGCACACTGCAGTCATATACACAATGTCTGATATAAGGCTGTAAAAAATATAAAAAAAAAATACATTGAAAAAGTTATATTGAGTACAGGGCTGCCATCAGAAATTGCGGGGCCCGGGACTGTCAAAATACACAGGGCCCCTCTCTACCTACCGCCTGTGTGGTTTGAAAATTAGCTTTCCCCTTGTAGCCAGCATCGCAGACAGGCAGTTTCCTGCTGTTCAGGACAGTGTCTTCTCTGCAGGCGGTGTGACAGGCAGTAGGCTGGCATGTTGGGTGCAGCAGGCTCCGGCAGCAGACATCCTACTGCCCTGCGCTATCAAACTGAAGAGACTGGTAGGCGACCACCGGCAGGGGGTGTGTGCAACAGAACAGCTCGGGCCCTCCTCTCTCTTTCAGATTGGCGGGGCCTGGGACAGTTGTATCGTCAGCACCCGCCTGATGGCGGCCCTGATTAAGTACACCATTTAGTGTGTTTTGATAATTCTGATTGGAAGACCCAGCCAACATTATCAAAATGCTGCAGTCATTTCTGTATTAATTGAGAGAGTCAAACCTTTTGTTACTGAAACCAGCAGGGGTATGTTACTAGTGGAAAAAATGCCTAGACACCAATGCTCCAATCCAGTGGTTCCCAACCCTGGTCCTCAAGTACCCCCAGCAGTGCACGTTTTCCAGGTCACCCAGCAGGTGCACTCATTATTCAGGCACATTTGAAAAGATCCACAGGTGGAGCTAATTATAGCACTTGTGATTCTGTATGGAGAGCTGCAAATCATGCACTGTTGGGGGTACTTGAGGACCAGGGTGGGGAACCACTGCTGCAATCACTTGTGTGGCGAATAATGACCCTTAGAATATAGAAACTCAAATAGACAAGTCAATAAATAAAGCCTCTTATACTGCTTTCACATTGCAGAAATGGGTAATGACGCGGTATTCTTAAATGGGACTTTAAAACAGGTCTGAGCCTTGAGACCTTTCACATTGCAGGTGAAATCCATTTTAAAAATCATTTAATACCATTCAAACATTCAACCCGTTTAACCCACAAGGGACACGTTTCAAGCCATTGAAATAGAGCTGTTCAAACTGCTAAAAAAAACAGCTTTAAAACGTGTAGGACTCTGCTTTTTACCGTGTTGAAATACCGGTTAACTTTAACCGGTAAATCAACTCTGGCGCTTTCACATTGCAGCCTTAAACGTTTTAAAATGGAAAAAAACCAGCAATATACCGTTTTAAAAGTGCAGTGTGAAAGGGGTATTATAGTGCTCACAGTGAGATAAACATTGCTACAAGGAAATTGTGATCTTACCCCTGAGTTGCCAGCCGGGTTAGCTACTTGTGGAGGAGGTTGAACCTTGAAGAATTGCAAAATAAGAAACATTCAGCAAGAAGTTGAAATCCAAAACAAAGTGTAAAGGTGTTTCAATAATAAAAATCCAAAGGAACAACAGTGCATGTACAGTATTTTATATTTTATATAACTATTATATATTCCATGGTAGTAGGAGAGAACTCTCCATCCACCGTGGTGCCAAAACCCAAAAAGTCACAGTATTCACAGGTACTTCCACGAGTGGCAGAGCATCAGGATGCCTCAATGTCTAGCAGCCGTCACTGGAGCTATCCCGGGGTATGAATTTTTTATTTTTTGGGCACATGAGCCCTGTAATTCACAAGCTGTAGTTACTATCATGGGCTCATTGTGATTTTTTTTAATTTTTTTTAGTAAATTTGGTCATATTACATTTACAATTATAAGTATGGGAAATGCGACCTGGTTGCTAAACAAATGCTAAATTCAGTGTATGGAGAAGCCCTTTAATGCTAAACATAATGTTAATAAATGGACCCCCTAGGGATAAATGTACTAATGCATCTAAAGTTAAAGAGGTGATGTTGCCCATAGCAACCAATCTGATTCTGACTATCATTTCTCTTTTGCATTTGAGAAAATGGGAGAGAGAATCTGATCATCTCTATCACTATCACCCAGTGGCGTAACAATAGAAGGTGCAGGGGGTGCACTTGCTATGGGGCCCGGCCGCCCTGCCATTTATGGGGGAGTGGGGGCATGGCCGTGGGCACAGCAAGGAACCCCCTGCACCAAGTTTTTCAGGTTTTTTTTATCCACCACCGGTGGAGCTGTGTGTTAGCAGTACTCGTTGCTAAGAGAAGCACTGTCTTTTGCGGCTCCCTCCCGTCCCTGTCTCTCTACCGGCAGGTCGGCAGCAGCAGCGCCGGAAGATACACACAGTCCCATCCGCGGCGCTGGCTGCTTACAACCACTCCGCCCACCTGCAAAGAAGGGACAGGAGCGCGGCAGTGCCGGCAAGTACAGCGCACCCCTAGCAGCAACGAGGACCCAATATCACCAGTGGAAAGTGCCCCAGGGGAATACTGTCTGGCATGGAGCCTCCTTGGAGAGTGGGGTTAGTGCCATGGAGCCTATTGGGGGGGATTGGATCAGGGAGTGGGGCTACTGCCCTGGACCCTAATGGAGGGAAGGTACTGTCTGCCATCCATGGAATTCTGCCCATGTGTTCCCCAGACATTGCAGCACTATATAGGGAGATCATGTCATGAATGTACAGGAAGACATTGAATATATGTATGTATGTATGTATGTATGTATGTATGTATGTATGTATGTATGTATGTATGTATGTATGTATGCATGTATGTATGAGACAGTGTATGTATTTATGTATGAGGGAGACAGTGTACAGTATGAATGGATGTATGTATGTATGTTTGTATTTATGTATGAGGGAGACAGTGTACAGTATGAATGTATGTATGTATGTATGTATGTATGTATGAGGGAGATTATGTATGTATGTATGTATGTATGTATGTATGTATGTATGAGGGATACAATGTATGTATGTATGAGGGAGACAGTGTGTGTGTGTATGTATGTATGTATGTATGTAATGGATGCACGTATGTGTGTACAGTATGTATGTATGTATGTATGTATGTATGTATGTATGATGGAGACAGTGTATGTATGGATGCATGTATGTATGTACATTATGTATGTATGTATGTATGTATGTATGTATGTATGTAGATTGCAGGCTTTGTTCGGCACTCCGGACAAGCAGGTAATCACCACTGTGCCTTCCACGAGATAGTATAGCAAAGGTTTCTTATACAAATGAATGTACAAGGAGGAGGCGGCACTCGATTGGGTTTGAAAAAGTGCTTTTAAGTATTCAAATTAATGCATATGACAACGTTTCAAGACATTTACAGTCTTTTCATCAGGTCATTTCATGGTAGCAATGAAAGTGCAATGTGCAAAAGCAAAAACAGTATCTTACCTCCTCTTGAGACATTATATAGGTATGCTGCACACATACCTATATAATGTCTCAAGAGGAGGTAAGATACTGTTTTTGCTTTTGCACATTGCACTTTTATTGCTATCATGAAATTACCTGATGAAAAGACTGTAAATGTCTTGAAACGTTGTCATATGCATTAAATTGAATACTTAAAAGCACTTTTTCAAACCCAATCGAGTGCCGCCTCCTCCTTGTACATTAATTTGTATAAGAAACCTTTGCTATGTATGTATATATATGAGCGAGACAGGGAATGTATATTTGTAAAGTATTTATGAGGTAGTCAGTGTCATCCTCCCTGCCCAGCGCGCTGCTCCCGCTGTCACCCTCCTCCTGCCCGGCTCCCTATGCAGCCTCCCCCTGCTCGGCTCTCTGTAACCGACATCCCCCGCCCGCTGTCATCCCCCGCACGGCTCCGGGGCTGGGCTGCACATAAGAGTTAGCAAATCTTATGTGCAGCCCGTCCAACCTCCCGACCCCGATCCGATGCGCACGGGACCGCGCATCGGATCGGACGGGGTGTCTGCAAGTGCGATTTGGGCCGATTTCACGGCCCGATTCATCCGAATCGGGTGAAATCGTGCCCAAATCGCATAGTGTACGGGGGCCTTAAGGAGCACTTTTCAGATTCTGGAGCCCCGAGGCAGCTGCCTAATGGTAGATCCTGGTTGAAGAATCTGTGAAAATTACATTTAAAACCACTAAAATAATTTTAGCATATTGACAGCAATTCTGTGGCTATGAGAAAACCGGGCCTGGTTACCAGGCAGGCACGCAGGGGGGTTTCCGAGAGTCTAGAACCACCCCCCCCCCAACCTTGGCAGCCCATCCATCGGCGATGCCAGTCCATCCAGCAATGCCGATGAAACAGTACAGGTCTCCAGCATAGTTGCCAAGTCAGCTTATAACAAGCGCATAACTTCCAACATATGAATGTCTGAAATCGGTACACATTCAGAATGGGGGCGTGATCAATGGTAAAGGAGGCGTGTTCATTAGTAAAAGGGCGTGCCCACACCCCCCTTTCTGAATGAGTACTGAGCATAATATATATATATATATATATATATATATATATATATATCAGATTAACGCTCCCTCACGTCCCACCGTGTTATGAGCACTGCCCATAGTGTACTCAGGGAGGCTGCAACTAGAAAACACTCCAGCCAGCCCTTCAGAGGATACAGGAACTGTAGGGCAGTGACAGCGCGTCCTGTGCAGCGTCATAGCTCACCCCTCTAGTTACTGCCGGTAAATACAGCGCTGCCCATAGTGTACTCAGGGAGGCTGCATCTAGGGTCCGCGGGCTGCGTGGCGTCATGACGCGACGCACGCTGCCGGGACCGGCCGCAATGCACCCCAGGGAATGGAGATGGTGCCTCCGTGCTGGAGCAGATTCCACAGAATCATTCTGCACCCGATATGCAACAAAAGTAGGAGCTGCCTGAATATTTAAAAAAAACGGTACATTCAGTACACTCTGATTTAGTCGGTACAGACCATTAAAAACGGTACTATACTGGCTAAATCGGTACAGTTGGAGGGTATGCAAGCGGATTTGGGCTTGTTTTTTTCGTGAGTTGCTTATTTTTTTCCATGGTTGCTTGTTTTTTGTTTTTGGGCTTATATTTTTTTTTAGTAGCTTGTTTTGGGCTTGTTTTATTTTGGGCTTGGTGTTATTTTTCTCTGTAATTCAGTTATTCAGCACAGAGATAAGGGACAAACACAGGTGAGAACTAGGCTTATAGAAATGGTAATGACTCCCATTATCTATGTTGCTGCTTGTGTGTATTCAGTAGGGCTAATCTGATTTTAACAATGATGCTTGAAGTAAGATTGTTCTATCTTTTCTTAAGATGTCCACACATGGTACAATTTCACAGGTGCGATTTGCACTCCCGCGCACATTGCACAGCACAAAAAGTATGTGCTCACTAGATTGCATTACATCTCATTGCATTGCATTCAAAACGCATGCGATCTAGTACAAAACGTACAGCGCCTGTCGCACCATGTATGGTAAATATTTCTCAGTGCGTATAAAGAACAATGTTCACTTGAGATTTTTCTTTCAGAGAAAAAATGAAAGTAAAATATCTCATAATGGGGCAGTTGTATGATGGCACGCTATGGGGAAGAAGGGGGTATCAGCGCATGTTAAAGCCCCATACATTAGTCCGACTTGTCCTAAGGACAAGTCGGACCTGATTTCCCCCTGCAGCTCCCCGGGAGGGGGACACACGATTAGGTACTTGATGTGCCAAGTTTTGCAAATGATACATCACATGCGATGTATCATTTGCAACTCCCGGGGAGCTGCAAGGTGGAGAGAGCAGGGGGGCGGCGGAAATCGAGGTGGCGGGCGGCGGACGCTGCGAGGCAGCTGGGGGGCGCTGCTAGTAGCGCAGAGGCAGCGGACGCTGCGGGGGCTGGGGACAGTGACACAGAGGCGGCAGTAACATAGAGCCGGGCAGGGGGAGCCAGGAGCTGTTAGTACTGAAAAAAAACAGCCCATACAATGAATGGGCAGCCTGTGATTGGCTGAGCGCTCTCTCAGCCAATTGCTGACTGGCTGAGAGAGCGCTCAGCCAATCACAGGCTGCCCATTCATTGTATGGGCTGTTTTTTTTCCAGCGCTGACAGCTCCCGGCTCCCCCTGCCCGGCTCTATGTTACTGCCGCCTGTGTACCCCGCAGCATCCGCTCCCTCTGCGCTACTAGAAGCGCCCCCCGCCCCCCTGGTCCCTCCACCGGACGGAGCACTGACAGCTCCCAGCTCCGGCTCCCCCTGCCCGCCTCCTTCGCCGGCATCCCCCGCCCCCCTGCCTATCTCCCTCGCCAGCATCCGCCGCCTCTGTGTCCCCTGGCCGGCTGCGCATAAAATTTAACAAATCTTATGTGCAGCCGGTCCGACCTCCCGACTCTGACCCGATGCGCTCGGGACCGCGCATCGGGTCGGACCGGGTGTCTATACCTGCGATTTGGCCCGATTTCACTGCCCGATCCATCTGAATCGGGTGAAATCGGGACCAAATCGCATAGTGTATGGGGGCCTTTATGTGCACTTATACCGCTTCTCCCCCATGTTAGAAGGAGCAGGTGTGCACAGGCCGATATGCAAGGTAAATGTATGAACGGTCCACAGCGCTGATTGCACCGCCCTCTGCCGCTATCCGCTCCAACAGCTGCAGGCTGTTAATACATCCTGTCGATGTCCCTTCCTGGGACACACACACGCCCACATTTGGACCCCTCCCCCCCATGAAAGTCCTTCGTTTGCCACTGGTTATGGCTTATACCCCTTTTACACCGGCGAAAAATCCGGGTCAGCGGCGGGTCAGACCCGGAACTTCGGCGGTGTAATTCCCTAACGCCGTGTCCCTTTACACGGGACTTCTACCCAGGTCCTGACCTAGGTAGAACACGGCTAGGACCTGGGTAGAGGGCGGTGTAAATGGGAACGCCGGGTCGGATGACCCGGCTCCCATTTACATGAATGAGGAACGTCCAACCTGCAGACCGCAGCGTCCGCAGGTTGGACGGATTGTCAGTCTGACACTGACAGCCGGCGCTGCTGTCTGCTATACTCTACACACATGGCTTCTATCACCCTAATTTAGCAACATCTATGTATTTTTTGTTAGTCCTGTAACAAAAATAATGCACATAAATGACTGACTGACTAAAAGGTGTGCAGAAGCTACTGGTCACACGGCAAGCCTTATAAGGGGGGAGGGGAAGGGCGTACTACTATGCATAGCTTCATGACCTGGCTCTTCTAGAGTCCTACTACATACACCAGACAGTAATATAAACCTTGCAATTGACAGTGTCTGTCTTCCTCCATGAGACTACACCAAGCACACTCCGAGCAGCTGATGCTACCTGCCCTGCTGCACTTCCCATTCTTCACAGTAGCGCAGAGCTTGTGCCATTATGCAGGGGAGGGGAGGTAGCATCATCATACAGCAGTCCCGATTTCCATGGGAACATCTCAGTTTTCCAGGGGGGGGGGGCTGTTGGAAGTCCCCCCTGTCAGCTGCTGAGCAGATTTAAATAGACGAACAGCGTCTATTCCCGCAGCCTTCGGTGCGCACATATGTCCTGCTTCAAAGACTCTAGAAGTTGGGAGGTACTATATGATACCGTAGCTCTAAAAGTGCATCCAGTGCTTAGAAAAGCATAGGTTGGACATACAGAGCCAGATTCTCTAAGCTTCAAAAGTGATAAAATGAAGAGTGGCTTACACTATCTGTAAATGACGTCAACGCGTTTTGTAACCACAATACACTGGGAACTTTTTCCGTCTTGAAAAAGTTCCCGGTGTATTGTGGTTACGAAACGCGTTGACGTCATTTACAGCTCTCGTGGAGTATCCAGCCTTCCTCCAGCCGGAGTGTACCAAACACACTGAACGCCGAGCTAAATCAGATCTCGCCAAAAACTAAACAGCAGCACAGACAATTCCTTCCATTTGCGGTGAGCACATCTGACCGGCTTTCCTCCTCCGGCTTTTCGCTCTCAACAACTGAGTGAGGGAGATCTCTGCCGGCACCGACGGGGGTGCGGAAAGTGCATTAGCCATCTGCCATATGGCTTGTTACGCTCTGTGAGTATACAAGGATCCACGTGTGTTACCATATCTGCTATTGACCGGTGATTGACTTTCATGCCATACAACTTTCTTGCGTGTCCATATACATGCTAATGAACTGTCTACATATTGATATACCGGCTTATTAACCCTACTAACACAGAGGCTACCACCACTTGCTATACTGCTACTATAAAGAAAAACTTCTTTGGTACCATTAACCCATTTATTACTGGAGACTCCATATGATATATATATATATAAATTGGAGAAAGAAGGGCACTCAGGGACTAGATGCTGGTGAACGTAGGACAAATTAATTGCCTGGTGGTCTACGTTTCGGGGTCTCCCCCGTCGTCAGGACAAAACAATAATATTGTTTTGTCCTGACGACGGGGGAGACCCCGAAACGTAGACCACCAGGCAATTAATTTGTCCTACGTTCACCAGCATCTAGTCCCTGAGTGCCCTTCTTTCTCCAATTTGTGTCTTCACGGGCTGCAAAGCCCTCAGGGGGGCACCAGGGCAAGCTACCCATCTGGACTCAGTATAAGTCCTGGGTGCCGGTCTTTCCCTTGGATATATATATATATATATATATATATATATATATATATATAGAAAAAAAGGGGGGTTCCCAGAATGCGCCCTTCCTAAAATGCGGGATAATAATTGTTTGAAACTTTTTTTATTAAAAGGTTGTCTTCTCAGTGAGGATGTTAGCCTAACATGTTGGGCTAACATCCTCACTGAGAAGACAACCTTTTAATAAAAAAACGTTTCATCGTTAAATCTTTTTATTGTTAAAGAATTACTCTTTTGTACCGGCATTGTAAATTCCGTTTGGTGTTGGATAAAACAATTATTATCCCGCATTTTAGGAAGGGCGCATTCTGGGAACCCCCCTTTTTTTCTATCTCTATCCTGGGTCCTGCCTAACAGAGGGCCCCCCAGAATTGCTGCCATACATATATAGAAGCGCGGTTGGGGTAACCTGTTCCTATATATATATATATATATATATATATATATTGTTAAAGTCGAGTTGCATACACGCCATTTTACGATAGTATGGCCGCCATTTTGGTTCGCAGAGTTGCGCAAATAAAGTTTCCATACCCGAGTCCATACCCGAGTCTGTGTGACAAAGTGGACCAGAAGAGTAGCCATACTATTTCACATAAATTCATAAGAACATACTGACACAGTTTGGGGTGAAATGTTGTACATACATCACCAACAATACTGAAGACCCAGAAGAAATCATAGATCATCGGATGGATGAGATTCTTCAGCTTAAATGGGAATTTAGAAGGGAACACAATATCAGCCTGGCAGAAATAGGTAACAAAGTCAGCGAATGGACCTCCTGGTTGAATCCCATGCACTGGTTCTCCGGTTTAGGAGAATGGGCGCAGGGAATCATAGCTAACATAGGAAAACTCCTTCTCTGTATCGGTGGTGCCATCATAGTCTTTGTGCTACTGTTCAAATGTTTAAAGGTGGTGACCCGGGGAAAGACAAAAAGTACAGAAATCATGAGTGTAAGAACGAGAGATGCAGAGGAAGACCAGGGTTTGGTATATGACCCTAGAATCGAAATCACCTCCCTTTAAAGAAACCATATTTGTGAACGTGTATATGTTGTAACCTCCCTTGTTTTTATTTTTATCCCCAAAATTGTACATTATCCTTCGTCACCCTGAGTAGATTGTTCGATAAATGCGGCCCATCGTTTATCCATGATCCTGGATCGGCCAAAGAGCAGATGGTTTACTCCCCTTATATGTTCAATTCACGGATCCTAATTTCTCTGTTAGGATTATGAATTTCTGTATTGTTGTGTAAAATGTTTTGTATTGTAACAGTTTTATATTTACTGTTAAAGGGTGGACTGTTAAAGTCGAGTTGCATACACGCCATTTTACAATAGTATGGCCGCCATTTTGGTTCGCAGAGTTGCGCAAATAAAGTTTCCATACCCGAGTCTGTGTGACAAAGTGGACCAGAAGAGTAGCCATACTATTTCACATAAATTCATAAGAACATACTGACACTAAATAAAATATAGTTAAAGGTTTAGAACGCCACACATAGCTTAGTTAGCATTGCATACATCTGTCTGTATAGTGTTTAGTACCGTTCCGTTCCGTTTCTTATGCGCAGTATTCCGGTCATTGCGAATATTTCGCAATACACACGGCCCGATAGTTATGGACATAATCCATATTCCCAGGACAGTTTCTGTTGAAAAAGGTATAACAAAGGAATCCAGATGTAACCGGTTTCTACTGCTATTTACAACCCCTGACGACGAAACCAACAAACAAAGAACTCCAAAAGTTCACTCCCCTGCACCTATTCAAACCAGGTGCATCATTTTACCCCCAATCACAGAGAACCTGACATACGACCCCCGACCAATAGGAATGGCCTTTGAGCTCCCCCTTCTGACCCTATAAGATAGGTGACCCAGGGCGGCCTTGGTCACTTCGGCACATCTTCCTTTCCCTGACCTTCGACCGGGCTATAGTTCAACCCTGAACGATAGCGAGCTCTGACCGGACTGCGCAGCGCATATTTGATGAGGAGACGGTAAACGGTTGCATTCACGGTATTTATTTCCATTGTATTGTTGGCTGATTGTATCCTGTATCTGTATATTCTTCCCCTAGTAGAGCCTGTTTATTATACTCATTGTTAGACATTTGTATCACTTGTTATATCTGTATTTTCTATTCCTGTAACCCCCTGTTGTCCGTTAGGGACTTAAATACATCTTTTTACGGAGTTCCTATCTCCTTACTTCTATACTGTGGTTGTGTCTGTTTATTCGCATATAGCGATAAGGTATATTACGGACACTGTCCTTAAAGGTATATTCGCAGATTAGAGTCAGAGTACTGTGAAAGGATCTCTTATTAAGGTATTGGTTCTTTGGTGTACAATACACTATAAAGGTACGCTACGCTGCGCTACACTTTGTTCGCACGTAGCTAGGTATAAAGGGTACGCTGGTTACGGACATAATACGTAACCTGCGCTTTTCACTTATTGTTTCTTTGGTCATTTTTATCGCCATTAACAATTGGGGGCATCGTCCGTCCGTTTCACATTCTAGAGCTCAGTACCGGGCGCGCGGCTTGACCTATACCAGCAAAAGGGTGGAAGTATTTATTATCCATTGCTGGATAGTCCAGGTCCGCGGCGGTGCGGGGTTCGAGAAGTGCTAGCGTTGAACCCGAAGTACAATAAGTGAAATATTAAGCCACGTGTTTTAAAGCATATCTAAGTGT
The DNA here is from genome assembly GCF_055691185.1 of Crinia signifera. Taxonomy (NCBI): domain Eukaryota; kingdom Metazoa; phylum Chordata; class Amphibia; order Anura; family Myobatrachidae; genus Crinia; species Crinia signifera. The sequence continues at coordinate 128,334,586 of NC_139224.1, forward strand.
TTAGTAAACTGTACTTCTGCCTGCCACAAGTAGTTTAACGGGGTATAGTGTCTTGAGTTGCTTGTTTAGTACAGTATATGTGCCACGTGCGATAAAATTCGCACACGTGGAGACAAAGGCCTGTGTTTTATTATAGTACATAGAGGATCCCTTCTGTGCAAAACTATAACTTTTATTGTTAGTTACTGCAGGACCAGAGACTCCGCCACGTGGCGATAAGTTCTGGGCCTTTTACAGTAACATAAAGCGTCTATTGTGTATTACGCAAGGTGCGCGCGCACGTGCCCATATCGGGAAATTTTCGCATCTTTGTACGTGATTTACGGATTAAGTGCGGGAAATATTTCGCATCTTGATACGTAACTTTCGGACGAAGTTAAGGGATTTATTCCACATTTAGGCGCAATTACTGCGTATAGCGAAACTCGAGCGCAACCTTGCAAATACACTATAGAACACGTGGGTGGCCGATTCATCGGCGGCCTGTGAACAGGTTTAACAAAACACACGTACACACGTGGCTGTTCACTGGCACTGCACATGCAGCACACATAGGAACGCAAAGGTGAACAGTATTGAATCACTAAATTTATTTAAAACAGTATAGTAATATACTGTGGATAGGGCGGTGATTAATAAAAGAAAATAAGTTTTTTTTCTTTTTGTTCATTTTCCAAAAACAAGCAACTCAAGCATTATTTTAATAGATTCCTATAGCTATTTAAAAGGGATTTATACCTGCATAAGTACCTAGTGAGAAGCTACCAGCCTGGGAAGATTTTCTGTACAGAAATATTTCAAGTATAAGCATAAGACCAAGGTGTAACTAGCGCCCAGTGTGAAACAAAACTGAGGCGAACGGGTGTGTGACGGCACGACTCAAGCGCAGTGTAGTCCAGTGTAGGACAGTCCAGGTAGGACAGGGTGCACGTGACGACGTGCCCATAGGAACTGCCCCTCCCGTGGAACTACCTATTTTGATCCACTAGGAGGGTACAAGAAGCTAAATCGGAACCCAGTGATCCGATTAGCTGATTTAGAAAAAACAGTTTTTGGGGGTACAGGAAAACAAGTTTGTTGTGCCCTGGAAAAATTAGGCCGCACCTTGCAAGTTGGCTAGTAGTTCGCTACTAGTTGAAAGACTTGGTGATTGAGTATCATACCTCGTACCCTTCGCGCCTCACTTGATTGTGGGAACGTTCTAGGTCGCTGAGAAGTGAGTGTTTGGGGAGCTCTCAACTTAAATAACCCACCGGTATCTACTAGCTGTGAACGTCTATTCCTGTAATTATGGGTAATAACGGGTCACACAGTGATAACGTGTCAGTTAGGGAGGAAGCGAGTCGACCCAAAGGATCGGCGGCTTTCATTATGTGCTGTAAGCACGGTGAACGAGCAGTTGTTTACCAAAAGAAATGGAAAAAGATGACACAAGGCAGCAAGTTAGAATTTCCCAGTGTTGGTAGCTTTGATCCAGAAATCTTATCGGCAGTAAAAGATGAAATATGTCTACTCTCCAGTCGTAAGAAGAGAGTGAAGCACATAGAAATTCTTAAATTGTGGCAGAAGGAAGGGCAGGAACAATGGGGAATCAAATGTCTGGCAATGCCAGATACAATCAGCCACAATAAGAATGCAGCCGCTACCGCTCCCCCACCCCCATATGTGCCGAAGGGGTTAATAACTAATAAGCAAGACATGAGCAATAATGTAACCGTTGCTAACTTATACCCTGTCTTATCCCCTTATAAGGAAACCCGAGAGGAAAACGAGCAGCTGTTGGCACTGGCCGTCTCCCATGCAATTAACATGATTGAAGGAAAGGCTGAACCAGCAAAACCTGCTGCTGGGGCCCTTGCACAGGGAGAGGAGACGGCTGATGCCAACAGCATAGTCTTGGACCCAGGTAAGAAAGCACTACACAGCACAGACACAGACGACTCCCAAGCAGGTCCCAGTAATGCGGATGTGGTACAAACATACCCTGTACGCACACTGGAGGTTCCCTATGGTAAGGCAGACAGAGAGGGTGTGATACCTACCAGGAAGATGACCATGCTAAACCCATGGACACGGTTAGAGCTGTGATCCATCATTACAGATTTCTCTGATCCTAGGAAAGATCTGGCCCTAAGCCAGAAATTTGTAAGGGATCTGGGAAACTCTGATGAACCCACCAACAAGGATTGGAGAATCATGTTGAGGGCCTGTCTCCCTACCCACATAGACATCCCGAAATTCATTCAGGACAGTGGATTGAAAGTGGATAGGGAGATAAATGATGAGATCAACCAGGAAAATATACGCCTAATCAACTTACAATTGGGAGTATATTTTCCTGCGGCAGTGGAATATAGCAAGATTTTCACCATCAAGCAAAAGGATGGTGAAACCGCTGGTGATTATTTCACCAGGGCCTTGAAAACGGTATCAAAATACACTGGTGTCTCCGAGCCTAAGGACAACCCCCACCTGAGGGAGATGATTGTCTCTGTGCTGGTGGAAGGGCTTAAAGATAATCTGAGAGCCAGAGTCCAAACCTCTTTCCCAAATTGGCGTGGAATGACAGTGGATGCCCTACGGGAATCTGCTGTGGACCATGACCGTAACATTAAGAAGCACAGAGAACTGCAAACTGATAAACTGATGATGGTTAGCATCCAAGCTCTTACAAATGCCCCAAATAAAGCTGCATACCAACGAAACACCAGGGACACAGGTAGAAAGCAAATTATTTGCTACAACTGCAATAGAGAAGGACACTACTCAGCACAATGTAAGTCAGGAAACCCCAGGAGTTACAAAACACATAGGCGAGAATGGGAATCTCACCAAGGTGAGACACGGAGATACCCAGCCCCTAGACAATGGGAGGAGACAGACAGGTCACGCAACATGCCTCCTCCCCATTTGATGGCTGACACTGTACTAAGGGCAACCCAGGTAAGACAATAGGAAACAGGTCATACCTGTATCCTACAGCCAGTTAGACTAACACAACACCTTAGAGAGGAACCTCAGGTGAAGGTTGATATAGCTGGAGTAAGGCAAACCTTCTTGGTTGATACAGGGGCGGCCAGATCTGTTCTCAACACTCCTCTTCACTTGGGTTTCACCAACCAATCAGTAGCAGCAATTGGGGTAACAGGAAAAATACAACATTACCCACTGACGAAACCAGCAGAGGTTACAATCGGGCCTCTGCATACCAAACACTCTTTTCTGTTGGCTGCAGCGGCCCCGACTAACCTCCTGGGTAGAGATTTACTATGTAAAATGGGATGTGTCATCTATTGCACCCCCGATGGGGTATTCCTGGACACTCCTAGAAATCTTACACAAGAAGTGCAAGATATGCTGGACAGTCCTCAGAGGCTAATGTTGTATTCCACTGTTATAGAGTCAAATCCATCTAGGGTAGCTGAAATTACAGCACAAATACCGAGTTCCCTTTGGACTAAAGATGGACAGGATGCTGGGCTGATGGCTAATGTAGCTCCAGTAGAGATCCGTTTAAAAGAAGGCAGGATAGCCCCAAAAATACCGCAATACCCTTTAAAACCTGAAGTTGAGCTAGGAGTATACCCTGTGATCCAGCGATTGCTCCAACAGGAAATCCTAGTTAGAACTTCCAGCACGGCCAATAGTCCCATCTTTCCTGTGAAAAAGAGCGGGGGGAGGGGCTACAGACTAGTGCAGGATTTAAGAGGGGTAAACAAAGTAGTTGAGAGCCAATTCCCCGTAGTGCCAAACCCAGCTGTCATCCTAATGCAAATACCACCTCACTGTACTCATTTCACAGTCATTGACTTGTGTTCTGCGTTTTTCTCTGTCCCTTTGCACCCTGACAGCCAGTATCTGTTCGCCTTTACCTACAGAGGAGTACAGTATACCTGGACACGACTCCCCCAGGGATTCATAGACAGCCCCAGCATCTTCTCCCAGGCCTTGCATGATTGTTTACAATCCTTTCAACCCATGAGTGGTTCGATACTTATACAATATGTCGATGACTTATTGTTGTGTTCTGAGTCACTGGAGTCATCAGTGGATGACACTAGACAGCTGCTGATGCATCTCTCAGAGACAGGACATAAAGTATCAAAGGATAAGCTACAATTATGCCAGACCCGGGTTAAGTATCTGGGCCACTGCCTTACCCAAGGGCTGAGACACCTCACAGACGACGGAATCCAAGCGATTCGAAACATGGCACTGCCACAGACCCAGCACCAGATCCGTACGTTCCTAGGCATGTGTGGATACTGTCGCAATTGGATCCCAGGATTCTCTATTCTGGCATTACCACTACAAGAGATGGTTTCCTCAACTAAGCCAGACCGGGTCTCTCACACTGAGGAATCTGAGCTGGCTTTCGAGGAACTAAAGGTGAGCCTAACAAAGGCCCCAGCATTGGGAATGCCAGATTATGGGAAACCCTTTGAACTGTACGGAACTGAATCAGCTGGGTGTGCGGCAGGAGTACTTGTACAAAAACATGGTGATGCCAACCGACCAGTAGCGTACTACAGTGGCCAGCTGGACACAGTAGCACGCTCACTCCCAACTTGCTTACGAAGTGTGGCCGCAATAGCACAACTAGTAAACAAGAGTGAGGATGTGGTGTTAGGACACGATTTAACTGTTCATGCTCCCCATGCTGTCTCTGCCCTCCTAAATTCTGCCCAAACACGTCATGTGTCCTCAGCACGGTTCACCAAGTGGGAACTGGCGCTGATGGCCCCAGTAAATATTACCATCAAAAGATGCAACACACTAAACCCAGCCACATTCCTTCCTCATGTGCCCTCCAAGGCACAAAGGGTGGAGGGTGATGGGAATGTTGCTGAATATGGTAAAGCAGAGTTTAGTGAGGGTGAGGACAAGCATGATTGCATGACCTACCTGAATCAGACCTTTACAGCACGTCCTGACATAAGCGACAGCCCATTAAGTGAGGTAGACATAACCTTATTCACTGATGGTAGCTGTCATACACAAACGGACACGGGAGAGCTGTGCACAGGCTACGCGGTAGTAGATGGAGAAGGTATTGTGGAAGCTGAACCCTTGGGACCACCTCACTCAGCACAAGTAGCAGAACTGGTGGCACTGACCAGAGCATGTGAACTGGCCAAAGGAAAATCAGTTAACATATATACCGACTCCAGATATGCTTTCGGAGTAGTGCATGATTTTGGAGCCCTATGGCGCCTCCGAAATTTCATGACGGCGGCTGGCACACCAGTGGCGCATGCGACATACATTAGGAGACTTCTGGGAGCTATCCAGCTTCCAGACAGAGTGGCTGTTATCAAGTGCAAAGCTCACACATCAGAGAAGGACCCGGTGTCCCTTGGTAACAGCCGCGCTGATGAGGCAGCGAAAAGGGCCGCATGCCCTGTAAATATTTCCACCCATCCTACAAACCTCTGTACACTGAACATGGTATCCACATCCAAACTGATAGACATGCAGAATTTGTGTTCCCCACAGGAAAGAGCAGTATGGAAGTCGAAGGGATGTGGCCAAGAGTCCACCGGACTTTGGAGAGATGGACACGGGAAACCAGTGGCCCCCAGAGCATACCTTCCTAGTCTAGCCGAGGCGGCCCATGGGCTGACACATCTTGGGAAGGAAGGTATGTGCAAACTGGTAAAGGCCTACTGGTGTGCACCAGGGTTCGCTTCTCAAGCAGGTAGAGTGGCTATGTCATGCCTCACCTGTTTGAGGAAGAACGTTGGAAAAGCCATCCCAACAGAGCCATCCCACATCCCTCCTACAGAAGGCCCTTTCCAGGTAATACAAATCGACTTCATACAGTTACCACCCTGTAGAAATTTGAAATATGTATTAGTATGTGTTGACATGTTTTCCAGCTGGGTGGAGGCTTTCCCCGCTGCCTCCAACACTGCTACCTTTACAGCAAAGAAAATATGTCAGGAGTTTGTCTGTAGATATGGTATCCCAAAGGTCATTGAGAGTGACAGAGGCACTCATTTCACAGGAGAGGTCTTCCAAATCATGTGTAAACTCCTGGGGATTAATAGTAAACTTCATACTCCATATCGTCCCCAGGCGAGCGCCAAAGTTGAGAGAATGAATGGTACTATTAAGAACAAATTGGGTAAAGTTATGGCTGAAACAGGGTTGTTATGGCCAGAGGCATTGCCTATTGTGCTGTATAGCATTAGGACCACTCCCAGGGCTCCGCTCAACTTGTCCAACTTCGAGATATTGTTTGGTCGGCAGCCACACGTCATGATAGACCCACAGGATGATCTTAAATGTAACAATGAGCTAACTGTACAGTATATCCTAAAGCTAAACAAACAGCTAAGGAAACAACAAAAGGAGCTGAATTTACTGAACCCTGATATGCCTACCGAGAGTTGTCATAATCTTAAACCAGGAGACTTTGTTATGATCCGAAATTTTTTACGCTCAGGTTGTTTGATAGACCGTTGGGAAGGACCGTACCAAGTTTTGTTGACCAGCACTACATCAATTAAAGTCGCAGAGAGAGAGACTTGGATACATTCGTCCCTCTGCAAGAAAGCCAGTAACCCAGAGTTCCCGAGTGCAGAGAGCGAAAGAGAAGAAGTGTCGCTAGAAGCATTGTTCCGGGAAGACTGAAAGGCAGCCAAGGTCGAGCAACCTGAGTGAACAAAGGTCCAAGAGCAGAGCAAATAAAAGTCCCCTGGTAGAGATGATGGAAGGACTCCAAGCAACAGGTTCACAGTTGTACATCTATTTCTTTGTTTTCTTCCTGTTTCCTCTTCCTCATTCAAGGATACTCGGTGGCTGCCACATTCTAGAGCGATCGGAGCGGAGTTCTGACAGTGTAATAATGGACTCAGATATGGGTGAAGTAGAATCCCTAAATCAACTTGATACTTTACCCATAACAGGAGAAGGTAAAAGGTATGAGGAAAACGTAGTTCAAGGGCTGTGTGATGGGTTATTGTCTGGTGAGTACTGTGTCTGTAGATATTGTCAACCGAAAATGGAAGAAGAATGCATCCAGCGATGTCAGTCGACAAGTAAGGCAACTACAGGCCGACATCCCTTGAGTGATTACCACTCACTAGTGGGTAAGGTCTTAAACCAAACAGAATGCTGGGTGTGTTCACAAGTGCTACATAAAAGGAGTAGTGTAGGCCTAGTCCCATACCCGCTTAATATTTCAGAGATAAGCGTATTAAATAAAGGGAGGCCACTGGATAAGAGATACCTGTATACCAGGTCCCCTAGTCTTAGATTACACCCATACCAAGTGGATAAGTCCCTGGTATGTATGAACTTCTCGAGTTCCAGAACGATTGGTACTTGGGAAGTGACATGGCACAACCAGACAATAACTTACTCCCAGCGTCCAGATGGAGAGCCCATTGATAAGGAATTATTGTTAAAGATCCGAACCAGTGGGAGACACTATAAATATGTCTACACGGTGAAGAAAAGTAAAATGATGGCCGGCAGAGTATCAGCCGGCTACTGTAATATGACCCTACAGCCAGAAACCTGTGAGGAACAAGTCAGGGAGCAGGGGACAGGAATGTTCTTATGGATGTGTGATAAAATTATGAAATACTCTGTCCCTTATTTCCTCCCTGACGACGTTTATTATATTTGTGGTAGAAGGGCGTACAAATGGCTCTCCATGAACTACGTTGGAATTTGTTATTTAGGTAGAGTGTTGCCTGAAGTGATGACCCTCACACATGATGAGATGGTGAGCATACACAGAGGTATACCTCCTCCTTACACTCATACCCACTATGATCAAATCCACAAAAGGGATTTAACAATTAAGAAAGAACCCCTAGCTTCTGAAATGATACACGAGTCGTTCGGTATCCAACTCCTCATTGCATTAGATATCACCCCTACTGCCAGAGGAGTCATAAATTTTAAGTATATCCAAGCATTAGCCAGCTTGGTAGATAACATCACTGAGATTTATGATGACACCTTTAGATACACTGGGAAGGAGTTACAAGCGTATAAAAGAGAGCTAGTCCAACATCGGATGGTGTTGAACTATCTGACAGCTATGACAGGAGGATATTGTGTCACCCTCTCTACACAGTTTGGGGTGAAATGTTGTACATACATCACCAACAATACTAAAGACCCAGAAGAAATCATAGATCATCGGATAGATGAGATTCTTCAGCTTAAATGGGAATTTAGAAGGGAACACAATATCAGCCTGGCAGAAATAGGTAACAAAGTCAGCGAATGGACCTCCTGGTTGAATCCCATGCACTGGTTCTCCGGTTTAGGAGAATGGGCGCAGGGAATCATAGCTAACATAGGAAAACTCCTTCTCTGTATCGGTGGTGCCATCATAGTCTTTGTGCTACTGTTCAAATGTTTAAAGGTGGTGACCCGGGGAAAGGCAAAAAGTACAGAAATCATGAGTGTAAGAACGAGAGATGCAGAGGAAGACCAGGGTTTGGTATATGACCCTAGAATCGAAACCACCTCCCTTTAAAGAAACCATATTTGTAAACGTGTATATGTTGTAACCTCCCTTGTTTTTATTTTTATCCCAAAAATTGTACATTATCCTTCGTCACCCTGAGTAGATTGTTCGATAAATGCGGCCCATCGTTTATCCATGATCCTGGATCGGCCAAAGAGCAGATGGTTTACTCCCCTTATATGTTCAATTCACGGATCCTAATTTCTCTGTTAGGATTATGAATTTCTGTATTGTTGTGTAAAATGTTTTGTATTGTAACAGTTTTATATTTACTGTTAAAGGGTGGACTGTTAAAGTCGAGTTGCATACACGCCATTTTACAATAGTATGGCCGCCATTTTGGTTCGCAGAGTTGCGCAAATAAAGTTTCCATACCCGAGTCTGTGTGACAAAGTGGACCAGAAGAGTAGCCATACTATTTCACATAAATTCATAAGAACATACTGACACTAAATAAAATATAGTTAAAGGTTTAGAACGCCACACATAGCTTAGTTAGCATTGCATACATCTGTCTGTATAGTGTTTAGTACCGTTCCGTTCCGTTTCTTATGCGCAGTATTCCGGTCATTGCGAATATTTCGCAATACACACGGCCCGATAGTTATGGACATAATCCATATTCCCAGGACAGTTTCTGTTGAAAAAGGTATAACAAAGGAATCCAGATGTAACCGGTTTCTACTGCTATTTACAACCCCTGACGACGAAACCAACAAACAAAGAACTCCAAAAGTTCACTCCCCTGCACCTATTCAAACCAGGTGCATCATTTTACCCCCAATCACAGAGAACCTGACATACGACCCCCGACCAATAGGAATGGCCTTTGACCTCCCCCTTCTGACCCTATAAGATAGGTGACCCAGGGCGGCCTTGGTCACTTCGGCACATCTTCCTTTCCCTGACCTTCGACCGGGCTATAGTTCAACCCTGAACGATAGCGAGCTCTGACCGGACTGCGCAGCGCATATTTGATGAGGAGACGGTAAACGGTTGCATTCACGGTATTTATTTCCATTGTATTGTTGGCTGATTGTATCCTGTATCTGTATATTCTTCCCCTAGTAGAGCCTGTTTATTATACTCATTGTTAGACATTTGTATCACTTGTTATATCTGTATTTTCTATTCCTGTAACCCCCTGTTGTCCGTTAGGGACTTAAATACATCTTTTTACGGAGTTCCTATCTCCTTACTTCTATACTGTGGTTGTGTCTGTTTATTCGCATATAGCGATAAGTTATATTACGGACACTGTCCTTAAAGGTATATTCGCAGATTAGAGTCAGAGTACTGCGAAAGGATCTCTTATTAAGGTATTGGTTCTTTGGTGTACAATACACTATAAAGGTACGCTACGCTGCGCTACGCTTTGTTCGCACGTAGCTAGGTATAAAGGGTACGCTGGTTACGGACATAATACGTAACCTGCGCTTTTCACTTATTGTTTCTTTGGTCATTTTTATCGCCATTAACAATATATATATATATATATATAATTCTGAGTGCTATCCTAATATTGTTATATTATTGTTACTTTTTATAAAAATAGTTTAATATATACAGTGTGTCCGGATTCATTATTCTTGATCAGCAGACTATAACTATAAGTATTACTAATTTACAGCAGCAGAGAGCATCACAAATTATGTTCTAGTCTCTTTGTCCTTTTTGTGAGCTCAGGCGAACTCACTAGATGCCTGCAGCAGCTGGTTTGAATTTAATTTAACACAATTTTGTCCTATACTAAATCCCGAATTAAGCGCCAGGATTGTGAAGTCCAGTAGAGGCTCCTAACCTCTCCTGAACTACACAGAGGAAATGTAGGCCAGATAGGTGAGTATGGATGTAGCCCCAATGCAGTGGCATAGCTACATATGTGGCAGTCCCCGCGATGGCTTGGGGGAGCAGCGCAAGAAGGGTCTGTGGTGGGCGCCGCTGGCTGAACTGACAGGCGGCACTGAGCGCTGAGCTGGTCCTGTCCTGTACATATCTAATAAGCGGTGACCCAGTGTATTGCATTTTGAAAGAGCAGGTTGCCGCCTCATGCATATATAATGAACGGGTCCTGCTCAGTGCTCACTGCTCTGCTGCCTATGTTGCCGGTCAGCTCAAACAGCGCTGCCATTAGTCCATTGCCTTCTGGCGGGGGGGGGGGGGGGGGTATTTCTAGCTACGCCGCTGCCGCAATGTTATCACAAAGAAGGCGGGAGAGCAGGAGGGAGAAGGAATAATGGTAGATGGGAAAGAGGACAGACATAGGTGACAGGGAAATTAGCACAGGTAAAGAGCAATTATGCCCACTCTGTAGAATGTGTGGGTTATAGAATTGACCCTGCTGCAGTAATAGGGATGTGCGCTACTGGACACATGGATAGCCTCAGTTACCACTACTTCTGCCCCTCCACTTATGGGCTGCTGTTGCCCAGTGACAATTTGCTGTGTAGATCCTAGACATGTCAATCCTGGGATTCTTAAGTAATTTGCATAACTGTCGGACATACCTGCCTACTTTTGAAAAGTGCTTTCAGGGAGATTCCAGTTGATAAATTGTTGTGTCTAATATAGTGTGGTCTATATTGAAATACAGACCAGACTGTGCTAGAAACACCACAGCTGACTGGGACACTCCAGACAGGAAAGAGGAACTGAACACTACTCGGATACATACAGTAGTATTTCTATGGTTTCTAAAGAAAAACCTGTGTTTTTACATGCCTGATTGTTCTGGATACATAACATTTAGGCCGTCACATTGTTGGAAATACATCCGGTTACCACCACCAAACATCAGGTTCTTGTCAGACAACCTCCAGCTGCTTTGTGATTATGATTTATATGCATTTTCTGTCGCTTTCTGGGTACACTCATGCACGCTATGATCTATATACATGCAAAGCCATTTGATAAATGCTCAATCTGAATCTGCACATCGGCAATAATCTCTGAATCAGGCCCAATGTCAGGATGGAGCTCTGTCCCATCTCTCAGATTTCCTGAGGGATTATACTATGTAGGTTTATGTCTTTATGGTATTTGGATTCCCATTAAATGTATGTAAAATCTAACTGACAATGAATTTGTGTGGTTCATTACAAAGATTTGAAATAAGTTGAATACATTTTCCCATTTGTTACCGGCTCACTTGTAGCCTTGTATTACACACTGGTGGCACTTAGCACAGTGTTGCACTAGGAGACACACTTGTCCTTGCAGTATATTTCATATAGGCGGAGATGGTACAGTACGCATCCAGATGGGGAGCATTGCTGTACAAAACGTGGATTTTACAAGGTTATGATTCCTAATTTGATCATTTATATCTTACATATTTGTCATCTGTTATTTGTTTGTCCGGTATGCATTCAGACACTGTTGGGTCAGTTTGATCAATTCAAAACCAATGTGAGGTAGCTTGATTGGGTCTAGATTAGGTTCACCACCACTAACACCCCCAATCTCGGCCCTGTGGTGGTTGCAAAGTGGATCAGGAAAGTAAGATGTTTTCTGAGAGTATCAGAAAATACACTGGCATGCCCAAGCCATGGAGGGTCTGTGACATCAGCGCCAGCCTCAGCCTATCTCTGTAGCAGATGCCTGCTGGGATCAGACTAACTAACATTTGCACAGACTGGGATAATAATTTGATGCTTGATACGGATTTGCAGGTGGATAGTGATCTGCGATAGTTTTGCAACTGATTTGCAGATTTGCAATGATGGAAAGAAGGATCAATGAAACATTCAAATAAATAAATGTGTGTGAGATAAAGTACAAGTAGGGAGAGAAGGAGAAAAGAGGGAATGAATGTGTATTGAATTAATTTAAACAAAATACTACTTACTACAGGATTACCCCAGGGTGGGTTGCTCACAGATCCCTCACCAGCATCTAATATGTCATACAGAAGATAAAGAGAAAATGACATTTACAGAAGGTAAAATATATACACTAAAAATAAGTGAGTGATCTTGCAGTTACATTTCTTGTGTTATTCCTATTTCATACATACCTGCGGCTGCCCCCTGAAAGAGGGTAACTCCAACCAGCATAAACAGTGTGATGAGCTCCATGTTGCAAACACTTCAGTCCAGCACACGGTGTATGAGGAAGACAGTAACGTTCCTGCTTTTTATACTATTAACAGACGCTGACATCAAAAACGCGAACAACACATCATATTCTGGAGTGTGTCCAAACCAATGGCGTGTGCAGTGTACAGAAAGCCTGTTTTAAAGTTTGCTGGCAGTTGATAGACAGTACTTGTATGCCAACAATGTAAATATCAATGAGGTAATACTTGAAAAAAATATCCTTACATACACATTGCACATATTCATAGCACTTGTTAAACCACAAATACCAGCATATTCTGAAAGGTACTACACCTCTAACATTATATATATATATATATATATATATATACTTACACAGGACCTGCACTCTCACCCTCATATAATAGGTAGCTGCTGGGGTGCCGTATATATAGCAGTGCAGCCAAAACTAGCACAGCTATGTACATACAGGGAACTCCCCAATGGGGAAAACAGCACTCACCAGACTTCTTCAGAAGTAGTCACCCGGGCTCAGTGTCCCAATCAATTTATTCGGTCAAAAAGAAAAAAGGCCTGCCGACGTTTCGGTCCCTGAGGACCATTATCAAGGCAGTACAGCAATACAGCAATCAACAGCGTCGTTCACAACAGTGTGTCAACATGGTAACAGGGGCAGGGGAGCCATGTCTGGGTCCCTGTTTATATAGGGGAGTGTGACCTCCCACCGCCGATGTGCGTTCCACAGAGTGGAACGCATGACGTCACTTCCGGGTATCCCGGAAGTGCGCGGCCGCGATGTTGCAGCGGCGCTGATCGCAAGTATGTATTGGCGATCAGCGGCGGTCAGTGTTGTATATGTGTCCCAGTCCAGCAGCATCTGCACATGGAGTGTGGGGTGCGCTGCAGTGTGAAACCCGCATCTCCATAAAGGATATTGATGTCGGGTGGTCACATGATCATCCCAAACACCGCCATTCATTGGTCAGTGATTGGGTCATGTGTCCAATGTTATGATACAAGGCTGTCAACGTGTGTGTGCTGCTGTATAACACATATATAGTACAACACTGCAAAACAGGGACCAGACATAAGACTGGGGGGACATTAATGGGGGTTACAATGGATAGTGATCAAACTTAAGACAAGCTGTATTCTGGCGGAGACAAAAATAACAACAATAATTAGGCTTATGCCTCTCTGGTGCTGTGGGTCACCGTGACCTCTATCTATAACAGTCGACATATAAAGAAAGTGGGCAACATGCCTGTGCGATAGACGTGCACAAGGTTCGAATTCACTGATATTGGGGTAGTATCCCGGGGATCCCTCCAGATATCGGGTCTATTATAAAGATATGTGAACTATTGGTTATGTGTGATGGCACTAGGGGTTGGCAAATCCGTGAATTTGTACAGCATGTGTGTCACGATTCCGGAAATGATAAATAGTTGAATAAGGAAGAAAACAAAAAACAAAACACAAAAAAACAGGGGTAGGTTGTACCGTACCGGTAAGTATCATCTAGGGGTGTGTCTCCTTGGGCCCCCACTGTAACTATCTGCATCAAAGCAAGACACAATGTACCGGACCTGAGATGCAAACTAATTGACTGGATACCGCCGCCCCATAGAGGAGGAGACAGAACACTACTACTTCGCAAGAGGGAGAGTAAATGGATTTTTACACTGGACACCATCGCACCCAGAGGGATGAACGAAAATAACCCTCTCTCGATCTTTCTACATTAAGTCCAACATAAAATATTTACTTCATTTTTGAAAATATTTTTCACGATTTTTTCGATTTTCTCATTTTTCATGATATTTTTTCATGATCACTTATGTTCGCATTTTTCCCCATTTTTTCTGATGGAACCGCTTCCCCTACCCGGCGCATGACTCCGTCGGTAACGGAAGACTGCGACCCACGACTAGTTAATACACTACCCCCTCCTTAGCACCACTTCCTCACAATAATACCAGTCTAGGTTGCCCCTTTTTTTCTACTAACAGTACCTTACTAGATCCAGATAGTTACAGTGGGGGCCCAAGGAGACACACCCCTAGATGATACTTACCGGTACGGTACAACCTACCCCTGTTTTTTTGTGTTTTGTTTTTTGTTTTCTTCCTTATTCAACTATTTATCATTTCCGGAATCGTGACACACATGCTGTACAAATTCACGGATTTGCCAACCCCTAGTGCCATCACACATAACCAATAGTTCACATATCTTTATAATAGACCCGATATCTGGAGGGATCCCCGGGATACTACCCCAATATCAGTGAATTCGAACCTTGTGCACGTCTATCGCACAGGCATGTTGCCCACTTTCTTTATATGTCGACTGTTATAGATAGAGGTCACGGTGACCCACAGCACCAGAGAGGCATAAGCCTAATTATTGTTGTTATTTTTGTCTCCGCCAGAATACAGCTTGTCTTAAGTTTGATCACTATCCATTGTAACCCCCATTAATGTCCCCCCAGTCTTATGTCTGGTCCCTGTTTTGCAGTGTTGTACTATATATGTGTTATACAGCAGCACACACACGTTGACAGCCTTGTATCATAACATTGGACACATGACCCAATCACTGACCAATGAATGGCGGTGTTTGGGATGATCATGTGACCACCCGACATCAATATCCTTTATGGAGATGCGGGTTTCACACTGCAGCGCACCCCACACTCCATGTGCAGATGCTGCTGGACTGGGACACATATACAACACTGACCGCCGCTGATCGCCAATACATACTTGCGATCAGCGCCGCTGCAACATCGCGGCCGCGCACTTCCGGGATACCCGGAAGTGACGTCATGCGTTCCACTCTGTGGAACGCACATCGGCGGTGGGAGGTCACACTCCCCTATATAAACAGGGACCCAGACATGGCTCCCCTGCCCCTGTTACCATGTTGACACACTGTTGTGAACGACGCTGTTGATTGCTGTATTGCTGTACTGCCTTGATAATGGTCCTCAGGGACCGAAACGTCGGCAGGCCTTTTTTCTTTTTGACCGAATAAATTGATTGGGACACTGAGCCCGGGTGACTACTTCTGAAGAAGTCTGGTGAGTGCTGTTTTCCCCATTGGGGAGTTCCCTGTATATATATATATATATATATATATATATATATATATATATATATATATATATATATACATATAGAAGAGCGGGGTCCTGCACTCCCAGGTACAAATAAAACTGCGTCGGTGCCTTCACAGCGTAATGGCAATACAGACTTTCTAGCGAAGGTGCGGCACTCACGACTGTAATTCAGGAACCACGAGTGGGCCAAGTATATAATCATACTTATATATACTTGGCCCACTCGTGGTTCCTGAGTTACAGTCGTGAGTGCCGCACCTTCGCTAGAAAGTATATATATATATATATATATTTATATATATATATATATATATATATATATATATATATATATATATATATATATATAGCTGTATGCAGTACTATTTTTCTGGAAAAATAGGTCCAGGAACTCCAGGTCTGGGGCTGGATCAATTAATTAAAAAAAAAACATATATAATAGAGAGAGGGAGAGAGAGATAGATAGATGTATATATTGTATTTAGAAACAAAGGCACTCACAGGTGACTTTAAAATAAAACTTATCTTATGGAAAGTACTTTTTCAGTTCCTGATGATGTCATATTTAATTAGAGGTTCAGGAACTGAGTTCCTGCTGGTTCCTGCTGAAAAATAGCACTGGCTGTATGGCCCGGCACTCACTCCATGTGGTTATCTGCCCTGGTGCCTGTCTTGTGGTAAATGCAGACAAAGAGAAGGAGACTGGCACTCGTAGGTCTTGAACAAATTCTGTATTTTAAGTGGAAAAACCAACCAACCAACCAACCGTTCGGAGCAGCGCCCCTTTGTCAAGGTGTTTCGCTGTGAAGCTTTATCAAGGTTAGGGGGTGTTTTGGCAAAACCTATTAAAACCCAAAACCTGAAGGTAATCAGAACCCAAAACCCAAACACGGAAAGTGGCCGGTGCACATCCCTAATTATATATATATATATATATATATATATATTTTGCCACCATGTCCAGCACTAAGGATACGTATCTGCTGCTCCAGGTGACCATGCCACAAAATATAATACACAATTTACAGGGTCAGAAGCTGACCAGGCCGGCACTCTGGAAACTTGAATCGTGAGTGTTGATATATACGCATACAGTGTATATATGAAGTAATCACAACTGTGGTAGTTAGATTTTTTTTTTAAGAAGTGATCTACACGCTAAGTACATTATGTGTTTAAGTACGTCAATAAGAAAACACCCTCACAATGCCATTGTTTTCCCATACACCATCTCTACTGTAAAATATTAATACTGTATCCAGTGTATAAAAGGACCCATTTTTAGGGCTGTTACCGCTCCCCCAGACTTCCGTATTTACTCCAATGTGCTGCAGAGTGGGAGATTCTGGATTACTTTTGGCCCGGTGACCCATTATGAATTGGGGCTAACACACAAGTTGTTGTTTTTTTGTTTTTTTTTATTTCACAAATTTTAAACATTTATTAATAATGCAAAGCAGGGACAGATCAATGTAGTCTGTGGAGTGCTCAAAAGCAGATTGATGGCGGTTTCTATGATGGTAACATGTAATCTGACAAAGGACATCACTGTTGAACATTGTTTGGACTATAGATGCTTAAATCCATTGGATAGTAAATGCAGTCTATTTGATTGCAATAGAAAGCTAAACTGATCCATAATCAGGTGCAAGAACCCAGTTAAGGTATCATAGTTTACAATAGCAGTATATTCAAAACAGTGTCATAAATTCATCCCAGCTGCCCGGACATTGGTGCCCCCCCCCCCCCCCCCCCACACACACACACCACCTTATATAAATATATGTATATACCACACACACACACACACACACACACACACACACAATACATATTTCAGAGCACAGACCATATACTGTAAGGTGACGCAAAAATAAAGAGACTGTGACATCTATTGTCCTGCTATGAGGAGGAGTCAGCCACAGAAGTTATATCAACAGCTTACAATTAACTAATTTAAACTTGTAGGGGAGATGAGGTGCCCCCTTGGCAGCAGGAGCCCAGCGTCAG
Source organism: Crinia signifera (assembly GCF_055691185.1). Classification (NCBI taxonomy): domain Eukaryota; kingdom Metazoa; phylum Chordata; class Amphibia; order Anura; family Myobatrachidae; genus Crinia; species Crinia signifera. Next base: position 128,352,269 of record NC_139224.1, read on the forward strand.
ATGATTTATATACATCTTTTGCAATCTTGTTTCTCTTTGTTTCATAATACTTTTTGTAGTGTAATATTAACCACTTCAGTGTTTTTTTTTTTTTTTTTTTTAGGGAGCGCTTCCCAACTGGCGAGTTTTTTCTTTGGAGAGCTCCCTTAAAAAAAACCACCACTTTGTTTCCGGGTCCGGGCAGTGCCACTGAACTTTCTATCAGCCGCTGCCCGGCCCTGCCCCCAGCAACGCAGCTGTGTGCGGTGTGATGTTACAAATTAATACCGCACACAGCAGGGGGGAGGGAAGCTTAGTGCGGCGCTGATCTTAGCGCTCAGCTCAGCAGTGGTGCCCGGCAATAGGGAACGCAGGCAGTGGCACTCCTGCAAATTTTCTGGGTTTGCCAGTCTGCGCACTGGAGCAAACCCCGGAAAATTCTCAGGAGTACCATTGAAGGGGTTAAACCAATCCTGATATCCAGTACATTATATACATTCAAACCTTGTTTTTTAGAATGTCTTGCATGGGATTCTACTGGAGAAGTGGACCAAACCTATTGGATCAAGACAGGTGAGTATGTATGGATGATGTGTGGAATAAAGTTACACTTTCTTTGTGTGTGTATTTATTGTGGTATGGGTTCTGTGGCGGAACTACATGTCCTAACAGGTCCATTAATGACCTGCATGTTGAGACTTGTGGTTCTCCCAAGTCCTCGCATGCGGGGTACTCTTGCTGGGAATTGTTGTTTGACTACAAAACCCAATACTTATCTATTTATAATGAATTATAAAATCATCCCGGCACTCACTGCCCAGGGGTGCCAGGAAAAGCCCTGGGCTTCATCTCAGGCTGGTGGTTCCCTGGAGGGGGAGACCCCTTTATTGGAGGGTCCATGTGATGCTTTGGCCCAGGGGAACTTGTGTAAAAAGTTTCTGTGGCATGACACTGCTGGCTGTTGGTGCCCGGTGCTGGTTATACATATATGGGAACCCCTATTTTTCCCCCCATATTTTTATCAGGAGCTATCAATTTTTCCCCTGTATTTCTTGAACCAGCACCGGCTTAAAGACCCCACCTCTGAATATACTCATGAGTGGGCGGCAGTTGACCATACGCAGCTTTTTTTTTTTAATTTAATTTTTTACAGAGAATCATCGCAAGGACCAGCGTCAGGGTTGTCCTTATTTGGCTGCCGGGAAACTAGTCAGTCAAATGTGAATGAATTCACATCGGAAAACACAGGAATCCTGAGATTCCCAAGAGCATTAATATTATATTGTTTAACATGCAGTACCCACAGCGCAGTATCCACAGTCATCCACCAGATGGGAGCCTGACTCCTGAATGTCAAAGCTCTGAAGATAAATAAACAGAACCTGGTAGTGTAGCTCATATGTAAATATCTAAAGCCTTCACAAGCTGACGGTACTGCAGCCTCTGGGCGAGAAACAACAAACAAAAAATGCTGTAAAAATTTACTGCATTTTCAGATGTTGCAAAGCCCCACCACCAGAGCTTCGCTGCGGGGGGGGGGGGGGGGGGGGGGGAAGGTTTACGTCAGTTCTAGATGGCATAACTCCTTCGAGTCCCCCGCCACCCCACACACCCCCCGCTGATCCGTGCCACCCTCCCCTCACCTGTGTCTGGGCAACCTACTGCTGTGCTGCCCGGACCAGTGACCTCCTCCTCCCTGCACCGCTTCCTGGTGCAGGGAGGAGGAAGCAGAGCCCTGGCAGCCGGATAGGGGTCCAGGGAGGGCAGGGGTTAAAGTGAGGGGGAACTGGGGGGAACTGAGGTCCTCCACCTCCAATGGTAGGGGGAACTAGTTCCACCTCCAGTACAGCCCTGCACAATAATTCCAACAGAAAAGCCTGTCCCAGCAGCTTTCTTTCTGGCACAGCGTATGTGATTTCAGGCTATCACAAGGTACTATTGCTTTGGGAATTATGTGTAAGGGGCTGTACTACTATGGGCATTGTGTATAAGCAACGCTACTGTGTTTCATACATTTATACAGAGTACTACTGTGTCAGTTTGGCCATGGGACACACATGCTTCCTCCTCCAGAAAAGGGTTGCCTACAGCTCGCCATGCTGCCTGGTCTTGAGTTGAAGGAGAGACTCAGCTAGATCTTAGAATCTCAAAATCTAGCGGACAGGCACCTTGGTGGGGACTGTGCACATGCACGGTCCCCACCAAGCGTCGGTGGGGACTGTGCATGCGCAAAACACCAGATTTTATAGACTGTATCTGCTGCAGCTGTCACTTTTATATTATACATGCATGCAGTCCTTGCAGTGTGAAATCACTGACACCCAGAGCTGGATGAAAGGCTCTGGGGGCCCGGGGTACTAAAAACAAGCAAATACAGTAGAATGCCCTTAGTTGTGAAGCCATTTCTATACATGATAATACTAACCGTAGTAGCACCACTTACACACAATGCCCATAGCTGCCCTCAGCAGAAGAGCTGCTTATACAATATGCCCACAGTTGCCCATAGTAGAAGAGCTGCTTATACATGTCAACAGTTACTGACAGTTGTAGTGCTGCTTATACATAATGCCTATGGTTGCCTACAGTAGTAGCATTGTTGCTTATACTATACATAATGCTTAAGTTTACCGCCACTATAAGCCCTGCTTATACATAATGCCCACAGTTGCCCATAGTAGTAGAGCTGCTCATACATTCTGGTTGGATCGCAAAGCAGCGGTAGTTCGTTGCCTTGCAAGCCATGTAATGCCGCCCGCCGGGTGTGTGAACATGTGCAACCCGCTACATGCCGAATTGATGTTTTCCATAAACCTCCGTTCGCAGAATTGCGTGCGGGCCAAAATCATTAGATGATTGCCAACGATCAAACGATTTCTGCAGTGCTCACTTAGATTTTCAGCTTAGTTCTGGCTTAGATTAGCAGCGTCCTGCTCCGAGAACAGGGCGGGCAGCTGACATCCGGTGACATCAGGCACCGCCCCATGAAGGCAGGTGGCCGCCCCTGTTCACATCGGGATTCCAGCTTTTTCCTGGGCGCACCCAACGTTTTCATGTGAATGCCCCCTGGCCACCTACTCCACGCCTCCCCTGGTGCGACCACCTCAGAGACTATGCAAGTCTCTGAGTGCGCCCGCAGAGAAGCCCTGCATATGCATATATTCGCTTATGCACATGCACAGATCTTCACCATCGGACTTCCCGTACAAACGAACAAGGGAGTTCATTAATCAGAATGAACCCCAATGCCTGCGGATGCTGACAGTAATAGTATTTCTTATATAGTGTTCCCGCTAGGCTGTTATATCGGGTGCTGCATCGAGTGCTGCGCCCTACCTGATTTTTAAAGAGCAAAATGCGCCCTGCCCCTCTGGGAGCGCCCCGCTAAAACAGCCTGCCTCCTCCTCTTATGGTGATATCGGGGAAGCCCGGCGCAGCAGTATATAGCGGTGCCCGGCGCTTCCCCAGTAGTGGAGAGCCTTCGGTGCGGCCGGGCCTGCCCCCTTCAGTGACGATGGTGGCCGGGCCCACCCCTTCTTGATAACGGCGGCCGGGCCCGCCCCTTTTCTTGCCGACAGCGGCCAGGCCTGACCCTCTTCATCACGGCGCGGCCCGGGCACACCCCTTTTGTGATGTTGGTGGCCCGGACCGCCCACAACAGTGACGTCGGCGGGCCTGGTCTGCCCCCCTAGACGCTGCCCACGTGCAGCGGCGCCCTGCCGCCCCTGTTTCTAGAAGGAACACTATTATATAATACATAATGCTTATGTTTTCCTCCACTATAAGTGTCTACAGTAGTAGTACTGTTTATACATAATGCCCATAGTTTCTGCAAGTTGTAGCACTACCTAGAGGAGGTTAGCAACCTGGAATCTTGGTGCCGGGTCAACAATCTCTACCTGAACGTCAGCAAAACTAAGGAGCTAATAGTGGACTTCAGCACAAAGCAGGAGAGGAATTACCAGTCCCTGACCATAGGAGGGACACCAGTGGAGATAGTAGACAGTTTCAGGTACCTAGGTGTCTACATCACGCAGGACCTGACTTGGTCCTGCCATGTTAACACACTGGCGAAGAAGGCCCGGCAGTGTTTTTATCATCTTAGAAGACTGAAGGACTTTAGAATATCCTCAAGAGTACTAAAAAATTTATATTCCTGCACCATCAAGAGTATCCTGACAGGAAATATCACGGCCTGGTTTGGAAACAGCACCAAAAAGGAAAGGCAAGCTCTCCAGAGGGTTGTGCGATCAGCAGAGCGTTACATCTGTTTCAAGCTCCCAGACCTGGACACTATATACAGCAAGCGATGCCAGACCAAAGCCAGGAAGATAATGAAGGACCTCAGCCATCCCAACAATGGACTATTCTCTCTGTTGCGGTCAGGGAAACGCTACCGCTCATTGAAGGCAAACACAGAGCGAAGGAGAAAAAGCTTCTTCCGCAGGCCATTAGAACCCTAAATCAGACCTCCTAATACCGGAAGATGCTGTGGGTGTGGGAATGGCAGGTGTAGGTGATCTGTAGCTGGGAGAGTATGCGATGCAGGGGATGATGAGGTGTGGTGGGTGTTAAAGGGAGGGGGGTAATGTAGGTAGGGGTGTGGTGGGTGGTGGAGGGTTGGGTGCAAGGGTGCTAGGGGTGTTGAAAAGTGTTAGCGGTTGGTGTGTGTTGTGAAGTGGTGGGTGTGGGGATACTGTGTGTGGTGAAGTGTATGTTGGGAGGTGGGCCATGTGGGTTGGTCAGGTGCGGTGGTGCGCTGTGTTTGTAAGGTGCATATGCGATGGAACTGCGGATGTAGCAGCAAGGGTAGTGCTTTTGGGAGAGGGATGGGTGCGCGGATAGTGCGGGTGGGTGAGGAGCGGGTGTTGGCATGGGTGGGTGCATGGATACTGCGGGTTGACAGGGTTTTGGTGTGCTGTGGTAAAGTCTGTTGTACCATTGGTGGAGGAGTGGCAGGGGGGGGGTAGTGCTGTGGGTGAGGGTGGTGTGCGAGTGTACCATGTGTAGTGAGGGTGTTTGTGGGTGGGCAAGTGTCAGGTGGGGGGATTCTGTGGGTGTTAGAGTTCCACGTAAGGTGTGGGTGGTGTATGTTGGTTAGGTGGGGGGGTGGACTGGTTGCGTGACAGGCAGTTGCATGGGTGTGTGAAGTGTGGCGGTGGTGGTGGTTTGTGTGGGTGGGGGGACGGATGGGTGCATGTGTAATGTAGGAGGGGAATGGCCATCTTGTATTGAGGCGGCTGGTTGCAGGGGTACTGCGGAACGGAAAAAAGGATGCAGGCAGTTGGATGGGGGGTGTGAGTGTAGTGCAGGCGTGTGCTGTGGGTGGGGAGTGTGCTTATTGGTGTGGGGATGGTGGCAGCGTGGGAGGGATGGGTGGGTGTGTAATGTGGTTGGGGGATGGGCAGGTGCAGTGTTGCGGCGGCTGGTTGCAGGGGTCCTGGGGGTTAGGAGGTTTGGGTGTGGTGGTGGTGTGGGTGGGTGCATTAGTAGCACGGTTGGGGGAGTGTGGTATGCGAGGTGGCTCACTGTAAAGTGGACCTGCGGGTGTGGTAGGGTTGGGTGTGCTGCAGGTGTTTTGGGGGTGGTGTGGGTGGGTGCATTAGTAGCGCGGTTGTGGGAGTGTGGTATGCGAGGTGGCTCAGTGTACAGTGGTACTGTGGGTGTGGTAGGGGTGAGTGTTCACTGCACCTGTGTCACTTGGAAGGTGCAGTGTGCAAGAGTGTGTTAGCATACACAGTGTGCAATATTTACCGTCCTTTACAGAGCTGGAGTCCCGCAGGGGTTTTCCTACCTTCTGTAGGCTTGTAATGCCGCTCTGTAGAGGCAGCAGGTCCTGTGTTTGCGGCAGCGGCGGTGGGCAATGCAGGATGGTGTTGCCTTTTGTTTCTTGCAGGCAGTGTGGGGTGGCGCTTGGTCTGGTTGTGGCAGCAGGGAGGAGAGGCGGGCTGTGTAGCGCAGGCTTACTGCACTGGCAGGTGAGAGGATGGTGTGGCAGGGATGTGGGTGTTCGCTGCCGCTTCCAGGGGGTGAGTGTCAGCAGGCAGCAGGGGCGGACTGTGGCTGTAGCGGGCAGTGCGGGATGGGTGCTGTTTATGGGGCTGTGTGGCAGTATGGTGATTGCTGCAGAGGATGAGGTGCTAGGGACACTAGCGGTGGTGGGGGTGGGGCAGGAGGGAAGAAGTGAAGGCTCGGGAGTGTGCTTCCAGGGATGCTGTTGGGGGATTAAGGAGGGGTTGGGGACACTTCCGGGAGTTGGGGGGGGGGGGGGGCGGCTATGGATGCTGATGGTGGATTGAGGGTCCGCTGGGGACAGGGGGGGGGGGTGCTGTTGGTGGATTGATGAGGGACTGTGGTAGCTGGTGGTGGATATACAGACAGCTGTATGTGTAAGTATTACACAGTGTGTTTGTTGTATGTATGTAGGTAGGTGTGTGTGTATGGTATGTATGATATGTATTGTAGTGTATGTGTGTGTGTGTGTGTTACCTGGAAGGCGCATACCCGTGGGAACGTTATGGGAATGTCCCTCCAGTGTCCAGTAGTGTTCCATTGTAGGGGGGGCAGTGGGGAGTGCCAAATCAGAGGCAAACTGAACGTAAAAGGTGCGTGGCCTCATATGCATAATTCGCGCCTAATTTGCACAAGCCACGCCCCCTTTTTGGGCGCTCCCGCGTGTGTCACTCTTCAGCAAATAGAAGAGTTGGGAGGTATGCAGGCAGATGGTCTGCAGGAACATCAGGTGCGGTGCTCCCTGCTGTAAGGGCATGAAGAGGATGTACAGTACTCCGGCTAGTCTCCGGGAGGTCCCGCTGGATTTCCGGCTGCTCGGGTAATGGGCAGGGGGAGTGTTTGTGGCTGGAGTGGTAATCTGTGTATGTGTGTAAGGCAGTCTGTCAATCACACGGGTGTGGGGGGACGGCCCTTGTACGTGAGTGTGGGCAGGAACTTGGGCGGACATGGGGAGTGGTGGGCGAGGAGGGGGCGGATAGTGTGGGAGTTGTGTTGTGTAGGACACAGGGCTGTGTAGAACGTTAGGTCGCAGGTTTTGCAGTGTGGATAACGGTGGACGGCCTGTCAATCACCCGTGTAACCCCGCCCACCGTTCTCTACACTGCCTTGAGTGAATGATCTGGCTAAATATATAAGAGATTCCCATGGTTGCCTACACTAGTATTGCTGCTTATACATAACACCTACAGCTGCTGACTGTAGTATCGCTGCTTTTACATTACGCCCACTGTACCCGACACCAGAAGCGCGCTTATACGACCACAACTGATGACAGTATTACTCTCTCTCATATTTTGGTTACATATTGCTGGCTGGCAGCTCATTTTTTCCACCTTATTTTTTTATTTTTATTAATTGTTTTATTGAATGCTTTTCGAAGTTAAGCAAATAACAACATATACATTCCTATACATATGTTAGGATGGGTAAAAGAATAAAGAAAAAAAGGGGAAGTTGGGATAGGGAAAGGGGTATACTGTACACAGTTATTTCATATGCAGGATAAATCAATTTACAATAAGTCTTGTTGAATTATATAAATCAATTTCTACATAACAAAAAATTCATCCTTACTCTCTGCCTCTTATTTATTTATCCTACTTATCTTTTATAATCCGTATGGGAGGTTATGATATTTTAACCATGGTGACCATATATTACTAAAAGATTTTTCCTTATCCTCTAGGATACTGGCCATATATTCCATATGATAAATATCCATAGTCTGTGCTTTCCAATGTTATGCTATCTTAATTTTGACAGCACCTATCATAAACCATATGAGTTTTTGCATTGACTTCTGTATCCCTGGGACATTTTGAGCTAGAAGAAAATACTCTGGCGAAAAAGGCATAGCAATCTCTGTAACCTGTATTATTAATATATCTCCATACTCCTATGATTTTCGGACATTCATAGAGAATATGAAACAAAGAACCTTTTCGTCCGCATATCCTCCAACACTGATCAGATTTGTTTGAGTATATATGTGCTAATTTCTCCGGTGTCATATACCATTGAGTATATCATTTAAAAGTATTTTCTCTATATCGTATTGAGGGAGAGACCGATACCAGATTCTGTTTGATCTGGTCCCATGTCTCTACCTCTAGTTGCTTTCCAAGATCTCTTTCCCAGGCTAATTCATGAGAAGTACGAATAGGGTTACCATGGTTAAGTATAAATTGGTAAATTATAGATATAAGCCCTTTAGAGGTTTCTCGTCTATAACAGATATTCTCCAATGGAGATTTACTTCCCAGCCTCTGGGCTGGATTACATGCCTTATGGAAGCTACGTAATTGGAGAAACTGATAGAAGCATTGAGTGGGGATATTGGGCCTTATTTTGGTTCATTCTTTCTGACAAAATCCTTTTTAGATGGACAAAACCATGTGCACTGCAGGGGGGGCAGATGTAACATGTGCAGAGAGAATTAGATTTGGGTGAGTAATTTTGTTTCTGTGCAGGGAAAATACTGACTTCTTTATTTATACACTGCAATATAGATCTCACTTTGAAGTAAAACCCCACCCAAATCTAATTCTCTCTGCACAAGTAACACCTGCCCCCCGGCAGTGCACATGGTTTTGCCCATCTAAGAAGGATTTTGTCAGAAAGAATGAACCAAAATAAGGCCCATTGTATTTTGTTTGTACCTCTTTAAAAGAAGGGAATATATATGTTGGGGCTGTATCGTTAATGAACAGAAAATTGGTGTTAGTCCAATATTTAAATAATTTTCCATCATTGTCCATGAAATTAACTGTTCCGTCCACCTACCAAGATCTTGAGAAATTTAATTTATAAATCTTGGGTAATTAGCATCATATAATCGACGATACTGTCTAGTTAAGTATATTCCCAATCCCAAGTATTTCAATTGAGTTTTTTTCCATTCAAATTGGAAGGTAGAAGCTATATCATTTTTTAATTGTGAGGGGAGGTAACTATCTAAAACTTCTGTTTTTAATGGATTGATCTTGAAATTCGAGATCACACTAAATTCTTGTATTAACTGAAATAAATTAGGTAAGGATATCAGAGGATTTGAAAGTGTAAGGAGGATATCATCTGCATAAAATGAGAATTTATATTCTTGTGTTCCTATTTTAATTCCCTTAATATCTATAGAATTTCGAATTTTGGCTGCTAGAGGCTCAATCATAAGAGCAAAAATTAAAGGGGATAGGGGACACCCCTGTCTTTGTCACGACTTGTGACTCAGGCTTACCTGTTCCTGACGCAGGTACTGGCTGGACGGATTCCTGGGCAAATGTGAAGCGTGGAGGATGCATATAGCTCTTTCTCATGAAAGAATGGCAGTGAAAACTACCGTGGGTTATTGGAACTGAATGACCGGAGCTGGCAGAGAGTATCAGACTTCACCTGATGGTTGGATGCAGAATATCGGACTTCACCGATGGTTGGATGCAGTATATCGGACTTCACGATGGTTGGATGCAGTATATCAGACTTCACCGATGGTTGGATGCAGAATATCGGACTTGACCGATGGTGGGATGCAGGATATCGGACTTGACCGATGGTGGGATGCAGGATATCGGACTTCACCGATGGTGGGATGCAGGATATCGGACTTGACCGATGGTGGGATGCAGGATATCGGACTTCACCGATGGTTGGATGCAGTATATAGGACTTCACCGATGGTTGTATGCAGAATATCGGACTTGACCAATGGTGGGATGCAGGATATCGGAATTGACCGATGGTGGGATGCAGGATATCGGACTTGACCGATGGTGCCAACAGTGATGCTGGACCAATAGCAATCGAGCCTGGAGCTGAGGAGTAGTTCGCTGAAGTAATAGCTAGTAGCTAGTAGTCACAGCAACTAGAGAGTTGCTCAGGCACTGGACTGCTGTAGCTGACTGGTTTTTATACCTACTGCCTCCTGAGGCAATCAGCTACAGCTGGGGATCAGGGAAGGGACCTCATTGGTCCGTTCAGGTCAGCTGACCTATGGGCAAGATGACGGCGCCCAGGTGAGGCGCAAGTGTGGGCAAACACCTGCGTTCCCCCGCAACCCCGGAGGCCGGGACCCCAACCGAAGACCGGGAGGAGACCACCGCAGCTGAAGCCCCAACCACCGCTGGCAGCCGACGGGAAGAAGCTGACCATCCGCAGCGCAACCACGAGGCGCCCCTGACAGGTAAGTGCAGCTGGCGGGATCGGCAGTGCTGACAGTACCCCCCCCCCTTTCAGGGTGGCCCCCGGACACCTCTTAGGCTTTGAGGGGAATTTAAAATGAAAGTTCCTGATTAATCTGGGGGAATGAACATCGGATTCTTTGACCCAAGATATTTCTTCGCGACCGTAGCCCTTCCAATCGATGAGATACTGTAATTGACCGTGAAGGCATCGTGAATCTAAGATTTTGGAAACTTCGAATTCAACCCCCCGACTGGTCTGTACTTGAGGAGACCTTGAACCCATCTTTTGGAAGCGATTGAGAATCAATGGGTGAAGAAGTGAGACATGGAATGAATTTGGGATCCGGAAATGTTTGGGTAATTTCAGTATGACAGCAACTGGATTTATGATTCTCTCGATGGGGAATGGCCCAATAAACCTGGGAGCAAATTTCATAGTTGGGGCCTTAAGTCTCAAGTTTCGAGTAGACAGCCAGACACGGTCTCCTGGTTTGTACTTAGGTGTAGCTCGACGTCTTCTGTCTGCAAATTTCTTGTAACTTTTGGAGGTTTTTATCATGTCTGAGCCAATCGCTGAGAAAGAGCAGTGGCGGCTGCTACTTCTGAGACAGGTAACTGATTAAAGTCTGGGATACGAGGATGTTTCCCGTAGTTGACGAAGAACGGAGTCGTATCAGTGGATGAATGATAATGAGAGTTGTGTGAGAATTCAGCCCAGGGGAGATATTCAAACCAGTCATCCTGAGAGGAGGAGATGTATATGAGAAGGAAAGTCTCTAATTCTTGGTTCACCCTCTCTGCTTGTCCATTAGATTGAGGATGTAAGCTGAGGAATAGTTGAGTCTAACCTTTAATAGCGAGCACAGCGCCCGCCAGAATTTTGCGATGAATTGCGAACCGCGGTCAGAGACAATTTCGAGGGGTAAGCCGTGCAATCTAAAAATCTCCCGGAAGAAGATCTGGGCTAACTTGGCTGTGGTGGGTAAACCAGTCAGAGGAATGAAGTGTGCAATTTTTGTAAAACGGTTGACCATGACAAGAATGGTGTTATGGCCGTTGGATGAAGGAAGTTCTGCAATAGAGTCCATTGCTAAATGGGACCAAGGACAAGTAGGGATAGGCAATGGACGAAGCAGGCCAGCTGGAGAGTTTCGGGTTGGTTTGTGTTGAGCACACACAGGGCAGGATTTGACAAACTCTTGTATGTCTGTCTTCATAGTGGGCCACCAGAAAATCCTTTGTAAAAACTTGAAAGTCTTATGAGTTCCTGCATGATCAGCAAAGGGCAAGGAATGAGCCCAGGACAGTAATTTGCCATGAAGACTGGGTGGAACTTCAGACCTTCCAGGCGGTGGGACTTGCGACAGACGGGTATTTGCAAAAACTTTAAGTGACAAGACAGGATTGACAGAAGACTCTTCTTCAGAGGCTATTGATCTGGAGAGCGCGTCTGCTTTGGAATTCTGCAGCCCTGGCCGGTATTTGATTTTAAAGTCAAACCTGGAGAAAAACAGGGCCCATTGTGCCTGACGGGAGTTTAAACATTGGGCTGACTTGAGATAAAGCAAGTTCTTGTGGTCAAAGAAGATGGTGATGGGATGTTTAGCCCCCTCTAGCAAGTACCGCCACTCTTCGAGAGCCATTTTAATAGCTAAGAGCTCTTGTTCACCTATGATGTAATTCTTCTCGGCTGGTGAGAACTTCCGTAAGAAGTACCCACACGGATGGAGTTTCTTGTCTGGGGCGTATTGAGAGAGAACCGCTCCCACACCTGAAACTGAGGCATCCACCTCCACAATTAAAGGCTCATCCAGATCAGGCTGACAAAGTACTGGAGCAAAAGTGAAGGCGAGCTTCAGTTGTTGGAATGCAAAAACCGCGGCTGGTGGCCAGACGGCCGGGTAGAGGCCTTTTTTTGTCAGAGCAGTAATGGGGGAGACTATGGTGGAGAAATCTCTAATGAACTTGCGATAATACTTTGCGAACCCCAGGAACCTTTGGGTGGCCTTGAGGGAAGTGGGGAGCTCCCAGTCTCGGATTGCTGCCAGTTTCTCTGGGTCCATCCTGATTTCGGTTCCGGAAATAATGCAGCCAAGGAAGGTGACACTAGGGACTTCGAAGATGCACTTGGATAACTTTCCATAAAGATGGTTGGCTCGCAGATGCGACAGCACTTCTTTAACATGGGAGCGATGGCTGGCAAGATCTCTTGAGTAGATAAGGATGTCATCCAAGTATACTACTACGAATCTGTACAAGATGTCACAAAATAATTCACTAACGAAATGCTGGAAGACCGCTGGCGCATTACAGAGCCCGAATGGCATGACCAGATACTCGTAATGGCCGTCCCGTGTATTAAACGGGGTCTACCATTCATCTCCCTCTCTGATGCGTATTAGGTTACAGGCCCCACGGAGATCTAGTTTGGTGAAGATAACGGCCCCTCGAACACAATCAAAGAGCTCTGTAACCAACGGCAGCGGATATCTGTTTTTGAGGGTGATTTCGTTAAGACCACGAAAGTCTATACAGGGCCGGAGGCCTCCATCTTTTTTTTTTTACGAAAAAGAAACCAGCCCCGGTTGGAGAGGAGGATGAACGGATAAACCCTTTTTTGAGATTTTCTTCAATATAATCGGACATTGCCTGGGTCTCCGGTACCGACAGTGGATAAATCCGTCCTCTGGGCGGCATTTTACCTGGGACAAGATCTATGGGACAATCCCACGGGTGGTGTGGCGGTAATTGATCTGCTGCTTGCTCCGAAAAGACGTCTACAAAGTCTTTGTACACCTCAGGTAGGGCAATCGGGGAGGAGTCAAGGGAATCTTTGGCTGAATTACGGAGAGGCAATTCCTGGATACCGAAAGTTTTGGCACAGTTGTCACCCCAAGCGATAATAGGGAAGAGTCTTAAACTGAGTCTCTATGATGACATCAATGACACATTCGGATGGAGGAGATTTAGCTGTAACTCCCAACCTGACTCCCCCGGAACAGGTTAGGAGCGGATGTTTCCTGGACGGCTTTTACAGGAGTTGAGGAAATGATCCAGAGATGCGCAGTATAGGCAAAGCTCCTCCTCAGAGAGACGGGTATGACCAATCTGCATCGGCTCTTCCGTATTCGGAGAACTAGGACGGGGCGGAGGAACTACTTTGGGTCTTGCATGCTCTTGCCTGCTTCTCTCAGCTCCCCGCTTCAGGTCGATTTTATTGCATAGGGAAATGACTTCATCTAGAGTAGAGGGAAGACCCCTGGTTGCTAATTCATCCTTAAGTCTTTCAGATAAACCATTAAGGAAGGCTGCTTTCAAGGCGTCATTGTTCCACCGAACCTCAGATGCCAGTGTCTGAAATTGGACCACATATTGGGCCGCTGAACGAGAACCTTGCTTAATTCGTAGGAGGTCTGAAGAGGCCGCTACCGGTCTTCCTGGTTCGTCGAAGATTTTCTTGAAGGCCATAATAAACTCCGGGTAGTTAGATACGAGGGGATCAGAGCTTTCCCAGGATGGGGGAAACCCAGTCCAGGGCTGAGCCGGTTAACAAGGAGATTATATAGGCCACTTTAGATCTTGAAGTGGGGATGTTATGGGCTAAAAGTTCAAATTGTACTTCGCTCTGGTTTATGAAACCCCGACACAATTTGGGATTGCCATCGAAGCGACTGGGAGTCGGTAGTTGCAGGCAAGATTGCCCCACTGATGCAGAGGGAGCCATAGGCGCCGGGGTTGCCACAGGCCCGGCAGGAGCAGCTGGAATTGGAAGACTAGCCTGAATACAATCCAAGCGCACTGAGAGTTCTCATAGGCATTGCATGACCTGTGCATGGGCACTTTCCTGCGTCTCCAACCGGGAGGCCAGATTTTGCAAGGCCTTGGCAGACGCAGATGGATCCTGATCGGTGTCCATTTTTGGGCCTGAGCAAATTGTCACGACTTGTGACTCAGGCTTACCTATTCCTGACGCAGGTACTGGCTGGACGGATTCCTGGGCAAATGTGAAGCGTGGAGGATGTATATAGCTCTTTCTCATGAAGAAAGAATGGCAGTGAAAACTACCGTGGGTTATTGGAACTGAATGAACGGAGCTGGCAGAGAGTGTCAGACTTCACCTGATGGTGGGATGCAGGATATCGGACTTGACCGATGGTGGGATGCAGGATATCGGACTTCACCGATGGTGGGATGCAGGATATCGGACTTCACCGATGGTGGAATGCAGGATATCGGACTTCACCGATGGTTGGATGCAGTATATCGGACTTCACAGATGGTTGGATGCAGAATATCGGACTTGACCAATGGTGGGATGCAGGATATCGGACTTGACCGATGGTGGGATGCAGGATATCGGACTTGACCGATGGTGCCAACAGTGATGCTGGACCAATAGCAAAGGAGCCTGGAGCTGAGGAGTAGTTCGCTGAAGTAATAGATAGTAGCCAGCAGTCACAGCAACTAGAGAGTTGCTCAGGCACTGGACTGCTGTAGCTGACTGGTTTTTATACCTACTGCCTCCTGAGGCAATCAGCTACAGCTGGGGATCAGGGAAGGGACCTCATTGGTCCGTTCAGGTCAGCTGACCTATGGGCAAGATGGCGGCGCCCAGGTGAGGCGCAAGTGTGGGCAAACACCCGCGCTCCCCCGTAAAAACCCGGAGGCCGGGACCCCAACCGAGGACCGGGAGGAGACCACCATAGCTGAAGCCCCAACCACCGCTGGCAGTCAATGGGAAGAAGCGGACCACCCGCAGCACAACCATGCGGCGCCCCTGACAGGTAAGTGCAGCTTGCGGGGTCGGCGGCGGGCAGCAGCGCTGACAGTCTTGTACCATTTTTAATCGAAAATAGGGTAGATTTAAGTCCATTTAATAGTACTGTAGCTACCGGTGCTGTATATAAATCTTGGATACCCGTAAGGAAGTGCCCTGCGATCCCAAAATATGAGAGTGTGCGGTTCATATAGACCCATGAGACTCGGTCAAATGCCTTCTCCGCATCTAAACTCATTATTAAAGAAGGGATTTTAGACCTATAAAATTAACAGTATCGATAGATCTTCTAATGTTATCAGAAGCTTGTCTATTCGGTATAAATCCCACCTGGTCAGGATGGACCAGGAGGGAGATCACCTTTGCTAAATGATTTGCTAATATCTTTGCGAACAATTTTAAATCTGAATTTAATAATGAAATTGTTCGATAACTGCTACATATTGTAGGGTCTCGTCCCTCTTTAGGCAATACTATAATCTCCGCCAGAGGCGTAACTAGAACTCTGTGGGCCCCATAGCAAAATCTTGAATGGGGCCCCCTCCACCACCGTTCAGTCTGGGAGGAGGGGGGGGGGGAGGGCAGGGAGCATCAGCACGGGAACACCCATCGTTTTATAGGCAAATGATTTCTCTCCCTTTTGCCCATAACAGGTCTGAATCAGGCCACTCACTCACCAGCATAACCTTACCAGCCCCCAGCATCAAACCTCTGCCCCTCCCCCCCCCGCGCAAATGGCACTGCAATCAAAAGAAATTTAATGTACTGAATGAACCCAGTACACTCACCAGAATTCCCCGTCCGTGACCTTACTAGCCCCCCAGCACCGCATGCACCGGGTCTCCAGTTCAGCCCGCCTGGTGTTATCTGCCTCTTATATCTGGCTGCCGGCTGTCTCCCTTGTTCTCTGATGTCTCGTCCTGTTCGGCGCCCAGCGGGGGGGGGGGGGGGAGTGGGAGTGCATGGGATGGCAACGGAAGTTCTCTCTCTAACAAGTACCAGCGGGGGGGAGCATTGGACGGCGATGGAAGAACTCCCTCTAACAAGTACCAGCGGGGGGTTTGGGGGGGTGGCATGGGAATGGCAGGGGGAGCGGAGTACGGTACTGCAGCAGCACCCCTTGTGAAAGAATTGGACTGCTGTGGAGGGGGCATGGGAAGGTGCCGCTGGAGGGGAGAGCGTAGGGACCACATTTAAAAAAACGACAAAGGGTGCAGGGGATAGCCTGCTGGGCCCCGGGCCCCCTAAACGGCCTGGCCCCATAGCAATTGTATCCCCTGCACCCTCCATAGTTACGCCACTGATCTCCGCACTGGTTGAAGCTAGGTCAAATTTTTGTCTTTGCAATATTCCATTAAAAAGAGTTTTCAAGTTTGGAATCAAAATTGATCCAAATTTCTTATAATATATTGCCGACAGGCCATCTGGGCCTGGTGCCGATGAATTCTTCATAGATTTAATTGTAGATTCAATCTCTTCACATGAGATCTCTATATCTAAGGTTTGATGCTTTGATTCACAGAGCTTGGGAAGGGAGCATGTATCAAGGAAGTTATCTGTGAGTAGTCGCAGAGATTCTTCCTCTAATCTCCACCTTATTTTCATCATCCCTGCTGCAGTGTAGTCCCACCCCTCTGCCCTTTGTAGCTCCGTCCTCTCCATTCTATGTAGCCCCACCCAATTTTAAAACCCTGCTAATGCTATCACATGGGGATGGGAGCCAGGTGGAAGCTTCATATTGGCAGCGCAGCTGCCAGTCATGCAATGTGACAGGCTCAACAGCCGGCACCCACAGAGGACAGAAGTAGGGATGCAGAGCAGGGAGAGCATCTCTCTAGCCTGGGGCCACCATGCATCCTCTGCTGAGTGGCTAGCACTGGCCCTGTACACACAGAGCCAGGCCTAAACAATTTGATGCCCTAGGCAAAATTATGGTTGGTGCCCCCTAGCACACTAATTACAGATGTAGCCAGCCTTATCAATGCCACAACACATACACACGGGCATATGCATAGCAGCAAGCTGCAGTTAACACTGTGTTGAACCTAGATGTAGCCAGCTTTACCTCCATAGAAGTGTATGGCATATGCATGTGTGCATCATAGACACAGGACACTAGTTGTGCCTTCCATGAGATGAGCATGGCTACATCTAAAACAGCACGGCCATAGGTGCCGATTTATGTTTTCGCTGGTGGGTGCTCAAGCTAAATATATAGGGGAGTGGCTTCATGGGGAAGGGGCGTGGCCAAAAAATAATACCAATTTATATTACGCAGCACAGTTGTCTCCAATATTCAAATTAGACTGTGAGTTTCAGCGCATGGCCAGGCCCAGGCAGGCACCCCAAGAAAATAGAAGCTGACAAGCCTGACAGGACTGGAGTCAGATGCTGTTGTGAAACTACGGGGGAAATTTACTAATATGGATTCGTAAAAAATAGGTGTATTCGTGGGCAGAAATACACCTATTTTTTACACATTTGTATTTTCGGGATTTACTATCCCAAAAATACAGCAATTCGTATTCCTAATGATGGGACATTCATATTTGTATTTACAAATACAAATGTCTACACTATCGATAGAATACGACAATAATCACCATTCAAAAGAATGGTGGTTCCTGATTTACTAAGCAGCCGTATTGATAATACGGCTGCTAATTGGTGTAAAACAGGCACGCAAATACGACAGGAAAATACACCTTGATTGTCCTGTCGTATTTGGCTTTAGCCTGCACGGATCAGTCAGATCTGTGCAGGCTTTAGTGTAAAAAAAATAGAAAAATAAATAAATAATAAAAAAAAAACAGCGTGGGGTTCCCCCCACAGCTGTAACCAGCACCAGGCTGAAAGAGCCGGGGCCGGTAATTAAAAATCAGGGAACCCGACAAATAGGGGTTCCCTGATTTTTAACAACCAGCCCCAGGCTCCAGGTCCGGGGCTGGTTCCCAAAATACGGGGGACAAAATGAGTAGGGGTCCCCCGTATTTTAAGAACCAGCCCCAGGCCAAACCAGCCAGCAGGGTAATGTCACAGCCGGGGGACACTTATTATATAAGGTCCCGCGGCCAAAACATTAACCCTACCGACCAGTCAGCCTGGCCAGGGGCCCTGGGGAAGTGGGGACCCCCCAATAAAGGGGTCCCCCCTCTCCAGGACTTACCTGACCAGGCTGAAGCCTGGTGCTGTCCCCGGTGGCCCTGTGCGGGCTGATTCTGTGTAAAATAATAGATGAAAACCTATTGTTTAAAACTGTGGAACTATGCGTCCCAGCAAGCTTCCCCCACAAGCGGGGACTTGGAGAACCACAAGTCCCAGCCTGCGGGGCATTAATCTTGATCCCGTAGGTAGCCCTCTGTCCTGGTGTCCGGTGTTCTGTGTCGTCCTCCAGGTCCATGTCGGCGGTCCATGTCGTCCCCCAGGTCCATGGCGGTATCCGAGTCCGAAGAAATCCATGTTGGAGCTGTGGAAGGAAATCCTACTCGCCTGGTCCTGTGCTGAAGATGTCTTGTCTTGGTCCGACGTAGTCCAGGTAATCTTCAAGCTGTCGCTGGTCCCCGCCACTGTCCACATCGCACTGAGGAGAGATGCAGAGATATTTCATACTCGGCGCCTCTTCTCAGAATGATTCCATTGGCCGCCTAGCGGCCAATCAGGAGCCAAGAAAGAGAAGAGGCGCAGAGTATGAAATATCTCAGGTTCTCTGATCTCTCAAGTCCTTGAGCACCCACAGGATCGGCGCCTATGAGCACGGCCCCCATTATCCGGCATGTCCATGTAGCCTATCCCATTGGAAAAGACACTGGTAGAAGGGAACATTAAATGTCAGCATGTGTGTCACTAGAACTTTGTGGGTCCCATAGCAAAATCTTGGAATGCCCCCCCCCCCCCCCCCCCCAAAAAAAAAAGACAAAATATAAAAAACATATGCAGTCAATTATTACCTGCTTGAGAGGATAGGGAGATGTAGAGCAGCAAAAAGGAATTAGAGATATGCATGACATTAATGAGGATAAATAGAGATGTACTGTAGGGAGGGGATAGAGAGATGCAGGGCAGGGTTGGGGTAGATAGACACAAGACAGTATGGAGGGAAATAGGGATAAAGGGGAGGTAGGGTCAGCCAAGGAGGAAATAGAGAGTCACTGGGCCATAGGGAGGGGATAGAGACACATAACAGTAAGGAGGTGATAGTGAGATGCCAGGTGGTAGGTAAGTGATACTGTAGTTAGACACAGAGCAATAGATAGTAAGACACTAGGAGGTATGGAGGGCATAGTAAGATTCATGGCAGTAGGGAGGAGCTAGTGAGAAACAGGGTGGTAGGGAGGTGATAGAGAGCCACAGGGTGGTAGGGAGGGGACAGTGAGACGCTAGGTGGTATTGAAACACAGGGTGTGGGGAGGGTATAGTAAGACACTGGGAAGTAAGTAGAGAAGAGTGAGAGACACTAGGTGGCAGGGAGAGGAAAGTGAGATGCTATGCAGGGAGGGACCAATGAGATGATAGGAGGTATGGAGGGGACAGTGAGACACAGGCTAATAGGGAGGGGATAGTTAGATGCTATGAAGTGGGGAGGGGATAGTGAGATGCAAGCATACAAATGAAGCACCTCTCAGCCAGATCCCCTTAGCTGGCACAGTCTGGCAGAGAGGCGCTCCATCTTACAGGGACGCACGAGCGTCTCACACGCTTGCATGTCACTCGGCGATGGAGAGCGGAATCACTGCCCGTCTCCAATTCAGGGAGATGGGCAGGGTTAGGGTGAGTGTGGCGGGCTATGGGCAAGACGGGGAGGCGGCGGAGAGCTTGTTGTATCTTGACATACCTTTGTTACTTTCAATTAATCTTGCACACTGAAGATTAGATGTTTTATTTCTTATGTACAAATCATACTTGCAGGAGTACAGTTAGACATCCCCACATGCTTGCTCTCCTTCCCCTTCTTCTATATCCCCTTACTTCCTGGTCACATGTTCTATCCCACTGCAAGATTCTTAAAGAGATACTAACTTATCTAGCTAATGCACATAAACTATCTTTATATATACTACATCTCCCCCTTCCTTTCATATGTAAATGACTACTTTTAACATAACAATGTGCTGACTGCATTTGTGCATAAACATTGACCCACAATATGCAATACACATTAAACTTGAAAAACATTTTAGAACAACAAATTATGAACCATAAATTGAAAGTCATATCTGCTCAATAAGCCTTGTGGGAGGTTTAATGGCTCTACCTCTTCTCGTCTGAATGTATGATCCTTCACTCAAAGGAACAGACACAATAGAATCACTTGGTGTTGAGGATGTTATAGGTGGTGTGTTGACATCAGCTTGACTTGGTGCATAAGAAGAAAAGGATGGGAATATCTTCTTGAAATGGGACACATTTCTTGTCACAGTGTGATGGTCATTTTCTGCAACAACCATTGTTCCTTTCCTTTTCACTACAGTCAGTGGACTTGGATGAAAAGTCGTCATGTCCTTGCGTACTACTTTTTGTTTCACCAGAACACGATCTCCTTCTTGTAAGTCTGAAACAATCGCTCTTCTTTTCCGGTCTGCATATTGTTTAGCCTTTTGTTTATTGTCAGAGTCCTTCTTTCTTACCTGAAGATCTCTAGATGAAGGAGTCAAATTGATTTCTGGAAGAGTGGATCTGATTACTTTTCTTTGAAACATTAATGTCTGAGGAGGGACATTTGTTGTAGAATGAGGCACAGAGCGATATTGTCTAAGAAATTGATTTAGAGATTGTTGAATTGGAATTCTGGATACCTTACAAATTCTTATTTGCTTTCCCAGATTACGCATGAAACGTTCAACAAGACCATTAGCCTGTGGCCACAGGGGTGTAATTTTTTGATGTCGAATTCCAAAATGTTTCATGAATTTGCTGAAATCATCACCTTGAAATGGCGGACCATTATCAGTCTTTATTGTTCCTGGAATTCCATAAGTAGTAAATATTTTGTCCAACGCTGGTAAGACAGATGTGGCAGACGTTGAAGATATTATTTCAAGAACAGGATACCTTGAATATTCATCCACAGCGACTAATATGTATTTTCCATTGTACATTGGCCCATAGAAATCAACATCAACATTTTCCCAGACATTGTCAGGTAGATCAGTCATCCGCAATGGTTCACTGTTAGTTTGTGTAGAAAGAAGGTTACATGTCATACAGTTACGAATTTCCGATTCAACTTGTTGCTCCATGGAGGGAAACCATACCTTTTCACATAGAAGTTGTTTGGTCTTTACAAGTCCTAAATGACTGGCATGAGCAATATCAATTACCCTCTTTCTCAAAGCAGCTGGAATGATTATTTTGTCACCTTTGAGAATGATTGAATTATCATGTACAGTAAGTTCTTGACAATGTTTATGAAGTGTTCGGAAGTCTTGTTCCTCATTAGTTGAAAATAAAAACTGTCCCAGTCGCCAATCATTGCATGTAATGCAATGTTTTACTGCTGACAAAACATTATCTGAAGAAGAAGACTCTTTGATGTCGGCACTAGTTAGTGAATCAGGAATTGAATTGTTAATAATAAAGTTCACATATTCCTCCACTGGAGTAGATTGCAATGTGTCAAAAGGCAAGGGATGTCTGGACATGTAATCTGAGGGATTGTCAGCACCAGCTCTATGAATGATGGAAAAATGATATGCCTGCAAACGTAAGCCTCATCGCTGTATCCTAGCTGGTTGTTTGGCATTTGGATTTCCAAAAAGTGTCACTAGAGCGTGATGATCAGTCTGGATGGTAAACTCAATGCCGTATAAATAGAGATGAAAACGTTCACAACTCCAGACTACTGCAAGAGCTTCCCTTTCTGGCTGAGAGTAACGCTTTTCCACCTCTGTTAAACTGCGACTTGCATATGCCACAATATGATGATCCCCATGTGTATTTACTTGAGTCAAGATAGCTCCAAGCCCAACAGGACTGGCATCCACAATAAGTTCTGTTTTCCAGTCAGTGTTGTAATATGACATTGTGACACTATCCTGCAGACATCGTTTTATGTCATCAAATGCTTGTGATTGAGAAGAAGTCCATAGGAACTTAGTATTTTTCTTTGTGAGTTCCCTAAGTGGGGCAGTCAGAGTAGCGTAATTTGGAATGAATTGGGAGCAATAATTAGTCATCCCAAGAAATGACTTGACTTCACCAGCATTGACAGGTTTGGACATGTTTGTGATAGCCTGGACTTTTTGTGGATCAGGACTCACTCCATCTTGAGAAAAGATGTGACCAAAAAACTTGAGTTTCTGTTGAAGAAAAACGCATTTATCTCTGTTCAGCGTTAAATTTTTAGCTTGAAGACACTGCAACACTTGACGCAGAGCTTCATCATGTTCCTGGCGTGTTGTTCCAAAAACCAGGATGTCATCACTGTAATTTATGGCATTTGGAACCGTCTGTATGACCTGACGGATAGCGTTTTGAAACAGCTCTGCTGCGGATATGATTCCAAATGACAGTCGTTTGTATCGTCGTAACCCAACATGAGTTGAGAACGTTGTTATTTGACATGATTCTTCATCAAGTTCTAGTTGATGATAACCTTTATTTAAGTCCAATTTAGAAACGAAACTTGCACCTGTAAGTCGATGTATGATATCATCCATAGTAGGAGTAATATGACACTCTCTTTTGATGGCAACATTAGGACGACGCATATCAACACATATTCTCACTGCGTTTGGTTGACCTGGTTTGGGCACTACCACAATAGGGGATACCCATGGTGTTGGGCCAGATACCTTTTCAATTATATCTAAGTCTTCAAGAGTCTGAATTTCTTCTTCCACTTGTTTCCTTATATTTATAGGAATGCGCCGATGTTCTTGTGCAATTGGGATGACTGAGTGGTCAATGTGAAGATGAACTTGATAATCTTTAAGTTTTCCAATGCCATGAAAAAGATGATCATACTCCTGTAGTAAAGCATCCACATCACTCTGTAGTGGTTTTGGGTCATGTATGACAGGAGTGATATTGGGAGTGTCATTTAAGATAGAAGGAGAATCATGAGTATGTGCCACAATTTGTATAAGACCCAACTCTGAAGCAGTATCCAATCCCAAAAGATTACCTCTTGCATACTTGGTGACATAAAATACAGCTTTTGTCTTTTTGTCATTTTTGCGTGCAATGATGTCAAAAGAACCCTTTAGTGGAAGAGGTCGTTTATTACCATACGTGAATATTTTCACAGATGTTGGATTCAAAATGATATTGCCATGCAGCTTTTTGAAACTGGTAGCATCCATTATATTTACAGAAGCACCGGAATCTATTAGAAAGTCAACAGAAGTGTGTTCCAAAGTGATTGCAGTTTTTGGACTGACCTTGTTGTTTCCAACCTGATGAATCATGTAGATAAATCCTTCTGACTTGTCATCACTGTCAGATGATTCTGCAGCTAGATCCATTGTAGAATGCTGATCCACACAATGCACTGTTTTTCGGCTGGCTTTAAATTGCTGTGAAGATTGTCTGTGTGTAGACTTGATTTCTTTAGATTTGCAGACTGAGGAAAAGTGATTCATTTTTCCACATGCAGTGCAAGTTTTTCCAGTTGCAGGACAGTCTCCTGAATGTGGATAGGGGCGTCCACACCTGTAACATGCTTTAGCTTTCCCTGTCTCCAGAATGGTGCTTGTGTCAGTATGTAATTTATTGCACACTTGCAGCTGGTTCATACCCCTCTCCATGTCTTTAGCATGTGTCTCTGAAAGTTCTAGACTTTTAGCATATTTCTGCAGTTCAGTCAGCGTCATTTCAGATTTAAGAGCACGTCTGCGTAACTTTCCACATTTTCCAAATGCAATTAACTGCTGCTTAATTTCATCTTCTACATCATGGAACTGACAAGGTTTGGCAAGAATCCTTAATCTAGTAATATATGCATATAACAGATTCAGTTTGTAGTTGCATAGCTGTCCTGAACAAGTATTTTAAATGTGGCAGGCTGCATTTTGGAGCAAAGTAGGCATTCAGAGAGCCCCTGCATTTGTTATAATCCCTGGTGTCTTCCTCTGGCAAAGTATCATACAGTTCATATATCTTGGGGCCAGCACTGATAAGAAGCATGCTTTTCTTTTTGCTGTCAGAAGTTATCCCCATGGCTTCAATAAAGTGTTCAAACTGGGCAAGCCATTTTCTCCATAATTCTGCTGCATTAGGGGCATCAGTATGCAGAAACTGAGGAATTAATGCTAGCATGTCAGCCATGATTACTAAGAGGAATATATACTGTAGTTGCTGAATGTAAGTAATCAAAAGTTTATCCTCGTCGCCAGTTGTTGTATCTTGACATACCTTTGTTACTTTCAATTAATCTTGCACACTGAAGATTAGATGTTTTATTTCTTATGTACAAATCATACTTGCAGGAGTACAGTTAGACATCCCCACATGCTTGCTCTCCTTCCCCTTCTTCTATATCCCCTTACTTCCTGGTCACATGTTCTATCCCACTGCAAGATTCTTAAAGAGATACTAACTTATCTAGCTAATGCACATAAACTATCTTTATATATACTACAGAGCTCTGTCAGAACGGGACATTGTGCATGCATGCCCCCTTATGACGGATGGCGGTGGCTGGTGGTTGCTGATTCTATCACCAGGAGCAGCTCCACGCTCTCCCAACATGACCCCACATTGCCCCTAGATCCGATGCATTGACCCAACTGTAGCTGTGCTTCTCTCTGCATCTGAAGCTTCCATTATGCCCCTAGTAGGTGCCTCTCCATGGCAAATGCCTCACATGCCTAGTAGGAAATCCAGCACTGAATGCAAGAGTGATACACTAGTTGTGGTGGGGAAGGGATACTGAGGTGATAGGGACATGATAGTGAGACACTAGGCGGTAGGAAGGCGATAGTCAGATGCTAGGCGTTACAGAGACGAGAGTGAGACACTAGATGGATGAAAGGGATTAGTGAAATGCAAGGTGATGGGAAGGGGATAGTGAGATACTAGCCAGTATGGAGGGGATAGAGAGCCACACTGTGGTAGGGAGAGGAGGTGAGATGCTAGGCAGTAGGAAGTTTAGAGTAATACTCTAGGCGGTAGGGAGAGGAGAGTGTTGTTCTAGGTGGCAGGGAATGGATATTGAGATGGTAGGCTGCAGGGAAGGGATAGCATGGTGCCTGATGGTACGGAGGAGATAGAGAGCCACAGGGTGGTAGGGAGACCATAGGTAAACTCTGAACAGTAGGAAAGGGATTGTAAGATGCTGAGTGGTAGCGAAAGGATAGTGAAATGCTGGGTGGTAGGGAGGGGATAGTAACACACATGAAAATACGGAGCGAATATAGAGAGACGCTAGGCAGTAGGGAAGGTATAGTGAGATGCTAGGCAGTAAGGAGGGGATAGAGAGATGTTAGACAGTAGGGAGTGGATAGAGATATGCTTGATAGTGGCATATCTTAATGGGTGAAATGTGGGCCCCACACCATGCACACTCCACTTATTTCTTAATATGTACATTCCGGAGTACCAGGACAAAGGCAGCAGTGCCAGAATAAAAGGAAAAATAGCATTTTTCCAGAGGTCAGTTCATGCGCAATAGAGTCTCTAGTGCTCAGACTCCACTGTACTAGGTGATCAGAATGCTGCAGCCGGGACAGAGGCGGGGGCACTACCGGAGGAGGCTGTACATGGGCTTCCTACTCTATTGAATTGCCCCTGAGAGAGACACTAGGAGGTACGTAGGGAGGTGATTTAGAAATGCAGTTTATATAGCGCTCCACGGGGTACAAATTGTGGCTGCTGACAGCTGACCGCTGATGTTCTCATTCTTTGACTCACTGACACTCACTCTGACACTGACAAATATATTGACTCTCGCACTGACATTCACAATTACAAATTACACTGACACATGCACACAGACACTCACTGACACACACACACACACACACACACACACCTTACTTTCTACTTCCTGGTCGGGTTACTCTGCTCTCTCATGCTGACTCCCTCTCTCATGGCAAGGCTGCACACAGATCGCTGGATACAGGTAAAATTGAGGCATGACCTAATGGGTGCCGGACGGGTTCCCGACAGTCAGAACACAAACAGCCGGGTGCCTGACGGCCACCCGCTATTTTCCCTCGTGGGGGTCCACGACCCCCATAGAGGGAGAATAGAATACGCGAGCCACCGTGCCCGCAGCTTGGCGAGTGCAGCGAGCCTGCAAGGGGCTTTTTTGCGCTCGCCATGCTGTCTGACTCCGGGCAGTCAGGATCCCGACGTCCGGATAATGTCTGTCAGAGTCACATACCACACCCGACCTAATCACTCCCTCATGGGAATGCCCCTTTTATAAAAGAAAAAAAAACTCCAATGCTACCCTAGCCTACGTATTCATACTTATACATACATTACAAGGGCACGGCCGTGCCCTTACATTAAGGCGGAATCGATCAAACTGATTTTTCCTATAGGGAACTTTTCGGATGGGGGCATGGTGTTTGAGGGGCTTCACCTCAAAAGTGACTGGACGTACTGAGCTGAAATTTAGCAGGGATGCGTAGAATCGTCAACCGGGCAGAAAATAAAAAAAAATGAGCATTTGGGAGCGATCTCAACTTCCAACTGTCAGTTTTTTCCTGCCACTTCAGAAATGGCAAATTGACACCGTTTGTAATGAAAGTCTATGACGGAATTTTTGGGAAGCATAACTAATGGGCCCCATACATCAGCAATTAATTGTGACAATTTTCAGATATAGAGATGATTGCCACAATTAATTTTAGATGTGTGGGCTCCCCCTTTTGGCAATCCCAATCACAATCGCCAATCGATTGCTTAATCAGGTTTTTAAACATGTTTAATAATCTGGTATTATCTGCAGATCTTTTTTAGATGTGTGGGCATTCCCAATTAGTTTTCTTCATCTATTTACATTATGAACAGCTGAAATGACAATCGATTGGGGCAATTTCCAGATATGAAGATGCAATCTTTAGATGGAAAAATCTGCCGATCACTGAAAAAATCTGTAATGTGTGGGCAAAGTCGGATAGATCTGAAAATCCTTTTATCTGGCCAAAATATCCCAATATCTGAAAATCCGTAAATTGTGATTGCTGATGTATGGGGCCCATAAGGGTAGAGGAAGAATTACGACTTGGGGTTTGTTTTATTAGATAGATATTGTCCCAGTGTAGTGTCTTTTGGGGTTAAGGTTTACCAGATAGTTACAGGTTTTTTTTTTATTTAGTGAAATATGCCCCATTATAAAGATAGGCATGTCAACTTGTTTTGCATCGGCAGTTGGGCATGAGGAGAGAGAGGGAAGCAGTCTCATGCCGGGGGCTACACACAGTGCAGTAGCCTGTAGTGGGTGTGACACATGATGTAGGAGACTGTAGGGGGTGACACACAGGGGGAAGCATACCTGCCTATTTTTTATAACAGGGTGCAGGGGATTGTATAGGTGGTGACACAAAGGGTGCAGGCAATTGTATAGGTGGTGACACTCAGGGTTTGTAGGGGGTGTTGTGACTGTAGGGGGGGGGGGGTGACACACAGGGTCCAGGAGACTGTATATGTGGTGACATGCAGGGTCTGTGGGGGTGGTGACAGAACCAGGGTGTAGTGACTGTAGGGGGTGACACAGAGGGGGCAGGGGACTATATAGGTGGTGACACACAGGGTGCAGGTATGGGGGTTTCACACAGGGTGCTGGGGACTGTAGTAGGGTGACACACAGGGTCTAGGGGAGTGACATGCAGGGTCTGTGGGGAAGGTGACTGTATAGGTGATGACACACAGGGGACTTAAGGGGAGTGACCCACAGGGGTCAGTGGGGGGCGGTGTGACACACAGGGTCCAGGGGACTATGGTAGGTGTGATACACAGGGTGTAGGGGACTGTATAGGTGGTGACACGCAGGGTCTGTGGGGCGTGTGACACGCAGGGTGTAGTGACTGTAGGGCAGGGATGTGCAGTCAGGGGAGTCATTAATGATTAATAAAATCATACAAAGAAAATACTTATGACACATATGTGTTATAAGTATATGCTTTATATTAGAAAAAAAAGTGGTAAAATGACTATTATAATTGGTTACAGAGGCACCAAGAGCGGTGCCTCCGGGTGTCAATGTTAAAGTTCTGAACTATGGGGCGGGTAGGGGGCGGGAACAACTAGCTGCTGTCAATGCCCATTAGAAAAAGCATTACAGGTGGCACATATACAGTAGCAGTGCCTCAGTGACAGTCAGGGACATGCTTTCTGTTTCTGGCTATATGAAAGCACGCCCCTGTCACTGAGGCAGGGCCGTTTCTAGAGGCGGACAAGCCGTGCAGCAGCCCGGGGCGCCGCACGGCTTGTCCGCCTCTGTTTGACAGCCGGGGCGCCCTGCAGCTTACCCAATGCCGCAGGCGCCGCAGCAGCCTCCTCCCCGGCGTCCACACACAAGCAGAGGGAGGGGAGGGGAACGCATCGCGCGTCTGTCCCTCCCCCTCGCTTAGTGTGTCACTGGGCTGTCAGCCTATCAGCGCTCGCGGGCTGGCAGCCAATAAGGAGCCAGCCCGTGGGGTATGAATGGCTGATGGGCGACGGCTCAGGACAGACAAGTACACACTACACAGTGAAGGGGAAGGAAAGAAGCGCGATGCGCTCCGCTCCCCTCCCCAAGGAATCAGCGCTGCAGCAGCACTCCCCAAGGAAGCAGCAGCAGAGGCGATGGCACAGGGGGAGACACAGAAACAGTGAGTTTGGCACTGTGGGGGCATAGATCTATGGCACTGTTGAGGCATATTTGGCACTGTGGGGGCATACATCTGTGGCACTGTGGGGGCATATTTGGCACTGTGGGGGCATATGTTTGGCACTGTGGGGGCATATGTTTGGCACTATGGGGGCATAAGTGTGGCACTGTGGGGGCATATGTGGCACTGTGGGGGCATATGTGGCACTGTGGGGGCATATTTGGCGCTGTGGGGGCATATGTGGCGCTGTGGGGGCATATGTGGCGCTGTGGGGGCATATCTGGCACTGTGGGGGGCATATATCTGTGGCACTGTGGGGGCATATGTGTGGCACTGTGGGGGTATATATTTGTGGCGCTGTGGGGGCATATCTGGCACTGTGGGGGCATATTTGGCACTGGTGGCATGTGTGGCACTGTGGGGGCATAGCTGTCACTGTGGGGGTATATATGTGTGGCGCTGTGGGGGCATATCTGGCACTGTGGGGGCATATTAGTAAACGGCATCAGTTGTGCGTCAGCAGCGCGTGGGGCATAATTTGTAATGGCCATTACGGTGTGGGGTCTAATGGGCATCACGGTGTGCGACATAATGTGTAATTGTCATCACGGTGTGTGTGACATAATGTGTAAATGTCATAATGGTGTGTGACATAATGTGTAATTGTCATCACGGTGTGCGGCGTAATGTGTAATTGTCATCACGGATAAATAGTGTATAATGATTTAAGTAGCCTGTCATTGTTTGGCCTTGATCTGTGAGGTGTACTAAGTCCCTGTGTGGCCTTCAGCCGGCCAATTTGAGTGCGGGAGGACAATGACAATTCCTGCGGTAACCAATGTCTGGTCATGCAGGATGCAAATGTGTGATGTAAGGTAATTGTCTTCCTGCTAGACCACGCCCTTATATTAAACCACACCCCCTTTTAAATTAAGCCACACCCCCTATTTCGGCGCGCGGCTCCGGCGCGCGCAATTTCCGCAGTACCATGTAATGTATTTCATTGGGGGGGGGGCGCATTTTTTTTCCTTCGCCCTGGGTGCTAAATTGACTAGAAACGGCCCTGCACTGAGGCAGATGTGATTGGGCACAGTGGCGCTGCCTCAGTGACAGGGGCGTGCTTTCATATAGCCAGAAACAGAAAGCATGTCCCTGACTGTCACTAAGGCACTTCTATAGGTGTCGTTGTCTCCCCCCCCCCCCCTAAAGCCCCAGCCCCGGCGCTAATCAAGAGACTAGTGGGAGATTGACTGATCCCCCTCTCCCACAGCGCTAGCCCTAGCCCCGCGCTGAACGTAAGACCAGCGGGGGGAATAAATTGCTTGCTACTGCCCAGCGCCGTCCCGAGCGCTGAATGTGACACCAGCGTCTCCCCCTCTCCCCCAGCGCTCCAGAGTCTCCAGTTGATTTCAGCTGCTCCACCGGCGCTGGTCCCAGCTCCAGCACTGACCAGCAGCTAAATGTGACAGCAGCGGCTCCCCCTCTCCCCGGCGCTGGTCCCAGCTCCAGCACTGACCAGCAGCTAAATGTGACAGCAGCGGCTCCCCCTCTCCCCCGGCGCTGACCTCCGCTCTAGAGCCTCCAGATGAGACCAGCGGGGGAACTGACTTGGTGGCTGCCGCCTGGCCTCAGCCCAGGCTCCATTTCTTATGAGGAGATCAGCGGGACTTGACGGCTCCCCCCTCGTGTGATGCCAGCACTGCTCAGCAGAACTGCAATCCCCAGGTCAGTCCTTCCCTAGCCCAGTGCCCCCTTAACCAGCCAGCCCGTCCCCAGCCCAGTGCCCCCCCTATCTTACCAGCAATCCCCTTTCCTAGCCCAGTGGCCCCCTTCCCTAACCCAGTGTCCCCTATCTAACAAGCCATCCCCATCCCCAGCCCAGTACCCCCCTAAGCAGCCATCCCCCTTCCCTATCCCTGTACCCCACTATCTAATCAGCCATCCCTGTCCCCAGCCCAGTACCCCCCTAAGCAGCCATATCCCTTCCTTAGCCCAGTGCCTGCCCTATATAACCATCCATCCCCAGCCTAGAGCCCCCATCTATCCATCCCCCACCAATAGCACAGTGCCCCCCCATCAGCAGGGGTGGTAGAACAATGGGCATACTCCGTGGTGGCTTGGTGGAGCCAGTGCCGACAGGGTCTGTGGGGAGCTGCTCTGCCGGTCTCTGCTGCTTATGCAGGCGGCTGCTCCCACACTTGCGCTGCCCACAGAGCTTGTCCGTGCTAGCTCCACCAAGCTAGTGCCTCACCATCCCCTAACCTCACCGCACGTCACTGCTGTAGGGGGTGACACACAGGGTCCAGGAGACCGCTTGGTCAACATACAGCAAGGTCGACAGGAGTCTAGGTCGACAGAGGACAAGGTCGACAGGGGTCTAGATCGACACATGCATTAGGTCGACAGTCAAAAGGTTGACATACATTTTTTGACAGTTTTTTTTACCCAAATGTCGACACAGTTGACAAAGACACAATTTTAAGTGCTCCGTATGCCCTCGCTGTGCTTGCAATGCTTCGGGCACCCTATTTTATTCTCCCACCCGCCCTAGTGGATGGTAGGGCATGAAATACCACCTATCGGCATGTGTCGACCTAGTCCCTTGTCGACTTAGACCCCTGTCGACCTAGACCCCTTTCAACTTTCCTGTGTGTCGGCCCAATGGTGTCGACCTAATGACCGTTGACCATCTTATGGTCGACCATTCGATCGTATCCCCAGGGGACTGTATCGGGGGGACACACAGGGTGCAGGGGACGGTATACATGGTGAGACACAGGGTGCAGGGGACTGTATAGGTGGTGACACACAGGGTGTAGGGGACTGTATAGATGGTGACACGCAGGGTCTGTGGGGAGTGTGATACACAGGGTGCAGGGGACTGTAGAGGGGTAACACAGGGTGCAGGGGACTGAATAGGTGGTGGCATATGGGGTGCAGGGGACTGTAGGGGTAACACACAGGGTGCAGAGCACTGTAGGGGGGTTGAAACACAGGGTCTGTCGGGGGTGATGGTGACGGGTGTGGTATGATTCACCGACAGTCGGGATCCCGACAGTCATTATCCCGACGTCGGGATCCCGACTGCCTGGCCTCAGACAGCGTGGCCAGCACAACAAAGCCCCTTGCGGGCTCGCTGCGCTCTCCACGCTGCGGGCACGGTGGCGAACTACGCTCGCCACCTATTCTATTCTCCCTCTATGGGGGTCGTGGACCGCCACGAGGGAAAATAGCCGACGGCCGTCGGGATCCCGTCGGTGTTTTAACAGTCGGGATCCCGACGTCGGGTTAATGACTGTCGGGATCCCGACTGTCGGGACCCCGTCCGGCACCCATGGTGACACACAGGGTGCAGGGGACTGTAGGGGGGTAACACACAGGGTGCAGGGGACTGTATAGGTGGTGACACACAGGTTGTAGGGGACTGTAGGGGGTAACACACAGGGTGCAGGGGACTGAATAGGTGGTGACACACAGGGTACAGGGGACTGTATAGGTCAGGGCTGGGCAACACCAGCCCTCCAGATGTTGATGAACTACACATCCCAGCATGCCTTGCATCAGTTTCAGCATGGCCACATAGCAAAACTAATGCAAAGCATCCTGGGATGTGTAGTTCATTAACATCTGGAGGGCCGGTGTTGCCCAGCCCTGGTATAGGTAGTGACACATAGGGTGAAATTTAGTAAGATGAGAAATACACTTCACAGGTTATGTTGCTATGGGCAACCTATCAGAAGCTACTTCTTATTTATTTACCACCCTCTAGAAGATAGTAGACAGGATGTGATTGGTTGCCCATAGCAACATGACCTCATACCCTCCAACTGTACTGATTTTGGCCGGCACAGTACCGTTTTTTAACAGTCTGTACCGTCAAAATCACTTTGTACCGAATGTACCGTTTTTAGTGCTCATTGAAAAAGTGCATTCCAGATTCCTCCTCCTTGCTGCCCGCTCGGCTCAGCAGTAACTTCCTTGGCCCCCGCGCTGCTTGCTTCCTTGTGCGGTGCGCCGGCACTCCCCTCCCAGGCTCCGTTCCCATGAGTGCATTGCGGCAGGTGGGCATTGCATGACGTAATGACGTCACGTGCCGCCAGCGCCGCACCATGAGCACTGAGGGGACTGATGAGAGTCTCTGCCTCCGCAGACTGAGGGCGCGAATCATTTGAGCCCAGAGAGAATGCGGTGGCCAGCCGGGGAGCGCATGAGGGGGGGATCGCTCCAGGAGGATGCAGCAGGTCATGGTCCCAGTCCGGAGCCGCTGCCTGCCACACAGCTCAATCATCCTCCAGAGAGTCAGTGGGTCTGCAGCAAGTAGGTGTAGACTGTGTAAATTATCACTCCAGCTGAGCTGAGTGAGTTATTAGTATCCAGCATCGTGTTCCACCTGTTTTCTGCGGTGCTCATGTGACATGGTGGCTTAGTAGTGGGCTGCTGGCATAATAAATCAGTATATTTAATATACTTTTTTATTTTTTTTAAGTATATTAAATATGTATTGATTTTAAATGCCAGCAGCCCACTACTAAGCCACCATGTGACATGAGCAGCAGACAAACAGGTGCATTGTGCAACACGATGCTGCCAGCATCGGGTTGCACCTATTTGTCTGCAGCTCATGTCACAAACTGCCCATTACACATTCGGGGGGGCGTGGTCACGCCCACTTTACCCGTGGCCACGCCCCTTCCTAAATGTGTACCGATTTCTGCCCCTCAAATGTTGGAGGGTATGTGACCTGTGAAGTGTATTTCACATCTTACTAAATTTCACCCATAGGGTGCAGGGGACTGTAGGGGGGTGGGGTGACACGCAGGGTGCAGGGGGCTGTATAGGTGGTGAAAGGAAGGGTGCAGGGGACTGTATAGGTGGTGACACACAGGGAGCAGGGGACTATAGGGGGTGACACACAGGATGCAGGGTACTGTAGGTGGGGTGACACACAAGGTGTAGGGGACTGTATAGATGGTGAGACGCAGGGTGTAGATGTGTCCATATCAAGTAAACTCACGGACACCTGTGCAGCTTCAATCAGGTGCGTCTTTATTCCAGCTCCGGCTAACACTGACTGCCCGGCCAGCCGTGTGACCGGAAGTGATGTCAATACCTGGGTACTACAAAAACCAAGATGCATTTAAAGAGACGAAGAAAAAAGACTCTTTTTGTTGGGGCACTCTTAATTAAATAGTTTCTATATTTAAAAAATTAGGGTATTATGTAGAGCAAAGTCAAGGTGACACCAAAGTTCTCACATATGCAAGGATTGTCAGTACTAGTGATACGTTTATGATATGTTCTGGGATTATGACCAGAAGAAAAATGGAAGTTTAATAAGATTTACCTTTTAATTGAAAAATCTTTAAAATAAGCACTAGACATGGACACACAAACAAATAACATAAAAATATTGTGAAAAAAAATTGGTTTGTATGCTAGTTATCCCCAAGGTTTTTAATGATTTATTGGATGAGGTCCATCCGATATGTTTCAGGGATGCACTCTCTCTGATGGATATGAGTATATTGTCCCTACACACTAGGAACAATCATGCAATATTAACCATCTGAGGGAGAAAGATGCCAGCAATAATTCACCAATTGTACATTGAAACGTTCAGTACATGGTTGTTTTTTTGAACGTGATCAGAGTTACAATTTCCCAAACTGGGATTGAATATACGTTAAATTGTGTACAATAGTGACCATGGAAGAAGTAATAGGTAGCGTATGTACACACTGCCCAATCGTCCAATCTGCTCCCAGGTCAACTGGTTAATGGATCAGAGAGAGTAATAGTGCTAGCAATACTTTTCAACAAATTAATTATCTCAGTGTTTGAAAACAAAATTCTTGAGAATAATAATTTTCACAATAAAACTTTTTTATAGAAACTTAGCGAAATATAAGTAGATCTCTGCTTGTTGGTGCTTTTGCCTCTGAGGCAATAAGCAGAGGTTTTTTATGTTTTTTTTGGTCTCCTCCCTCAGAGAAAAGAGAAAAGAATGAGAAGTGGAGGAGTTTGATAGTGGTAGAAAAACAATTCCCCTAGGTGACAAATCAAACGCTTTTTATACCTATAGTATAGAAATGAACACGATTGTTCTTAATCAGGTCTCCCTGAGTGTTACTGGTCGTGTTCATCCATACCAGTTACCACTCAATGTATTAAGTGGACCCTTTGAGGTATTGCGTGCAGTCAAACCTTTAATCCCTATTGAACCCCTTGAGGTGGCTGCTGCCCAGCTGTATATACCTATAACAATGTTAGGGGTACAGTGATTTCCTGCAGTGGGGTCACCCCCTCTGTGTACTCAACAGGCCCAAATTTTATTAGCTTCCGCTAGCATATAATAATGCTGGGGGGCTTTCAGGTATTGCGGGTGAGCGGAACTCAAAATTTGGCCTAGGGGTTTTAGAAGGGATGGAGGGAGGGTGGCTGCTGCCCAGCTATGTATACCTACAACAGTATTCCGGGGAACATTGGTTTCCTGCAGAGGGGTCACCTCCTCTGTGTACTAAAATGCCCCAGATTTCTGTCAGCTTCCGTTAGTGTCAATTTGGCACTGAGGGGCTTAAAGGTATAGTGGGTGAGCGGACCCTCCAAAATTGTTTGTTTATTGGAAATAACAGTAGGAAAGATAGTACAGCATGTAATTTTGACAGATGAAAAATAGAGATCAGAAATGCTGAATAAACTTTTTAACCATATATTAAAATATATATCTCTAAGACACTGGTTCAAGCATTAGGCATAGTGGCCCTTATTCTGGTTGGTGCGGTAATATCCGCGTGCGTTTGGGCCGCCGATGTTTTGTGTCTGCGCATGTGCAGAGGCGTCTCTGCGCATGTGCAAGTGGGGCGTACGGCCAAATCCCGCATGAAATGTGAACACTCCGAACAGGGGGTGGAGAGGGGCGTGAAAGGGGTCATTACCATATGCATACGCCCCGCGTTTCATGGGCGTTCCCATGCAAACGCTGGGCGTACGCATGGTAATGCGGCCGTGACGCACGTGTAGGGGGCGGACATATGACATCGCCGGATGTCAGCTGCCCGCCCAGATCCCTGCTTCTGCGACCATCGAATGATGGGGGAGGTTCCCTGAGATGGAGGAGGCGTATTCCATGAAAAATACACGTGCGGTCAGTTCGGCCAGCTTCTTACCGCGTACGGACGGAGTTGGCGATCCGTACGGAGAGCGGGGTTTCGCACACACGGTCCTGGCCGCATATTCGGATCCGGCCGCACCGATTAGAATAAGGCCCAGTATGTTTTCCCCTCACTGTCAATACAATCTATTACAATAGCGCAGAATAGGGGGTATTAGGAAGGAAGTATGGATAGGAAAAAAGATAGAGGAGAACAAAAAAAGGAGGAGACCAATGTTACCTCACACTTCACCCCGGGGGCACCTCCACATCTTTAATTATAACAAGTTTTTTGTAAACTTGTATTTATACTCTGACCACACTGTGGATCTGAACATACTAATCCTCATCTCCTAAAAATCTGTACCAGTGCACTGATTTATCCCCACATCCCCTTTTTCCCTTTCAATACAAAAAAACAAGATGCATCAGATGCATCTACATCCCCCCTTTTAACTGAGAGGACACAACATGCATGGATATAACAATTATAAACAATGATAAAGATGCAAGAAAATACTAAATAACAAAGTCCTGGAACTTGGGATTGGGCTTGGACACCCGCCGGGACCTGGTGATGGTGTGCTGTGAACCTATGGGATTGTCCTCGACAGTTTGGGAGGGGTCTGCCACCGGTAAGGTCTCTGGGATGGGATCGTCCAAATGATGTGAATCATCACTAGCATTGGTTGCAGCAGTGGCAGTAATTGATGGACCCGGCTGTGCAGAGTCCTCTTCAGCTGTACTCAGCAGGTGCCTACGGTTGCGCTCATACAAGGCATTGTCAGACTGTACCACATAACTATTAGGACGCTCTGCTGGACGCTGCAACACTGCTGTTCTGTCAAAGCCTTGCTCAGTCTGTATGCGAACAGGTTGGCCTGGAGAAAGTGGTGGCAGGCGATGTGCCAATCTGTCGTAGGATGCCTTGGAGCCTGCTCTGCGTCTGTTGATGCAATCACTCACTTGGGATTCCACTCTGGGCCGCAGGAGCTGCTTTGCCATGGGGAGCACTGTATGGGTGCGCCGTGCCAACAAACACTGTGCAGGGGAGGGTAACCCGTCTCTGGGTGTATTTCTCAGGTTGAATAGGGCTAGGTATATGTCTGAGCCATCTCGTGCACACTTCTCCATTAAGTGCTTTGCTGAGCGAACTGCTCGCTCCGCCAACCCGTTGGATTGCGGATAGTGAGGACTACTGGTGATATGCTGAAAGTCCCAAGTATTGGCAAACTCTGCAAACTCTCTGCTCTTGAATTGCATGGCATTATCAGTGATGAGCTGCTGCAGAGTGCCATGCGGTGCAAAGTGCCTTTAAGTTTTGAAATTACCATCAGGCTTGTGGTGGTGGTGAGGTAATTTATTTTGAACCAGCCTGAGTAAGAGTCCACAAGCACCATGTACTCCTTTCCCCTCCATTCAAATAAGTCAGCCGCCAGGATGGACCAAGGAAGGTCCGGGATGTCGTGGAGCAGCATGGGCTGAGACATGGACTGTTCAATGTCACCATACATGGAGGGCCAGAATGCAGTTTCTCAGGCCCTGCGCTTGGTGGCTTCCAGGCCTGCATGGCCCTGGTGCAACTGCTGGGTGTATGAGGACTGTAGAGCAGCTGGGATCACAAAGTGGTGACCTTGCATAATGACATAATGAGTTCATCCCTCATGCAAAAGAAGGGACGTAGACAGTGGGGCAAGTCTCTGGATGAGGGTGGCCAGCCATTGAGGATGACATCAGCAAGACGCTGGGAGAGCTCATCTGTGCTGGTGGCTGCACGAAGATCCTCCATCCGTTTGGTGGGAAGGACTTCCACAGCCATGACCTCAAACTCGTCCTCAGGGCTGCCCAAGTCAGTAGAAGGCAGGAATGCCCTGGACAATGCGTCAGCAACATACATTTCTTTACCTGGCTTGTAAATAACATCCAAATTGTACCTTTGGAACTTAAGCATCATGCTTTGTATGCGGGATGAGGCAGAGTGTATGGGTTTCTTCAGGATGGTGATGAGGGGTTGATGATCTGTTTCCATTACGACAGGACTGCCATAGATGAAGTCATGAAAACGTTTGCAAGCAAAGACAAGCGCCAACAGTTCTTTTTCAATTTGTGCATATCTTGTCTCCGTGTCAGTGAGGGCCCTGGATGCAAATGCCACCGGGACAGCAGAGACCTTGTTTGGATCTGGCAGGACGCCCTTGTCGGTGAGGATGTGGCCCACGTATGCCACCTCTGTGACTCTGAGCCTGCACTTGTCAGGTTTGAGCTTGAGGTTGAGGGCGCGAGCCCGTTGGAGTACCTGGTGGAGGCGTTGATCATGCTCCTCTCTGATGCGGCCCCAGACGAGGATGTCGACAACGATGATGTCACAGGGATAGCCAGCGAACAGTTGCTCCATGCATCGCTGGAAAACTTTGCTGTCCGTGGTGATGCCATAGGGCATGCCTAGGAAGACGTAGCGCCCAATGGGGGGTCATGAAGGCAGTGAGCAAGGAAGAAGCTCTGTCCAGAGGGATCTGCCAAAACCCACACTTGGCATCCAGGGTGCTAAAGACGGTTGCACCTGGCATGTCGGCAATCACCTGGTCGAAGGTGCAGAGTGGGTGGTAGGGGCGTAAAAGTGCCTTGTTTAGGTGTACTGGGTCAATGCATAACCGCACAGTCCCATCTTTTTTTGCAGCTGCTACCATTGCAGACACCCATTGTGTTGCTTCTTCAATTGGTGCAATGACACCCAGTCGCGTCATTCTGTGTAGCTCTTGAATAATTTTGTCCTTCATTGAAATAGGGACTCTGTGGGGAGCACAAACAGTGGGGCAATAGAGTCATCCAGCCTTATATGATATGTGATATGTGATGGGTAGCTTTCCTAATGTGCTGGTATCAAACAAGTCTTGGAAATCTTTCATCTCTGGGAAAGTCATTTGAATAGCGTGTACATCAGGCCCCAGTTTCAACAGGCCCAGTTTTTGCCACCACTGCTCAGTTTTGCAATTAGAACACTGTTTCCTTGTTCGATGGCGCACTTGATAATCAATTTTGACGTTCATGCGCTGTTAGTAGCAAGTCTTCATTTTTGCCTTCAGAAAGTTTCCTTTTTGGGCTCTTTTGTGTCACTTACACTAGCTTGCTTTTTAAAAAAGGGATCCATGTTCAGTGTTAGGTGAAGCCACATTAATATTATTTGCAGGACAGATAAAGTTGTCATCATTTGGGCTTTGCCATATTTAGTGTTTCACATTCTCAAACCTGAGATAATATAAACACAGCAAATTACACCTAAATAGGTATAAGTTCATTATTAAGTAAACTATCAAACTCTGAAGTTGTGATAAGAACAGCCATTTATGTCCTCATGGACTGATTCTTATCCTATTTTTAACATGAAAAATCACATCCTTCACCAGAAAACCATATAAGTTGATACCAAACATTCTCATGTATGATATGGATTAAGCAAGTGAAATGACGCCATTTTGGTTTACAGTCGCCATATTGAATTCATCTCACTTTGGTTGATGCTTCCCCATCTTAACTGCATTGTATATTCATAAGCTGCATTTCTACCAAAGGGGATATTCTTATCACAATTTGCAGTTTTTTTAATAACTAGCACCTCCACTATCTTTTACATTTGCGATTTTAATGTTTTCAATGAGAATACATCTGGATGAGATTTTACGAAGTGTGATTTTTGGGTCATGACAAAACATGCGATTTTTTCCGCAAATTGCACGCTACCACATGTGTGATTTTCAGTAATCGTAAACCCTGGGACTATCTATGGGCCTTATTCTAGTTCACTCTTTCTGACAAATTCCTTCTTAGATGGACAAAACCATGTGCACTGCAGGGGGGCAGATGTAACATGTGCAGAGAGAATTCGATTTGGATGGGGTTTTACTTCAAAGTGAGATCTATATTGCAGTGTAAGAATAAAGCAGTCAGTATTTTCCCTGCACAGAGACAAAATAACTCACCCAAATCTAATTCTCTCTGCACATTTTACATCTGCCCCCTGCAGTGCACATGGTTTTGTTTGTCTAAGAAGGAATTGGTCAGAAAGAGTGAACCAGAATAAGGCCCTATGTGTATGTCATTGTATTTTAGGAGGAAGTAACATATGGACATCTGCATACAGAGTAGAACCCGTCCACATACCTCCCAACTGCCCTGATATTGCCGGGACAGTCCCAATTATCAGGGCCTGTCCCAGCATCCCACCCATTGCCCACAGTGTTCTATGGGTGAGGGAGGTTGCCGCGGGAGATAATCACTGTTTATACCTCCCACGGCAACCACCCCTGCCCGCGGTACACTGCGGGCTGTAATCACTATGCCTCCTGCCTGGGCTGAGCCTGTGCAGTGAGCGCATAGCTGCCCACTCACTATTCGCCGCTCCCTGGGGCACGGAGATGTAGCGCACATGTGCGCATGTGCGCACCACAGACCACACACATGGGACACACTGGTGGCTGCAGAGTTGTAGGCAGCTCGCCCCCTAGCAGCTATGTAGCTGCTACTAGAGAGCAAACATCCTCCGGAAGCCAATAGTCAGGTTTGGCCCCACCCCCTATGATGCATGATGCTGCGTGCCGCCCAGCCATGCCTCTCACACACTTGTCACGAGGAAGGGCGGGTGGGCTGGCTGGCTGCACTGTAAGCTGGGGCTGGCTTTTTCTAAGTGGAAAATAGACGCTGTGTGCATGCGCACAGCATCCATCCCCCGCATCCAGAGGGCTGGAGGCTTGGCAAGAGGCTCACAGAGCCTTAGGGCCATGCCCCCACAGCTTAAAATGGGGCATGGCCTCGTGGGACGATGATATTATAGGCTATTATAGGCCAAGTCAGTGACTTATGGTTACTTGAAATGTGAGTTTCAGATAAAACATGCATTTCTCCATCTAGAATTGCCATGAAGTCCATATATAATAGAGGTGATATACTGTAAATATATAGAGACAAAGCTGAATGATGGTCCAAGAGCCTCATTATTGCCTTCACCTTGCTTGAAATAAAGTAGAAGATCAGTTTAGTGATGGGAAAAGTACATACATTACCATTGGTATGAGGGATTAATCTTACATGAACTCTTAATAAGAGATTCTGTACTAGGAGTAAACACAGATCATAAAGATAATTAAACTAAGAATCCTCTGCCAGTACATTCATCTAAGTTTTTGCCAAATGAAGTGCACAAACATGGCTCTAAATGAAAGCAATGGAAAAATAAATGGTACAAACTCTGCCTGAGGCTTAAGCTCCTCTGCACAATGTTGGCAATCGGGAGAGATGGTATATTACAACCTTTGCAGAGCCCGTGAAGCTTAACTTGGGAGCAGTGACACAGTGTTATAGAGGTGGACAGTGCAGCCACTGGGTCTGGGGGAATAGATGGTGCATGGAAGCCTCACTGAAGTCTCATTTATGGGCTGATGTATCACCATCAGTATCATATGATAAAATAGTCCAGATTGTAATGCATGCCGAAGCTGCAAGTACTGTATCTAAAAAAGTAGCGTCTCAGAAGGCAAATGTGGAGATTAGATATTAAAAAGAATGGAGAACCCCTTCTTGATAAAGCTGTCCAATGGAGGATATCCACAAAGCATAAATCAAGCTACAGTACCCTTCAGTGGAGTTTGGGAAAATTCCAATTATACCATATCGGGGAGCAAGGGTCTAATGTGCAATTACCCTTTAATTTCCCATCTTCAGTGCAAACTCTTCAAGCTTGTTGTAGCAAAGGACACGATGGGGAAGTGGAGTACAGTACCTGCTAAAATAAATTGTATTGAGGACAAATCAGGGCCAGCCTTACCTAATAAAGCTACAAGAAGATTCCCTTACTCCCCAGGGTAACCCATTCAACTACAGTAATTTAGCTAACTGAGTAGCAAAGAAATAGAGGCATAAATCCGGTTACACTAGGCCATCCTAGTGTCCATTTAGATCCCCAAATAAATAAATACTTATTCTGATCCATTTGGTTGTTTTGCGTTAGGGGGTGCACCATCAAAGGGGTGTGTCTAGCACCACCTATTGGGTGTGTCCAACATCGCCAATCAGGTGTTTCTACCATCATCTATTGGCACTAGCAACTATATAAAACGTCTCTCCACCACACCATAATCTCCTGCCTATTTCAGTTCTAATTACTCTGTGTAACAGTACATGCAAATAAAGTCACAAACATATATGGATGACGCAGGTATGTAGTGATATAACAATGGTCTAGTACAATTAATAATGCAAAACATAACTGACTGATGGGCACTTCTTAGAATTGAATACAGTTATAAAAAACAAAAGTATTTGGTAAAAAGGTATTGCTGGTATTGCTAGTGGCAGGGAGGTGTTCATAAGGGTGGACACAGCATTAGGGGGCACTCAATGTGCGCACACCTATGATTGCACCCATGGCGAACATTCAGTTTGCTGGGTGCACGCATCCTACACAGCAAGCGGGGGGGGGGGGGTAGGAAAAGGGCGCCAGGCAGCGCCATTAGCATATGGGAATGCCCAGCATTTCATGGGCATTCCCAAGAAAACGATGGGCATTCTCAGGCTAATGAGGCCATGACGGACATTAGGGGGGGGGGGGGCAGCTGACATCACTGGATATCAGCTGCCCGCCCTGTTCTCGCGCAGGGCACCAACAGTTTAGAGTCACTATATAGGCAGTGGCAAACGCAGGATTTTCAGAAGGGGGTTTCCAGAGGGGCGGAGCAAAGCACAGAGATGGACACTTAGGTGACCCAGTATATGCCGGGTCAGTTAAAGTATTATGGATAGACCAAATGTATATAAATAATAAGAAAATAATATATATATATATATATATACACACACACACATACACACACATATACATATACATACATACATATACATACAGGGGCATCAACAGCAGTGTAGGCCCCTGGGCCTAACAATGTATTGGGGCACCTACCGATCCTGAAGCGGTAGGGGTGGGGAAAGCTTTGATGTCCCGCAGGTGGTAGGGGGTATCAACCGCTCAGCATGTAGGGCCTGGATCAGTAATTTCCACTAATTACCCCTTTACTGGTGGGAGATGGGTGGGAGATGGGGTGGGAGAAGGGGGCATTGGGCTGAATGAAGGGGCCCTGATACATAACTTCCAGGGTGGAAGAGGATGTTTAATATGAAGAGGAGGGGTGTATAGTGGAGTGGGCTTATTATTCATAATTTTCTGGTGGGAGGACAGCTTGCTTGACTGCAGATATCTCCAGTTTCCAGTAATAGATTTCTTAGATTTTAATGGAATTAAAAACAAGAGAATCCCACCTACCAAATGTTATTGAGGACTAGGGGATGAGAGTTCAGGAGGCAGAGCAATCTGCCAACGAGCATATAAAACTACATACCAGGTGTGTGGAGCTGGAGCAGTAACCAGCTACTGGAAGGCTGATATCTCTGGTTCTAGGAACAGTAGAGACAAGCTTCTAATGTCCATCAAAGGAGCAGAGTCCCAGCTTTTGGAATATATCCTCAGAAAAACTCTAAGTCAGACAGAACCTGAAATATCTGACTCGGAAAAGCAATTAACAGGCTTGGATGGGGACCACTGCTTTGAAGTCAGATATCTCCGGTTCCCAAGGGCCGATTTTTAAAATTCTTGCACCTATGGAAAGAGGGGACCCTCAGCTTTCCTGGGGGGGTTTCTGGGTACTCAGAAACCCCCCCTGCGTGCGCTACTGATAGGTGTCTCTGAACTGCGAGCACTGGAGAAATCATTCATTGGTCGGCGACCATGTGCCAACCATCTGTATGTGTATGGCCTCAAATGTGAATGATTCAGCATTTCTGTATTCACTTTCAGCAACACTTGTAAGTCACTCCAATAACACTATCTGTGTCTGTACCTCTGTAACTACCCAGGATCTGGACTAAGACATTGTGTGTGAACAACATTGTGACGAATACTCAGTGCAACTCAAACACATGTGCAGATGAATAACATTACTTCCCTCCAGTAACATGTCCTCCATTTCCCCTGCACCATCCTAATTGTTTCCTAATGCTCCCCTATGTCCCACCAGCAGGGCAGTCAAGAGAAATCATGGGCCCCGGTACAACAACTTTCCAGGGCCCCCATGGAGGGCGCTCCCCGCAGACTCCGCCGGCGCTGGCTCCCCCCAATCCGTTGTTACGCCACTGCTTCCAAGGTTGGTGCTTACTGAGTGGCAGTTATTGCATTGATGGAGATATCATTCTCCCCCTCTCTCTCTCTATATATATATATATAAATATATACATACATACATACATACACTATACTAAAGGTGCTGCACGCAAGGAACTTTTTAAATATTCGCAAATAAGACCGCAGAGTCTGAGCTGATGCATCAAATATACCAAGTGCAGACAAATGTACTTGCAGAACAGACAGCGTTAATGGATCAGTTTGAGCAGTGAGCTCATCCGGTCATAGAAGGCGCTGGCTGGCAACTTTTAGCCTGGGGGCAGTCCAGTGCACTGGCCCATAATTAACATTGCATCCTTATATGGAGGTTTTTCATCTTCCATGGGATGAGATTTCACTGGGCAGCATATGATTGATTGCAGGGCTCTGCAAATTAGTAGCCCAACAATCAGGTCTGAATAACCCCAAAAGTTCAGTATAGTGAAAGTGTAAAGCTATGTACACAGCTCAGTATAGTGTTAAGGCCCCCATACACTACGCGATTTGGCCCCAATTTCACCCGATTCTGGAGGATTGGGCCGAGAAATCAAGTGAAATTG
Source organism: Crinia signifera (assembly GCF_055691185.1). Lineage (NCBI taxonomy): Eukaryota > Metazoa > Chordata > Amphibia > Anura > Myobatrachidae > Crinia > Crinia signifera. Next base: position 128,396,888 of record NC_139224.1, read on the forward strand.
GCCAAATTGCGTATGGTATGACATCTGATCCGATGCGCATCGGATCAGATCCGGATGTCGGACGGTCTGCACATAAGATAAATCATGTGCAGCCGTCTGGGGGAGTGGCAGGAGCAGGCTGGGAGTGGGGACCGGTCCAGGGGAGCAGCGCGAGATGTAGCTGCAGGCAGGGAGTGGGGACCGCGGTGCAGTGCAGAGCAGAGAGACCGGGGGTGCGGTGGGAGAATAGAAAGAAATCCTATTCAAAAGACTGGGCGGCTGCTGATTGGCTGGGAACTCAGCCAATCAGCGGCCGCCCAGTCTTTTGAATAGGATGGTTTCTATTCTCCCGCTGCTCTGCGGTCCCCACGGCGAGCGGGAGAATAGAAACCATCCTATTCAAAAGACTGGGCGGCTGCTGATTGGCTGAGTTCCCAGCCAATCAGCAGCACCCAGTCCTTTGAATAGGATTTCTTTCTATTCTCCCGCCGCACCCCCGGTCTCTCTGCTCTGCACTGCGCTGCGGTCCCCGCTCCCTGCCTGCCACTACATCTTGTGCCACTCCCCTGGACCGGTCCCCACTCCCAGCCTGCTCCTGCCGGTCCCCATTCCCAGCCTGTTTCTGCCGCTCCCGCCCCCCCTCGGACCGCTCCCCGCTCCCACGGACCGCTAGCTCCCCTGCAGCTCCCCGGATTTTAACATGTGATAAATCGCATCCGATTTATCACATGTAAAAAATGGCACATCAAGTGCCAAATCTTATCAAGCTCCCCCGGGGAGCTGCCGGGGGAAATCGGGGCCGACTTGTCCTTAGGACAAGTCGCCCTAGTGTATGGGGCCCTTTAGTGTAAAGCTATGTACACAGCTCAGTATAGTGTTAGTGTAAAGCTACTGTATGTACACAGCTCAGTATAGTGTTAGTGTAAAGCTACTGTATGTACACAGCTCAGTATAGTGTTAGTGTAAAGCTACTGTATGTACACAGCTTAGTATAGTGTTAGTGTAAAGCTACTGTATGTACACAGCTTAGTATAGTGTTAGTGTAAAGCTATGTACACAGCTCAGTTTAAACCTCAAATCCATATTTTAAGAAAAAACGGTCAGCACTTGCTCTGCAATGCAATTAACGACTAATTATGCAATTGGAAGTTTCCAATTAAACTAATTAGTCCTTAATAGCTCACCTGCAGCTCTGTCCATGGACCAGGCACAGGACAGGTGCTATCCCTAACTCTTTACCACTAACCCTGCACCAGCTTTCCTCACACGCTACACTACCCTTTACCCTGCTTCTTGGTTTTACCCGCTATTGTTACGCACCCCCCCCCCCCCCCCCCGGCGTGAAGCAACAGCGCCGCAGTGTCATGGAACTGAAGCCCTGAGAGCGGACACTGTGGACGGAGGCAGTGTCAGCCGAGGCCGCTGAGAGAGAGCGCACACTCAGCCAATCAGCGGCCTATCTTTTGAATTGTGAAACTCTACCTCTGCAGTGTCCGCTCTCAGCGCTTCAGTTCCCAGGCACTGCGGACGCCGCACCAGGTCCCCCGGCACCCTTCTTTCCCCTCCGCCGCACCCACAGGTATGGGGTACCACCTCGCCTCCCCCTGCCACCCTGGTATATCTGTACCAGTCATGGTGGTGTGGGGGCGGGGGTGCCATAATTTTCCCGGCAGGGGGGGGGGCGCATTATTTCTTGTTACGCCACTGCCACACACACTATACTATCACCTCTAACCTGGACACACTCCCCTCATACACTACGCTATCCCCCTGCACTCACACACAGCATCGACAATAATCCACAGGCTAATTAAAAAAAAATCCTCATGTAGGATTTTGCTTGCCAAAAATCTGGCAGCAATTTTTTTCCACATAATTTGTATACACAACAATCAATATATACAAAATCTTTTTTGTGTATGCAAGAGGAGAGGAGCAGGCACTCCCTCTACCTTTCTGGCTCTCTCCTCCAATCCATGGGTCAGTCAGTCTCTCTTCATGATCACAGGAGGATACAGCTTCTCTTCTTCCTTCAGATGCAGCAGCCCAGATTAGCCCCGCCCCCTTTTTCACTCTTGTGATTGAAAGGAAACCTGGCACCCTATTGGTCAATGGCGGCCATCTTTTTGTAGCCCTGCATGTGGGCAGTAATTTTCTGTTAGCTCCTGCCTGCCAGATCTTCCTATCGCCTAGCTGAGCTGCGCAGACTCAGAGGACTCGGAGTCAGGACAGCAGGAGCAGCATTCTCCTGCCTGCACTGAAGCTCTGTAGCGGTGGCCGACTGCTGCCGCTGGCCGCTGCCACTGCACACACTGTGAGTGACAGCTGACCTCTCTCTCCTACTCCTCCATTATCCCCCTCTCCCACTCGTGCTCCGGCCCCCGCTCCCACCACTACACATGGGCAACCGCTGTCTAAATGTGTGTCCCCGGACCAGGGCCCCCCTCACAGGCCCGGGCCCCGGTAAAATGCACCTGCTCCCCTCCCCTCTCGGCGGCCCTGCCCACCAGCTCCATCAACTTACCCTGTGATTGAGCCACCTCCCTCTCTTTATGTTTATTTCAATATTTTTATTGTCCCAGTAACTGCAGTGTTGCCCACAATTTACTGTATATTGATTTGTCAGACCCAACCTCAGTAACTGCTCCCCACCCCCACAACCCACCATCATTTTTTTTCAACTTACTTCATGATTAAATCGGTTTCTATCCTGGCAAAGGTAGTATGACATGCTGAGAAGTGGCTTCGGCATGTGCTTCTTTGGTGAATATACTCCTCTGCAGTGTATAGAGCTGAGAGCACCAGCCATCTCACAGGGGGTGGGATTCAGTAAACAAAAAATGCTGTAAAAGTTGTTAATGCATTTTCATATGAAGCCGCACTGCCTATGGGCCTCTTTTCACGTCCCGAGCAGCCCCGTGCAACGCTCACCGATCTGCGCAGCATCCTGCTGTGCTGCCTAGACAAGTGACCTCCTCCTCCCTGCACCTCTTGCTGCTGCAGCCGTCTGAGCAGGCGATGGCCGGGCAGAAGGAGGGGGGAGAGCCACAGGGGACCCGCTCACACATCGCTGGGTGCACTGCAAAGGGCAGTTCTTAACGCAAGAGCTGTCCTTTGTTATAATAAGTGCATATGTGATTATTATCTATGCAATAGCTGGCGATGTGTGGTGGAGAGAGGCTGCGGATGTTACTGCATCCTGTCCAGAATGGACAGGATGCATACACACTGCCCACTCAGCAGTGTGTATGCACTGTGTTGCCTGAATGTCCCACTTTTAGGGCCATGGTCCACCAGTTCTATGCACTCTGACAGAGAAGCGCTGCTGCTTGAAATAAACCCCACAGATATAAAAGAGGTGAACAGGCATCAAGTGATTACCAGTCTGCAGCAGGGTGGGAGTTACTGTAGGGCAGTGTGTGGCAAAGGCAACTCTTTGTACAAAAGAGAGGCATGTTGCCTCTCTTTTGAGGGAGTGCCAAGCACAGGGTCTCCATCTTCCAACAGAGATTTTGTGGCCACAGCGGCCAGTCTACATAACTTTAGGTTTTCTCAACTGTCAGATGGTGATGCAGAGTGATCAGATGCTGAGTCCTTGGATTCAGCAATGGATCAAACATGCCTGCAGGAGGCATCTATTTATACCTTACCATATGGAACACCGCTGTTGCTTCAAAAGAAACAGCAGCCTGAATTAGGCTCAAGATTATCGATGTGACAAATGACAATCAGATATAGGTTTGGATTATTAATGCATGATGTTGATGTTGAAGGAGGCATGTAATGTAAATTAACCCCGGGACCGTGACGTCAGGAAGGTCCCGACAGAGAGCCGGGCGAGACGCAGACCGCGGGTAAGAAGGGGGGGGGCAGGTTAGGTGTGTGTGTGTGTGTGTGGGGGGGGGGGGCGCCGAATAAACGTGCGCCGGGGGGGGGGCGCTAAATAGTTAGTTACGCCCCTGTTGGTGGTTACAACGATACCTGGGCACTCACTAATCTGTAGGGAGGGGGAGCTGCAGGGTGTCATTGAGGCCCAAGGATGCAGTGACAGGGTGAAGGGGAGGCCGGCGGCAGGAGGAATGCAGGCTTTACACAGAGCACACGGAGATGCTGCGGCTCTGTACCACAGCGCTGCACGGCTTGAGGAAAGTACTAGTGAGCCCTGTACAGGAACTTAACTGCTTCCTCCACAGTGTGGCTGCTTCTCCCATGATGTGGCTGTGAGGCTCAGGGAGGTACAGTACCACTTCATCCATGGTGTGGTTGCTGGACAGGGCAGTTCAAATCCGTGAAAAGAATAGTTTAGTTACTTAATAGAATCGGATTCTTTCTAACAGCACGCCAGCCGGGTAGCATGTCACCCGCTAGGCTCGCTCTAGGATATGCCCACCTCTCGTGTCGTTCTCCTCCATGGCGGCGGCCATCTTTTTTTGCGACTGAGGCGCTGGCTCCACGCTGCTGCCGGCACCACAGTCTGATGAGGAGGGAGCTGATCATTAGGGGGTGCTGGCCATTAGGGTGTGCCTGGGCACCCCCTGCACCCCCCTTGAGCATGCCTACTGTATGAATGCCACCCTAAATGTCAAATCAATTTAAAAGTGATGAAATATTGAATCAACTCAAGAGCCAACTGAAGAATAATGGGTAGATGTATCAAATGTCATTATGGGGGTAATATGAGATCTGTGCACATTATAGGCCTCATTCTGGTTCACTCGCAAGAGCAAATTCTCTCTTTATTGGATACAAACCATGTGCTTTGCAAGTGGGGCAGATGTAACATGTGCAGACAAGCGTTAGATTTGGGTGGGGGATTTACTTCAAACTGATATCTCTTTTGCAGCATAAAAATAAAGCAGCCAGTATTTACCCTGCACAGAAACTAAATAACTCATCCAAATCTAACTCTCTATGCACATGTTACATCTGCATATGTGATCAAGTGTTAATCACTCCCATGTTTGAGCAGGCAAGATGGTAGTATATCTAAAGTACATTGGTGTAGCTTTCTGCTTCGCTTGGGTACATAGGCAAAACAGGAAGTGCTTTAAAACACAATACATGCTGCAATAATACATACAGGGGCGGATTGGGGACTAAAAGTGGCCCTGCAAAATATCTGGAAGTGGCCTCATGTGGGCGGCAGAAAATCATTAATGGGCAGAGCCAGCAGAACAGTAGGCGGAGCCGCATCCAGCAACACTGGGCCTTATACTTACTGCAGTGTATGAGGAGAAGGATGTGAGGTGAAAGGAGGTGGGGCAGTGGCCAGGAGCAGGCAGAGAGGAGGACAGCGGGCAGGAGAAGGTGGGGCCACACAGTGAGGCGCTGTCGCCGCTGATACATTGCCCGGCAGGGGTGGATCCAGAACAAAATGTCAGGGGGGCACCATAATAGGGAAGGGAGGGGGGTTATTTGCGCATGATCACAAAACAGTTGGCATTGCCTCAAAACAAGGGCATGGCATCAAAGGGAATGACGAGGAGAGACAGTGGGTCACAGTGAACAGATGATTGAGAAGGCAGAGGGTGATGTCTTGGAAAAGGCATCACAGGAGAGAAAGAGGAAAATGGGGAGATAGTGCCACAGGGGAGAGGTAGATGGTGATACAGTCTGCGATGGGAAGAGATAGAGAGACAAAGGTGTCTACAGGTAGAGACATAGGGAGCTAGGGAAGGTGGACGGAGGGATGGGAGAGCGAGTGGGGGAGAGTAAGGGAGAGGTGTGAGAGGTGGCAAGAGAAATATGGGGTAGGTGAGAGGAGGAGAGAGAGAGGGATTGGTTAAGAGGGAAAAATGAGTGACAGTGATAATAGGGGGAGGGGAAGCCAGAAAGAGGAGGGATAGTGAGAAAGGGCATGAGAGGGGTGAGTAAGTGAGAGGGGGTAAGAGTGGTGGCAAAAGAAAGAGGGGTGGGTGAGAGGAGGAGAGAGTGAGGGGGGAGAGAGAGGTTGGGTGAAAGGGGAAAGTGAGTGATGGGAGGATAGTAGGGGAAGGGGAGTCAGAGATGGGCAGAATGAGAAAGGGAAGAGGGATAGGGAGAGTGTGTGAGGGGGAGAGGAGGGTGAGAGTGAGTGACAGAGGGAAAGAGAGTGGGGGGGGGGCAGGGGCTGGCTGGCAACTTTCAGCCTGGGGACAACACAAGCAAGTGGCCCCAGCTTTCTACAAAAAAAAAAAAAAATTATTGAAAAATGTGCATTGTGTGTATGTATGTAGATAAAGTGCCATTTAGAACTTTGTGAACCCCATAGCAACATATTGAATGGGTCCCTGTACAGCCCAGGAACAGTATGCGTCGAAGGCGGGTAACAAAAATTTAGGACATGGCTTCGTGGGGATGGATCGTGGCCAAAGAATAGGCTGCGGGGTGTGTCTATATGGTTAGGGTTGTAGGTTGCGGGGTGTGTGTGTGTACGGTTAGTGTTATAGGCTGCAGGAGGGGTGCAGGGTTTGGCTGCAGAGGGGAGTATTCAGTTAGGTGTAGTCTGTGGGGGTAGGGTTAGGCTGCAGGTGGGTGGCAAATGGTTGGGTTGTGGGCAGGGCAGGCGACAGGGGGGGTCAAAGGGGACACCTGTACCGGGCCCCAAGCTTGTGAGGGGCCCCAAAGTTTTGAGTGGCTCAGGGGCTGTAAGCATTGCAGTGCCTAGCAATGGTTTATAAAGTTACCCATCTGGATTCCTGTAAGGGTACTTACCTGGACCCTCCTCCAGTATTAGTGATTATGAATTAGGTTTATTTTGTAACAATAGAAAAACACATTTAATATACAGTATACTAAAAATGTTCTGCTAAAGCGCATGTGGTTATGGGGGGGGCCCAGATATATCAGTGTACCGGGCCCCAAGATTTCTGTTGCCAGCCCTGGCTGTGGGGGGTGTATAGTGACAGTTAGGCTGTGTGGGTGAGGGTGTGTATAGTTACAGTTAGGCTAGGTACCTTGCTCTGGTGCCCTCAGAAGAAAATCCCCTCTATATGTAGCAAGAAAGACACAGGTGTCACTCAGAGACACGATAAACCTCAAACATGGGCTTTAATGTGTGAACGATGTTTCGGGGTCCAGTGCCCCTTTTACAGAAGAAGGGGCACTGGGCAATCCACCAATGCAGTTGCTGGGGTGCAGATATCATTCTGGAATCCAGGGGGTACAGTTAAATATAATAAAGTATCCAAATAAGAGCACTCACCAGTCTTCAAATCTTTGCAACATTGAAAAAGGTTTAATACATCACCAATTTACTCAGAGCACATTTGTCGACGTCCTATAAATATGAACAGTTTGTCTTTGGGCTCTTCAGGGCTAGTATCATCTAAATAGCCGGTTAATAATGCAGAATGCGTTCCACGTCTTAATGGCATGACACGCAAGATACTGCGCTATCCGGACATCCTGCCTGACTTCCGGTGGTGCGTTCCAGAGCAGTGGAATGCACACCGGTGGTCTATGGTGCAATATACATGAGAGGAGTCTCTTTACTCGTATAAAAGGTTAGTAATTATTAAGCGTTATTTTTACAGGCTATTTCATACTTTATGCCCACACTGAGATACACCAAAAGTGGGTTATATAGACTTCCGGTCCTAATTAGTGACTGCTATGGACACTACCTTGCACCATGGTATATAAGGTGCTCAGTTGATACACTTGACAAATCTTCTGATGCTGTGATCCCTCTGAAAGCTTGGTCCCAAAACATCGACACATGTGCTCTTTGTACTGTATATTGGTGATGTATTAAACCTTTTTCAATTTTGCAAAGATTTGAAAAATGGTGAATGCTCTTACTTTGATTGACCTACCAGTATATTTTTGGATTGTGGGAGGAAACCGTAGTACCCGGAGGAAACCCACGCAAGCACGGGGAGAATATACAAACTCCGCACAGTTAGAGCCATGGTGGGAATAGAACCCATAATCTCAGCACTGTGAGGCAGTAATGCTAACCATTACACCATCCGTACTGTATACATATCAGAGATATATAGAGATATATAGAGATATACACAAAGAAGACGCCACACAGGGAAGCATCAGGTCGACGTTTCGGATGTTACTCCTTTATCTAAACCAATATCCAGCAAAAAATACAAAACTTGACATACCTAAATACAGTGAGTGCGTCACTCCCACATCGCTGGGGTCTCGGCGGTTGGCTCCTGCTGTGCAACACGCCGCTTCCGGGTTTCGCCTGACCTCTCACCTCACAACGCTGCATCATGACGTCAGCGTATCTCCGGAGCTGTCCTATGTTGCCAAGCAACCAACATGCCGACCAACCAACAATTGGGAGATCTGCATAAAGAAACAAAGCAAAGCAATAATAAACAAGAAAACAGACAAATGCATAATATCCACTGGAGTGTGTAGTCCGCTGTAAACTTTACAAAAACAAAAACCAAGGACAACTGCTCATTTATACCTTTTGGTTTCATAGTGTCCAGCTTATAAATCCAATATGTCTCCAATTGGAGCAATTTTTTGCCCTATCGCCACCCCTGATATCGTATGGTACATGGGTGCCATATGCCCTCTGGCCCACTAACATATCAGTGTCCTTGGCCCGCCAGGGTGCGTCTGGCTGTTGGGAGACATACAAAGGACGCCCGCTCACCACCCCCCCAACCGATCACCCGCAACCTCTCCCCTCCCCCCCCCAAACACACACACGGCACCATTCTGCCTGCACCCACCCCCGCCAGCATCCCACCCGCTATCCCCCACCATTCCCCCCCCCCGCCATCATACCCCGCAATCTCCCTGCAGCATTCCACCCCCCCACCCCCCACCACCACTAGCTCCCGCCAGCCTTACGCCCGCACACCCCCCTGCGATCTCCCGGCAGCATCCTGCCCACAATCCCGCCAGCTCACCCCAACTTCACCACCTCACATATACCTCATTACCAGCTGCTTTGCCCAACTTGAATTACATAGAATGGCTGTCTCATTACTGCCAGTGGAACAGTCACACACTAAGTGTAGCATCTCTTGCTAAAAATAAAAGTCACACAATTTCAATTAGCGTACACATTTTCTAATCCTGGTGTTACAGTTAAACAAATGCACACAGGCAGATTAGCAGGCAGAATACGCAGTGCAGACATGTTTGCATTTGTAGGGGGTAGAAAAGATGCTGCTGCAAGCTCCTGCTCGCACGCACCCACCTCCCGCTGGCAAACCCACACGCACACACCCCCCACGTCACCTCCAGCCAGCATCTCCGCCCCCACAATCTCCCAACAGCATTCATGGCTGCACCGTCCCAGCTCACCCACCCCCAAGCACCTACCCCCACCCATGGCACCCTTGCACCCCACTCTCTAACACGCAATACATCCTTTCACAGTTTAAGGGGGCGCAGCCCCTTACAACCTAGTACATACATATTATTAATAAATATCAGGAGGGGTGGAACCCAGTTGTTGATCAATTCAGGTCCACATACACAAAATACATATACACAAAATACATATACACAAAATACATATACACAAAATACACACTGTACACAAAATACACAAAGACAAGGGAGTCCGAGGAGAGGAGAGAGAGAAAAGTGGAGAGAGACAGGAAGAAGAGAGAGGGGATAGAGAGAGAGAGAGAGGGGGGGAGAGAGAGAGAGGGGGGGAGAGAGAGAGAGGGGGGGGAGAGAGAGAGAGAGAGGGGGGAGAGAGAGAGAGGGGGGGGAGAGGAGAGAGAGAGGGGAGAGAGGAGAGAGAGAGGGGGGAGAGAGAGAGGGGGGAGAGAGAGAGGGGGGAGAGAGAGAGAGGGGAGAGAGAGAGAGGGGGGAGAGAGAGGGAGGGGAGAGAGAGGGAGGGGAGAGAGGGAGGGGAGAGAGGGAGGGGAGAGAGGGAGGGGAGAGAGGGAGGGGAGAGAGGGAGGGGAGAGGAGAGAGAGGGGAGAGGAGAGAGAGGGGAGGGGAGAGAGAGAGGGGAGAGAGAGAGGGGAGAGAGAGAGGGGAGGGGAGAGAGAGATACCTCATCATCATCAAGAGAGAGATACCTCATCATCATCAGCAGCAGAGGCGCCCGGGAGCCTGGACGTGTCTGGGAGGGGTCCGGCGTTATCTCTCCAGGCAGCGGCTCTGCTGGAGCACTGGGGGCGGCCTCGGGATCCTGGGGATGGCTGTCACGGTGTCACCCACATCCGACCAGGCCGCTGCGGTCGTGGAGGAAGCGGCAGGGAGGCGGTGCTGGAGGGGAGGCGATGCTGGAGCCACCATCACATTATCCCCTGCGGCAGCTTGTCAGCTGGTCCGCGTAGCTCCCGTACGCGGCCTGCGCACCTGGCCCACGCCGCCGCTGTGCTGCTTAAAGATCTTTTTAAAAGCAGCGGCGGCATCATGCAGTGGATGAGAAAGTCAGCGCAGCCAATGAATCAGCCTTGTAACAGAGGCTGAGCGGCTGATTGGCTGTGCTGATTTTTCATATAACAGAGGCTGAATGATTGACGGGGAGTGGACAGCTGGTGAAACTGTACTTCGGCCTTAATGTCGTCGGCCTCAATGTAGTCGGCCTCCCGGGAAACTTCCCGGTAGATATAATGGCCAATCCGCCCCTGAATACATATACCACTTAGCTTGGAGTTAGTTCAGGGGTGGGGAACCTTTTTTTTTTTTTTTTAAAAGGGCCATTTTAAATGGATAAAATCATTCCAGGGGCCATATCCAAATTTGCAACTTTTTAAGTACCTTTATTCCCCCTGTCCCATGCACCGGCCGCCGCTGGTTACCTGCTGCCGGCTGCCTATCGCGTTAAGACGCTCCTGGCGGTCTGTATGGGAGGGAGTCTCACGTGAGGTAGTGACGCGAGACTCCTGTCCTTGTCTCCTGTAAAGACCATCGGGTGGGTGGGCAGGCCATAAGAACTGCTGACGGTGGCCATTTACGGCCCGTTGGCCGGAGGTTTCCCACCCCTGAATTAGTTAGTCATCTATTATTTGCGTCTACAGGAAAATCGATTCAACATGATGTAACTTTAGATACTCTCTAGTTGTGCCAGCAATTATCCAACAAGAATGTAACTCTTTTATTGAAATTGAGAAGTCTAATAGTCTTATGCAGCCCACACACGCACCGATCCCGGCGTGCGTTGTGGGCTTAACTAGCACACATAGCATCGCATCGTATGCCTTGTGCATACGATGTGCATGCGATGTGATGCTGTGCTAGAAAAAGCTAGTACAAAAAGTATGTGCAGCACATACTTTTTGTACTGTACGATGAGGTGCCGCGGGAGCGCGCACCCCATCGTACAGCATCGCACCACCCGCATCGGTGCGTGTGTGGCCTCCTTAAGAGTCTCAGGGCGCCCAAGTTGTCCTCAATGGCAGTGAAGTTCTCCTAAAATCTTGTCTTGAATAATCATACATTGTGGTAAATAATTTCATTGTACGCTCATCTAATGATATTTCTTGACTCATATGGTAGTGTTGAATGTGCAGATTGCTTTATTGATGTAAGAAGTTAATGTTGGAAGAGTGTTCTAAGAATGCTATTTGTATCAAGCACCCAACTACCATCTTTGTTTTATGTGCATGCGATCAGAAGAAAAACATTTCAGCTGCTAATGTTCCTCGCCTTCTTATATGGTCAGTATGTTTCAGGGCATCCGTGTGCAATTTGATGCAAAAGATGAGATTTTTAAGGATACCGCTAGGTTCCCCATAGCATGGCTGCTCTGTATTTTAATGCTGGATATGCAGGTGGTCTAGGGTGACAAGTAAAGGGGTCTCACAGGGACATTTTATACTCTTTTGATTTTGTCAGTCACAGGTGGGTGCCTTCTGCACTGGACCTTCCCCAACGGCGTCAGAATTGCCAGATTCTATCTCCCCATTCAGCACTGGCTTCTCTAGACAGCAAGGAGGCCAATATAGGCTATTTTGCAAAAGCCCGGTTGTAACGATGGCTTAGGCTTCTGGGGTCTTCTGTTATTTTGGCACATGTATTCCTTCTGATGCCTTTATTGATCTTCTGTATACAAGCTTTTCCTTACTTAGGTATTTCCAAATAGTGGAAAGAGGTGATAGAACAATTTCAAGATCACTTTATAAAATGCTAAACAAAACTATTTCATATTATTTTTTGAAAAATAAAACCATAAACATTTTCCTAGCTGTGTAGATGCTGCACAATACTGGTTATTGCTGCAAAGTTGGAGCAGCAGATGTTGCTCTACTCAGTTTGTCTAGTTGATTAATTTACCATTCCAAGACTTATAACTGGCAAGCTTCTGTATTGTCTCAGTTACTAATACAGTCAGATGCTCCAGGAGCTGAATCTTTGTTTAATGTTCTTCCACTCTGTGTTTACTTTTAATAGGAGTTGCCGAGTTGTAAAATTGTTTTGAACTTTTAGGAGCCATTGCTGCACATTGACAGGAACTGTCCCAATGCCTGTGGCAATGCATCTATGGCACTGTCTTCTCTTATAATTATATGTACCTAATCCTCTGTGTTTACTTTTAATAGGAGTTGCCGAGTTGTAAAATTGTTTTGAACTTTTAGGAGACATTGCTGCACATTGACAGGAACTGTCCCAATGCCTGTGGCAATGCATCTATGGCACTGGATTCTCTTATAATTATATGTACTCTATCCATCGTGTAGCAGATGTAGCGCTGCTCACTCAGCCTACCTATGGTGGTTATACCACCAGCCTGCCATGGCGGCCCACTGCGCAAGGCATCGCAATACATTTTAACAGCTTGGCGATTAGCGGTGGTGTTGCTGGAAGAGTGCAATACCAGTGATCATCCACCAGATGTCACTTTTTGAAATCTTCACAACGCATGCGTGAAATGTGTGCTGCAGCGTGTGCATGGAGTGACTACAGTATTAAAAAGCTCTATAGCACAGGAACTACTTTGCTACTACTGTACTCTCCAGTAATTTACAGGACTGTAGATAGACAGCTCTTATCAGGTGTGTAGGCTAGTGGATAAGCGCGCCGCTCTTCATGTGGTACATTAAAGTACTGCACAGTATGCCTGAGTTTGATTACTAAAGGGAACTTATTTTTTTTCCCAACAAATTTACAGTAGGTCAGTTACTCTATATTTAACACACAAAAAATTCTGCATCTGCACTGGCACAGACGCTAGTGTGTCTGCATGGGCACGGATGCTAATTCGTCTCATTGTTTTGGTCAAAAGGCGCTAGGCTCTTATTATGTATCGTAGGCTAGTGGATAAGAGTGCTACTCTTCATGTTGTACATTAAAGTACAGTATGCCTGAGATTGATTCATAAAGGGACCATTTTTTTAAACACATCTCTAGTACAGTAGGTCAGTTAGAGTATACAGTATTTAATACACCAAAAAATCTTGCCTCCCTATAAAGCTTTCTGTGCGTCTGCACGGGCACAGACGCTAGTGCACCTGCATGGGCACGAACAGCTTGTGATATCTCAATAATTATAATGTGGAAACAAAAAGGCTCCTCTCTAAGGACCCTATTCTGGTTGGTGTGGTCGGACCATCATGTGTACAGTCTGTCCGACCAAATCCCGCATTCTTTCTGGCGAGCATGATTCCGCCCACAGGACATCCACACACGGACGGAGTCAGCACCCGACAATGGGGAGTGGCGTGCATATGAGCTTAGGCGACCGTGCACAGTCGGTTCACAGCCTCAACAAACGGAGACAGAACGCAGCTCCAATCATAGGCGGTGGCGTACGCCAGAGCACGGTAGCATACGCGTCACTTGTATGGACCAGCAATTGATCTGCTCATTTGAAAATTGCTAGAAGGCAACTTCAATGGGAAATCACTTTGAAGTTGGCTTCTAACACTTTTTCAATTATCCTAAGTATCATGTTTGATTTGCTTATGATTACCTCATTTGTCTCCCTTAATTTTACTACCATTTAACCCTCATTACATGTATATTTAATGTGTACTAATGTGGACATTTTTACACGATCTATGTTTACCCCAATGTGTATTAGTAAAATAATTGTATGTTTGTGTTGCAGTGAAAAAGTTGACACATGTCGACTCCTATCAATTGTGTCACAGCAATTGTAATTGGGTCTCAAAATTGTTCTAAAAGCATTTGTTGGATAATATTATACAGTCACAGTGAATAGCTGTAGGTTATCAGTAATTAAGAATCAAGGGGATCCACAAAGCACTAAGTTAGTCAGCAGGAGGTTAAACACTAACGACATGTAGACTTGCCTGCATGCTAAAAAGACTGTCGTTAGTGTTTAACCTCCTGCTGACTAACTTAAGGTGAGTACACACGGGTGCAATTTCATGTAAAATCGCTGGGAATAGAAAATAGAAAATATTCTATTTGTCTTATTTTAGTATTGCTTATATGGAATTGCTTTATGTTTTTATTATAAGATCTTAAACTATTTAATTGATACTTTGTTCAGTGTGTCTGATTTCATTTCTGTTCAACTAGAATTATTCGAAGTATATTTTACTATATTACACCCAGCAGCGCAATGCACACCATTGCTTTTTGTCTGTTTTTCTAGTTCTATATTGTGAGTTTAGGCATGCTCACAGGTAATGCATGCAGCAGCGGGTGTTTAAACATAACATTACATTTTCGTTAAATATCATAGCTTTATTAGCTTATTTACTGAAGCACCAGGAATATTTTTTTACGTCCTGGAAGGAAAGGTTTTTCTAAACCCAACCTCTAGCTAGCAAAATAAATTCTCTTTCTTTTTCCCTATCAATTGTGTATCCTGTTTTTTTACCATGACAAGCACACTTGCATTAAGGGTGAATATGGTTAAAAAATAACTAATTCCACATATTCCGACATGTGTATTTGGACTAATAAAACATAAAAATAAACCTACCTTGAAATGGTGACAAGTGTAGAAAGAAAACCTTCTAATGTATTTCAGGGCAGTGTATGGCTTGCAGGTACTTAAATGAGCTATTTCACTAAATAGCCTGCACATTGGTTAATATTGCAGTCAGGTGTATGTAATTTACTTGTATTTCGTGTTAATTAGCAGACCCAGGGCGGCCGTACTCATGCGGAAAGTCTAATGCTGTGTACACACGGGGGAGATATATTGCTCAGCCATATATTGCTCAGTTTCTACTTTACATCAGCGACCAGAGATGGTCGCTGATGAAAAAGAAACTGCCGGGGGGAGCCCGGCAGTGGTAGTCAGCTGGTCGCAGGAGCATGTTCCTGCGACCAGCGATCACCACAGGGGCAAAAACGGGAGCGCGCACCCGGCGATATATCGCCGGTGCACACTCCCATTGCGGGCAATATGGTCGCTCAGCGACCATATTTCCCATGATTTTGCACAAAATCGCCCCTGTGTGTACGCACCTTAAGAGTGCTATGGAGCACTCTTTGGCATCCGACTGTTTTGGGCCAAAAATGTACCGTGCGCTCGCCGAGTGAGGCGGTTGCCCCTCCGTGCAGTTTGAGTACACCCCCCCCCCGTGTACTTCCAGCTATATGCCCAGTTTTGCCCACTTTTCTGGCCTCGCCCCTAAAAACACCCACATTACACCCACTTTGACCGTGTGCTTGTGGATAGGAACTTTTGTCCGGAAAGTGGAGTGGAGCGCTGTAGCCGCACATGCGCATAGCGAATGGTACGCATGCGCAGAAGAAAAATCAACGTCCCATCCAAACGCGGTGCCACCGATCCAAGCAGAATAAGGCCCTGAGTTCCTGGATGCCAAAATACTGTGTTTAGCCTCTTTATACAGTATTTTCTATTTGCGGTACTCAGTAGTAATGTGCTAGGTGGACAATTGGAGGGGACACTATCTATGGTTGCTTGCCACTTCCATTAATGATGTCATATAAACTACTAAACTATAAACTACTTAGCTATGAAAGCCATGAGTTTCCTCTTTCATATCAGTGTCAAGTCTCTTGGACACACAGAACCGAAGATACTGTATCAGGGTGCAAATTAGATTTTTCCCCATTGACTAGAATGGACCCATTAAGTCAGACACTCCCATGTCAAACATGAGTTGTGTTAGCATCTCAGACACTCCTATTGTGGATTAGTATTGAACTGACTTTTTACAGAGAAAGCAATGGAAGAGGCCGATTCAGTCAATCTTGCTGGGGGAAGGCACTATACAGACATTGTGCATAATGCATAGTACTAAACATTACACAGCATGCTCTATGGTTCTTGTGCCCTCTTAGATTGTGACTTCTTATGCTGCTTTCACGATGCCTAAATTTTAAGACCCGGTATTTCGAAATGGTATTTACAATGGGTCTGAGCCACTAAACCCCTTTCACATTGCAGGTGAAAACAGTTTTAAAAGGAAAAAAAGCAGAGTGGTTTATTAATATGCTTTGTGTAAGCTGCAGCCCCCTATCAGAGGAATTGTGTACCTCTGTCTTTGGAAAAATACTACAGGATGGTGTTCGGCTATAAGCCTACACCGCTAGGTGGCACTGCTTCACTCAAAAAGAATATACCAAACAATAAGATATATATCAGAATCAGCTTTATTGGCAAGGTATACTTGCGTATACTAGGAATTTGTTTTCGGTTTGCTGTGCAGCAGCCAGTTGGGTAACAAGTAAACAGCATAAATTATAAACAATAAATATAAACAGGTGGGGGAACATGTACAGTCATATAGAAAGTTATTCCGAGGGGACACCATGTTAGATTATGTGCGTAGACAGTGAGGTGTTCATGAGTTCACATGTCAACAGGTGAACCGCTTGAGGAAAGAAACTTTTTAGGCTTCTGGTGGACCTGGTGGGAATAGCCCTGTAGCATCTGCCTGATGGCAGCAGGTTAAACAAGCCATGGCTAGGATGTAGTTGGTCTTTGACTATTTTCATTGCCCACTTTTTTGTTCTGGACAGGTACAGGTCCTGGACAGAGGGAAGGTCTGTCCCGATTATCCTCTCCGCATTTCTGACTACAGTACCTTTTGGAGTCTGCATTTGTTTCTCTCACTGGCGGAGCTGTACCAGACCAGTTTTGAGGAGCACAGTACAGACTCCACAATTGCAGAGTAGAAGAGGCGCAGAAGCTTTTGTGGAATGTTGAACTTCCTCAGTTGCCTAAGGAAGAATAGCCTCTGCTGCGCTTTTCCAACAATAGTATCAGTGTTGGGCCCCCATTTAAGGTCCCGGGAGATTGTGATTCCTAGGAACTTGAAGGAGTCCACTAGCAACACCACATTGTCAGCAATTGTTAGCGAAGAAATACCAATAACCTTCTTCCTACAGCCCAATACCATCTCAACAATTTTGAGTGGGATGAGCTCTAGATGGTTGCTGCTGCACCACCGGGCCAATAGGTCCACTTCTTGTCTGTAGGCTGATTTGTCCCCATCCTTGATAAGGCCAATGACAGTAGTGTCATTGTTAAATTTGATTATCTTTACTGATTGCACCTCTGAGGTGCAGTCGTTGGTGTACAGGAAGAAGTTCAGGGGTTAGAGTACTTATTTTCTATCAGTCAGAAAGTCTGCAATTCAAGAACCCTTAGCTTCAAGGACTCCTAGGTGGAGTAGTTTGGGATGGAGGATGTTGGGGATGATTGTGTTGAAAGCCAAGCTGAAGTCGACAAACAGGACCCTTGCATAGGTACCAGGCATATCCAGGTGCTGCAGAATGTAGTGCAGGCCCAGGTTGACTGCATCCTCAACGCATCGATTAGATTGTTAGACAAACTGGAGGGGGTCTAGCTGATGGCCAGTCACAGCTTTCAGGTGGTTCAGTACCAGGCGCTCAAATGTTTTCATAATCACAGATGTCAGATCTATTTGCTGGTAGTCATTCAGATTTGTAATAGTTGATTTCTTGGGGACTGGAACAATAGTGGAGCTTTTGAGGCAGGCGGGAACCTTGCATAGCTTCAGTGATTTGTTGAATATCCTGGTGAATATGGGGGCAAGTTGACCCGCACATACTCTCAGTGCAGATGGTGAGACCCTGTCAGGACCTGGTGCTTTCCTTGGTTTGGCCCTCTTGAACATCTCCACCAATACTTGGATGGCCTGGAGTGAATGGAGTTGGCTGTCTACATTTGGAGCAGCACAGAGGGTATGGTTTGGTTCACAGTGGACTACTTTTTCAAACCTGCAATAGAAGTTGTTCAGCTAGGATTTTCATATTAGTAATTTTCCCCCATAGCATCTCCAGGTGAGGGCTGCATGATTTGCCTAGGATCGTGACATTGGTGCACCATCTATCACTGATGTAGAAGCAGATGCCGCCACCCTTTGTTTTCCCTGAGAGAACCTTGGAGCGATCAGCTCTGTAAAAACCAAATCTTAGCAGGGACACCGGGGGATCAGCAATGTGGTCACACAGCCATGTCTCTGTGAAGCATAGGACATATGATCCTGCAATGCTCGACCTTGTGCTTCCCATGAGGAGGGACAGCTCATCAAACTTGTTTGTCAGGGAGAGCAGGATCGTTTGAGAGCAGGATCACGGGGAGTGCAGACCATTGCCCCCGCCGCTTCTACCTCACTAAGGCACCGGCATGACAACCTCTCCTCCATGACCAGGGCAGGTACACACTGCGGCTTAATCCAGGTTGGCCTCTACTGGCAGTGCTGGGGAGCTGATGGGCTGCGCCTAGGTCTGGGACCACTTCCACACTGCCCTGGGGGTTTACTTTTTTGCTACCTCTGTGAATGGTTCTCCATGGTCGCCGGTTCACTCTCCAACAACTGCCATTCAACTTTGATGCATCCTTTCTGCACAGGGCAGCAAGTACAGCATGGACTGTGAGGGCTGCCGATCTGCCCATGTCCCGCTCCGTCAGGCTCATACGGGTGGTCTGCTCCAGGGGCGAGCTCCATTTCAAAAGAGCTTCTCTGCTGTGCTTAGTTACCATACTTGGCAGGGTTATCACACTCGAGAGCATGATGAAAGAGGACAAGGACAGCGGAGACATGTAGTTTGGTTGAGCTGCACAGCTCCGAGGCAGCCATATTTGTGGTATCCAGTATGATGACAACACTTTTCCTCAAGTCTGTGAGTGCTCCAGGTTATTGCTGTGTTCAGTTGCTTCTTTCTTATATAATTAATACATTACATATACTGTACATAGTGCACGTATTAAAAATAGACACACAAGACAACACAACATTTAACACATACTGTATAAACAAAGCAGATTAGGATAATGTTCTGATGTATATTGAGGCGTAAATGGTTACTTATTTGCTTTAGCTTAAGAGGCATTGATATCCATAGTTACCAGTCCCATTCATTGATAGTGCATAGCTCCTTATTATAAGGATAGTGGGGATATGTTTCCTTTATCAGAGCATATGGTGGATTTCCTTTGTGATAAAGTCGACCCTTAGCAAGGAGACAATCTCCAGGTACTAGTATCTATACTATATGCGCATCTTATGAAGGGACTGTTCCCAGGTATATATGTGGCAGTGCTGGACTGGGCTGCACAAGGGTTCCGCTTTAAATAGCATTTAAGTACCATTCACATTCAACCTGTTTAACCCCCAAAGAGTACGTTTCAAGCCATAGAAATAGAACCATTTACACTGCATAAAAAAAACAGCTCTGAAATGAGTAGGGCACTGCTTTTCAACCATTTAACAAATACCTGTATTTCTTAAATGGTTAAAGCACCCTGGAGCTTTCACACTGCAGCTCTACCCATTTTAAAAGGCAAAAAACCCTGGCAATTTACCGTTTCAGAGCTGCGGTGTGAAAGGTGTATTATTCTATGTATTCTTCTGCTTGATTCCATGTTTATTATGATATGTAACCACTTCAAATGTTACATTTGCTTTTGTTATTGAAACAGTTGCATTTGGGAACTGTATCTTTCTTTCAGTTCTCTGCATTTGTCCTCAAATGTAACAACTGGAAGACCACTATTCACTTTCAGTTTTTAAAGTATTATTATCTCATACTTTAAGTGGTGCTATTCATATTCCTAAGGTTTATATGTTTCATTCAGGGATTCTGGTTGTACTAATCTTGTAAATATTTTAATATAGTGCACTGTTTTAGATTATTTATATAATATAATAATATATATATCTTTAAAAAATATTGCAATACAAAATAAATAAAATAAATTTGACACTGTAGAGCAGGGGTGGACAACCGGTCAGAGGTAAAGAGCCGAAAAATATCGGTAGTCAAGCTAAAGAGCCGACATCATGCGCGTGCCAAAGGCGCATGCGCCAAAAAAAGGGGCGTAGTCTATTTTGACCCCTTGGGTGGGTGTGATACAAATATGCCTCCAATAGTTCAGTGCCATATATACATATGCCCCCAATAGTGCCAGATACACATATGCCCCCCACGGTGCCAGGTATGCACCACACAGTGCCAAAAAGCTGGTATGCCCCCACAGTGCCACAAACTGCTATGCCCCCACAGTGCCACAAACTGCTATGCCCCCACAGTGCCACAAACTGCTATGCCCCCACAGTGCAAATTTCCCAGCAGCAGCACTCACCTTTGTTGTTGCTGCTGCTGCCAGGTGGGGAGAGGACAGTCTGGTGTCCCCCTGCAGTCCTCCTGTCATGTCACCGATAGGAGGAGAGCACAGCACACCGCGCATCTCCTTCCCCCTCACTTCCCTGTGACTGGGCCGCCCACCAATCAAAGCTCGCTGGCCGGCTCCTGATTGGCTGCTGGCCCACGAGCTCTGATTGGCGGACGGCCCAGTCACAAGGATGCACAGTAAGGGGTAGGAGAGATGCGCGATGCGCGCTCTCCTCCCCTCAGAAGGAGAAGGGATTCAGGGAACGGCAGCAGGAGGGACTGGGACAGACGGTGGGCGGCGAGCAGCAGTGGGAGCAGGAGCCGCACTTTACAAGGGGAAGAGCTGCATGAGGCTCAAGAGCCACAGGTTGGCCACCACTGCTGTAGTGGAACACGTGTTACCAGCATGCAGAGCAGTGCAGTTATCAACTACCCTATGCCACCTGGTGATGTGTATAGTCTGTAGAGTGCTCCTATTAAAAGGCAGCCCTAGCTCTGTTGAAGAAACCTGAGTCACAGGACCGTCTGAGACACTCCCAATGTTCACTGTTTTGGAGCCGCAGCGATATTCTCAGGGAGATGAGACGCATGAGTATACTTGCTTACTGTAGTACACTGTGTATGCTAATCTGCCTTTTTACCATACAATATCATGGACAAGACACCTCTGGGGAAATTTACAAAAAAAAATCATGGAAAAAAATCGTATTTTCATACGAAGATACGATTTTTTGGGGCGTATACGTATTTTTGGCATTTACTATGCCAAAAATATGAATTTTCGTATTCGTATTATGGGACATTCGTATTTGTATTTACAAATACGAATGAATACACCATCAATAGAATACGACAGAAATCACCATTCAAAGGAATGGTGGTTCCTGATTTACTAAGAGGCCATATTGAAAATACGTCCACTAATTAGCGTAAAAACGCCCTCGAATGGCGGGCCAAATACGGCAGGAAAATACACTATATTTTCCTGTCGTATTTGGCTTCAGCCTGCACGGATCAGTGAGATCTGTGCAGGCTCCAGCATAAAAAAAATAGAAAAATAAATAAATAAAATAAATAAAAACAGCGTGGGGTCCCCCCCCACAGCCGTAACCAGCACCAGGCTGAAAGAGCCGGGGCCAGTAATAAAAAAATCAGCAAACCTGGCAAATAGGGCTTCGCTGATTTTTTAAAACCAGCCCCAGGCTCCAGGTCCGGGGCTGGTTCCCAAAATATGGGGTGCAAAATGACTAGGGGTCCCCCATATTTTAAGAACCAGCCCCAGGCCAAACCAGCCAGCAGGGTAATGTCACAGCCGGGGGACACTTATTAGATAAGGTCCCGCGGCCAAAACATTCATCCCTACCGACCAATCTGCCTGGCCAGGGGCCCTGGGGGAGTGGAAACCCCCCCGATAAAGGGGTCCCCCCCCATCCAGGACTTACCTGACCAGGCTGAAGCCTGGTGCTGTCCCTGGTGACCCTGTGCTGTGGTCACCTGGCTGATTGAGTGTAAAATAATAGAATAAACTATTGTTTAATACTGTGGAAATAAGAGTCCCAGCAAGCTTCCCCCGCAAGCTGGGACTTGGAGAACCACAAGTCCCAGCATGCGGGGCATTAAAGGGCCCGCTGGCACTTGACACACAAGAAAAATAAAAATTTTATACATCCAAAGCCCACACACACACTGATACTTACCTACCTTGAGCCAGTAGGTAGGTCCCAGGGTCTTGGTCCGGTGTCCTGGTCTGGGCCCATGTCGGCGTCCTGGTCCATCTGTATATGTAATGCTTTCATAAATCTGCATCCTTGCAACCTGTGTTCATGCAAGTTTAGTGCTGTATGTTGGGTTGCTAGAGTTGTTTAAATAGCTCTGGTATGAACTTTAAGCAGATGTATCACACATACAGTACATGGGTCTGTTGCCAGTGTTGAGATCCTACAGGAGATATATTGCGTATTGCATAAATTAAAACTACTCCTCTATAGAGCACTAATATAGACAGTTTCCCTGATCTGTATGCCAAATAGATTAAGTGCAATTTAGGGTTACTGCATTGTGCTCTTTATACACAGTCAATGCCGCCTGATGTGTTTGGAGAGGGCTGATTTAGGCCCTGATTCAGATTGTTCTCAAAATTGGCAAAACCATGTGCATTGCAGGTGGGGCAGATGTAACATGTGTGGAGAGAGTTAGATTTGTGTGAGATATTTTGTTTCTGTGCAGGGTAAATACTGGCTCCATTATTTCTACACTGCAATTTAGATTTCAGTTTCAACACACCCCACCCAACCAAGTGCACATGGTTTTGCGATGCAGTGTTGGCCGCATCACCCACCAGCCCCTTCCCTCCCGTGGAGCAATGCAGCTGCGGCCACATAAACCACAGTGGCCACATGTCATCCCCCCCTGGTGGAGTGGGTGAGTGCCTTGCCCCCTAACAACAAGCTTATCCTCCCAACACACAGAGGAGGTTATTCTGATCGGAGCGGCCAAACGTGCGTACGTTCGCCATTACCGCACGCTAGCCGTACGCGGCCGTTAGGGTTAAGTCCACCCACAAATCAGCCGCTTACGTACGGCCAGAAATACCGTAGAAGGGGAGTGGCGTACAAATGAGCGTACGGCAACGTACGCGGACGGGCCAGCCCTTGCACTCCGACAACAGGCGTACAACTGAGCGTACGGCGCCGTCTACGGCCGTCTTTCCTCCGTCTCCCCACCGCCTTCTTGCGGAGATCTGAGCGTACGCCAGTTTGCACGGACGGGTCCCTATTGTTTTCAATGGAAAACTCAGCTTATGTCACCGCTCGTGAGAGTGAGCGTACGTCCGTGCACGCTGGCATACCCTTCACATATATGGACCTGCAAATCTTGCCTCTCAACTACTAATCTGACAATTGATTAATTAATCTATTTGTTATTCACTTATTGTTTTCTATTAACTCAATTGTCTACCTTAATAAAGACCTAATAAAACTACATTTTAACCCACATTACATGTATATTTGTTATGTTCTAATGTGGCATTTTAATCACTATCTATGTGTCCCCATATTGCTGTTACTTTTAAATCAAGTTATGTTGGTGTTTCTGTATATGTACTAAATTATGTACGTAATTACTTCGTCCAAAATGTGTAACATGTATACCTACCCTGATGTTATGTGTGATGTTTTAATCGAACAACATTAAACATTCATGCATTTTCACTATGTGTTATTTTACTCAAAAACACACACATTCACACATCAATCATTACCCCTCACCTCAAATTACAAGTATAACTTACAGTACACATCTGTATGTACCTACCCTTACACGCCCTCTAACATATTTATTATTAAAAACACAGGCAATTTCGAACTGTAATCAAACTTTTATTGGATACAAAAATAAAAAGGGGGGGGGGGGGATAAATAAAAAATTAAAGGCGGGCCTCCAGAAGCCCAAAAAGGAGCTGGAGGTAGACAAGGGTCAGCATTATTTCCCTCATTATTGCTGCCACCTCCTCCTGCTGCTGTTCAGTGTCTGTAATGAAGGGATAAAACAAAAAATTCATATATAACATACACAAATGTTTGTTGTATTTGTACATAATAAAAAGTTCAGAGTTATGTGTGAAGGCCACATACATTTAGAAACTACATTGAAGATGGGTCTGCTGTAAACACAGTACTAAAAAAAAATATGTTAACACACACATACTGTACATAGTAAATAACATTAATTCAATTACTCCTTCATCAATGAATTTATGCTGTATCCCAATTGGTACTTTGTTTTTGGGGGACTCTCCTCTAACCTCACAATTAGCCTGTGCTATTTAAGGGTTATGACATTGTTGTGGCTTAAGCACTCCTTACTATTTTAAATTTAGGACATTGCTGTACAAATTATAGGCCTACAGCTATGTTTGTAAAGCATGCATCCGCATGGCCTCACACACTATTACCAAAACAATCTCTACATTTAAGTTGCACCAGTGGCAGATTAAGCCTTTGGGGGGCCCGGGGTACTTAAGAGCGGGGGGCCCCCTTGCACTTGTCATTACTGGCCGCACACTGCATGGGCGAATATTATACTGTCAAAACATAGAGTAAAGGCAGAATAAACTTGGTCAATGGTTACCTGCAGGGGATATATATATATATATATATATATATATATATATATATATATATATATATATATATATATAGACAGGGGGTTGGCGGCACTCGGAATAATAATAGACCCCATATATATATATATATACACACACCACATGAAAAGCCTGTGTTTGTCCCTCTGCCCCTTACTCTGGAGGAGACCTCACAGTCCTAGTGCTGCCTCTGATTAAAAACCCTCCTATGACTAAGCTGCTGCTGCTGTTCTCCATGGACCTGAGAAGCATGTAATGAGCTCCACCAATCAGAGCTCAGCACAAACTTCTCAGCCTCTGTCCTCTGGTGCAAAGTGTCATGGGACTTAGTCAACTCCCAGAAATGCACTGCACACTTGTGCAATCAGTGTGCCTTGGCTCCCGATGCTCAGCACCATAAATCATTGTCACATTGGCAGATAGGTCAAGCTGCAGCACTACCCCACCCATGCACAAAACATTTAGCTAAAAAAAACAAAACATAACTTAAACATTTTATTTTTAAAAAATACATGACAACCACAGGGGGCCCCTAGCTAGAGGGGGGCCCAGGGGCACTGACCCCTTGCGCCTCCATTATAATCCGGCCCTGTGTTGCACATCATGCTGGGAACTGGAGTTACCCAACACCTGGAGCCACATAACTACCACACCACTAATGTCGGATATCTCATTGGATGTACTGTTATGTCAATTATTCAAGGGGTGAGGCATGGCCACACTCAAAAAAACCACCAAGGGGAGCCTTGTTCCTGGAGAAGGACAGGACACACCTCATGGTCGGCCTGCAGTGATATGTTGCAACTAATGTTGATGTTGGATACACATATGTGGTTGTTGTGATTGTTTATGTGTAGAAATGTGTAGGTCAACATTAGACACATTATTTACTTACGGCTACTTGAGCCATCCTGGGCGCCGCTGGTTGGCTGTGCAGTGGTTGGGGGGGCAGGAGCAAGGTGGATGGTCCTGTAGTTTGGCCCGAGGTAGTGGGTGTGAGTGGGGAGTGGAGAGGTTTGGGGGTGGGTGGTGGAGAGGTGTAGGGGGGTAGGAAATGGGGTGGGGAGGGGAGGGGGGGGGGTTGTGGAGGGGGTGGGGGTTGTGGAGGTGGTGGGGGTTGTGGAGGGGGTGGGGGTTGTGGAGGGGGTGGGGGTTGTGGAGGGGGAAGGGGATGGGGAAATGGTGTGGGTCCAAACTGCACCCAGTGTCCCCTCTTCTTCCTCCTCCTCTTCTTTCTCCTCCTCTTCTTCCTCCTCCTCCTCTTCCTCCTCCTCTTTCTTCTCCTCCTCCTCCTCCTCTTCCTCCTCCTCTTCTTCCTCCTCCTCCTCTTCCTCCTCCTCTTTCTTCTCCTCCTCCTCCTCCTCTTCCTCCTCCTCTTCTTCCTCCTCCTCCAGGGCTGCCTGGTCCCGGGCTGCCTGGTCCCGGGCTGCCTGCTCCCGGGCTTCCATACGTGCCCTTGCCCGTGCTGAAATGTTCATGTTGATGGCATAGAAATCGAAGATTGGGTTTCATAAAAAAGGGGGAAAGAAAAATTCACATTAGTCATGCTCATAACCTTCAAAATTATCATTGCTGTGATATTTCAGACATTTATCATGCAAACTATTTGATATCCTACACCCAAAAACTGATCAACTACTTAAACCCCCCCCTATACACCCCCTATACACCCATATACCCCCATATACCCATATACCCCCCATATACACCCATATACCCCCCATATACACCCATATACACCCATATACCCCCATATACCCATATACACCCATATACACCCATATACCCCCCATATACACCCATATCCCCCCCATATACACCCATATACCCCCCATATACACCCATATACACCCATATACCCCCCATATACACCCATATCCCCCCATATACACCCATATACCCCCCATATACACCCATATACACCCATATACCCCCATATACCCATATACCCCCCATATACACCCATATACCCCCCATATACACCCATATACCCCCATATACACCCATATACACCTATATACCCCCCATATACACCCATATACACCCATATACCCCCCATATACACCCATATACCCCCATATACACCCATATACCCCCCATATACACCCCATATACACCCCCATACTCAGGAACATATTTATAAAAAGTACACAAAACATTGCTAAAAAACGCTGACATACTAGTAATCAAAACTTACATCGGGCAATATGGCGGCGAAGGCTGCTGAGTAAAACCGGCTGCCGCCGGCGCAGGTCTGACCAGCGCCGCTCAACCTGCCCCAGGCTTCTGCGGACGCCGGTCGTAGAGAAGATGAGGCGGCGGGCAGCAGTATACGCCCGCCGCTTGTCGGCATTACTGACATATGGGCCCCTGGGCCCCAGGTGACGGTCCATCACTTCCACCAGGGCCAAAAGCTCTGAGGTGGAAAAGGGCCTAGCTCTTGGACAAGTCATATTGGCAATGGCGCAGTTATTAATTGCAGGTACATATATCACTTTTGGTGCTTGCTGATTGGTCGAAAAAATTGTTTGTTTGGTATTAACTTTATTAATCCTTCTTACATTAACAAACTGGATGCGAATAGAAACTTACGCGGACCGTTCCGATATACACACACCACAACCAACAGCATGCATTCAATGAAGAGAGAAGTACTGTATTTACAGTGTGCGGAAAATAATAAACGCAACCCTCTACTTATAACTACGCTGCTTAAAGGGGGCACGATACACCGATATGCATGGAGAGGAGTACTGTATATACAGTAGGTGGAAAATAATACACGCAACCCTCTACTTATAACATACGCTGCTTAAAGGGGGCACGATACACCGATATGCATGGAGAGGAGTACTGTATATACAGTAGGCGGAAAATAATACACGCAACCCTCTACTTATAACTACGCTGCCTAAAGGGCCACAATGCAACATGTTGCTGTATGACAATTTCATACACATTACATATGTAAGGAAAGCATTATAACGTGATGTTTTGAAATGTGACTCACAAAGCATACACGAACTCCAACAGATACCAGCTGACAACACTCATCATTGGAATGACAGGTGCACACATTTCACGATGTAGCCCACAATGCTCCACAACCTGTGTATATACATATACGGGTGATTGATCAGGTGCATTGAGACCTGCGTAATTTAAGCGGCAATTATCGGCGGGAAATATCGGCGTAAATTTGCATCTACCTTGCGGGGAAAAATATACGCCCCCTTGTTCGTGGCGGGAGATTAACATATAAATATTCAGTCAGATGCAGCCCACAATTGCTGCAAACATGTCTGACTCTGACGATTCAGCAGCAGAGGACGCTCTGCAGAGAGCACAAGCCGAATCCCTGCTTGAAGCATTACAGAAGAGGGAACAGGAGCGGAGAAGGAGGGCCCAAGAGAGGAGTCGCCTGCAAGATCAAGCGGGCCCCTCAGTAACAGGCCCTGGTGAACCTCCACCAGCTCCACAAGGGCCAAGCAACCAGCCAGAACAAGAGGTTGCATCTCTCCAAACAGGTGTGACCCAACAGGTGCATGGTGAGAGAGCTGGGGCCACCAAAAAACGTGCTGCAACATCTAGGGTGATGACTGAGCAGGATACCACCACCAGAAGGAGAAACCCTGCATTTGTAGAGGCCGAAATGCGAATTCTAGTGCCCAGGGCACGCGAATGGATTGAATTGGCAACCAGGAAGCCGGGTGCCAGTGCCAGGAGAAACCTTTGGGACAAGATCACAGAGGAAGTGAACCAGGTGTCACCGGTGGTCAGAACTTGGGACGCGGTGAAGAAAAGGTTAGTGTGTTTGTCAGGGCAATTTTTCAGCAGTCTCCAGCAGGAACTGAGGCCCTTATTCTAGTTCACTCTTTCTGCCCAAATATTTCTTAGATGGACAAAACCATGTGCACTGCAGGTGAGGCATATGTTACTTGTGCAGAGATAATCCGATTTGGGTGGGGTTTTACACCTGCCTCACCTGCAGTGCACATGGTTTTGTCCATCAAAGAATTATTTGGCCACACATGGCAAAAAAACATAAGATCACCCACACTAGGAAATGTCACGTAGCTAGGGGTACCACCTAGTCCCTTTAATTCCGGACACATATTAATTACACAGGTTCTGTGGCTGGCTGACTTCAAGACTCCACTTCACCTAATTTCAAACTGCCACAGAACCTGTGTAAGTAACATGTGTCCGGAATTAAAGGGACTAGGTGGTAACCCTACACGTAGCACAGTGGTGCACATATCTCATGGTGATATTTGTATTTTTAAACTTGTAGGTGGACTGACTTCAAAAGTGCCCTGAAGAGGAAGATGACTGACCGGTACAACCACAGCATGTCCACCGGGAGCGGTCCTATGCTTGACCATTTGGAGTATACCCCCCTGGAGCTGGACTCCTGTGATGTCATCGATGTGGGGGAGATCAGGGGGATCTCCAATATGGACAGTGAGCTCCCGGCGGAGGTCTTTGCTGCTGCTTTTGATGGTAAGTCACAGTAATGCATTGTATTTAGAAAGATTTTTTTTTTTTTTTTTTTTTTGGGGCGTGGCCACGGCGTGCGTGAGTGAGTGAGCGTGTCCTGTCCCTCCTCATGCCGGCTGCCTGAATATGTGCTCCCTTCTCCCCTCGGGCTTACCTTCCCAGCTGTTGGTTCCCGCCGACTGAGACGAGTTCCTAAGCGGTGCCGAGTGTGCGGTCTGTGAGCCTCCTGTTTCCGCGTGGTTCCCCTTCCAACAAGCGGCGAGAGAGCGGTGGTCGGGTCCGGTGCCTGGTGCTCTGACGCGGCGGGGGAGAGTCCTGACGTCATCAGCCGGGGACGCTGTTGCTGGGGACGCTCTGTGCCGCACACGTGGAAGCGGCGGCTTCCCCATAGTGACCGGCCTCCGGCGGCTCTCCGTCCCTGCAAATACAGCAGTTCAGCAAACACGGTGTCTGTGCCTGTGCCTGTGGTGACGAGTGGCAGAAGTTGCCCAGGCACAAATCAAAGGGCAAACTCCCCTATAAGCAGTCGCTTGTTGGTGTGGTACTGGCTGGTTGTTGTGTTGCCTGCCACTTGTGACTCTGGGTGGCAGTCTGAGTCCAAGTGGAAGGGCAAAAGCGGGCAGGCTCAGCTCTGGGTGATTTGTGCAGCCCAATCTCCTGCGTGAGAGGCAGGGAGAGGACAGTGGAGGAGAGCCTACCATAGTATATATTTTACTTTCCTGGACTCAGCACCTAAGCTTGTTACACCAGCGAAGATTAAAAAGGCCTGTCCCATAATGTGTCAAGGCAGTTGCTGACCCCTGGGTGAGAGACAGTGGCCAGTGCTGGAAATCAAGTCACAGTTGTATAAGGGCATCGGCTAAATCTTAGGATTAATTGAAGAACCACACGTCTGAATTCAAGTCCTCCCGGCCACAGTGAACTCAGCCTAAATTGTCGGAGGAGGGGAAGAAAGAAAAAGCGTGGAAAGGAAAGGAAAAGGAGGAGAAAGGAGAAGAGAAGGCACATCAGAAGTGAGTACACTCTATCTGACTTTTATTACATTGTGTTACTCTGAAAGTGGAAGTGTGCCCGACAAAATTGTAATTGGGAGCAGGGCTTTTACACAGCGTGGAAGTTAATCACAAACACTACCATAACCATGGGGAAAACTGGTCAAAACACAGCGGCAGCTCGTTTGGAGAGATTTGCTAGAGCGCAGTCCCAGGCTGGGCCCAGCTCACAACCCAGCACTCCCTTGACAACCCCGGTTAAGAGCAGCAGTACTCAGCAACCGTCAGAAGTTACGCTGTCGCAAGTGTTAGAGGCGGTGAATAACTGCGAGACGCGCCTCAGGGACCAACTTAGTCAAGTCCAATCAGACATGACACTATTGAGAAATGATGTACAAAAAACTTGTGAAAGGGTAACTGAAGTAGAAAATCGTGTCTCGTCATTAGAGGATACCGTTACACCCCTACATGCTCAGGTTAAAATAATGTCTGGCCAGATTACGGATATTCGCCTGAAACTATCCGATATGGAGGGGCGCCTCAGACGGAACAACGTCCGCTTCATCGGGTTTGAGGAGAGGGCGGAGGGAAATGAGCCAGAAAAATTCCTCGAAAACTGGCTTACTCAAATGTTTGGTAGTAATGCTTTTTCTGCTCAATTTGCCGTGGAACGGGCCCACCGCATCCCAGGCCGTCCTCCTATACCAGGAGGGCCGCCGCGTACCCTGATCGCAAAAATCCTTCATTTTAAAGATCGAGATTGTATTCTCCGGTTGGCCAGGGATAAATCGGACTGCCTTTACAATGGGAAAAAAATTGCTACTTTCCCGGACTTCCCGTTAGATGTCCAGAAAGAGAGGGCTAAATACAAAGACATTAAGATAAGGCTGAGAGAGCTCGGACTGAGTTATTCGATGTTTTATCCTTCCAAGTTGAGAATTGTGGCCGATGGTGGCACAAAATTTTTTGTTTCTCCAGCAGATGCAGCCAGATGGCTGGATGAGAATCATCCAGGAAGGAAGCAAGTGCTGGCTTAAATGACTCTGTATGGGCACTGCATAACAATGATATTTCGCTGTTTCCTCTGTCAATGTGCTTTTCTCTTTATCCTTTTTTTTTTTTTTTTTTTTTTTTCTCTCGTTACTCCTTTTTGCGTATCTTTATTATGTTTCCTTTTTCTCATATATGCTCATGTGATCATAGAGAAGATCCGATGTACCTTTCTTTTTTTTTTGGGGGGGAGAGGCGTGGGAGGAGGAGGGGGGTGACTGTGGGTGATATAAGCAAACCGGCAGTACGGGCTGGGGAGGGGGGGGATGGGGCTCACTCTAGTGGTCATTAGTTAATTGCTCCTGTGGGTCCATAATAGAGGGGTACAGATAGTAGCGGGTTTATATAGGGGTACAGGTATGACTAACGGGATGGGTCATACAGGGTGGGGGAGGGGGGATGGGTGTGTTGTTTGTAATTGTTTGTTAGTTAGTATGTCCCTAACCTGGCCTAGAAATGTTCCCCTAAGGTTGATAAAGTCTGTTGCGCCCCAAGGGCCCCCTGATCCCCGGGATTATATGCTCAACTTCATTAACGTATGGTTAAGTTTTTGACGTGGAACGTCAGAGGGATTAATGGGAGGGTCAAAAGGGCTCTGGTTTTAAAACAATGTAAAAATTTTGAGGCAGATATTATCTGTCTCCAAGAAACTCACCTCAGGGGTGACAGACTGCTCTCCCTAAGACGCCCTTGGATAGGGCATGCATACCATTCCTCCTTTACTTCGATGGCCAGAGGCGTCTCCCTATTGTTTAGGAAATCTCTGGTGTTTGAACCCGGGGCTGTTACGATTGATCCGGGAGGGAAATATGTTTTTATTGAGTGTGGTATTAATCACAGAAGAATTTGTATTTTGACTGTTTACATTCCCCCTCCATTCTCGTATGAGGTTATAAAAGAGGCGGTAGAATTTGCAGCTAGATTCCCAGAAAGTCAGGTGATCTGTTTGGGGGATTTTAATAAAGTTCTGGACCCTCGGGTAGATAGATGGAGAAGATCAGAGGAGGAAGCGGTAAAGGAAGGTTATAGATTCTCCCAATTCATGTCAGAGATCGGGTGGAGGGATCCGTGGAGAGTAAAATATCCCCATCGTCAACAATTTTCTTGTTTCTCATCTTCATTTAAATCCTTTTCAAGGATAGATTTAATTTTTGTAACGGAGGGTCTTTTGAATAACGTTTCCCATATAGAATATAAAGGCCGGGGTATTTCGGACCACTCGCCCGTAGTGATGCAGATGGAGTTTGAATGTGAGGTGGGTTTTAAATATTGGAAGCTGCAGCCTTTTTGGCTCGAACAAATGGGAGAGCATGAAGACCTGGAGGCTACTATGCAGGAATTTTTTGAGATTAACAGTGGGTCCTCATCGGGGCTAGTCGTTTGGGACTCCTTTAAGGCCTTTATTAGAGGGATTATGATCAAGAAAATTGCTTTCTTAAAGAAAAAACATAGGGTAAAGGCAAACGAACTGGAGACAGTAATGGGTAACTTGGAGACTAAATATCTAAAATCCAATCTTGCGGCGGATGAAGACGCCTGGTTGCAAGCCCAAAAAGTATGGCTTGAATATCTTCAAGATATTACTTGTCGTAGATTGAGTTATGGGGCTCACCAATGGTATTCTAGTGCAGATAGGTCTGGTAAATGGCTTGCAATCTTGGCAAAACAAGATCATCCCTCTAATGTTATACCACAAATAACCTTGGAGTCGGGCGAGATAGTCTCAGAGACCCCCAAGATTGCCTTGGCCTTCACGGATCACCTGGCTAAAGTATATAAATCCCAAGTTAATAAGGAGAGTGAAATATTGGGGGAGTATTTGGAATCGATCAATATGCCTAGGTTATCTTGGGATTTAAGAGAATCCTTAGAGGCCCCCTTCGAATTAGCCGAGATCATGGAGGCAATCAATTCTTTGTCCACAAATAAAGCTCCGGGTTTAGATGGCCTTCCGGGTGAAGTCTTTCAACGCTATTCTAAAATAATAGGTCCTCAGCTGTTGACCCTGTTTAGAGAGATGGAGGTAGAGGGGAATATTCCCCCCTCTATGTCAGAAGCTTCTATTATAATGATCCCGAAGAGTGGGAAGGACCCTTCTCAGATTGATTCGTATCGGCCGATTTCCTTAATATCGTCAGACGCTAAGATTTTTGCAAAGGTTCTGGTGAATCGATTGAGTAGAGTAATTAAAGAGATTGTACATCCCGATCAAACGGGATTTATGGCTGGGAAGTCTACCATGATCAATCTGAGAAGGGTCTTTTCGTACATTCAGATAGCGAGGGGCAGGAAGGCGAAAGTGGCAGTGGCATCTTTTGACGCGAACAAAGCCTTTGATTCCATTGAGTGGGAGTACTTGTGGGCAGTTTTAAGGACATTTGGATTTGGAAACCGCTTTATAGGTTGGATCTCATTATTGTACAACCCTCAAGCTAGATTATCTATAAATGGATTTACATCCCCGCTGTTCCCCCTGTTTCGGGGGACCAGGCAGGGATGCCCCCTTTCTCCCCTCCTGTTTGCTGTAGCAGTCGAACCCTTGGCCTGCATATTAAGAAAGCAACTAGTAGGTGACGGGCAGGGATCAGGGTCCGGCTTGAATATGGTCTCTCTGTACGCTGATGACTTGTTGGTGGGAGTAGCGAACCCTGAGAAGGACATCCCTAGAGTCATCGAGAGTATGAGAGAGTTTGGGGAATTCTCGGGTCTCACAATTAATTGGGGGAAATCCCATTTGTTAAGTGTGGGGGATAATGTGCTAGGAGGAACGGTGGGCACCCCTCTTCGCCCTACTGAGAGGTTCAGATACCTGGGTGTGTGGGTTTCGGAGGCCCCAATGGATTATATTCGGGATAATCTTACGCCACTCATTAATGACATCAAGGTGAAATGTCGCTGCTGGTTGAAACTACCCCTTTCACAGCTTGGTAGGGTGAACTTGATAAAAATGTCGATATTACCCAGGCTAAGCTACGTATTCCAACAATCACCAGTACATATAAAGGATGATTATTTTAAAAAAATCAATAGTATTATTTCATCCTTTATTTGGCATGAAAAGCGCCCTCGAATTAGAATGGAGGTTCTGTGTAGAAATAGGGATAGGGGTGGCCTAGCGGTTCCGAATTTTAAAGCCTATTATATTGCCGCACAACTGGTCCATCTATGTGCTTGGGTTCGGGAAGATGAAGCCACGGTGGAGATAGCTGGGCTTCTTAGTTGTGTTGAGGCCAACTTGGGCCCACTTCAGTGGCTTTTATCGACGGAGATGAGAGGACACCCGCCTCCTATACTGATGCAAGCTGCTAAAATTTGGAGATGGGTACACAAGTTAATTAAATTCGAGGGGGTAGATCCCGATACTTCTATCTTTTCCTTGAATGAACTGTCGGATCTGAGGAAGCAACAGGGCATAGAGATTTGGGGGAAATATCAGGTGACAAGGATTGAGCAATTTTTCAGGAATGGAAACATTAAATCATTTGAGGAATGTCAGGTGGAATATAACCTTCCCAAACATATGTTTTTCAGGTTCCTCCAGGTTAGAAGTGCTCTACAGCAAGAGGGGGGTGAGCTTGCTTTGAACATTCTTGACTCCCCATGCAAAAAGTTCATTAAGCAGCTGAGTGGTGGCGGGAAAAGATTGTCCAAAATATACGGCTTCTTGAGTTCATATACCCAGGATGATGAAATGCTGGCTCTAAGGGATAAGTGGGCTGTCGATCTTCAGCAAGGGATGGAGCTACTCTGGGAGAAGGCACTAGCGGTACCAGGGAGGGCAACGACATCAATTCGAATCCAGCAGGTGCAATTTAATATCCTCCATCGAAGCTACATGACCCCGGTTAGATTAAAAAGAATAGCAGGAACGCATGATGATATTTGTCCCAAATGCAGGGAGGAAACAGGCTCATTCTGGCATCTCCTTTGGGAGTGCAAGGTTATCAAGGAGTTTTGGGAGCAGGTGGAGAATAAGCTGGAGTCTGTGGGAGTCCTCAGGGAGGTGCTTACTGCACGAAGCATGGTAATGGGAGTGTGGGAGCAGGATGCCCCTTACTATGATTGGAAGGAGTTGGTGGTTAATGTCTCAGCAATAGCGAAAGTTATAATAGCCAGGCAATGGATGGCCTCCTCGGGTCCAAACATTATTGAATGGGTGAATCTGGTCAACAGTACGTGTGAGCATGAAAGATTTGTTTATGCATCCAGAGGGGCACTGCCTAAATATGGGAAAATTTGGGGGAGATGGAGACAATCTAGGCTGTTTAAAATTGGCCGTCCGGAATAATGGTGAATAAAGTGTAGTACAAGGGACAACAATACTCAGCATCTTGGGTTGCTTTGGGGGTTATGGGGGTAATGGTTGGTAATAAATACCGACTAACTATAGGGGGTCACAGTGTGGGAATATTAAGGGGTGGTAACTGACTCTATTTCACTGCTCATTCAGTAAGAGTCTCATATAATTTAGAAGAAGGTAAAAGTACAGGGCTCACAGGGGAGGGCGGGGGGGGGGGACATATAGCAAACCATAGGATAGGGGTTATCACAAATGGACATTGCAATAAGAAGCAAGTCCTTACAGGAGAGGTGCCCACAGTCTCTTTTTTTTTTTTTTTTTTTTTTTTTCTATATCTGTGGGTATGACTTGCAAGTGAGTGTTACACTAATTGCACTTCTAGGGTGTTCTATTAAGGAGGAAAAGAAAAAGAAAAAGAGAAAAAAAAATTTTCTTTTTTTTTTTTTTTTTGTGTCGAGTAGTTGATGTCCCGTTGTTGTCTCCAATAACGTATCGTTTGAATGAAGTAAGGGCACTATGCCATCCAGTAAATATACGCTTGAAACCGGCTCTCAGTAAAGCAAAAAAGGAGAGAAGAGTAAGGGGAGGAATGGGAAGAAGAAAGTAAGGAAGTGGAGATAGGGGATGGAAGAAGTAATGACAAATAGGAGGGTTGGGGTAGTCTTGAGGGGTTGATTCAGACGTAGAAATAATTGCAGCCAATAGGGAGATAAGGGAAAAATAAATAGCGAATGAAGCATTAAGGATCGGCCAGGTCGGGGGTATATGTGGGAATCGGGGGGTTGGGGGGTTTTATGTATTGTTATATGTATTGATACTGATATGTGTTATGCAATATTTTTCTGTACTTATTCTTTTGTGCTTATGACTATACATGAATTTGAAATGTACAAGTGTGAGATAAGTACGGCTATGTCAGCCTATTCGGTGATAATTATGTAAATTAAAATTATAAATAAAGACTTAATTAAAAAAAAAAGAAAGATATTTTTTATTGCGTATGTGATGGTGACATTGTTTTCAATTCTTATCCTAGCAGAAGCAGAAAGTCAGGATGTACCGGCAGCATCTTCCTCTGCAGAGCCACAGGTGGAGCAGGTGGTCCAGCCTCCACCAAGACGTCGCCCCCAGCCCCAGCCACAGGAGACATTGAGTGAGAGCCTGTTGGTGACGCTGGACAGGATCGAGCAGCAAGGGGTGGATGCTGCGATCCGTCAGCAGCAGGTGGGGGATTTTCTGGCGGAGTGGAAGGCCACAAACCAGCTGCAGGTTGAGGCGTTGAACCGCATTAATGAAACTCTGGCGGCTGGCATGCTAAGCATTGGCCAACACCTCAGCCGCCAGAATGAACTTATTGCGGAGCAGCTGTCCACCGCCAGGTCCCTAAGGGACAATCCCCCATCTGCTGCCCCACCCCAAGCTGCTCCCCAACCTTCCACCTCGGCTGACCCTCCTGTGTCGACTAGGGGAAGACGCCGAAAGCCAGCTGAGCCAAAGGCCCCTGTCCCCAAGGCCCCATCTAAAAGGGGCAAAAAAGGGCCCAAATGAGACCTGGTTCACTTCCTCTGTGGTTGGAGGCCAAAGGTTTAAATTGCACTGGACATCCGCTTCCTGAGTTGTCCATCGATCCATTTGCGTGCCATGGGCATGAAAGTTCGTATTTTGACCTCTACAAATGCAGGATTTTTTTTTTTGGTGGTGTGTATCTTGCTTAGTATTCACCCTGGTTGTTGCAGTACGTATTCTGGTGTCCCCATTTCTTTCACCATTGCATTTGCAGGGTAACACATGTTTGGAGATATGCAACCTCTTGTTCTGGCTGTTTTATTATTTGTGTGTCTATTTTATTTGTTTATTTGATTTGTCACATTAAAGTGTCAAGCTGTGATGCTGAACAGCAAATAAATTTATTTTACAAATTAAAACAAAATTGTGGTATGTGTAATTTCTTGTGTGAAACAAATACTAGATTTATGTGTACTTACTGACCAGGGTATTTTTGAACATTTGTGGAAGTGTGGTGGAAGTTTCCCATGTGTAACCCTCTCCATGGCCATTCCCATGTTCCTATCCAACTTTTCCCTGCTAATTAGTTTGTGTCAGCACATGTGCAGAGCAACTTAATAGGTGAGAAAGCAGTTTGTGTGCAGGTGAGGTAGCTCCTACAGTAGTAGGTAAAAGCAGGTCCAGAACAATGCTTTCCTCATGGAGTGGGTGAGGCAGACAAACAAGGGTGAAAAGGTACATTTGTGTAGGAATGCATATGTGTCCTCCCTAAAAAAAGATGTGTGAATGGGCCAAACATGATAAATTAGCTTGTGAACAAACATGCATAACTTTTAAAATATATATGATTTGACAGTGTCATAAGCAGATGTAGGAATCCTTTGTTAGAGAGATGAGAGTGCAATAATGTGATTGGTGGCATCTTACATCCAGAGTGTAGTGAAATCCAAATCATAGCAGATGAGATAGTGGTACAGGTCATAATTTTGGGTACTATACAAAGATTGTGTGGAAAATAGTGGTCATGGGCTTCAAACATTGCTGAAACATCCTTTGTAGGTGTTAGATGTGGTTTATGTTATTGTATCCTAAATACAAAACCTATGTTAGTATTAGAGTGAACACGTTGACACATGTCGACTTGTTTATATTGAGTGTGCTACTGCGTAAAGTCTATGAAAGCAGGTAGTGAATGTGTCTGTTTAGCAAATACCTACCTTAGCGTATAAAAAGATTCTTACCTTAAATTAAACAAACCTTTAAATGTGGAGAAGTATAGAAACATAAGCTTCCAATGTGTTTGCGTGCTGCATGTGTGGCTTGCAGGCAGTGAAATCATGGTTTGGAGTTAATAGACTGCAGCATTGCTTATTACATTCAGGTGTATGTGTTTGAGTAGTAATCAGCGTTAATTAGCCAACTCAGGCGCACGCTGGCAAGCGGTATCTGTAGGGGTGGTTTTAGCTGGCGGTTGGCGGCCGCCTGTTTGGTGTCCGAAACGAACGGTGCCTTAGTCGATCGTGCGGTAGTAGCACCGCTCATTTTTGGTGCACACCCCCGTGTACGCCCATATTTACACCCATTTTCCCTCATTATTTCGGCCGCTCCCATCAACACGCCCCTATGCCGCGCCATTACCCGTACGCTCGCGTACAGGTTTTTTCGCACGTTGAGACACCGGCCGTAAGCGTTGTAGAGTGTTCGCGCCGGCGCATTAGCGTATCTGCACATGCGCAGATCGTAAAAAACCCCGGGACGTACGCGTACGGCCCGGACGCTCCAACCAGAATAAGGCCCAGAGAAACATTGTCAGCACACCACTATCCAATCCTATAGGTGAAAAAACAATAATTAGAGATGTGCTGTAACCAAGAAACATGCATCAATGAACAAAACATTCATAAAAAAGAGCTGAGACCCAGATTTCCATTTAAGCCTATCGGTGATAGGGTCCTCAACTGAAAAACCCATTTAGCTTCTAGCTGTAATAATTTTGTGGCCATATCTTCTCCTCTCACATTTTGAGGTACCTGATCAATAAGAAATTTAAAGTTTAATAAATGTAAACAAATTTAGAAGTTTTTATGCTTTTTTCAAAAAAATCAGGACCCAAAACCTAAAACCCAAAATCTGGAGGGGTTATTTTGGCAAAACCTATTAGAACCCAAAATCTGGAGGGGTTATTTTGGCAAAACCTGTTAGAACCCAAAACCCGAAGGTCATTCAGACGCAAAACCTAAAACCCGAAAAGTGGCCGGTGCACATTCCTATTGTTGACTTATTGTGCCATACCGGTAGTTAATATTTTAGTCTTGTGAGATACTGTAAGTGCTGTCTCCCTTTGTTTTGTGTTTGATATACATAAGACATAACAATGCTGCAGTGCTGCTGCTACTCTGATGTCCTCTGATTTATAGCCAGATTAAAGCAGGGGTGCAGGGGACACTGTACACTGGGCCCCCCTCTCCCCCTCTGATATCACTAGCTCCCCTGATTCTTGTCCCATTGTGTAAGTAGTACAGAGGCTGCTGCTATTCTTGCATGTCTCTAAATTATGTGACACTATTAATAGTACCAAGTTATTAAACTATTAGTTTACATCTTATATACTCCAAAGGTTTAAATGTAATATACTGTACACTATCCAAACCTCTCAACATTATCCTATTCCAGGAGGGACAATGCTCGGTACTTATGTAATTTCTGGGCGCCCGATTTTTCATCGCATTGCATGCAATATAGTGGCATACAATTCATACGATGCGATTTTTCATTGTAAAGACCCGATTTTTAATTGTATAGTCACCCATTGGTGATTTCATACCCCCACTATCCAAATACGCATAGAGTTGATTTTATATAGTGCGGTGAGCGCAGCGAGCGCGAACCGTGGCGAGCGCAGCGAGCCCCGCGAGGGAACGCAGAATACATGTAAAGTAATCACCGTCTAACAATCTCCTATGTGGGTGCACAGATGGTTGTTTTAATGTAGCCCTATATATGTGCACAATGTGAGATAGCTCTATGGCAGTATGACAAATATAATGAACAGACAGAGAACAACATGTGTATGAATAAACAATGTGTGTTTATTCTGTGATGTGCAGGTATTACACAAGCCCCAAATGCTGAGGGTGCCTTGATGCAGTATGGGGTTGGGGGGGGGGGGATGGAGGGTAAGTGGATGCCACACGCGTGCCCAGGGTGAACTGAACTGTTTGGTGTGGAAAGTCTGGTGTTTATACCGGTATGGGGTGTCCGCGAATGCAGACGGGGATAAGAGTTGAGAGTTAATTTGATGAAATGGCACAGGGGGGTTGTGCAGGAGGCTGGCGTCCCATCCCCCCGCAGTGCACCGCTCACCTGTGTCTGATGTGATGACCGGGATTCATCCCACGAAGTCTGGTAGATGTGAGCCCAGCTCTGTAATACTGTGTGAAACGCGACTTCTGGGTTATGGTGCCTGGTTACCAGGGTTACCTATGCCACGGTCTCGCTCAGTCACCACAGGCTCAACTCCTGGCCGGGAGGAGACTTGCTGGTGCTTCTGGTGGGGAGTGATGATGGTGTAAGTGGTGTTGGGGGTTCTGTGTCCAACGTATTTCAACCGATGTGCGGTCTTTGTCAAGGATGACTGAGGTCTGGGCTGACCAGGTTTATAAGGAGGAGTGGCATGCCCCCTATCAATGTGATAGGCTGTGGTTCATGCAGGTGTATCACAGGATTGGGTGATTGTTCATTGTGATCACCTGTGATAACAGTCATTAATGTGCTTGTTAAATGAAATGGTATGTTGCAAGCAGCTTCATGGGCAAACATACACTAAGGATTGGGTGATTGTTCATTGCTTTCACCTGTGATACTAGTCAAGAAGCAGCTTCTGGGCAAACATACACCAATTAGGTAATGAGTCCTAATATGGTGATGAGTAACAGCATAACATTATTAAAGTTGATGTTTAATCCCCTGGGGTGTAATGTTTTCAGGGTGAACATCAAATACAGTTCTCTCCTGTTGAGTACTTCTGTGTGGTCCCCCCTCTCCAGTGGATATTTGGTGCTTCTATGGTGGTGAGGAATAATCCACTGGGGTTTGAACAGTGTGATTCTTTAAAATGCATGGAGACACTGTGTTTTGTGTATCCCAATTTGATATTGCGGATATGCTCATATAATCTCACCTTGAGGGGCCTTGTGGTTCTGTCTATGTACTCCAGTCCACAAGGGCACCTCAAGAGGTAGATGACCCCTTTACTTTCACAGGATAGGTGTTGTTTGTGATTGAATATGTGGTTAATTGTCGTGGACGTCCATGTTTGTGAACCTTTCGTGGTGAAGTTTGTGAGATTCTTGCAGCCTGCACAACGGCCACACTGGAAGAAACCTTTTATATCAATCAGTTTGGTTTGTCCTACTGGTCAG
Source organism: Crinia signifera (assembly GCF_055691185.1). Lineage (NCBI taxonomy): Eukaryota > Metazoa > Chordata > Amphibia > Anura > Myobatrachidae > Crinia > Crinia signifera. The sequence continues at coordinate 128,438,237 of NC_139224.1, forward strand.
GGTGGTAGCCCTGTACATCGTGGTTATATCATTATATAATTATCTACAACATCTTTGTCATATAGTTTCTCAAGGAGCTGCTCCCTGAGTACGTTGGATTGTATGTGGAAGTCATATGTCTTGGAGCAGTTCCGTTTGATGCAACGGAACTGCCCTTTTGGAATGTTCTTTAACCATGGTTTGAAATGCCCACTGGTGTACAAGATGTAACTGTTAACGTCTACATGTTTTCTGAATGTTTTGGTGTGTATGTTATTGAATTCAATAAACATTTCCAGGTCTAGGAATTGAACTGAGGTTTGCTGTTGTGGTGAACTGTAGGTTCCTGTCATTGGTGTTCAGGTACTGCATAAATTGCTGTAGAGTCATGTGTCCCTTTCTATATGAAAATGCAGTCATGGGACAAGAGAGTAAAAAGGGCTGAATTCAGAAAGGCATAACATAGACACCTACAGTCAGTCAATACCACCATCTGACTTTGTTGGAAGTTCCAAACTGTTAGAAAAACTGATACAAAAAGAGACACACACTTGGTGGGATACACATTTCCTCCAATGGTACATTGACCATGATTTAATTCCCAAGGGACTTAAAATTAAAAAGAAGTCAACCCACTTTACTGACGATCATGATTTTCAACAAGAATGGGAGGGTGCTCTGCACAACTGCTCATTAGAATTTATGAGAATAATGATACACAAAAATGACAGTGAATTGAAAACACTATCAGCAAAAATAGAAGAAACTTACAAAAAAAATCGAACCATTCACCAAAGAACCAGGTTAAGCAGAAATAGAAAGCAGATCACAAAAGAGGTTGACACAGAAAGAAAACGACATCATTAACACCAAATTTAAAAAAGTAAAAAAATGTTGTTGGATTCAATAAATATTTCCAGGTCTAGGAATTGAACTGAGGTTTGGCTTGCTGTTGTGGTGAACTGTAGGTTCCTGTCATTGGTGTTCAGGTACTGCATGAATTGCTGTAGAGAGTCATGTGTCCCTTTCCATATGGAAATGCAGTCATGGGACAAGAGGCTAAAAAGGGCTATCGGTGGTGTCTCTTATGTATGACGGTAAGGTTTTGACAATGTCCTGAAGGAAAGTATCAGTGTATTGTGCAAGGTTTAAAAAAATGGAGTCGATACCAGAAATGATGGGTCTACCTGGGGGTTTCTGTAAGTTTTTATGAATTTTTTGGTAAGTAGTAAAAGACCGGAATTTTTGGTTGCTGCTGCCTGATGAAGTTGTATTCTGGTTTGTTAAGGATTCCTCTAGTATGTCCTGTATGTAGTAGGTCATCTAATTCCTTTCTGAATCTGGCTGTGGGATCACTCGGTAATGTCATGTAGGTGTTTCTATCTTCAAGCAGTCTGAGAGATTCACTGGTGTAGTCTGTTTTGTTAAGGATGACTATGCCACCCCCTTTGTCAGCTGGTTTTATTTTCACGTTGTTGTTGGTTTCCAGGTCTTTAAGCGCTTGTCTTTCACTGTTTGTCATATTTTCATTGTGTTTGTTGTTTGTGGGCTAATTTTTTGTCAGACGATCTATGTCTTCAGTGACAAGGCATTCAAAGGTTTTGATCTGGTGGCTTTTGACATGTGTGGGATTAAATGTGGACTTTGGTTTGAGAGTGGTGTGTTAATAGATATCTGAGGTTTGAGTGCTGTTCCGTATGATTGGGTTGGTCATGAAATACTTTTTCAAGCAGAGTTTACGTGTGAAAGCCTGTAGGTCACAATAGGTGTCAGTGCCAGATTAAGCCTTCGGGGGGCCCGGGGTACTTTAGACAGGGGGGCCCCCTTGCACTTGTCATTACTGGCCACAAACTGCATGGGAGAATATAACACTGTCAAAACACAGAGAAAAGGCAGAATAAACTTGGTCAATGTGTAACTGCAGGGGATATATATACACACTATCCCTCCTCCTAACCTCTTTTGATCCTCCTATCCTGCCTCCGTTCCTACTTATCCTATTGTATTTCGTTCGTCCACCCACCTATTTTTAGTATGTTAACTCTTATGAGTAGGGTCCTCCTTCCTCACGTACTCACCCTACCTCATCTGTGCTCCTGTTCTTCCCTTCCTCTACTTCATCTTCAGTCTCCTCGACAATTTCCACACCTACTTCTGAACTGATGCTGATTTTAGTTCTACCAGCTCTGTAGGAGACCTCACAGTCCTAGTGCTGCCTCTGATTAAAAACCCTCCCATGACTAAGCTGCTGCTGCTGTTCTCCATGGGCCGGAGAAGCATGTAATGAGCTCCACCAATCAATGCTCAGCACAAACCTCCCAGCCTCTGCCCTCTGGTGCAAAGTGTCATGTGACTTAGCCAACTCCCAGTAATGCACAGCACACTCGTGCAATCAGAGTACCTTGGCTACCGATGCTCAGCACCATTAATCATTGTCACATTGGCAGATAGGTGTAGCTGCAGCACTACCCCACTGCCATGCACAAAACCTTTAGCTAAAAAAAAAAAATATATATATATATTTTTTAAAAATGCATGCCAACCACAGGGGGCCCCTAGCTAGAGGGGGGCCCAGGGGCACTGACCCCTTGTGGCTCCATTATAATCCGGCCCTGATAGATGTTGAATTTGTCAGGTTTCTTAGTGGTGCAAACTTGAGGCCTTTTGATAGGACATCAAGTTATTTGGTTGAGAGTGTGGTGTCACTTAAATTCAATATTTGAGTATGTTTATTTGCCGGGTCTATTGTAGTGTGTTGATGTGTTTTTGTTTTTTTTGGTGTCACCTCCCCTACATCCTGTCGAGGTTATGTTAAAGTTTCTTTGTGTGGTCACCCAACCCTGGTCTAATGAAAGTCTGGTGAGATGGTCGTACTCTTTGTCGTCCTCGATCTCATAGACTGAGAAAGAGGTATTCCCGGTGGTGTCTAAGCCATCTTCTGATTCCGTCTCTGGGGATACTGACTTAATGTTGTTAGGGATGTGTGGTATGTTGGTTGTGTGGAGCTTTGACATGTATTGCTGGGAGGTCAGACCTGTGTCCTTGTACTCCATAGGTTTGTTTGATGGTTGTAGTAGCAATGACCTTGATGGTCTGTATGCTGGTCTGGTATATGTAGTAAAAAAAAAGAGAAGTCTCACATGCGCTAAAAGGTATAGTCCTGAAATACTGATGGTCATCCACATCCTCCAATCCTTTTTGCGTTCGTATATATGTGGAGAAAACATGGACAAATAATATAGTGAAACTATTGACAATAAACATATTTTCCCTTTAAGGTAAGATAGGAATCAAGGAAAATGGTGTTCCCATAAGGTTCCAAACGATCCAGGGTGATTTTACGGGGTCACCTCACACGTGCACATATGGCGGCATAATGTGGGCTTATCTATGGGTGTGGTTTCAAAGTGGGCAAAACTGTGCGTAAATCGGGGCGTAAACATGGGTGTGCTCGATAAGTGGTAGACGTGCACTCGGACCACTCACCAAGCAGTCACCGAGAGTCCCAGCTTTTGGAATGTATCCTCAGAAAAACTCTAAGTCAGACAGAACCTGAAATATCTGACTGGGAAGAGCAATTAACAGGCTTGGATGGGGACCACTGCTTTGAAGTCAGATATCTCCGGTTCCCAAGGGCCGATTTTTTAAATTCTTGTACCCATGGAAAGAGGGGACCCTCAGCTTTCAGCCTAGGGCCCTTAGACTCCTGGGGGGTTTCTGGGTACTCAGAAACCCTCCTGTGTGCGCTACTGGGAATAGTGCTCACATGTATGCTTACATATGCCAAGCTCTGTATCCTCTCATAAAGGTATCTTTTGAAATATGACTCCAAACAGCCAGAATAAAAACAGAATTATTTAATCCTTTGAACCACTGCGGAGCAGGAACACGATAATGACAGCCTTCATACCACATCAGATGTAACCTGGGTGTTTAATTATGGTACCAAACACTGCAACCACAATGCTCCACACTCTGCTGACTTAAAAATTTCTCAGACACTTGATGCTACGAGTTTCAAGAAAATGTGTCTGTAATTAATATAAATTCATATCATAAAAATATCGCCAATGATTTAGCGTGCATAATACCAATAAAACATATATGTAGTATGCTTACCAATACATCAATAGACTCTCAGGCATGCGTGTATTAGGACCTGCTCTCACCAGGATCCTCCACGTGTGTCTCTGAGTTTCAAAGACGCCGGCGTCTATCAGCCGGAAATAAAAAGCCGGTGAACCCGGAAGTGTGCTTCGTCATATCTGCCTGATTGGATAGACGCGTCCGGACTCAATAGATGTCCGGCGCCTGCACACATATGATAGATTTGTTCCTAAATAATTTGTTTGATCGGCGGCCATTTTTAAAAAGGACTCTGCCAGTATTTACCTTATAAAGGGTCTAGATGTTACGTGCGTCATATTTGTTATGGGCAAACTTATAGGGCAATTTACATATAAATAAGAAAATATCCTTTTTAGCATGCAGATCATATTGCAGTTGGGCGACTGGCTATTAATCACCCCATCGCATCTGATTTACAATGGAACACATAAATGAAATACATCAGATCAAGAATAAAAATAAAAAAAAATACAAATTATAAAAACCATCTTAATTCGAAGTCACAATTCAGACCAGCAGGAGAAAGAGTTTTGAGGTCATAAATATACCTAATTTCTGTTTGTGCAAGACGAATGTCCCTATTTTTAACATGCCAATTATCCCTAACCCAGGCAATAGCAGAAAACATTTTAATCCCATCTGTTTTAAACTGATGTTTGTCCCTAAAGTGCATAGAGAATGGGTGATTAGGATTTCCATTTGTAATGTTGCGTATATGCTCCGCCCATCTTATTTTAACTTGGCATTTGGTTTTCCCTATATACGCAAGATTACATGGTCTGGTATATGGTCTGTTTGGTGTATTGTTCTTTTGTCGTGTAGTCTTGATAAGTGTGGGATTTGTGTCTCAATGTACTTTTTTAAATTTGGTGTTAATGATGTCGTTTTCTTTCTGTGTCAACCTCTTTTGTGATATGCTTTCTATTTCTGCGTAACCTGGTTCTTTGGTGAATGGTTCGATTTTTTTGTAAGTTTCTTCTATTTTTGCTGATAGTGTTTTCAATTCACTGTCATTTTTGTGTATCATTATTCTCATCAATTCTAATGAGCAGTTGTACAGAGTACCCTCCCATTCTTGTTGAAAATCATGATCGTCAGTAAAGTGGGTTGACTTCTTTTTAATTTTAAGTCCCTTGGGGATTAAATCATGGTCGATGTACCATTGGAGGAAATGTGTATCCCACCAAGTGTGTGTCTCTTTTTGTATCAGTTTTTCTAACAGTTTGGAACTTCCAACAAAGTCAGATGGTGGTATTGACTGACTGTAGGTGTCTATGTTATGCCTTTCTGAATTCAGCCCTTTTTACTCTCTTGTCCCATGACTGCATTTTCATATAGAAAGGGACACATGACTCTACAGCAATTTATGCAGTACCTGAACACCAATGACAGGAACCTACAGTTCACCACAACAGCAAACCTCAGTTCAATTCCTAGACCTGGAAATGTTTATTGAATTCAATAACATACACACCAAAACATTCAGAAAACATGTAGAAGCTAACAGTTACATCTTGTACACTAGTGGGCATTTCAAACCATGGTTAAAGAACATTCCAATAGGGCAGTTCCGTTGTATCAAACGGAACTGCTCCAAGACAGATTACTTCCACCATACAATCCAATGAACTCAGGGAACAGCTCCTTGAGAAACTATATGACAAAGACGTTGTAGATAATTATATAATTATATAACCACGATGGAGAGGGCTACCACCCTGACCAGTAGGAACCCCATCAATACACAGAATTTACCAGACAGACCCAAACTGATTTTCAGGAAGGCACCTGACCTCAGACAAATACTTGTAAAAAAAACACATAAAACCAAAAGACAGTAGACAAACCAAACTGATTGATATAAAAGGTTTCTTCCAGTGTGGCCGTTGTACAGGCTGCAAGAATCTCACAAACTTCACCATGAAAGGTTCACAAACATGGACATCCACGGCAATTAACCACACATTCAATCCCAGGTCAAGGGGCGGGGCCACAAAGGCACAATATCGGAATAATATCTTAAAGCCAGCATAGGATACGGATGACCGAAACATAGTAAACAGACTCCCTGCTAAACGCAAAGGAAAAAAAAAAAAAAAAAACAAACAAAGGTACAAATAGGGTGAAGATATATAGGAAACAGAGGAGGGCAGATCAAATACATGTGATGTTATGCTTCTTTTTTTGTTTTCTTTGTCTCACTGGGCAATGAGGGACAAAACTAACAAAGTGAGCGATAAAGTGTGTTGCACATGACCAGGCGCAACTTTCCCAGTGAGAGTGTAATGTTATGTTAATGTTATGTAGTTGTGAAATGTAATGGTGAATGTCTATGTTATTGTTAATTTTACATGCATAAGAAATTGAATAAAAAGGAAATAAAAAAACAAAAACAAAAAAACACACATTCAATCACAAACAACACCTATCCCGTGAGAGTAAAGGGGTTATCTACCTCTTGAGGTGCCCTTGTGGACTGGAGTACATAGGCAGAACTACAAGGCCCCTTAAGGTTAGATTATATGAGCATATCCGCAATATCAAATTGGGATACACAAAACACAGTGTCTCCATGCATTTTAAAGAATCACACTGTTCAAACCCCAGTGGATTATTCTTCACGCCATAGAAGCACCAAATATCAACTGGAGAGAGGAATCACACAGAAGTACTCGACAGGAGAGAACTGTATTGGATGATCACCCTGAAAACATTACACCCCAGGGGATTAAACATCAACTTTAATAATGACACACTAGGATAGAGATTCCATATCTCCACATATATCACTGTTATGCTGTTACTTATCACCACATTAGGACTCATTACCTAATTGGTGTATGTTTGCCCAGAAGATGCTTCTTGACTAGTATCACAGGTGAAAGCAATGAACAATCACCCAATCCTTAGTGTATGTTTGCCCATGAAGCTGCTTGCAACAAACCTTTCCTTTTGCACATTACTGACTATTATCACAGGTGATAACAACAAACAATCACCCAATCCTGTGATACACCTGCATCAACCACAGCCTATCACATTGATAGGGGGCATGCCACTCCTCCTTATAAACCCGGTCAGCCCAGACCACAGACATCCTTGACAAAGACCGCACATCGGTAGAAACATGTTGGACACAGAACCCCCAACACCACTTACACCATCATCACTCCCCACCAGAAGCACCAGCAAGTCTCCTCCCGGCCGGAAGTTGAGCTTGTGGTGACTGAGCGAGACCGCGGCGTAGGTAACCCTGGTAACCAGGCACCATAACCCGGAAGTCGCATCTCGCACAGTACTACAGAGCCGGGCTCACAGCACAGCGGCACTGCTGTCAGAGCCGCGGTGGAAGTACTCATCTACCGGACTTCATGGGACGAATACCGGTCATCACATCAGACAAAGGTGATCGGTGTAGTGCGGGGGGACGGGACGCCAGGCCATTTAATCAAACTAACTCTCAACTCTTATCCATGTCTGCATTCGCGGACACCCCATACCGGTATTAACACCAGACTTTCCACACCAAGCAGTTCTGTTCACCCTGGGCACATGTGGCATCCACTTCTCCTCCCTCACCCAACCCCAGACTGCATCAAGGCACCCTCGGCATTTGGGGCTTGTGTAATACCTGCACATCACAGAATAAACACACATTGTTTATTCATACACATGCTTTTCTCGGTCTGTTCATTATATTTGTCATACTGCCATAGAGCTATCTCACATTGTGCACATATATAGGGCCACATTAAAACAACGCTCTGTGCACCCACATAGGAGATTGTTAGAAGGTGAGCGTGGAGTAAACCCATATTTGAATATGGCTTACTGTAGGTCGACACATGAAAAAGGGTTGACAGGGCTAAGTTGGACAGGGTTGGAAGATCTGCACAAGCATTAGGTCGACAATGGGAAGGTCAACTTTCAAAAGGTCAGCAGTGCTGAGTAAGCCAGGAGGCCACTAATGATGTCATTGTCCCTCCTTCCCAATAGCGGTGTTGGCAGTGCAGTGATGCTTGTGGTATCTTCATTGTGTGTGCATGGGGGCAACGGTGTCGGTAGTGCAGGAGTGTTAGCGATGTCCTTAGTTTGGAATTGCTGGCTGTGTCGGCAGTGTGGGGTGCCAGCAGTGTTCACAGAGCTGTAGTTGCCGGCTGTGGCCTTAGTGCAGGGATTTTGGCAGTGTCAGCAGTGTTTGGGGAAGCTGGCAGTGTCCTCAGAGCAGGGGTTGCCAATGGATTCAATGGTTTGTCACTCCTGTAGATATGGCCGGTGTTGCCCTCCTTATAAAAGAATAAAAGGTCCGACCTCCAATTCCGGAACCCCTGAACAAAATGACACTAGGCGGCACTCCTTGGACTTCAATTTATATTAAATGTGCAGTATTCAAAATGCCATCACATCAGTGGCGGAACTCCGGGAGACAATGGAGGCTCCCGTCGGGCGCCAAGCCCTTTGGGGGGCAGTTCTGCTATGCTCCTTTTTCTGGTTGGATTGAATTTGAAGGCTTTCTGAGAACGGTCCCCCATCACCCACCATGGATTGGATCTTTATTTTCAATCTGTAGCGCTGCTGACTTGTACACAGGCAGTGACTGAATGCCACCGGAGAGCAATTCTGTACTTCTGGCGGCTGTCCAATGGATTGGAAAGTGAATATGCAGCCTGTGGCTCGATGACTGGACAGCACACAGGCTGCACTGCAGGGAGGGTCTGGAGTGGGCGAGTGGCAGTGGTGGAACAATATTGTCTGCAGACCCCACAGCGGGATCTGCATGAAGCGCCAGGTCCGACAGGCAGGGAGCAGCAGCGGTATTCGTGGGCTTCCTTTCCTCCTGCACCACAGACATTTCTCCCTCCACCCCTGATACATGCAGGTGCAGATGGGGAGGGTGCTCAATACCCCCCATGACCGCCGATCCCCCTCCCATCTCGCAGCGCCCTGTCTGCATGCACCACATAGCGCATCTACAACACTCCAGCTTCCCATTCTCCCCCTCGTGACAGGCTTTTGATGCTCCTCTTAGGAGGACGTTACTGACACAGGATAGCATTGACTCAGGCAGCAGCTGTCAGCCCTGCTGCCTTTCCCAACAGTGAGTAGTCACTTCATAAGTTTTTTGATGCTGCAGCCTGCAAGGGGAGGTAGAAGTGTGTGTGTGTATGTTTGTATAGTGCATTTGTTCTGTAATGTTTCAGGGACCAATCCCTTTCCTTATGGGCTCTGTAAGTAACATAATTCTCTCCCCCCCTACTCTCTAACCTTAACCCCTCCCCTCTAGAAGATTACCCCTCCTAACCCCAGTGCCTAACCCTAACCCCCATACCCTGCCACCACATAAATCTAACCCCCTGTCCTGCAGCCTAACCATAATCCCTCTCCTACATGCCTTACCCTCCCACCCAGCAGCCGTAGCCTATTCCTGCCACCTAAATATAGCCACCAGCCCCACAACTAGGGGTTAAAGTGAGGGGGGATGGGGTGGAATTGAGTTCCACCACCTCTAATGGTGAGGTGGAACATGATAACCTCCACATTGGCCCTGCGCAGTAATTCTCACAGAAAAACATTCTAGTTTGCAGGGGGATGCCAAAAACCCTACAACTGGCCCTGTCTCTGCGTAATGGAGGTAGGGGAGAGGGGGTAATTAGGTGGCATAGAAAAATGAGTTCCCACACCTCTGAATGACCACTTTAAGCCCTGCCCACAACCTAACCATAACCCCCTTTCTTGGTGTCTAACATTCCCCTCCATATTCTATCCCACTAGGTCACCCCACTAGTGTCTAAACCTAGAACCCCCCTCCAAACCTGACCCTAACTCATAAGTTTGTATAAGACTATGGGAAAAGGGTATATGTGTGTGTGTGAGGTTACAGGGGCCACGTGTGTATGTGTGTGAAGTTATAGGGGCCACTTGTGTGTACATCTATAGGGGGCACCAACAATTATTTTGCCTCCGAGCAACTTTGACAAACTTATGCCACTGCATCACATTGTCAACAAGCTGTTTCAAGGCATACATACCTTTTCATCAGGGCAAAAATCAAGTGCAATACAAAAGCTGTGCAAAGTGCAAAAAAAACTGTGTTATTATAATGCTTCTGAAAAAATATGTGAACTCTGCGCAAATACCACTGGTGTAGGTCCAACCTGCCGCTATTTGAAGGGATACTCAACCCTTACAAAAACATGGACAATGAAATAAACAGCGCTTTTGGACAACACCATAAGAGTTAATCACTCCTTTTGTTTTCATTTATTGTTAATAATAATTCAATGCAATTTAAAATCAAATCGACATAAAATTTCCACCAAAATTTCCCCCAGCCGGAAGGATGAAACAGTACAATAACAGAAAATATATATCACATACAAAATGTAAACAATAAATAAAAAAATTATTGTACTATTTTTAAATAGTGTTAACTTCAAGAAATTCAATTTTGCTAGCAATATATGGAATTTCTAATGACTGTGGTGGCTATGCATACAGTACAGAGATCCTTATTGATTTTATTAGTAGAGCTATAGAAGATGGTATTTACAGTATATCACTAGGCTGTTAGCAATTGAGTTCCACACTGTAGATGTTAAACGTTCCTTTTTTCTATTTAAAGAAGTTCAATCAAGAAAGCAAGCAAGCAAGCAAGCACAGAGGGGGTTATACTGGTTCACTCCTTCTGTCAAATTCCTTCTTAGATGGACAAAACCATGTGCACTGCAGGGGGGATGCAGTTAAAATCCCGGTGGCTGGGATCCCGGCGTTCAGAATCCCGACGCCGGAATCCCGACCACCGAAATCCCGACAAATTCTCCCTCCGTGGGTGTCCACGACACCCCTGGAGGGAGAATAAATTAGCGTGCCGAGCGTAGCGAGGCACCGGGCCCGCTGCGTGGCGAGCTCAGAGAGCCCGCAAGGGGGGGCGATCCACGTCCCCCCCTTGTCGGGATTTCGGCGGTCGGGATTCCGGCGTCGGGATTTTGAACGCCGGGATCCCGACCGCCGGGATTCAATACTGAATCCCTGCAGGGGGCAGATGTAAAATGTGCAGAGAGAATATAATTTGGGTGAGTTATTGTGTTTCTGTACAGGGAAAATGCTGACTGCTTTATTTTTACATTGCAATATACTGTAGATCTCACTTTGAAGTAAAACCTCACTCAAATCTAACTCTCTCTGCACATGTAACATCTACCCCCCCTGCAGTGCACATGGTTTTGTCCATTTGAGAAGGAATTTGCCAAAAGGAGTGAACCAGAATAACCCCCACAGTTCTGTGATAGCAATGAAAAAGCAAAGTTAGTAGCCACAAAGGTTATATATCATCGCCATTATAATGCTGTGTTTGTATACTTATTTGTTGGTAGGGTTTAGTAGCAGTCAATGAAATTAAGCCAGAGATAGAGAGTAAATAGGCTATATGTATCCACTGTTTTTGTCCTTTCTGGGTTTTTTTTGAAATCCACACACTTGTCAGCTGTAGGCATCTCCACAGGGTGGTTCCCAGCTGCTGGAAGACGTTTCGGACCCCACTGGGCCCTTAATCCCACAAAAAGTACAACTGTGGGATTCAGATGCCATGATTAAGGAGGAAATTATTTACTGCTGATTGGTGAGTGCCCTATTCTTACTGGGTTGTGGATTTGGAACAAATGTATGCTGTATATGCAGGACAATTTATATCCCTGGGCGAAGAAATAAAATAAAAATAAAAGGGGGTGTGGTTTAATATAAGGCGTGGTCTAGCAGGAAAACAATTACCTTACATCACACTTTTGCAACCTGCATGACCAGACATTGGTTACCGCAGGAATTGTCATTGTCCTCCCGCACTTAAGTTGGCAGGCTGAAGGCCACACAGTGACATTAAAATATAAAGGCCCACACAGTGGCCTAGTGCTCCTCACAGATCAAGGCCAGACAATCATAGGTGTGCGCAGCACATTTTATTAGGGGGTGCACCGTCAAAGGAGTGTGCATAGCTCCACCTACTGGGCGTGTCTAACATCGCCAATCAGGCGTGTCTTCCATGATCTATTGGCACTCGCTACACTATAAAAAGTCTCTCAGCCACACCATAATCTCCTGCCTATTTCAGTTGTAATATTCTAATTACTCTGTGTAACAGTACATGCAAATACAGTCATAAACATATTTGGATGACACAGGTATTTAGTGATATGACAATGGTCTAGTACAATTAACAATGCACACACATTTAATTGATTGATGTGCGCTTCTTTAAATGGAATACAGTTCTAAAAAGCAAAAGTGTTTGGTATTGTTAGCAGCAGATGTGTTCATAAGGGTGGGCACAGCATTAGGGGGTGCCAGTGCACCCGTAACAATCAATGTGCGCACACCTATGCAGACAATGACAAGCTACTTAAATCATTATACACTGTCACACCGTGATGACGATTACACATTACGCCGCACACTTTGATGACAATTACATATTATGTCGCACACCGTTATGCCCATTAGACCCCACACTGTGATAGCAATTACACAATACTCCCCACACCGTAATGCCCATTACACATTAGATGTAACAAGGGCCGCATAGGCCCGAGTGTAATTAAGAGCCTGTGAATTTGCAGAAGTTGAATAAAGTTGTAAACATCAAGATAAGGCCGGAGGCAAATAGTGAGTGGCAGTTAGATCTGCCCTATCGGGTAGCTGGGGGGCGTCAGCTTAGAGAGGGGTACTTATAGGAAAGCAGGCAGGAAGGACTTCCTCTTTGAGTCTGGATTTCTGCTGGGACAATCCTGTGTGACCAAGCGCAAGGATAAACGAAGCTAAGTACTTTCTACTTATTCGGGTCCATCAGCTATTTAATATACCTCAAGATGTCAGGGCGTCCTAAGCGCAGCGCTCCCCCTCCCCGTTGGCTGGCGGACGCCGCCCGTCCCCTGATCACTGTAGCAGGGCGTGGGGGTGGTAGAACGCCAGCCGCGGCTCAGTATATGGAGGCCACAGAGCGCCAGCGCGACTCTGTGCGCCCTCTCTCCCCGGCGCTGCAGCGCGGAATTGTTCCCCTGTCAGCAGTCAGTCCCAGCAGCAGCGGAGCATCAGTCGCGGGGATCACGCGGTCCCCGGCGGCTGTACGGGACCATCACCAGGCCTTGTATAGCGCGGCTGGTGATGTCAGCAGCACACCAACACGCGGGGGTATGCCGGACACCTCGGCCGAGGCGCGGGCGGCCCCCGCAGCTCGGGGTAGGTCGCCCGGTAGCAGGGTGGGGGTGCACATAGCACAAGTCCACCGCGAAGAGGAGCAAAGGGGGATGAGCACACCCCCTCCAGCTCCTGGTGCCCCAGTTTATGCGCTGCCTTATGGGGGCAGCGGGGGGGCATCAACCCCGCCCACAACCAGCGCCAGCCCCATGCAAGTGATTACAGGAGGCCCAGCAAGGCTTCCTGCAATACTCAGGGGGCCACCCTTAGTTACTCTGCAGGCCTCTCTGGCACACACTGTAGAGCCGCTACTCCCAAGCAGCTTCGCCCCGCAGACGGGAGCTTTTACTGGGGGGCAGCCAGCGTTAACCCGCGGCGGCGGGCAAGGCACGGGGCCTACCACAGCTCAGTTCTATCAGGGGCACCAAGCAGCATGGCACCAGGGCCCTGGGCAAACCCAGGCACCACAGGGGCTGTTCCCTCCCTCGGCCCCCTTGCAGCAAGGGCACCAAGGGTTGGGCCAGGCATCATTCTACCCGGGGTTCCAGCAATTTCAGCAGCCCCCGGCCAATCCACACCAGCAGGGGGTCTGGCCTTTTCCTACAGCGGTGGGGACCGGTCACCCGGGGTACCCACCAGCGCAGCAACCCATGGCACACCAGCCTACCTGGGGCCAACATACCTCTTTCCCCTATTTCCACCAACACAGTGGGACACCACAGGTGCCTTACGGGTCTGCTTGGCCATTGTTCCAACAACAGCCCACGGCTAGCTGGGCGCCAGGGTTGCAGCATCCCTATCAGAGCGGGGTTCAGCCACACCCATATGGGCAACAGCCAAATTTCACCCCTACACGTCCGCACTATACACCCACAGGGAGTGCAGAAAGGGGTAGGGCACCCAGGGGTGATGTGGGGTTTTCCACAACGTCAGGATCCATGGGTAATGCCTTGCCTTTGTCTCCTGAAACATCTACAGGTTCGGACGGGGCCATGAGCTCGACACAGTGTGCCACGCAAGGAATCCTGCAAGCTTCAGGGTCGGGTCAGAGGTCATCTACCCCGGCCGCCACAGCAGTCACGAGCGGCAGGGACCCCGGGGGCGCCTCCGGGGACGAAGGGCAATCTGGCGGGTCGTCAAGGCCCAGGCCTTCAGAACAACCCGGGACACAAGAGGCAGAGGCAGAGCCGGAGGACGGGGCTGAATCCACGGAGGGTGAGAACACTGACAATTCGTTGTGTGAATCCTCATCCTACCACTCCACAGCCAGTAGCGGGGAAGAGGGGCAGTCAGGGCGCCCGCGCAAGCTGGCCAAGTTGGTTGCGCGAGCTGTAGTCAAGAGGGTCAGAGGCACAAAGCGCAAACAGAGGGACGCGCCTCCCCCCCCCGTTACAGACACGGCTGGGGATAAGGTGCACTGCTCCAACACGGCCATAGCCAGGGGGCTTCGTAGGGGAGTGAAAGAGAGGATTAAGAAGGGGAAGTTTGTGGACCTCTTCACTTTAACGGCCGATATGAAAAAGGAATTCGACAAGGCCAAGAAATCCTCAGCCAACGGGGAGCTAGCATTCAAGAGCTTCCACAACTGGCTCAGGGGTTTCCTCATCTTCTCCTCATGCTACCTTAACACCAGGCCAGATGAGCACTTGAATGTTCTCCGTTACCTATTTTTGGTGAACGAAACATTCATCAGCTACAGGAACGGGGCCTGGCGGGACTATGACGAGAAGTTCCGCCGGGCTCACGAGGGGTCCACAAGCATGCCCATGGGTTGCAAACATGTAGAGATATGGCTAGAAGTCATAGGGAAAGGTCAGCCATCCACTGAGCAATCTGGCAGGAAGCCCTTTCTCGGGGGGAAACCCGGGGCGAAGACCCCGGGCAAGGGTAGATGTTTTGCCTTTAACGACGGCAAATGCGAGAGAGGCGCAAAGTGCCGCTACAGACACGAGTGCCGTTGGTGTGGGGCAGGTCACTCGGGAAAGGTCTGCAAGTCTGGGAGGGCCCAGGATCAGGGCGACGCAGGGCCTAGCAACAAGTAAGGCACACTCCCCCATAGTCCTGGACGAGTTGGCTCGCCGCCTAGCCTCTTACCCCGATAGGGAGGCGGCACAGTTTTTATTTAGAGGTTTTAAGTTCGGTTTTCAGTTGCCCATACCTGAGTCAGTCCTAGTGAGGTCACATAAGAACCTCAAGTCGGCGAGGGACTTTCCGGGGGTCGTGAGACAGAAAGTGTATGCAGAGATAGAACTGGGAAGGATGGCAGGCCCTTTTGCGGCCGAACCCTTGCCCCGCATGTGCTTCTCGCCTTTAGGCGTAGTCCCCAAGAAGACGCCGGGGAAGTACAGGCTAATACAACACTTGTCTTACCCCCCCGGGAGGTCTATCAACGATGCCATACCGGAATCACAGTGTAGCGTGCATTACCAGCTCTTCGATGAAGTTCTGGAGATTGTGAAGGGCTTTGGTCAAGGGGCACTAATGGCGAAACTGGACATAGAGTCCGCTTTCCGGCTGCTCCCCTTGCACCCCACTTCATTCCGCTTTATGGGTTTTAGGCTAGAAGGGGGCATATATATAGACAAATGCCTGCCCATGGGATGCTCGGTCTCCTGTGCCTACTTTAAGAGATTTAGCACCTTCCTGCATTGGTGCATACAGGAAGGTGCGGGCTGCAAAGGTGTGGCTCACTATTTAGATGATTTACTTTTCGTGGGACCAGGAGATGACGACACATGTAAGCGCATTCTGGAAGGGGCAAAAGACATATTGACAGCCATAGGTGTCCCCATAGCAGCTGACAAGACAGAGGGTCCCACCAGGGTGATATCGTATTTGGGTATAGAAATAGACTCAGAGGGCGGATGTTGCAGACTGCCGGAGGATAAGGTGGCGAAGCTGCAGGCGCTTATTGAGGAGTGCCGGCGGAAAGGGAGGGTCCGGTTGCGGCTGATTCAGTCGCTGCTGGGATCTTTCAATTTCGCTTGCCGCATCATTCCTATGGGGAGGGTGTTCTGCAGGAAGCTGGAGAGGGCCACAGCGGGGGTGAGAGACCCACACCATACAGTTAGGCTAGGCCAAGAGATAAAGGGTGACCTAGCGGTCTGGTCCAGTTTCCTGGAACATTTTAACAGGGAGCTGCTGTGGCCGGCGGAACCAGCCTCCAGCGTGGAGCTACAGCTCTACACAGACGCGGCAGGCTCTACGGGATTCGGGGCCTACTTGCAAGGGGAATGGTGCTGCGCGCCATGGCCACAGTCATGGATTGACCGCGGGTTCACGGTCAATCTGTTACTGCTGGAGCTCTTTCCCATAATTGTGGCGGTCGAGTTGTGGGCCAGCCATTTGGCGGACAGGAACATAATGTTCTGGTGCGACAACATGGGAGTTGTTTATGCGATTAACAACCAGAGAGCCACATCGCCAGAGGCACTGCGTCTACTGAGACACCTAGTTCTACATTGTCTGCAGCACAACATACACTTTAGGGCCCGACACGTCCCGGGTGTCGACAACAGCATAGCGGACGCACTCTCGAGGTTTCAGTTCGAGAGATTTCGCGAGCTGGCACCAGAGGCTGCTATCACAGGGCTCAGCTGTCCCCCTTTTGTATGGCAGGTCATAGAGTCGGCATGAAGTCACTGGCCCTGCTATCTTTGGCCCCGTCCACGCGTAGAGCTTACGGGGCGGCTTGGAGGGATTGGTCAGCCTTTCAGGTCTCACCGGAGGCAGAGGGTAAGTCGGTCGAGGACCGGTTACTAGCCTTCGTCTGGGAGCATTATAAAAATGGCAGGTCTAAGTCGGCTATGGCGGCGGCTTTGGCGGGGATAGCTTTCCATTCCAAGTTGCTAGGCGAGCCAGATCCCACTAGGTCTTTTGTATTGACTAAAGCCCTAAAAGGTTGGGCTAGGGCACAGCCAGGGGTTCCAGACTCCCGTCGCCCAGTTGATGAGGGCATGCTGGGGGACCTTATGCAGTGCTTAGATGGAGTAGCGGAGAATAGATATGAGGCGGCACTCTTCAATGTGGCATTTTCATTCGCATTTTTTGGTGCCTTCAGGGTAAGCGAGTTAGTGGCGGCTAACAAACACGCGCTTTCAGGGCTCCTTAAAGAAAATGTTGTTTTCCGTGCAGGGAAGATACTTTGCAAGATAGGTAGGTCCAAGACAGACCAAGCGGGTAAGGGCACCTGGATAACATTGAGGGCGCACTGCAATAAGGCGATATGTCCTGTATCTCTGGCTGAGGAGTATGTCTCGGGCGGACCGGGCAACGCGGCACAGTTTCTGGCACACAAGGAGGTGGGGCCACTTACCCGATTCCAGTTTGCGGCTGTGTTTCGGAGATGTGTCGCGGCCTTGGGTCTCCCCGAGAAAGAGTATGGAACGCATTCGTTCAGAATTGGGGCGGCAACTTGCACAGCCGCAGCGGGGCTTCCACCATCCTCAGTTCAAGCGGTGGGGAGGTGGAAGTCAGCCGCCTATAAGAAATATGTAAGGTTAGATAAGTTGTAGATAGCGCCTGTTGCGCTGACCTGAAAACGTACTGTTTACAATCAGTTTTGGAACTTTAGCGTTCCGGAATCGACGGTGTGAAGGGAATTTTTTTTACTTTTTCCTCTGCAGGGGACTTAATTACAATTGGCTTTCCCCCATCAGTCCACCAGAGGTTTTTTAAGATTTTTCCCCTTCACTCGGGTATATATAGTCAATGCATTCCAGTTGTGTCTTACAGTATAACGTTATATGCTAACCTTAGGTTTTCTCTTTTTCAGCCCCTCCCCCTTCCTCACGGACTCTGGGCAGGGTTTGGTTAGTGGGGCACTCCTATATATATTGGGCTGCTAGGCACCCATTGGCAGCCGCGGCCCCCGTGCTGTCTCAGGCACGGGAGGTGCACTGGCTGGGCATTAGGGGTTTTCAGTGGGATGGCCTGTGGGACCTGCTAGTTTCCAAAGCCCGGAGATTAGGCAGATCTGATGTATTAGTCATACACCTGGGAGGCAATGACTTGGTCAAGCGGACAGGCATTGCATTAACCATACAAATTGAGAAGGACATGGCGAGGATACAGGAGCGTTGGCCAGGTGCATTGCTGGTTTGGTCTGACATAGTGCCCCGTTTCACGTGGCGGGGGTGTCGGTGCATAGAGGCTGTTGAGAAGGCCAGAAAGAAAGTGAACCACGCCGTATCCAGATACATAGTGGCAAAAGGTGGTAAAGCAGTCAGGCATCCCAACATCGTAAAAACCAACCCCAAGTTGTATAGGCAGGACGGGGTTCACCTATCGGACCCCGGTATGGCCATTTTTCTGCAGGACATTCTCGCTAGTTTAGTGTAGTTAGGGCGTAGGTAGTTGTTTTGGGGTGGCGGGCCTTGTGGCACAGGTTAACCCGGCGGGGTAAGAGTGCCAAGGCAGTGGCGGTTGAGCGCTCTCGACCAGCACTCAAGTGTGGTGTCAGGTGGTCTCCGTGGGGTATGGCCCGCCCCTCTGCCAAGAAGGTAGGCGAGTCCCAACTCAACGCGGTGGGGCGCTGGACACTTCCTGGAAGTGCCCGCGTCTGGCCCTAGGAGGGGCGTGGCATGCCGCTGCGGAGCGGGCTGTACACACAAGTTGTTGAGTGATGCCAGCGAGTGGGGCGACCTGGTCGCCGCCATGAGGGGCATCCGCGTTTTGCGAGGGTGCTGGTCTCAAGTGCTTCTTCTTGCCATCCCTAAACAATTTAGGGTCATACCATCTTTAAATAAATATCCTAGATGACCTTTAAACTTACGCAGTTGGTGTCCGTGTCTTATTTATTAGTTAAGGTGTCAGTGTGAGTTATTTCTAGGCTTAAGTGTTAAGATAAATGTATAGGATAAAGCAGCATATTTCTCTAGGCGCCTTAGATGTAACAAGGGCCGCATAGGCCCGAGTGTAATTAAGAGCCTGTGAATTTGCAGAAGTTAAATAAAGTTGTAAACATCAAGATAAGGCCGGAGGCAAATAGTGAGTGGCAGTTAGATCTGCCCTATCGGGTAGCTGGGGGGCGTCAGCTTAGAGAGGGGTACTTATAGGAAAGCAGGCAGGAAGGACTTCCTCTTTGAGTCTGGATTCCCACCCTCCCTACCCCCTTTTTAAAGTGCTACATGGGCTTTTTGAGCCTTCACCAAATTTGAATTTAGTGTGAATTTACAATCGGCGGTTGAGCGCTCTCGACCAGCACTCAAGTGTGGTGTCAGGTGGTCTCCGTGGGGTATGGCCCGCCCCTCTGCCAAGAAGGTAGGCGAGTCCCGACTCAACGCGGTGGGGCGCTGGACACTTCCTGGAAGTGCCCGCGTCTGGCCCTAGGAGGGGCGTGGCATGCCGCTGCGGAGCGGGCTGTACACACAAGTTGTTGAGTGATGCCAGCGAGTGGGGCGACCTGGTCGCCGCCATGAGGGGCATCCGCGTTTTGCGAGGGTGCTGGTCTCAAGTGCTTCTTCTTGCCATCCCTAAACAATTTAGGGTCATACCATCTTTAAATAAATATCCTAGATGACCTTTAAACTTACGCAGTTGGTGTCCGTGTCTTATTTATTAGTTAAGGTGTCAGTGTGAGTTATTTCTAGGCTTAAGTGTTAAGATAAAGGTATAGGATAAAGCAGCATAATTCTCTAGGCGCCTTATGCCCCACGCGCCGCTGCTGCACAACTGATACCGTTTACTAATATGCCCCTACAGTGCCAGATATGCCCCAACAGCGCCACAAATATATGCCACCACAGTGCCAAACATATGCCCCCAGTACCAAATATGCCCCCACAGTGCCACACATATGCCCCCACAGCGCCACACATCATGCCCCCTCAGTGATAGCTATGCCCCCACAGTGCCAAACTTATGCCCGCAGTGCCAAATATGCCCCCACAGTGCCACAGATATGCCCCCACAGTGCCACATACTGTATATGCCCCCGCCGTGCCAGATATGCCCCCACAGCGCCACACATATATGCCCCCACAGTGACAGCTATGCCCCCACAGTGCCACACATATGCCCCCAGTGCCAAGATTTGCCCCCACAGTGCCAGATATTCCCCCACAGCGCCACACATATATGCCCCCACAGCGCCACACATATATGCCCCCACAGTGACAGCTATGCCCCCACAGTGCCACACATATGCCCCCACAAAGCCAGATATGCCCCCACAAAGCCACAAATATGCTCACACAGTGACAGCTATGCCACCACAGTGCCACACATATGCCCCCACAGTGCCAAATATGCGCCACAGCACCACACACATATGCCCCCACAGTGACAGCTATTTTATTTTATGGCGATTTTGTTCTGTAAGGTGAATTTCTGACTAAAACGGTGAATCACCCTATTCAATGACCAGATGGCGAATACATTTCAAGGTTTTTTTCGCCATAATTCACCGAGTAGCAATCGCTATCTTTTTATGGTGAAGTGGAAGGTGAACTTTTAAAATAAAGTGTTTTGTTTTTTAACTTTGGTGTAAAAAAATCAGGAATTTTATTCTGAGGAGGGGCATGCTATTTTTATTCATTTGCTGTAAGCACATGAATATATATTTAATAAAAAAAAAAAAATATATATATATATATATATATTTTTTTTTTTTTACACAGAGCAGCCAGCAGGGGGCTGGAGCCGAGCCGCTCATTACATATTCATATATTCATTTCACCCGATCATTACATAAGCATGATCGGGTGTAGTGAATATACCCGGTCCCCTGCTGGCACCCCCAGGGGGGCAGCCTGTGCTGCCTGGCACATGGGGAGCCCACCTCCCCCCCACAAACGTTCTGGGGCAGGCAGGGAGACTTCCATCTCCCTGCCTGCCACTGTCCTCAGGCTCCCTGCGGCGTCTGCCGCAGGAGCTCAAATTCGCCGGTCAGGGGCAGCGAGCCCCTGACTCGTTGAATACCGGAGCCGGCGAGGCTCCGGAACGCAGCGAGCAGTGGCGAATGTGCAACGAATCCTAAACAGGATTCGCTGCACGTCGCCTGTATTCACATTGAATACTGCCCACTGTCTCTGGGTCTCCCCCTGTTGCCATCGCCTCTGCTGCTGCTGCTTCCTTGGGGAGGGGAGCACATCACACATCTTTCCTTCCCCTTCACTGCGTACCTGAGCCGTCAGCCATTCATACCTCGCGGGCTGAATCCTGATTTGCTGCCGGCCCGTGAGCTCTGATTGGCTGACAGCCCAGTGATACAGTGAGTGAGGGGAAGGAGAGACGCACGATGCGTTCCCCTCCCCTCCCCTGGGAAATCAGCCTCTGCCTGTGTGGACGGACAAGGAGAGGAGGAGGGAGGAAGGGAGGCGGCGGCGTTGGGCGGAGCTGCTGGGCGCCCTGACTGTTTAACAGAGGCGGACAAGCCATGCGGCGTCCTGGGCTGCTGCACGGCTTGTCCGCCTCTAGAAACGGTCCTGTGCATATGTGACTGATGGGAGCACCGCAAAAGAAGTCACTTTAACCGTGAGTGCATTGGACTTACAATTGTGTGTATGTATATATGTGTGTGTATATATATATATATATATATATATATATATATATATATACACACACACACACATATATACATACATATCACATTAAAAGCCTGTGTTTGTCAATCTGCACCTTAATCTGTAGGACTGTAGGAGACCTCACAGCTCAGTGCTGCATCTGATTAAAAACCATGACTAGGCTACTGCTGCTCTCCTCCATGGGCCTGAGAAGCATGTAATGAGCTCCACCAATCAGAGCTCAACACAAACCTCTCAGCCTCTGCCCTCTTGTGCAAAGTGTCATGGGATTTAATCAAGTCCCGGTATTGCACTGCACACTTATGCAGTCAGTGTGCCTTGGCACCCGATGCTCAGCACCATTAATCATTGTCACATTGGCAGATAGGTGAAGCTGCAGCGCTTCCCGACTCCCGTGCACAAAACCTTTAGCTAAAAAAAATAAGGCTGACCACCTTTGCCACATTTACATGGGAATGTCCAGCGTTTGCATGGGGCCACCCATAAAAAGCTGCTTGCTCCCATGTCGGTGTGCAGCCCCCCCCCCCCCCCCCCTCCCTTCTCTCATATGATAGGAGAATATCATAGTGTGCTGAGTGCATTGTGGCCCAGCGTCAAAGCACAATGAGCACAGTAAGCCATACGAAGGGACGGAGTACAAAAAAAAGTAATGTCAACCTTTTGACTGTTAACTTTCCCATTTTAGACCTAATACTTGTGTCAACCTTCAGATGCTGTTGACCTTAGCCATGTCAACCTAATTCAGGTGTCAATCTAAGCCCTGTCAACTTTCAGTGGTTGACCTAATGTATGATGATGATAATAATAATAATAATAAGGTACTTGTGGAGTATCACGGCTCCCACGACCTGCATCGTATGCAGATCGTATCCTAAAAATCGCATCGCATCGCATCGCATATGGCATACGATGGCATACGATGCGATGCGATGTTTTACCGATTTTTGCCTATTTTAGCTCAAAAATCGTATGCCATCGCATAACATCGTATGCCATATGTAGTGGCATACGATGTCATACGATGCGATACGATGTTTACCGATTTTTGAGCAAAAATGGTCAAAAATCGGTAAAACATCGGATAACATCGTATGCCATATGTAGTGGCATACGATGTCATACGATGCGATACGATGTTTTACCGATTTTTAAACAAAAATGGTGAAAAATCGGTAAAACATCGCATGGCATTGTATGCCATCGATGCGATACGATGTTTTACCGATTTTTGAGCCATTTTAGCTCAAAAATCGTATGCGATCGCATCGGATGCCATACGATGGCATCCGATGCGATGGCACCCGATTTTGCACTGAAATGCATCAGAATGCATTGAAATGTGTATTAAAGTAGTGAAATGCCCCCAAATGCCATTTTTCATAGTGCACCACCCCCACTATCAACGTCAACCCGAAGCGTGGCGAGCACAGCGAGCCCGCGAGGGGCGGCGGTATGCGTCCTACGACCTTTTCATACCCCCACTATCCACGTCGGCGTGGAGTTGAGAATAGAATAGTGTGGCGAGCGCAGCGAGCCACCGAGCCCGAAGCGTGGCGAGCGCAGCGAGCCCCGCGAGGGGACGCGGATACCTTCACAGCTATACGCGTCTCCTCGCGGGCTTTACAGGTATCAGCGTCCCCTCGCGGGGCTCGCTGCGCTCGCCACGCTTCGGGCTCGGTGGCTCGCTGCGCTCGCCACACTATTCTATTCTCAACTCCACGCCGACGTGGATAGTGGGGGTATGAAAAGGTCGTAGGACGCGTACCGCCGCCCCTCGCGGGCTCGCTGCGCTCGCCACGCTTCGGGTTGACGTTGATAGTGGGGGTGGTGCACTATGAAAAATGGCATTTGGGGGCATTTCACTACTTTAATACACATTTCAATGCATTCTGATGCATTTCAGTGCAAAATCGGGTGACATCGTATCGCATCGGATGCCATCGTATGGCATCCGATGCGATCGCATACGATTTTTGAGCTAAAATGGCTCAATAATCGGTAAAACATCGTATCGCATCGATGGCATACAATGCCATGCGATGTTTTACCGATTTTTCACCATTTTTGCTCAAAAATCGGTAAAACATCGTATCGCATCGTATGACATCGTATGCCACTACATATGGCATACGATGTTATCCGATGTTTTACCGATTTTTGACCATTTTTGCTCAAAAATCGGTAAAACATCGTATCGCATCGTATGACATCGTATGCCACTACATATGGCATACGATGCCATGCGATGGCATACGATTTTTAAGCAAAAATGCTCAAAAATCGGTAAAACATCGCATCGCATCGTATGCCATCATATGCCACTACATATGGCATACGATGCCATACGATGGGAGCCGTGATACTCCACAAGTACCAATAATAATAATAATATAGCCCTTACTGCTATAATTTGATAACCTGCAAGCAGCTGACAACAGACACGCTATCTTTGGGCCTGATTGAGACCTGATCACTACTCTGTGATTTGCAGAGGACTTTGATCAGATAGCCACTGCCCACGCAGAGTGAGATTCCACCCTGTGCAAGTCTTTAATTGGCTTGTGAAAGGATCCCTGATTGGCCGCTATGTGCTAATCGCAAACCATTCAACTTCTAATGATTTTTCTAGTTTGTGCAAGTGCGCATAACTCTGACCATTCCATAACTGTGCGACAGACAAACAGTGATTTTTGTCACTGTTTGGCCCTGCGCATGCTTCATTTGGATCTCTGGGTGTTACTGTGCAGTGCCATAACTGGGAAGCTCTGTGCACTATGCGGCCACACCTCCCAAAAAATAATGGACCTTATTCTGGTTGACTCACAAGGCTGTGAATTTCACAGCCTTGCGAGTCCACCAAATGCCTAAACATCCATCCACAGCTTGCATGTGAGAAGGAAACCATCCAATGATTCCTTCAGTGCTCGCAGATCTATGTTGTCTTAGGTCTGCGGGTGCCCATTGAGAAAAGAGGGCGGGCAGCTGATGTCAGCTGCCAGCCCCCCGTTCCCGCATCATCCCCGAGTTTCCACTGGAATTTTCATGGGAACATAAGCAATTCGCCGTGCACCAAGTGACTGCACATGCGCATAATGGTAAATGCACATGCGCATAATTACGCTTGTGTGACTGCACATGCGCATAATGGTAAATGCACATGCGCATAATTACGCTTGCACCAAGTGACTGCACATGCGCATGTGCATAAATTCACATGCGCATGCGCATAATGCACATGCGCATAATTACGCTTGCACCAAGTGACTGCACATGCGCATATTGGTTTATGCGCACGTGCAATCGCACACCATCGCTTCCCTGAGCAAAGATGCAGGGGATCGAATAGATCAGAATAAGATTCAATGTCAGGATGTTGTGACAAGAGGATGGGGCCACCAGTACTGGGAGATAGGGCACCGCATGGAACAGTCTAAGGACATGCTGTAAGGCTGCACAGGCTGCATTGTGCATGTCTGGAGTGTCTTGTAATGAATACTCTGGCCAGTGCTGCAGCAGATCTAGCTGCAGGTTGCCAAGGGGCAATGATATTGCCACCCCAGAGCCCTAGTTAACTAGGACATATCTAGCACCGGATGTTTGCTAGTACCAGAGAGGATGTCTTAGCACACATTTGTGATCTCCAGTAACTATAGTGCCACATCAGTGGTGGAACTGGGGGGTAGTGAGCCCAGGTGAAAAAGTATAATTTGGGCCAACATCAGTGGGTGACAGGGGTACAAGCTGCTGGTCTGGGCAGCAGTGAGCACCGTAGCACCTGCTGCATCAATGGTAGTTCCACCACTGTGCCATGTGACATTTGCCACAAGTTCAAATTATGACAAAATACATTGCCCCCTTAACATCCAGTACCTAAACCTCCCACTGAAAACGTAATTTCACACAATTCAGGCTGAGCAATGGAAAAGACCCAAATGCTTAGCAAATCTGGGAAATTGGTAGACAACTTTATAATCTGGGTCCAGGTCCCCCTAATCCCCTGAGCCCCATAGCAATGGCAACCCTTGCATCCTCTACAGTTACACCTATATCAGGGGGAAACACAGGAATTTAATGGGTGGTTTCCATATGAGTGCAAGGGTTAGGTTTAGTCACTAGGCTGGGTTTAGGGTAAGGCATAGATGGGGGGGAGGAATAGGGTTAAGCTGCGGGAGGGAAGGTTGGGGTTAGGCATTTAGAAGGGTTAGGTGATGGGGAATGGGGGTTATGGTTAGGCACTAGTGGGGAGAGTTAGGGTTAGGCTGTAGGGTGGGAGGTATAGGCTGTAGGTAGGGATAGGCTGTAGGGTGGGAGGGTTAGGCTGTACGGTGGGAGGGTAAGGCTGTACGGTGGGAGGGTTAGGCTGTATGGTGGGAGGGATAGGCTGTAGGGTGGGAGGCAGAGACGTACCTAGAGATTTATAGGCCCCATAGCAAAAATTTGTAAGGGCCCCCTAATTAGCAACTGATGGTGATAAATGAATGTAAAACATTAATTTCACAGCAAAGATGGGCCCCCTTCAGCTCTGGGCCCCATAGCAGCTGCACCCCTTGCACCTATGGTAGTTACGCCCTTGGTGGGATGGTTAGGCTGCACGGTGGGAGGGTTAGGCTTTAGGATGGGAGGGTTAGGCTGTAGGGTGGGAGGGTTAGGTTGTACAGTTGGATGGTTAGGCTGTAGGGTGGGAGGGTTAGGCTGTAGGGTGAGAGGGTTAGGCTGTACAGTTGGATGGTTAGGCTGTAGGGTGGGAGGGTTAGGCTGTAGGGTGGGAGGGTTAGGCTGTAGGGTGGGAGGATTAGGCTGTACAGTTGGATGGTTAGGCTGTAGGGTGGAAGGGTTAGGCTGTCGGGTGGGAGGGTTAGGCTGTAGGGTGGGAGGGATAGGCTGTAGTTGCAAGGGTTAGGGGAGGGCAGAGGTAAGTTCAGTATACTTACCTGACCTCTATTGTGATTTTGTTTTCATTGGCATGCCAGCATTGCTATTCTGACCGCTGGCATCTCCATCACTGGTCATTCATATGTATCCCAGTCACATATGTCCTTTATAATTGTACACTGGATTGCAGATCTGACCATGGAGTGCGGTGGGGTATCATAGAGCACATATATACATAGATGTTCTTATGTATGTAATATATGTGCTGGATTTATCCCCCTGAGATCGCCAGCATTGATTTCTTTGGGCACCTGAGAATCAGCATATACCAATAAAGTATTAAGCCCGCTACCTATACTACTATTGGCAGGATGGCTGGCTTAACTATGTAACGGTTTATGCTGATGCAGTGCTCTCCTGATTGCAGAGCTGAGCCTGGGAATGTAACAGATTCTCAAGCTCAGTGGATAGCAGGTATATTCCAAAGGTACATAATACTTTATATAATACTTTATATATGGCACAACACAAACAGCACTAATAGTCTTTACTTAAAATGAGTCTTATATGTATACGGCCAATTATATTCTGCAACATGTTCCTATATCAGTCCCCTTCTACAGTGACTGGCAGTGCACCCAAGTAAATGCATTTGCATTTACTTTTACCTGGCTGGTTGTGGCCAGAGTGCTTACATGATGGCAGCTACTTCATGTGCAGTGCTCCATAGCCACACTGAGGCTGCAGTCTTCTCTCTGCACAGTGTAGGAGGCTGCAGCATTTACAGTAGATCAGAAGGATTGGGAGCAGATGTAATCCCCTGTGCACCGTGCTCTGTGATCTCTCCTCCCAGGTGACAATGTTACCGCAAATAATCTCAAGGAACAGTGCCAGCGTGCTATATAGCCGCGCTGAGGCTACTCTGCTCTCCACGGGACAGTGCAGGTGTCGGAGCTGGTCGGAGGAGGAAGGAAGCAACCGGGGCCACTCGTGCTCAAATCTTCCTTGCCATTGAGCTTCCTGTACTGCTGTAAGGACTCTGCATCAGGAAGTAGCTGCAGTGGTGGCCGTTCAGCTGTGATTGTGGGTGGTCTTCAGTAATTGCAAGTTTCTGGGTACTTGGAAACCCCCCCATTCCCTGTGTACTCCACTGCATATCTAGGTCACTGTACTGCTGCTATAAACAACTAAACTCCAATGTAACCATTGTTAGGCATTACAGACACTAGGGACCTGTTCTTCTATATTATCTATGATACTGTAGACATGTGTAGGTGCCACCATGGCAATTGATAGGTTCTTTTAGGACAAGGGGTTATTATTGCAAGTGATAATTGATATAGACAGTAGGACATTCTAGATCTCTAGACCAGGGGTCCTCAAACTATTTTGCTCTGGGACCCCATAAAAACAAAAAAAAGAACGACAGGACCCCAGCAAGTGACTGCAGAAGGTCATCACATCACATGTGTAGTCACCAGACAGCACATACATGGCAGCATTGTGGAGGCACAGAGTAATGGGAGGAGTCTAAAATAACAGACAATTCAACAGATTTTTCAGACTCATTGAATCACTAACTGAGATTAGAAAAGTCATCAGCCTGATGGTCAGCAACATGGAGTCGCGACCCATGCTGAGAAGGTCCGGACCCACTTTGGGGTCAGGACCCACAGTTTGAGAACCACTGCACTAGACAATATCATCTATGGCACAAGGTTATTCCAGGTAATTCTAAAGCTCTCATTTATCGGTAAACAGGATGTTCAGCCTTCTTAAGAATTCTCCTGGCATCATAGAAGATGCACAATACCAGGTACTGTAGCCAACATGGGGCGGTAGAGTCTTTAGATGCGTTTAATGAGTTTGGCTCATTTATTACACACGTCATGGATGTGTATTCAAGAAGCACCAAAGGAAAAATTTCCAGTAGATGAATCGTTATTTAATGTTCTTATGCATTGTGTTTACTTTTAATAAACTGGGGAAATTACATTTAACTCCCCCTGTGCCATTGTCACACTTTGGGCCTGAGTTTGTACTGTATATGGGATTGTATTTGTGTCTTCTGTCATTATTGCAGGCACCTTGATATGCTAATATAAAACATGTTACCAGCAATGGCGAATCTAGAAATATGGTAATGGGTGGTCCCAGAATCAACTACTCTAGCAGTAGGTACCCTTGCGCGATAAAGCCATGCACCAAAAGGCCTCATGGGAAGGTGCTGGAAATTAGCTGGAATTATGTTCCCGAAAGCCACTTCCCCCATTCCCCTCGCATTTTTTAAGCTGTGGCATGCTCTGTGAGCTTGCTGGCCATGCACCCTGCCCCTCTCTCCTGGCTAATTGACTGCTGTGTGCATGCAGAGCTGTGGGGAGAGGAGGGCTCACTACTGCCACCCCACCACCACAACGCACCCACACTGGAAACAGAGACAGTGTGCGCCAAAGGCACGTGCTGATAATTTACAACATAATGCCCCAGTGCTGCCACTAGATATTGTTGGGCCTAGGACAGCCCAGATAGACCACCCCCCCAATAAAAAACAACAACACATTGGTGGGCAGTGGGCATGCATTCCCCCCCCCCCCCGGGCCTTTTAACTTACTTTTGGTGCCTTAAGGCCGGGGACCGGGTCTGGAAGCTCCTCTCTCTCCATATCACGTGCAGGCACGCAGCAAGTCTTGTGACTGTGCTGCTGCGCTGCTCTTTGGTCAGTCTCAGTCAGTCACGTCATTACGTCACACTGCTGGTTGGGGGGCGGGGCTCCTTCCTTTGCAGAGTCCCGGCGGCTGCCTTGTGAAATGATGCTGCTGTGCATCATGTGACTGCGCAGTGAGTGCGCACAGTCATAATGTGTTGCCGCGGCCGCCAGGCTAATCAACTCAGAGCTGGGCAGCAGGCGGGTTAGGCCACGGGGGTGAGTGACTGCTGCTGGGGAGAATTGCCCAGCCCTACCCTCGGTCAGAACCGGCGGGGCCCGGGACTCAAGTACCCCCAGACCCCCTCCTGTCGGCGGCCCTCTAATGCCCATTACACATTATGCTGCACACCGTGATGCCCATTACACATTATGGCACACTATGATGCCCATTACACATTATGCCACACCATGATGCCCATTACACATTATGCCACACACCATGATGCCCATTACACATTATGCTACACACTGTGATGCCCATTACACATTATAAAACACACTATGATGCTCATTTTATATTAAACCACACACCGTAATCGCTATTACATATTATGCAGCATACATACAGATAGTGGTAGATGCTCAAATTAGTTCAGTAATACTTTTCAGGTGCATGCAAGGGAGGGGTTAATACTTAGTAAGTAACAAGACATTGGTTCCCCAGGCACACTGAATAGTTTTAGCAACCAATCTTGAACACTACATGATAATAGAATTCAGAGATATTGGTTACATATACCTGCGCAGGTGTATGACATGCCCCCAAGCCGCGTCAAGGCTTGCATGCATGCAGCATGTTAATTGCTAAGGGTTTCTTGATCAAAGCCAGGACCTTCATGCTTGAAGCCAGGGCCCCCATGCTCTATGCCATGGGGGATTACATGGGGGATTACATGCTCGTTGCCACAGCAAAGTAATGCTGGTTGCCAAGGGGGAGAAAAATGCTGATTGCCAAGGGTTAATTAAATTCTCATTGCCAAGGGAGAGTTAAGAGCAGTACTATAAGGAGAGAGCAGGGCATGCAGCTGGGCAAACGCAGCCTGGCTGTATCAGAGTTGAGCAGAAAAAATGTCTGGTAGCCGGCCTCTGGGAGAGAAATCCGCAGATGGACCTATCCTACTTGATGTGCCAGATATTTTAAATCTCGTGCCACCTCGTGGTCCAGCTGCCAATCAGGAGCCACCACTGCCTCACTCCCGATTGGCTTTCGGCCCGCTCACAAGGCAGTGCGAGATTTTAAATATAAGCCCGACAAGCAGGACAGATCTATACAATACTAAATGGGAAATTTGTAATTGGCGCTAAGATAATAGCAGCTAGGTTCTCTTTCCTTAGGAGGCCATCAATCCTCCAGACAAGCAACAGATATTCGACAAAAAATGGGTTTCGGAAAGAACCAGCGCAGGGTCAGGGTGCTTGTGAGCAGGAGAAACCGGGGCATGGGTACTGTGCTTTAGTGGGCTATATAAACCACACTTACTTTATGTTCCCCACTCGCATTCACATAGCAGTTTCTTTTGCACCACAAACGATTGAACCACAGACTTCTTGTATAAAAGCAGGTAAACGAGACTTACATTAACATACTGTCACGCGTTCACGTAACGGTATCTTTTAGATTCCACTCCAAGGACTCCAAAATCAGGGTAAACGAATTTTATTCACACGCAGGATCCACACACAGGTTAAAAACAGCAGCACATGAACAGGTGTCACCGCGATACATCAAGTCAGCCGGATGTTACGAATCCCCGGCGCTGCAGACGCTGAAGGGGTAGCTGTCTCTCAGGACACAGTCCGGTACCTGCAGGAATTGGGGGTACAATAGGAACAGACTCTCCAGCAACCAGCCCTATTATCAGAGGTGTCCATATATTGATTTTATTTGATTTTATTGTGTCATATGTATCTATTCCAATTTTTTCCATCCTCAAAACTGCGCTGCTTTCTTTATTTTCTTTTTTTTTTCTGCACCTTTGGTACATGACTGACTATCCCTCCCACTAAGCAGCAGCAGAAAGATCAACTCAGAGTAAAGCGCCACCCAGCTCTGACCTTCGGGCCAGTGCTAAATTACCCCTGAAGAAGTCTCTAAGGGACGAAACGCGTAGGGTTTCTCAGACCAAGATACATCCAAGGTCAAAACAGGAATCAATACACCTACTGTATGTGAAAACACATACCGGAAAATTTCTGAATGTTGTATTTTATATATTTTATATAATTTATTTTACTGTTTGGAATGTAAAACAAGACGTCTGTTGTTGGTGAAACACATTTAAGCGCACCTCTACAACTTTATCTTCATATATATATATATATATATATATATATATCCATGCAGGTAGGACAGCACACTCCTTACATACAGCCAGCTGCCAGGGTGCCACAAAACCAGAAAGTCCCAAATTTTTCAGGTGCTTCCACAGAATATCCACAAAGAAAAATGGGTGCACTCACCGGTCTTTTTCCAAATGCAGGTGTTTATTTACATACCACAGCCGATAATTTCAGGTGACAGTGGGCATGGTCAACGTTTCGGTCTAAGCATAGACCTTTGTCAAGACCCCCTTACTCCTGCCTCCACCAGTGCACAACCAACAATGCCATAGTGGACCTTTTATGCTCAAACACAGTTACTAAGGCAACTCTCCTTTTCCTTTTTCCGGAAGTGCCAATTATTCCAGCAACTTAGTACATTTAGATGTTAGCAGTCTCAAACTGCACTATATATACACAATGTTAGAAACATTTAATGATGCTCACCCATACTTATACAAAGGACATGAAGCGGGCTAGTGGCTATCTTCACATCGCTGTATTCAGCGCTAGCCGCGGCGTGCGTTCCAACGCCCGGCATGCGTTCCACCCGCCGGAAGTTGTCATCCATACGTCATATCCGCTTATTCTGTTAGGAGTGTATTCAGCGCTAGCCGTGGCGTGCGTTTCAACGCCGGCATGCGCTCCACCAGCCGGAAGACATCACTGCCACATTGCTTCCGCCTCTTAGTTATGGGGCATTCTATATGTCAATCAAAATTTCCGTGGAACGCAGAACTGACCGCGTTCCATATATACTGATAAATAGTACTCTGTGCTTAGCACCAAAAGTCCACCTATGTAGCCCATATAATATTAAAACAGTTCCATTTTTATTTATTTTTATATATTTTACTAAAAAATAATTAAAAAGATTTATCACCAGGCACACTAATACACTACTTGCGAATTGCAGATTGTTATGATAGAAAAAACTGAAAAAAGTGAAAAAAAGTTGGGGTACTTTTATAAGAATACACTCAATGAGTTGTACTCATTAAGCCCTCTAGGAGAGATAGTGTCCAATTTTTGTATCCATCTGGCCTCTTTGCGCAATAGTAGGAGACCACGGTCCCCTCCTCTTTCCAACGGTGGGACACAGTCAATGATCATATATGACATTGAGGCTATTTGATGGTTCAATTTCAGGAAATGCGCTGCCACTGGTTTGTCGGTTGTCTTTGTGGCATAGGCTAACCGTATTGAGGAGTGATGCTGGTTCATCCTCTCACGGAAAGTCCTAATGGTTTTGCCCACGTAAATGAGCCCACATGGGCATTTTAGAATGTAGACAACGTGATCCGTTGTACAGACCAGATGATGCTGGATTTTGATCTTTTGCACAGAATGTGGGTGACAAAACGTTGCTCCAGTTATGAGGGCTCTGCAGGTCGTGCATTTTAAACATTTGAAGCACCCCATCTTCATCTGCCTCCTCCACCAGTGGAGGGTCTCATATCTGGGCGAAACAATACATTTTTCAAGTTTCTGCCTCGCTTAGCTCCAATCATAGGGGGGGCATTTGTAATACTAAAGAATGCAGGGTCAGTCTTCAATAATGACCAATTTTTGTTAATGGCTTTGTTGACCTGTTTAAACCCACTGTCACACTTCACGACCACTGTCATCCTTTTACCATCGACTTTTTTCTTACTCACTGTGCCAGAATTAGCATGGATCCTTCTTGCTTTCAACATGCATTTCTGTATGTCACTGATGGAGTATCCTCGTGCTCTAAATCTGTCGGCACATTCCTCCAACTGTACCTCAGCCTGTGGAATCTCAGAATTGTTCCGGAGCACACGCAGGAATTGCGACACTGGCAGGTTAGATTTTAGCTTATCAGGATGATGGCTAGTGGCCCAAAGCAGTGCATTCCTGTCGGTCGATTTTCTAAAGAGGGTGTATTCCAGATGCAAATCTTTTAACGTCACCGAAACGTCCAGGAAGTCAATTGTGGTTCTGTCCACTTGGCAGTGAATCTATTGGGGCTATCCAACAAATTTAACTCCTGCACCATCAACAAAAAAGAACCCTCTGTGCCTCTCCATACTAGAAACAGGTCATCTATAAACCTTCTGTAGTGTACAATGTTGGTGGCATACCTTACTAGTATGTGAATCTGCTCATACTCAGCCATGAATAAATTAGCAAACCCCAGCGCCAGGTTCCAGCCCATGGCTGTCCCGGAGATCTGCATATAGTACCCACCCTGATACTGGAAATGGTTAAGTCTTAAAACCATACTGATCAAATCACAGATGAATTCGATGGGAGGTCCATCGTACGGCCCACGTGTCAACGCTGTACGGACCGCTTGGATCCCCTCCATATGTGGAATCACCGTGTACAACGATGAGACATCAAGCGTGGCTAGAACACAGTTTTCAGATAGACCCACAATATCTCGAAGGCCCCCCAGGAAGTCACCATTGTCCCTCAAGTAACTTGGGCCAGCTTGGACACACGGTTGTAGAAAAAAATCTACATATTGAACCAATGGCTGCAATATAGACCCACAGGCCGAGATGATGGGCCTTCCTGGGGGGTTAATTAGAGTCTTGTGGATCTTTGGCAATGTGTACATCAAAGGGCACCTTGGATGTTCGACCACAAGGAACCCAAAAAAATTTTCATCAATCCAGCCCATGTTAAGGGCTGTTTTTAAAAGCTGATCAACCTCTCTTTTCACCCTAGGCATAGGGTTAAAGTCAATCTTTTCATATGTACCAACATCGCTTAATTGTCTTTTGATCTCTTTATCGTAACTATCAAAATCCTGAAGGACAATTGCTCCCCCCTTGTCCGCGCTTCTTATCACCACGGATGTGTCATTTTTTAGGTCATTCAGAGCACGTCGCTCAGCTACAGACAAGTTGTCAAAACTCTGATGGCTTTTCACACCCTCCTTGACATCCAAATCTACCATCCGTAAAAAGGTTTTTAAGCTCGCGCTAGACGAGGGGGGGTCAAATGTACTGGGCTTTTTAAACGGTACTTGTTTCCTATCTGGGCGCCCGTCGCGGGCATCGCGGGTACATTTATGTCTGGCCGCGACGCGACCGACGCGATGCCCGCGATTTCCCATTGAAACCCATGTTAAACATGGAAATCGTGTCGGTCGCGTCGCGGCCGGCCATAAATGTACCCGCGATGCCCGCGACGCGATGCTCCCGATTTCCCATAGGAATCAATGTTAAAAGGCCCGATGGCCACGATTTTACTGTTAAATGCCTCAATGGACCCGATTTGCCCATAGGAATCAATGTTAAATGGGCCACAGAGCCCAAATAGCCCCAATTAACCCTTAAATGTCCCCCCCAATTTTTGACGCCACCCCACGATCGACGCCAACCCGAAGCGTGGCGAGCGCAGCGAGCCCGCGAGGGGCGGCGGTACGCGTCCTCCGACCTTTTCATGCCCTACTATCCACTAGGGCGTGGTGTGAGAATATAATAGTGTGGCGAGCGCAGCGAGCCACCGAGCCCGAAGCGTGGCGAGCGCAGCGAGCCCCGCGAGGGGACGCGGATACCTTCACAGTTATCCGCGTCCCCTCGCGGGGCTCGCTGCGCTCGCCACGCTTCGGGCTCGGTGGCTCGCTGCGCTCGCCACACTATTATATTCTCACACCACGCCCTAGTGGATAGTAGGGCATGAAAAGGTCGGAGGACGCGTACCGCCGCCCCTCGCGGGCTCGCTGCGCTCGCCACGCTTCGGGTTGGCGTCGATCGTGGGGTGGCGTCAAAAATTGGGGGGGACATTTAAGGGTTAATTTGGCCTATTTGGCCCCAAATCGGGTCCATTGAGGCATTTAACAGTAAAATCGCGGTCAATCAGGATTTTTAACATTGTTCCCTATGGGAAAATCGCGGTCATCGCGGTCATCGCGGGCATCGCGGCCATCCCAATTTACCCGCGATGCCCGCGATTACCGCGATGACCGCGATTTTTACCCCCGATGACCGCGATTATGATCGTGGGCGCCCAGATAGGAAACAAGTACCTTTTAAACATAGGTATCTCACTTTGTACCAATACATCGTTTCTATTAGCGAAGAATTCCTTGAGACGTAGCTTCCTACCCATCTTGTATTGATTGATGGACCATTCCATCTTATCAAACTTACAAGTGGGTATGAATTTTAAACCTTTTTTCAACAAGGACTCCTCAGCCACCGTCAACCTATGTTTGGACAAATTGAATATCATTTGTTCTACCTCACTCCTCTCCCCCTTCCTCCGGCGCCCCCCCCTCCTCGGGTGCGGTCTCTTGTTCCAGACCTGGCACCTTTGGGTCTGACGTCGGGGCCTAAAAAAGACCCAGCGGCTAATTCACGACCAGTGGGGGGTAGACTACCTGAGGTGTCTGAGTCAGGGGAGGAGTTAGAATACTGATGTCGGGTGTATGACCCTTGTCCCCTCTGATAGTTACGTCCTCTTGGTCTGTATCTGTTTGTCTGTGCGTCACCACTTAACCAGCGGTACACTGTATGGTGTTGGTAGTCCCCTTCTACAGTCTCCCACTTTTTACGTTTAAATGCTATCAAGTCTGTGCGGTATTTGTCTACTAGTGTCTGAGTCTTTGCAAGCCAGTCTTCTGTTTTGTCTTTAGCTAGAGCAGTTTTACACTTTTTTTCAAACTCCTTTAATTCAGTCTTAGCCTTTTTTAGTTCTGCTCCGACTTCCTCCACAACAAGTATGAGCAAGTCAGCAGAACATTTATTCAGGATTCCGCACCATTTGATGCAAAAAGCTGAATTCTTGCGGCCGATGGTCGGGGCGTTAGAAATCCTGAAACCCCTTGGGATACGTTTTTTGCGATAATATTCTGATAAAAACTGACCATGGAGGATCAGATCTACCTCCCGCTTCTTCAACCTGGTCAGTTTGTGATGCAGATCCAAAGGGGTTTCAGCTGGTAATTTATCATATATATATACAGATGTGTCCACATACATCTTGGCTTTTTTTCTCAATTTGTCACAAAATGTAAAACACGGCTTAGCTGTTTTTCTAAATGTAGCAAGTAGATAGAGTCTAAAAAATTTCTGAAGCAGTAGAACTTGTATAAAGTAATAGATTAGAGAAGCAAATTTTTAGAAAAATCACAAAGCGTGACTTTTGCAGAGTCCAACGTGTGCCATATCTCTTATATATTTGGCTACATCTGTCACTCAAAGTGTATGAGTGTGTCTCTAACGCTGGGTGGAGCCTCTGACTCACATGACAGAGAACCAGCCCAGTGATCCCACAGTGCCAGACACCCTCTGCCTCCCCATGCTGCCCAGGAACCTACTCCACAGCCACCACATGAGCGCCCCCCTCCCACAATTCGCGGCAAAACACCCCCCACACCGCGACCCCCCCTCCCGCCATTTGCGGCACCCCCCTCCCGCCATTCACGGCACCCCCTCCCCACTACCCTCCTCCCGAGATTCACGGCACATCCCTCCCACGATTTTCAACCCCCCCATGATTCGTGGCACACCCCCCAGCAACCCCCCTCCATCGATTCGCGGCACACACACACCCCGGCGACCCCCCCTCCCGTGATTCGTAGAAAAACACCCCCGCCCCCCCTCCCGCGATTCTTGGCACCTCCCTGCGACCCACCCCCTCCCGCAATTCGCAGCAAAACACACCCCCCGCGCCCCTACCGCAAATTGCTGCAAAACACTCCCCCCGCGGCAAAACACACCCCCCGCGCCCCTACCGCAAATTGCTGCAAAACACTCCCCCCTACCACCCCCCAGCAACCCCCCTCCATCGATTCGCGGCACACACACACCCCGGCGACCCCCCCTCCCGCGATTCGTAGAAAAACACCCCCGCCCCCCCTCCCGCGATTCTTGGCACCTCCCTGCGACCCACCCCCTCCCGCAATTCGCGGCAAAACACACCCCCCGCGCCCCTACCGCAAATTGCTGCAAAACACTCCCCCCGCCCCCCTCCCGCGATTCGTGGCAACTCCCCCCCACTACCCCCCTCCCGCGATTCTCGGGAACCCCCCCCCCCCGCGCGATTCGTGACCCCCTCCCACGATTTGTGGCACATCCCCCCAGCAACCCCCCTCCCACGATTCGCGACCCCCCCTCCCGCGATTCGCCGCAACCCCGCCCCGCAACCTCCCGCGATTCGCGGCACCCACCCCACCACCCCCCTCCTGCAAATCGCGGCAGCCCCACACCATTGAAGTGCAAACCCCCCCACGACCCCCCCTCCCGCGTTTCCTGACCCCCCCTCAAGCGATTCGCGGCACCCCCTGCGACCCCCCTCCCACGATTCATAGCACCCCCTGCGACCCCCCTCCCACGATTCACGGCAACCCCCCCACCCCCGCGACCCACCCTCCCGCGATTATCTGCAAAACCCCGCGCCCCCTCCCGCGATTCTCGGCACCCAGACCCCCCACGACCCCCCTTCCGCGATTCGCGGACACCCCCCAACTCCCCCCTCCCCCCCAGATAAGTGCCACACTTATGTCAACATTTACATGTGTTGACCTTTCTGTGTTGATTTTTTCTTGTGGCAATTCGCGGCAACCCCCCCTCCAGCAATTCGCGGCACACCCCCCGCGATTTGCGACCCCCCTCCCGCGATTCGCGGCAACCCACCGCGCCCCCACCTTCCCGGCACCCCCCCCGTATGCCCACACACCCCTATCACTACCCAGCTTCCTGCTCTTGTGAACCGTAATTTCCACCACTGGGGAGTCGCTGATGCTGTGTTGCCCACATGACACTATCATGCCTCATAGCCCAGCCTCCTGCTCTCATGCACCCTAACTCCCACCCAGTAGGAGAAGACACTGACTCAGAGCCACCGTCCTGTACTCCTGTGCTGCCACGCTGGACCCTCACCCACTGGCAGAAGCTGCACAGTGTACCCCACCCTCCTCTTTAGTCACCCTTATGCCCACACACCCCTATCACTACCCAGCCTCCTGTTTTCCTGTGTCGTTACCTCCGCCAGTGGGGAGCCGCTGACCCAAAAACACCCTACTATACTATTGCACACACACACCTCAACAACACGCACCCCCCCACACCCACAAATGTCACTGTACCATCCACACTATCAATGTACATCTTACTCTGTAACTGCTTTTTAATTAAACAAAACAATACACACCCCCTTCCAAATCATATGCTCTCTATTTAACACATTTCACCTATAACTCAAGTTGCAATACAGGCATCTTTCATACAATTCTAACCATATTTCTCATATACAAACGTTCACAAATTAAGGGGGTGCAGCCCCTTACGATGGTGTGAAGAACGCCTGTAGGTCGCGATGAATCACCTAGTTGTGCAATACATGGTGCAGTAAAACTAAGATGTACGTGGACACATCTGTATATATATATATATATATATATATATATATACAGTGGTCGAAGTGGAAATTTTGAAGTGGGGGTATGGAAATTTTGAAGTGGGGGTATGGAAAAGTAAAGAGTGAATATAGTGCGCACCTTCGGACACCCCCCTGTCCATCAACGTCCCCTGCCAGACTGCCCCGTTGTACAGGGGTATTACAAAAGCACAATATGTGCTGCTGAGTGATCAGAGAGCATCCTGAGGGGGAAAAAAAACTTTTTTTTTTATCTTCAGATTAAAGTGGGGGTATGCCATACCCCCGTATACCGCCCCACTTCGACCACTGTATATATATATATATATATAGCAGCGTATCTCCAGATACAAGGAAACAGAGTTCCAAATAAAGGAAGACAGGAGGCAGCACTCTCAAAAAACGTGATCAACTGTATTCAAACCATGACAAACGTGAAAAACAGAGTCAGCATGTAGGTGTCGACAAGTTTCGAGGCATTGCGCCCCTTCCTCAGGACAACTGACCAGACAAAAAGTCAAACGTGCAGTGCAGAACTAACTTTATGGGACAAATAAAAATGTGCTGTATAAGTATAAGAGATAAAATCATATAAATATGAGTACCTATAATGAAAAAAACAAAAATTATACAGGTACATTACAATACGTGTGCCCTGATCGATATAGCATCCTTCTGCAGATTTTTAAATTGTCTATTTTATGTATCCTATGTATGTATTTTATGTATTTTATTCAATATAGCACAGGCAGGAATCTGTCTTTTAAATGGCTGCATCGCAGCCTCTTATATTAAGTTTTCACAATGTATTGTTATTTCTTTTTTACAGATCACGATGTTTTTGTTTGTAAGGTCGCCTAGCAACCGGTCTCCCTGTGGAACCCAGAGTGAGGCTTGGCTATCCAGCTGAACCGCAGCGTGGGAGAAGCCTGACGACGTCAGAGGAAGTGCTAGGCGGAAGTACAGCCTCCTCAATGGCAGAACACAGGCAACTGCACGCTGGAGTTGAGCGGAAGCGGGACACAGTCTGGTGTGCACACAGGTAAGAGGGGCGGCGCTGACCGACCAGGGGGAGGGAGTTTTTTCACTTGTTACAGCATATAAATATGTTTGAGAGTCACAATTGTTTATCCCTGAGGACGGGCCACGTGCCCGAAACATGTCGGATGAATAAATAGTTTTTCACGCTTTGCAACAAATCCGAGAGTGCCGCCTGATTATTGACCCTATATATATATATATATATATATATATATATATACATACAAACATATATATACATACAGGGGCGTCAACAGCAGTGTAGACCTCTGGGCATAGCAATGTATTGGGGCCCCTACTAATCCTCCAGTGGTAGGGGTGGGGGAAGCTTTGATGGCACACGGGTGGT
Source organism: Crinia signifera (assembly GCF_055691185.1). Lineage (NCBI taxonomy): Eukaryota > Metazoa > Chordata > Amphibia > Anura > Myobatrachidae > Crinia > Crinia signifera. The sequence continues at coordinate 128,478,702 of NC_139224.1, forward strand.
GGGGGGTATTATATCAACCGCTCAACATGTAAGGCCTGGATCAGTAATTTCCACTAATTACCCCTTTACTGCACAGATGGTGGGAGATGGGATGGGAGAAGGGGGCATTGGGCTGAATGAAGGGGCCCTGATACATAACTTCCAGGGTGGTAGAGGATGTTTAATATGCAGAGGAGGGGTGTATAGTGGAGTGGGCTTATTATTCATAAATTTCTGGTGGGAGGACAGCTTGCTTGACTGCAGATATCTCCAGTTCCCAGAAATAGATTTCTTAGAATTTAATGGAATTAAAAAATAGAGAATCCTACCTACCAAATGGTATTGGGGACTAGGGGATCAGAGTTCAGGAGGCAGAGCAATCTGCCAACGAGTATATAAAACTACATACCAGGTGTGTGGAGCTGGAGCAGTAACCATCCGCTGGAAGGCTGATATTGCTGGTTCTGGGAAAAGCAGAGACAAGCTACTATTGTCCATCAAAGGGGGAGAGTCCCAGCTTTTGGAATATGAAATATCTGACTGGGAAGAGCAATTAACAGGCTTGGATGGGGACCACTGCTTTGAAGTCAGAAATCTCCGGTTCCCAAGGGATGATTTTTTAAATTCTTGTAGCCAGAAAGAGGGGACCCTCAGCTTTCAGCCTAGGGCCATTAGACTCCTGGGGGGATTTCTGGGTACTCAGAACCCCCCCCCCCCCCCCCCTGTGTGTGCTACTGGGGCATAATGTGGGCTTATCTATGGGTGTGGTTTCAAAGTGGGCAAAACTGTGCGTAAATCGGGGCGTAAACATGGGTGTTCTCGATAAGTGGTAGGACCACTCACCAAGCAGTCACCGAGAGTCCCAGCTTTTGGAATGTATCCTCAGAAAAACTCTAAGTCAGGCAGAACCTGAAATATCTGACTGGGAAGAGCATTTAACAGGCTTGGATGGGGACCACTGCTTTGAAGTCAGATATCTCCGGTTCCCAAGGGCCAATTTTTAAAATTCTTGTACCCATGGAAAGAGGGGACCCTCAGCTTTCAGACTAGCTGGCGGGGGCAGTGTGTATAATGCTGAGCATGTTCCCTACTTCTGGACTTTTCACTTGGACGGGGGGCGGAGTGTGTATAACACTGGGTGGGGGGCGGTAACTTTGTAACAGATGTGGCTAAATTTATCTCATATATTTAGCCACATCTGTCAATCATCCCCTGTGTGTATAATGCTGGGCGGAGTTGTGTATAATGCTGGGTGGAGTTAGACGGGTGATTGACAGGCCCCCCGGCCAGCGGTATACACACAAAGTTACCACCCCCCGCCCAGTGTTATATACACTCTGCCCCCCGCTCAAGTGAAAAGTCCAGAAGTAGGGAACATGCCCAGCATTATACCCACCGCCCCCTGCCAGCCCTCTCCCTGCTCTGTGACTCTGCAGGCATGTGTGGTGCTGCTGCGGCTACTTCTGCACCTGTCATTGTATGACAGGCAGCGACACAGACAGCAGAGGGGAGAGACTGATGAGAGCAGCAGCAGTAGGGATGGGACTTGGGAGTTGGGAGCACTTACATCAGAAGGTTAGCAGCCGCAGCAGGGGAAGTCACTGCGGTCCTCATCTCAGCACAAGGCCATGACAGCATGTGCAGAGCTGTGATTGGAAGTGCTCAGCACATGCTGAATAGAAGTGCCCCTGATTGGAGGAGATCCTCTCTGCTCACAGGAACATGGAGGACATCACCATTCTCACAGCATGGACCTGGGCTGACTGTTTGACTGTGAGTATGCACTATGCACCTTGCCTACACTGTCTCTGTAGCTCCGGGGTGTCCTGCCTCTCCCTCTCTCTCTCTCTCACCCCCTCCCTGTCCAGCATCTGTCATCTACTCTGCCCAGCATCTGTCCCCCTCTCCCAGCCCATTATCTGTCCCCCCTCCCCTGCCCATTATCTGCCCCCCATCCCCCAGCCCATTATCTACTCCCCATCCCCCAGCCCATTATCTGCCCCCCCTCCCTGCCCGCTATCTGTCCCCCACTCTCCCTGACCACCATCTGTCTGTCCCCCCTCTCCCTGCCCACCATCTGTCCCCCTCTCCCTGCCCATTATCTGCCCCCCATCCCTGCCCACCATCTGTCCCCCCTCTCCCTGACAACCATCTGTCCTCTAGTCTCCCTGCCCACCATCTGTCCCCCTCTCCCTGCCCACCATCTGTCCTCCCCATGTTAACCATCTGCCTCCCCTCTCCCTGCCCATCATATCTCTCCCTTTCTCACTGCCCAGCATATATCCCCCTCTCCCTGCCCAGCATCTCCCTGCTTCTCCCTACCATCTGCCTCCTCTCCCCACATCTGTACCACCCTCTCTACCCAGCATCTGTACCCCCTCTCCCTTCAAAGCATATATCCCCCCTTTACCTGCCCAGCATCTTTCCCTCTCTCTTTGCCCACCATCTGTCCTCATTTTCCCTGCCCACCATCTGTACCCCTCTCCCTGCCCTCTCATCTGTCCCCCATTTTCCTGCCAACCATATGTCTGCCTCTCCTTGCCCACCATATCTACCCCTCTCTCTGCCCAGCATATCTCCCACTGTCTTTCTGCCCAGCATTTGTACCCCCTAAGCCTGCACATCATCTGGCCCTCCTCTCCCTGACCATCATTTGTCCCCAATCCCTCTCTGTTCAGCATCTTCCCCTCTCCCCACATCTGCACCCCCCATTCTCTCTACCCAGCATCTGTTCCCCCAATCTCTCTGCAGCATCATCTGAGTAAGGATGCAAATGATAAAATTTACAGGAGGTCAACGCACACCCTAGCACCGCCCCTGCCCCCCCTCCCAAGTCAGAAGTCCAGGGGTAGGGAACACAGCCACCACCAGAACCGATCCGCCCCTTGCCCAGCCTTACCACGGCCTCAGCCATCACCACTCCCCCTGTCCTGCCCACAAGCAGCCAGAAGTCCCGTGCACCCAGAATTATTGCGGGAACACAGGAAAGACAGAAAGACACTGCCTGCTACTAAGTCCTGCCACTCCGGAGACACTGCCTGCTACTAAGTTCCCGCACCCGCCGCCTGCTACTTACTCCCGGCACCCGCCGCCTGCTGCTGAGGCCCACCACTCCACTCTGTCCGCCACTATCCCACACCATCCCATAAGTACCGCAACACCCACACTCAGAATACACCCACCCAGCACCCCATACCACCAGACCACCACCGCCTCATAACTCACACCTCACCATAATACACCCACGCCACTACAGACTTTTACCCACATATACAACCCACAGACCCCCTTCCTAAACCACCCTACCCCTTTATCCACTCCTACAACACCACGCCACCCACACCCAAAATACAGCACCCACAGACTCACTTTGATTTTAAAACATTTCAGCTCTCATTCACATGGACATAAAACATATCCTTTACCAAATAATAAACATATGTCATACTCAAATATATTTCTACCTTTAATGGGGCGTAGCCCCTTACGACGGTATGAAGAACGCCCAGAGGGCGTGATGAAGATGTACCGATTCCTAAGAGATATACATAATTTTGCATGTGTCTGAATTCAGGGTGGTGTGTCCCTTCATCGGGACCATATACAGTTAACATATATACAGTATGTATGTGGTCCTGGCAAGGGGGCGCACAAGTACAGATTCATACCATTTTTAGGTCACATATACTAATTTTGAATATTTTTTTTGCTTTCAGTACGTGTTTCTCTAACAATAAAAAAAACAAGCTTGGTGTCTGGATTATTTGCTAGGGGCACCAACAAAAATCTTGCCTAGGGCATCAAATTTGCTAGGGCTGGCTCTGCTGACATGTGTACATACCTCCCAAGTGTCACGATTTCAGCGGGACAGTCCCGATTGTCGGGTCCTGTCCCGCTGTCCCACCCGCGGCCGGCATTGTCCCGCTGCGGGGGGTGGCAGTTGGGAGCCCCCCCAAGCTGATTGAATAGACGCTGTGCACATGCGCAAAGCATCTATTCGCGGCCGAAAATGGGGTCGCGGCTAATTTGCATAAGTTGTGCCCTCATTTGCATAGGCCCGTCCCCTTTGCCGCGCGAGTGTCCCTATTCTAAACGTCAGAAAGTTGGGAGGTATGCGTTTACGCTGACACAAACAACACTGACAGAGGCAGATGCTGATACGTGTACGTTGACACAGACAATACTGACAGAGGCAGATGCTGACATGTGTATGCTGACACAGACAACACTGACACAGAGGCAGATCAGGGCCATCTTAACACCATTATGGGCCCCCGGGCAAAGCAGCACAGTGGGCCCTTCCAGGAGCACACACACTTCCTACTTGGGCCCCTCCAGGAGCACAAACAAATCTAAAAATAGAAAGCACAGAAACAGTGAGGAGAGAGGCAGTGGGGTTGGGCAGAGAGGGATCAGGCACACAGAGAGAGAGGGTGAGAGAATGGGGTTCAGGCACAGAGAGATAGATAAGGATGAAACTGGGGGGGGGGGGGGGTCAGGCAGAGAGAGAGACAGGAGTGAGGGAGAGGGGGGTCAGGAAGAGGGAAAGAGAGAGAGGGGGGTCAGGCACAGAGAGAGAGGGGAGATCAGGTACACAGAGAAAGGGGGTGAGGCAGAGAGGGGTGAGAAAGGTGGGGTCAGGGTCAGAGAGAGAGAAGGGGGGGGTGAAAACAGGGGGGTCAAACAGAGAGAGAGAGAGATTAGAAAGAGGGGGCAGGCATAGAGAGAGGGGTAAAGGAGAGGGAGGTGTGAGGGGGGTTTAAGCAGAGAGAGAGAGAGAGGCATGATCGACACATAATGCACAAAGATGAATATAGGTCCAGAGCTGGCATCTGCTTACTTGTTAAGGGAGGGATGAGCCAGGAGGATATGATGCCGATGGACCAGGACAGCAGAGCAGGACTGGAGGGAGGCTCAGGAGGACCCATCACCCGAGGACACTCTTGGTAGTTGAGCTGGTGGCAGGACTAGCAGGCACTGGTAGTGTGGCTGCCCGAGTCCAAGCAAGATACCCAGAGATACATAGTCGCGCTGGCTGCGCGGCACGGCAACCCTGATGCTTGCACAGTAAGAGCGCGGAGGTTCAGAGAGATCCCGCCCCCGCCATTGGTTATAGCTACCGACACATGACCGCATCCCGACCCCTCCTGCACTCCCAGTAATGCTGTGCGGGGTGCGGGGCAGGCGTCGGCAGCTGCACTGGGGTGACTTGAGTCCTCTCTGCGCCCACACAGACCCTGCTTCCCCAAGCATCAGCGGGGTCTGGCTTATTGTACACCACTGGCGGGGAAGCAGGAATGCGGGCAGCTGGCATCTGGGCAGCGGGGAGAAGTGGCTGACAGCTTCTAGAGCTATTTGCAGGCATTGCGGGAAGCGCTGCTGAATATGAAAAGACTTTCCAGATGCTAATTGGCTGAATTCTCTCCAATCAGCGTCGGGACAGTTTTTTCATATTCAGCAGCGCTTCCTGCACTGCCAGAAAATAGCGATACTGTACAAGCTGTCAGCCGCCGCTACCCCGCTCCCCGCATCCCTGCTCGGATCCTTGCTCGCAACTGCTTGCCGCCATGCCGTCTTTCCCATTGGGATGGGCCCTTGATTCATTGGGCCCCTGGGCAGCTGCCCATCGTGCCCAATGGGAAAGACGGCCCTGAGGCAGATGGTGACACATGTACGCTGACACACAAATAGATACTGACACATGGACAGCACTGACACACAGGCATATGCTGACAAAGACAACACTGACACACAGATAGATACTGACACATAAACACTGACACATGCAGATGCTGAAACATTTACACTGACACAGACAACACTGACACACAGATAGATACTGACACATAGACAACACTGATACACAGACACCACACTCACTGCCAGTTTCATTTTAAATTATGTGTGCCCTTTGCCAGGGGGAAGGGGATCTTGTAGAGGGCAGTAACAGAACAACTTTCCTTAGTAAGGGGAACATAGGTGCCAGGTTCACCCAAATCAATTAAAGAGCGGTCCCTTACCTGGTAGCAGAAACACAGTCAGTACCAAACAGTCAGTACCATACACGCAGTCTGCTTGAATTTGCCGGGTTTGGGAGGGGGGTGTGCAGTCTGCTTGAAGTTGCTGGGTTGGGGGGGGGGTGCAGACTGGTTGAAGTTGCCGCCGGGTGGGAGTCAGAAAGTGAAGGCGGGAGCCACGATGGAAGTGGTGGGGTCTCATGGCCACCTAACAGCAGTGCGCTGAGCAGGTGCCACCTAATGTCAGTTTGCTGGGCAGGTGCCGGTGCCCACACAGGGTCTGCCTTATAGTAGCTACACCGCTGGTCTGATGATATTATTCACATTAATTCATAATTTATTTTAACCCCTTGAGTGGTGGGTTTTGCTGGGGCAGGACAAACCTACCAGGGCAGGTTTGTCCTGCCCCAGCAAAACCCACCACAGATCGTCAGAGGCTGTGCTCGGAACCTGGGCCCCCCCCCTGACAGGCCCAGATTTGGGTACACTGTACCCCCTCCTCTCCCATTGGTTCCACTACCCATGCTGAGGGACCACCTTACCATTCCCCCGTCTGTCAGGCTGCGAGCACCTTGCCAAGGGAGAAATTGGCCAAAGGCACTTGCAGCCAAGGCTTGCACATGTACATTACTGACAATTCGCAGGTGCAATAGCCCCACCATTGGAAGAGGGGCCAAATTCAGACCTGTGTCTGCAGGTCTGAATCCTCCCATATGTCTTTATTATAATGTCCTACTGCTCACAGGTGACTTGGGAATCTCAGACTGCGCACAGGTAGTACTCAGCCTCCTATTACTGCCAACATTAAGCAGTAGGCAGTTTTGCCCCGGGCAGCCATTGTATTCACGTCTTATTTAATGTTCCGCTACCTCTCATTTATAGCAACTGTTATGTACTTTATCCACCAGTACAAAGTTCCTGTCCTGCCAGAAGAATATTTACTGTTCTTATGATCTTTGTTTAATTTTTAATTGCAGCTGACATTTTGATAAATCACATTTAATATTAACTTCTCATCCTGGTAGTGGAAAACTTATGTAAGTAGTTTATGCATCGCTACATTGCTCATTGCTTAGCTCAGCTGTAAATATTGTATGGACATTTGTGAGTTGCTGGACTGTATTCTACACAGAACCATTATAGTCCGAGGCCACCAGGATGCCTGTGAACACAATGCCAATATACAGGTTGATTATCCCTTATCCAAAATGCTCGGGACTAGAGTATTTCGGATAATGGATTATTCCGTATCTTAGCATATTCTTATGTTTGAATGAGGTATCAGATGGAGCGCCTCTCTTCTTTGGCCGGGGATAGCCAGCATGTCTCCGCTGGTGATCGCCGGCGCAGAGGCGCTCTGGGACGCACGTGCGTCTCACACTCACGCGCGTCCCAGTTTCTGGATGGCGCCGCTGAGGGTCCCTGCCCGTCTCCACTTCAGGGAGACGGGCAGGGATAGGGGGTACAGTGGGGTGGCGAGGGGCACCGGGGGAGGCGGCAGGGGAGGCGGCAGGTGGCAAAGCCAGCTCGGTAGCCATGGGGTGCGTGCGAGCGTCTCATGCGCACGCGTCCCTGGTGAAAGCCGGCCACTGGGGGGGCTGAGAGGGCTGCAACAAAGAGGGCTGCTACATCTGTATCTTGCATTAATGTTGTATAAACACATCAAACACATGAAATACACACAAATATATTTGTATTTGTGCATGAAGCAAGGTTTCAAAACATGAAACAAAGTTTGTGTACTATCTCAGACTTGACAGATGTAGCGTCTGACAGGCTGGCTGTGAGCGTCTCACTTGGTCACACTTCCCCATCATCAAAATGGTGGGTATCGGCAGCTTCCCTGCTGGCCCACCTCAAGGAGATGGGCAGAGAGCATGGGCAGGAAGAAAGCAGAGCAGCAGGAGTGGGGAGACGGGCAGAGGGCCCCGTCAGAATGGGGTGCATGTGCCCCCTTCTGTTGGAGGATGACGGCTGGTGTAGGGCGCGGATTGCTGACTCTGTCACCAGGAGCTGCTCCATTGAGAGCTTCTCCATCTGTATTTAATGCCCGTTAGATATCATGTCCCTAGTAGTGCTGGGGACATGATAACTTTGTGGTCCCCATAGCAAAATCTTGAAAGGGGCCCCCATGAATAAAACACAATGGCTACAAGATTTAAAAAAAAAAACATACTCTGCACTGCAGGCTCACCCCTTTACCATCATAAGGTGGTGCAGTCAGAGGCGTAGTGAGGGCGGAGCCAGCGGAGCACATGCTTTGGGCGCCGGAAGATAGCATGGCACCGGAGCTGTGCCGGCACCGCCAGCTCGCACGCCAGCTCCCCCGCTCCCCGCTGTGTCCGGGAGACAGACGTGCTGCTATGTAAAATTCATGTCTCCCGCTGGACCGCTAGCCAATGGGCGCTTGCGGTCCAGCAGCCAATCAATTGGTGGCTGCTGGACCACGAGCACCTATTGGCTAGCAGTCTAGCGGGAGATATGAATTTTACATAGCAGCACGTCTCCTGGACAAAGCGGGGACCCGGGGGGGGGGGGGGGGGTGCGCGCCAACAGCACGCATACAGCACGCATGCTGCATCTGTCAGCACAGGCAGGGGGGCTGTGCACACAGACGCACACTGGCAGGGGGGAGGGGGTGAGGTGAGCGGGAAACCGGCGGCTGGCTAGGTAAGGTGTACTCTCTTCCTGCTGCACACCACTGCAAGCGCTGCATCCACCCTGCTGCTCCCTACTGCACCCACCCTCCCACCCTGCTGCACACTACTGCACCCACCCTTCAACCCTGCTGCACCCTACTGCACCCACCCACCCTGCTGCACACTACTGCATCCACCCTCCTGCACCCTACTGCACCCACCCTCCTGCACCCTACTGCACCCACCCTCCTGCACCCTACTGCACCCACCCACCCTGCTGCACACTACTGCATCCACCCTCCCACTCTGCTGCACCCTACTGCACCCACCCTCCTGTACCCTACTGCACCCACCCTCCCACCCTGCTGCACCCTACTGCACCCACCCTCCTGCACCCTACTGCACCCACCCTCCTGCACCCTACTGAACCCGCCCTCCCTCCCACCCTGCTGCACACTACTGCACCCACCCTCCCACCCTGCTGCATACTAATGCTCCCACCCTCCCTCCCTGCTGCACACTACTGGCGGTGCATTGAATTGAAAATAGCAGTGGGGAGCGGGCCGCTGCACAGTTCTGTCCTCCTTGGCAATGAGCAAATTCAGTCCCCCTTGGCATCGAGCATGAAGCTCCTTGGCATCGAGCATGAAGCCCCTTGGCATCGAGCAGGAAACCCATTGGCAACGAGCATGAAGCCCCTGGTATTGAGCCTGTAGGTAAGGTGTTATATCGTATGTAATGGGCATTACGGTGTGTTTTATAGTATGTAATGGACATTGCGGTGTGTTATATAGGGGGAAATTTACTAAGATAAATAAAAAAAAAAAATCATATTTTCATACGAAAATAAAAAATTTTGGGGGCGTATTCGTATTTTGGGAATTTACTATGCCAAAAATATGAATTTTCGTATTCGTATTAATGGGACATTCGTATTTGTATTTACAAATACGAATGATTACACCATCGATAGAATACGACAGAAATCACCATTCAAAAGAATGGTGATTCCGGATTTACTAAGCGGCCGGCTTGAAACGTCCGCGAATGGCCGGCCAAATACGGCAGGAAAATACACTTTATTTTCCTGTCGTATTTGGCTTTAGCCTGCACGGATCAGTCAGATCCGTGCAGGCTTCAGTGTAAAAAAGTCCCAGCATGCTGGGGAGGCTTGCTGGAACTCATAGTTCCACAGTACAAGACAATAGTTTATTATTCTATTTTTTACACTGCAATCAGCTCAATGCCCATCGAGGACAGCACCAGGCTTCAGCCTGGTCAGGTAAGTTCTGGAGGGGGGGACCCCTTTATTGGGGGGTACCCACTCCCACAGGACCCCTAGCCAGGCTGACTGGTGGTAGGGTTAATGCTTTGGCCGCGGGACCTTATATAATAAGTGTCCCCCGGCTGTGGCATTACCCTGCTGGCTGGTTTGGCCTGGGGCTGGTTCTTAAAATACAGGGGACCCCTAGTCATTTTGTCCTCCGTATTTTGGGAACCAGACCCGAACCTGGAGCCTGGGGCTGGTTTTAAAAATCGGGGAACCCCTATTTGCCAGGTTTCCTGATTTTTTTTTATTACCAGCCCTGGCTCTTTCAGGTTGGTACTGGTTACGGTTGTGGGGGTGACCCCATGCTGTTTTTATTTATTTATTTTTCTATTTTTTTTACACACTGCAGCCTGCACGGATCTGACTGATCCGTGCAGACTGGCTATACAAATTCGTATTAGCGGCCATACGGCCGCTAATACGAATAGTTACGCCATCGGAGGGTTACAAAGCAGTCGCATTTGACTGCTTTGTAAATTCCCCTCCGGAACATGACTTTGCATACGACTGAAACAGCCGTATGCAGTCATAGTCATTTGTATTAAGAATACGAATACGAAATTTTGTATTTGTATTTGTATTCTTAGTATGTAATGGGCATTGCGGTGTGTTATATAGTATGTCATGGGCATTGCGGTTTGTTATATAGTATGTCATGGGCATTGCAGAGTGTTATATAGTATGTCATAGGCATTGCAGTGTTATATAGTATGCAATGAGCATCATGTGTGGGCGGGAAACGTTCATCTGTCAGACCAGACTTAGGTTGACAGTCATTAGGTCGACCCCGGAAGGTCGACTGCCCCCAAGGTCGACAGGGTTAAATGTCGACATGGCTCAATGTCGACGTGACTTAAGGTTGACATGGGCCAAGGTCGACATGGTTTTAGGTCGACATTCATTAGGTCTACATGAGTTTTTCACTGTTTTTTGAATATCTAATATATGAATATCTAATGAGCGGCTCGGCTCCGGCCCCCTGCTGGCTGCTGTGTAAAAAAAAAAATATATATATACCGTATATACTCGAGTATAAGCCGACCCGAATATAAGCCGAGGCCCCTAATTTTGCCCCAAAAATCTGGGAAAACTTATTGACTCGAGTATAAGCCGGGACACACACACATACGGTATTACTGGTAGTATACATACAAACAGCGAAGAACTCACAACGTATACAAACAATGCTGACAAAAACACACAAATGGTATACACACAGTTGACACAGTCTGTGTCAACTGTGTGTATACCATTTGTGTGTTTTTGTCAGCATTATTTGTATACGTTGTGAGTTCTTCGCTGACAGGCATACACACACTTGCACAGTATACATACACACACAAACATGCTGTACTACACATACACACACACAGACATGCATAGTACACGTGTGTAAAAAAAACAACATAAAGGTACAGTAATTTATTACAGCACATACTGTACCCAGAGCCCCCTCAGTGTTCCCCCCCCCCCCACACCAGAATTTATTTTACTTTATTTAATACCTTTATTCAGGGTACCAGTTAATACTGGTACTTAATATGCAGGACGGAGCAGAGCAGAGGGAGCGGAGCACCAGGCAGGAAGTGTCAACCTCTGACACTCCTGCGTGTGTCCGGCCCCTGCTCTGTCCTGCTGCAGCACAGCGCCGACGGGAGAATGGCAAGGTAGGGAAGCCGGGGGAACGGGCGGCAGAGCGGGCGGGGGAGCCAGCGGGGGAGCCGGCAGCAGCAGTGCACAGCTCCGGCGCTTTGTGGTATGTCTGCGCCGGAGCTAGTGTTCCGCCGGCTCAGCGGAATGGGGCTAAATGCTATGGGCAGGCACTTGACTCGAGTATAAGCCGAGTAGGGTGTTTTCTGCCCATTAAATTGGGCAGAAAAACTCGGCTTATACTCGAGTATATACGGTATATATATTTTTTTTTAATTAAATATATATTCATGTGCTTACAGCACATGAATAAAAATAGCATGCCCCTCCTCAGAATAAAATTCCTGATTTTTTGACACCAAATGTAAAAAACAAAACACTTTATTTTAAAAGTTCACATTCCACTTCACCATAAAAAGATAGCGATTGCTACTCGGTGAATCATGGCGAAAAAAACCTTGAAATGTATTCGCCATCTGGTCATTGAATAGGGTGATTCACCGTTTTTGTCAAAAATTCGCCTTACAGCACAAAATCGCCGGCGAATCAGCCTCATTGAATACGGCCCTCTGTCTATGGAACAAGGCAGATTAAAAGGACAGTTTACTTTCCTCCTTTCTCTGTGCTCTCTGATAAAGAACTGTCCGGGGTGTTCAAGAGATGCCAGGTCTGTCAGTCATATGGAAGCAATATCCAATCAGGGTAATATGATGGTTTAGAGCTGCAGAAAGGGGGTATTATCACTAGTATAACAGCTGTTATTTTGCCTCAGCCGAGGTGAATTGTAGGATTAGCTGTGCAGCACTGTTCTGCTTTACAGGATACACCGTCCAGCGAGCTTATAGACTGTGCCTGACTCCTTATACAACACTGCTGTATATACTGTCCAGCGAGCTTATAGACTGTGCCTGACTCCTTATACACACTGCTGTATACACTGTCCAGCGAGCTTATAGACTGTGCCTGACTCCTTATACACACTGCTGTATACACTGTCCAATGAGCATATAGACCATGCCTGACTCCTTATACACACTGCTGTATACACTGTCCAACGAGCATATAGGCTGTACCTGTCTCCTTATACACATTGCTGTATACACTGTCCAACGAGCATATAGGCCGTACCTGTCTCCCTCTCCCTGAGGTATTTCAGTTAGTGAGGGGAGTCCTGTGACAGGGTGCTGCTCTATGTGGTAATTGGGGAGTCCTGTGACAGGGTGCTGCTCTATGTGGTAATTGGGGAGTCCTGTGACAGGGTGCTGCTCTATGTGGTAATTGGGGAGTCCTGTGACAGGGTGCTGCTCTATGTGGTAATTGGGGAGTCCTGTGACAGGGTGCTGCTCTATGTGGTAATTGGGGAGTCCTGTGACAGGGTGCTGCTCTACGTGGTAATTAGGAGTCTGTATAGACAGAATGGATGACTTGTTAATGAAGGAAACATGGCTTTGGACTGCTGATAACACCTTACCCAATGTGATTTGTGGTGAGGGTTACCTTAATGTCCTTTTGTTACCTCAGGATATTACCTCTGCCGGCAGCTACACTGATAGTCTCTTGTCCAAACTCTGTCTCACTACCTCTGTCACCATATACTGGTCCTGATAAAGAATTCAGGACTGGTCAGGCAGGGAAAGGGTGCAGAGCTGGACCTCCTAATCAGCTGGATACAGGCTGCTGTACTTCCTCACAGGATGGTTTCTCACCTCTATTCTCTCCTTTCTCTAGTGCCAGTCATAAACAGGGCTGCCTTCACTGCACACAGTAGCCTGTCTCAGTCTCTCACTTGACTATGCTGCTCTGAGCAGTTTCTCTCAGGACTCCTGCCAAAGGTCACACACTGACCCCTCTGACTGACTTTCTGCTGAGGGGAGGGGCTAAGGCTCAGATGTTTGCCGCCCAGCACTCAGTCCATCAGGGAGCCTTGAAAAGGCACACAGTCCAAGATTCCACCTCTGCCAATGGTGCATGGGCTCCTAACAAGCCTTTAATTGAAGAACCAACCAGTACCATAGTGTCCTTTGTTTAACAGGAAAATACCTATAACAATTATTAAACAATTTAAATATTCCTGTATCCACCACTATGTGAATACCTCCTATGCCATATTTACATATAATTTATATATTTTTAGAATGTAAACCTAACAGGTGGATAAATGCAATTAACTGGTTACAAGTTCAATAAAGCGGCTTCAAGTTGAGGTCTATAAGCCGCAATATCGCAGGCTTTGCCTGTATTCCTTTTACCTCTCTGATGACCAGCAAAGGATTCTCTGTGGGCAGAGTTGTCACGATCACCGTGCTGAAGAAGGAGAGTTTCTGCATTAATGACCGGTTAGTACATTTCTATACACTTACCCCATACCATAGTCAGGCGGGTATTACATATCTGTGACTTTATTTTAATGGGGATTACATTTAGGGATGTGCATCGGCCACTTTTAGTGTTTCGTGAAACGTGTTTTGGATCTGTATCTCCAGCAGTGTTTTGGATCTGGATCTGTTCCAAAACACCACCTTTTTCATGTTTCGGATCTGTATTTTTGCTGAGACAGCACACCTAGCATCACCCCTGGACTGATACGACACACCTAGCATCACCCCTGGATTGATACAACACACCTAGTATCACCTCTGGACTGATACGACACACCTAGCATCACCCCTGGACTGATACAACACACCTAGCATCACCCCTGGATTGATACAACACACCTAGTATCACCTCTGGACTGATATGGCACAGGTAGCATCACCCTGGACTGATACAGCACATTTAGCAACACCCCTGGACTGACATGGCACAAGTAGCATAACCCCTGGACTGATATGGCACATTTAGCATCACCCCTGGACTGACACAGCACAGGTAGCATCACCTCTGGACTGATACAGCTCACCCCAGGAAATATATGGCAGACTGGGCTCACCCCAGGAATTATACAGCACAGCTGGTGGCACCCCTGACCTGATACAACACACATGGTGGCACACATGGTATTATTCAGCACACATGGTGACACTCCTGCAGTAAAAAGAGAAAAAAAAAACATTTTTATTTTTCTAATTTAAAAAATGGCAGCCCCCTGGATTGATACACAGACTTAGCAGCACCCCAGGAATTATACAGCGCACTTGGCTCACCCCTAGACTGATAGGGCACATTTTGCATCAACCCTGGCCTAATAGAGCACATTTGGCAGCACCCTATGAATTATGAGGCAAACTTGGCACATCCATGGACTGATACCGTACACTAAGCACCACACCTGGACTAATGCAGCACCCCATGAATTATAAGGCAGACTTGGCTTACCCCAGGAATTATTTGGCAGACTTGGCACATCCATGGACTGATACAGCACACTAAGCATCACTCCTGGACTAATGCAGCACCCCATGAATAATTTGGCAGACTTGGCTCATCCCAGGAAATATAAAGCAGACTTCACTCACCCCAGGAGTTAGATGGCACGATGGTGGCACCCCTGACCTGATACAGCATACATGGCGGCACACATGGAATTATATGACACACATGGTGACACTCCTGCAGTAAAAATAAACGTCTTTATTCTTTTAATAAAAATATGGCAACACCCCTGGATTGATACGGCAGACTTAGCAGTACCGCATGAGCTATATGTCACACTTGGCTCACCCTGGACTTATACAGCACACTTAACAGCCATTGCAGTAGGGGACTTCCGCTTCCGGGTTTGATGGACAGGGAGCTCCGTCTCTGAGCTCCGCTGCCACCGCAGACACCGCCGCTGTTACAAGGCTCCTGGAGCCTCTCCGGTCCCCCGGACCTCACTCCAAACATCCCCGCATTTATAAGGAGCATAGAAATGGAGCGCACACTGACTCAGACACCCGCCCAGACGCCGCAGCAGCCACGCCAGGAACGCAGGCGGGCAGCAGAAAACATGGCGCCCGACGAGGTAGGAGAATCTCCTCTCCCTGCACATAAAAAGCCAGCGGCAGAAGGATCCTCACCTGGGGGATACACCAGACAAGGTTTGGACACCCCAGTGACATATAAAGAGGTGGTCGAGGCAATTAATGCTACAATGGCCCCTCTTCTGAACAGGGCTGTTGAGGACATTACATCCCAGCTTAAACATCTCACGCAGCGCGTGACAACAGCAGAAAATCAAATTGGGGCAGTAGCTCATGACATTTCAAACGCTCAGAGGGACATAACCAAACTCTCTAAAGAGAATTACCAGCTTTGGAACAGGGTTGAAGAATTGGAAAATAGGTCGAGAAGAAGTAACATTAGATTGGTGGGACTGCCTGAGTCAGTAAAGGGTCCTGCACTGGCCCACTTCGTTCGCAACACTCTCCCCTCGCTCCTAGGCATTGAAACTCAGTGTCAGGATATGGTAATAGAGAGGGTTCACAGGGTGGGCCCGCCACCAACCCCCAACAGACCACGTCCACGTGTCACCCTGTTCAAATGTCTCAATTACCTTCACAAGACCGAGATATGGGCAGCTTCACGAAAGGTTAAAAATCTGACTTGGGAAGGACACAAACTTTTTATTTTCCAGGACTTTTCAGCTGAGCTCTCAAAAGCCAGAAAAGCCTTTTCCACTATTTGCTCAGCTTTGGCTTCAGACGGAAGGAAATTCGGGCTACTATACCCAGCTAAGCTGCGTATCTACGATGGGACAGCCTTCAAGGACTTTTCGACCCCCTCAGACGCAGAAGACTACTTGCGTGAACTTCACAGATCTAGAAGAGAAGACATCTCTGACACTACCCCATGATGGGAATTCCTGCCACTCCGAGATAATTCCAATTTCTAAGTGTATTAGGCACCATGCCTCTAATTCTACACCCCTATGCCGACTCATACTATGTTTACTTTGTTTATACAGACCGCGCCATGTTGGATGCTGACTGCTGACAATTGATTGTTGAATAATGCCATCCTGGCTGTGCGGCCGCAGACCGCTACTTATAAAAATCCTATCGTTCACCTCAGTCATATGACTTTCCCCACTAAGTTACATGATTCACGCAAATCATAAGGATGAGGTGGCATTCAAATTTAAAATTGATCTGATTTAGTTTGTATGTGTAAATGTTTATTCTATATCTGTTGACAGTATTGGCAAAAGACAAATAGCTCCAAAAAGTACTAGTTGATCAGGCAAAACTCCTACTTCTCCTATCCCCAATCCGGGGTACGAAACTCAAAGATTATATTCACCAATAACTATACTAACCCCTCCCCCCCCCTCCCCCCCCCTTCCCCCACACCCCCCTCCCTCCCCCCCCCCCCATAATATCTCCTTCCCTCTCCCCCCCCCCAAACCATCACCTTCCCTTGGCTTAATTACCTAAGGACGGAGGACCGACCACCAAAAAAAAAAAAAAAAAAGGTGTCAGCGGAGGAAGCTGAGCTATAATGCCGGAATAATTACATTGTTTATGCTATTTAGATTTACTGTTTTTGTAGGAAGTCTTGCCAGAGGCAATCTTGCCTCTGGACTCATATTCTTGTCTCTCTTTTCTAACCTATCCTTTCCTTTCCACCCCCCACTTTCCCAAATCCCCTATCCTTACCCAAATCTGGTATTTGGGTGCTACCTAACAAAAACTCACTCTCATGTTGCCATATTAGACTTTAGGGGGACTCAAGATGAGGTCTGGTCGGGCTCCCACATTAAAATAAAAACAGAGCTTCCAGTGTGGCTCACACATTTTTACCACTGGTATACCCCATGACTTCTGACCTAAAAATAGGCACATGGAATGTTGGTGGGATCAATTCACCGATGAAAAGACGGAAACTGTTGATTTATCTGAATAAAAGTGAAGTAAACATTGCATTCCTACAAGAGACTCATCTAGTCCCATCTGAAGTCCCTAAGCTGCAAATGCTGGGATGGCAGGTTTTAACATCTTCTTCTTACACTTCCAGGGCACGTGGTGTGGTCACTTTGGCTCGAGGGTCTCTCGCTCTGGAGCTGGTACGGACGAAGGTGGACATGGATGGTAGATATGCAATTGCAGTTGTAAAGCATCTGGGCAGATTATATACCATGGCGAATGTATATTCTCCCCCCCCATATTCTAAACCCTTCTTTCGCACACTCATTTCCGTGTTGACCCCCTTCATGGAAGACAACCTCATCATTGGAGGTGATTTCAATATGGTCTCCACTCCCCTCTTAGACAGGTCCAGTACAAGAAACACCCCCCCACCCTTGCCAAAAGTTGGCCTAAATCTCCTCATTAAAACGCTAAGAGTAGTCGATACGTGGAGAGCAACCCATCCGACAGACAAAGATTATACTTGCCAGTCAGCTGCCCATGGAACCTTTTCCCGCATTGATTTCATTTTAGTATCCCACTCATTGTTTCCTTTAATCACAGAATCCCATATAAACCCTATAATCATTTCAGACCATGCATTGGTCACTATTACGCTCCATGTCCCCATAGAACAGGGAACCTCACGTCTATGGAGATTCCCCTCCCGTTTTTTAAAATCAAAAAAATTCCAGTCCTTCTTGGAGGCAGCATGGGATGATTTCTGCAACACAAACAAGGAGCATCAAACCAATAACCCAGTCCTCTTCTGGATGTCCATGAAATCCGTTATAAGAGGGGCACTGATTTCGTTTACTGCCGCCTCCAATAGGGATTACACAAAAAAATACCTCCTTCTCCAAAATTCGCTATCGGAACATTTCCTTGAATATAAACACGATCCCTCCCCCTGCAAAAAACAGAAATACACTACGGCCAAAACACAACTAGAACAATATATTTCAGAAATGGGAGATAGGCATCTATTTGCAGTAAATTATAAATACCATCGCTTCGGAAATAAATCAGGCAAACTCCTCACTAGCCTATTGAGAGGTACAATGAAACCAGCAGTAGTTCAACCTCTAAAAACTCCACATGGCTCTCTCACAAAAAGCAATAAAGAAATAGCTCAGATAATGCAACAGTTCTACAAAGAACTATACTCCACCTCCCTAAAATCTCCCCCAGACACAGCAAATAACAACTTAGAAACACCAATCCCAACCCCACCCCACCTAGATGGGCTTAATATAACTATGGACACTACATCCTCGCAAAATCTACATACAGACTCTCACACCCAATCCCTTCTATGGGACTCCATAACTTACCCACAGATCACACCTGCTATGTCAAAATCCTTATCAACCCCAATATTACAAGAAGAGATTGAGTCAGCAATCAAACATCTAAAACCCAACAAGGCCCCAGGCCCAGACGGGTACTGCAGTGCATTCTACAAATTCCTCTCACCAAAAATTAGCCCAATACTAACACAAGTTTTCAATGCTCTTCTCGATTCCACAACACCCCCTCCACATTTCAATTCGGCAGTCCTCAAAATTCTCCCAAAACCAGGGCGAGATCTATCCCTCCCTGGTTCATATTGCCAGTATTGAGTCACCATCACTCTGCCTGCATATTGCATTCTTATAGGTATTTAACCTTATATGCCATTGCCAGTATTGAGTCACCATCACTCTGCCTGCATATTGCATTCTTATAGGTATTTAACCTTATATGCCATTGCCAGTATTGAGTCACCATCACTCTGCCTGCATATTGCATTCTTATAGGTATTTAACCTTATATGCCATTGCCAGTATTGAGTCACCATCACTCTGCCTGCATATTGCGTTCTTATAGGTATTTAACCTTATATGCCATTGCCAGTATTGAGTCACCATCACTCTGCCTGCATATTGCATTCTTATAGGTATTTAACCTTATATGCCATTGCCAGTATTGAGTCACCATCACTCTGCCTGCATATTGCATTCTTATAGGTATTTAACCTTATATGCCATTGCCAGTATTGAGTCACCATCACTCTGCCTGCATATTGCATTCTTATAGGTATTTAACCTTATATGCCATTGCCAGTATTGAGTCACCATCACTCTGCCTGCATATTGCATTCTTATAGGTATTTAACCTTATATGCCATTGCCAGTATTGAGTCACCATCACTCTGCCTGAATATTGCATTCTTATAGGTATTTAACCTTATATGCCATTGCCAGTATTGAGTCACCATCACTCTGCCTGCATATTGCATTCTTATAGGTATTTGTGCAATTGTATTAAGAATTAAAGTGAGTTAGAATGTATTAGTGGCTGGGATGGTATGTAACCTCTTACCATTTGTTTATCTTAGTTTTATTGCTAGTGGGAGAGGGGCTCTGGCTGGGTGGGGTCTTAATCAATTAACTTAGAAACAGCTTTTAGTATTTAGTGAGAATACTAGGCTGACACAGCCTGGCTGACTATTGAAAGCTGACTATTGATATTTTGTCAGTTTTTAAAGTAGGAAGATTTTTAAGTAGGGAAAAAGTTACATAGATTAAAGATTGGACTTATTCTGGACTTAAACTGGACAGAAACTGACAACCAACTTAACATCTTGATATCAAAGTGATTCAGAAAAACAGAAACTAGAGCAACTCAGAAAACCAAGGGACTGCTTTGAGTGAGCTCACTTCATACTCACAACATACTACTCCTGGCTATCTGTATGTTCATCCAACTTATCACTATTTCTGCAACTGCTAAAACTTTGAATATCACTGTTAATGCTTGTATTTGCACTGTCTGTTTTGAAAATGCCCAGCTGTACCTCTAATGACTTCACTACTTCTGCTCTTCCATTGATAGTAGGTGTCCCCCATCATTTTATTCTTGGTCCTCTTCTTCTCTATCTCTATATGTCCTCCCTGGGTGAGCTTATTTGCTCACTTAACTTCCACTATCACCTCAATGCTGATAATACTAAAATATACTGCTCCTTTCCTGATCTCTCTCCCTCTATCCTCACTCATATCTCTAACTGTCTCTCTGCTATCTACTCTTGGATGACCCAGCGCTTTTTTAGACTTAAAATATCAAAGACTAAGCTGACCTCTTCCCACCCTCCAGCATAAAACCTGACCATCTCTCATCCTAAACTACTGTTTATGCTCACTTCTTTCCCTTCTGTGTCACCCCTGTCTGTCTAACCTTCCCCTTTTAGAATGTAAGCTCTCACGAGCAGGGCCCTCTCTCCTCTTGTGCCTTTCTTAGAATATATAAACCTCTGCCACCCTGATGATTGCTTCAGTGTCCTGTCCCCTGATGCAACTATCCATTTTTACCATGTACTTGTCCTAAACTGTCTTGTACTGTAATTTGATATGTGTTTTTGCTCCTAATTATGCTTTGTAAAGCGCTGCGGAATCTGTGTGCGCTATATAAGAAACTGTTAATAATAATAATAATAATATAGGCCAATATCGCTCCTAAATTTGGACTATAAAATTCTAGCAAAGCTCATTGCCGACAGGCTCAAACCCATGCTCCCTTCAATCATACACCCGGACCAGACGGGGTTCATCGCTGGACGTCACTCCTCAGTCAATGTCCGCAAAGTCATAGCCGCCCTTACCCAGACTAAAAATACCAACAAAGATGCCTCCTCTGCTATCCTTTCTTTGGACGCAGAGAAGGCATTTGACTTAATAGAATGGCCCCACCTGCACAAGACCCTGACGCAATTCGGTTTCCCTGGATCATTTATTCAAATAATTAGCCTCCTATATCACCACCCCCAATCACAAATTTCATGCAATGGCTTCCTCTCAATGCCTTTCGAAATAGAAAAGGGCACTAGGCAGGGATGCCCCCTATCGCCCTTATTATTCGCAATAGCTCTGGAGCCATTGGCGCTAGCCTTAAGAGCCTCCACAGTATACAGAGGAATACAGATTGGGCAGATTGAACTGAAAATCTCATTGTTTGCTGACGATATGTTATTATTTGTGTCTGAACCGGAATCCTCCATACAAGAAATACTTACCCTTATAGACGAATTCGGAGCAGTGGCGGGATATAAGATTAATATTACTAAATCCGAATTACTACCACTACAATTCCCACAAACACTCCTAACTAACACAATAGCCTCCACTCCCTTTAAAATAACTACCTCCCATTTCAAATACTTAGGCGTCCAGATCTCCGGAGAGATAGATCAACTATATAATTTAAACTACAAACCCACCATAACCAAACTTATCACAAAACTAGAAGGTTGGCAAGATCTCCCACTTTCCCTACTTGGTAGGATAGCAGTAATAAAAACAATCATTTTTCCTAAACTTCTATACGTTATGCAAACTCTCCCGTATTCTATTACTCCCACGGATGAAAAAAGATTAAGACAGGCAGTCACCAAATTCATATGGCAGGGGAAAAAACCTAAAATAGCTTACAATAAACTTATTATGCAAAAGGATGATGGCGGCACAAACATGCCAGACTTTTCACTTTATTCCCTGTCTATCCTATCGAGATATGCCGCAGATTGGATTATAGGAAGAAGCACATACACTGACTACGATCTAGAATCGAATATTTTCCATCCCTACTCCCTAAATGCACTCCTACATACAAAGAAAAATTTAATCCCACCAACAGTCCTAAATCACCCTCTGTTTCACGACACCTATTATTCATGGATAAAACTCCACAAAAAGATAGGAGGACAACACACTACCTCGCCCTATGTCACCATATGGGGCAACCCTTCGTTCCCACCTTCTCTGACCAACAAACTCTTCCTACAGTGGAAGATGAAGGGGCTCGATACTGCAAACCAAGTGTTTGACCCAGGAGGACACATACTGACTTTCGCCTCCCTACAAACCACATTTCACCTACCAAATTCACAATTCTTTATGTTTCTCCAGATGCGCCACTACATACAATCACTCTCCCTCACACTTCCAATCAACACTAAATCTTCACATATACCATCACTCATATACAAATGGACCAAACTTCCACATAAATTGAAAAATGTCTATGATATACTAATCTCCAACCAGGCGAAGCCCCTTTCTCAGGCACTAACCGATGCCTGGAAAAAAGACATCCCGTCTATGCCTTCGCCTGATATATTTCTGTCAAATTTCGCTTCCTCCCTCAAAATACTGGGATCAGCATACTTGCAAGAAGTTCATGTGAAAACCACTCATAGAGCTTATATGTCCCCATCCGTGCGTTCTCACTTCGATCCCGCAGTTGATGGTGCCTGCTCCAGGTGCGGGAGTTCGAGAGCTGATCTATACCACTGCCTATGGGACTGTCCGAAGATAAGAAGATTCTGGAATAAGGTATACATGTTTATTAACAATCACTTCTGCCTCACCCTACGACCCTCACCTAGTGCCAGTTTATGTCTTGTATTCAATGAATGGGCAGCCCTGCCCCCAGTAAAGCCTTTAATCCCAATGTTTATTATGATATTCACAGTGGCAAAGAAACTAATTTTAAAGAACTGGACGGTTAAAACCTCTCCGTCTATGGACCAACTTCATTCCATGATGCTCCAACAAATTTATTTTGACAAAAAAACCCTCACATTATCCCAAGGCTCGGCACGCAAATTCCACAAAAAATGGGATCCATATATCAACTCTCTTGACCCAGAGAATAGGGAAAAAATCACACAAATGTCAGAAATAACAAACTGGACATTTGCCCCTAACCGAGCCAAAGTTCCTGATCTATAAGAACACCCTCATCACGATGTAAAGAGCCACAACTAAAACCAATCACCCGACCAGGCCCCACGACCCCTCTTGAGGTTCAGCTAGGTTCAAAGTGTTTAAAATTTTCCTATCTGTTCAGACCACAGTATTATTACACTAGACATCGCATAAATAATGAGAAATAGTTGTGTATAATTGTAACCAAACCCCTTCTACCCCTCCCCCCCTTCTACCCTCCCTTCCTTCTCCCTCTATCTTTATCTTTATTTCTTATTAATAATGTATAATTAGAATGTTTGTTACATGATGGACAACATGGAGGATCTGACCGACGAAGTAGTTATCTTCTGTTAGTTTGACACACAAGCATCGGTCAGAACCATATACTAAACATATACTAAATAAATACCAACTTGGCAATGCTAAGATCAGGGGGGGATACAGTGTATCCCACCCAAGCCACAAATATGTCATCCAATACTATGTCAAGATTATGCTATGTTTGTCCATTTTGTTCACGACGTTGGAACCCTGTCAAATGTATACATTGTTTATGATGAAAATATTGAAAACAATAAAACAACGTTTATTAAAAAAAAAACAGCCATTGCAGTAAAAAAAAAAAAATATATATATATATATTTTCTTTTCTTTTAATTAATAAAATGGCAGCACCCCTGGATTGATATGGCATGCTTAGCAGCACCCCATGCATTATATGGCACACTTGGATCACCCCTGGAATGATACTGCACCCCTGGACTGTTAGAGCACATTTAACAGCCCTTGCAGTAAAAAAAAAAAAACACACTTTTTTTCTTTTAATAAAAAAAAGGGGAGGGGTCTACTGGATTGATACGGGATACTGAGCAGCACAGTTGGACAGATATGGGACACTGGGCAGCCCTGCAGTAAAAAAAAAATATTTTTTTTCAGAGAGCTCCTTAGTTCTCCCCCACAGCAGTCGCATATAACAGCCCCTCCTTAGTAGTGCCCCAAAATAGTACCCTTAGTAATGCCACCTTAGTAGTTGTACCTTCAGTAGTTCCCCATTAGTATAGTTTCCATCAAAGTAGTTCCCCCTTAGTAGTTGTACCCTGGCCGATCAGTAGTTCCCTCTTAGTAGATGTATTGTACCCTTTTGTTTTCAGCAGCCCCCATAAAGTTAGGCAGCCTGTTAGTTCCCCTTTAGTTTGTCCCCCAACCCCCTGCAGCCCCGATAGCACTCCCCTATGTAGTTTGTGCCCCTCCCATCTGCAGACAGCATGGACACATCTGTGCTGTCTGACTTTCACATGCCGAATGAAAATGGCGCTGGAAGCCGGGACTTATCTAGAGGTCCGGTCTCTCAAGAATTCAACAGCGGGAAGATGATGTTCCACCTTGTTTTCAATTCGTATTATCGGCCGGATGGAAGCGAACAGCTCGCGAACGCCTCGGATCAGGTAAGTTTCGGGGTGTTCTGATCTTTAGGATACGTACGCGCTCATCCCTAATTACAATGCCCTTCCCTGGTGTACATACAGGTGTCCAAATATGCAAGATTGAGACCCCCATTTGGATGCCACCATTGGCTGCAACATTGAAACTGTCACCAGCCCTATGCTAGATGCAGATCATACATCTGGGTATGGCCTCCAATGTTAGTGATTCAGCATCTCTGTAAGTAACTACTTCCAGTAACTTGCCTCTATTATGTTAAATCTTTGTCTGATTAGAGAACCAACTGTAACCACCTAGAAACAAATTTCTAATACAGTGGTGCATGTGCCTGAATCTGTACTGCATCTCTGAAGCAACAACTTAGATACAAGAAAAGAAAATAAACCACATTTGCCCCCACAAGATAATAAAACACATTCATTGGTCCACACAGATAATAAACAAACAATTGGCCCCCACATGTAAAAAAAAAAAAAACATTTACCTCTGCAGGGAAAAATAAAAGACATTGCCCCAACATAGAATAAATACAACACTTTGGTCTCCAACAGGAAAACATAAAAAACGTTGTTCCTGTTGTCCTGCTGAAAAAAGAAAACACATTAGCTTTTACAGGGAAAAAATAAAGCACATTAATTGGCTACTGGAGAAAAAATAAAAATAAAACATCTTGCCCTCTGCAGGAAAAAATCAAACACATTAACCCCACCGGAAAAAAAAACAACAGATATTTACCATCACAGAATACATTTCACACATTGGCCAACACAGGAATAGAATAAAACATAATTGACCCAGCCCCCCAAAAAGTCTGCAGTGGAGTGCCCCAAGAGTTGTAATTAGCAGGTTAGTTTCCATAACAGGAGCTGTACTGTAGTTTATTGTGATCACTGTAGTGAAATGGCTGGTAATAGCATACCCTCCAACATTTGAAGGGCAGAAATCGGTACACATTTAGGAAGGGGGAGTGACCATGTGTAAATTGGGTGTGGCCACGTGTAAAGTGGGCGTGGTCACACCCCTTTCCGAATGTGTACTGGGCAGTTTTTTTCTCCACATTTATATATAAATTCCATATCTTGCTTCCTTGACCCCAGGGACCCCCATGCATTTGGACACCATTGGACCAATTTGGACAAAACCAATGCTAGGTAGCTTGATTGGATCCAGATTAGGTTCACTGCCACTAAAACCCCCAATGGCAAAAGGTCTGGCCTATTGGCGTGGCAAGGACCTCTGTCCGATGTCAGGTTGGTATACTTTCAGACACCAATACATATTGCCTGCTTAATATGGACCCCTTGGTTCAATATAAAGTACAGTACCAAAGAGCTTGATAATATTCTACTGAAGGCTGTTGATTATAATATAATTTCAAATAATTAAAAAAAATATATGTTTAGACTGATTTCTAGAATTCCACTATTATTTCTGCCCGTGGGTCTCTGGGCGTATTCAATGATTTTTGAGAGCTATGACAACAAGCAGCGCTGACTGCTCGCTATCACAGCTCACAGGGACAGTATTCAACTGACCCCGCTGCACACGCCATTCCCCCTCACTAGGTTTTTGTAGCAAGGGGGAAACAGCATGTGCGGCCGCTAAAATAGCTTTAGGCAGCTGCCTAGGGTGTCGAGATCTGGGGAGGCGCCACCAATGTGCATATTTAAAAATCAAGGATGTCTATGAGGATCCTTGTTGTATTTAATGCAGTGGATGGCTGTGGAACTTCTAAGACCTCACCTCCATACTTTCCTTACTTTGCTGCCCCTCCTCCTGGTACTCTAGTGTGGGTGACAAAGGGGACCTTCAGGATAGCCGGGGATTTTCTCACATTCCCCAGGGGTTGGGAGGACCACCCGATTTTATGAAGCCTCCTACCTTTCTGCAATGTTAGGCAAGTATGCATTAAGGGATTGGAAAGTTGTTACTGGTGGCAGTATGGGGGGGAGGAGTAGTTTGAAGTATTGCCTAGGGCAGTGGCGTAACTATAGCTCCGCAGCCCCCGTGGTGGCGGGGAGGTGCAGAGAAAGTTTGGGCGCCGGGGGTCTGCGGGGCTATAGTTACCCGCTGCTGTCTGCCGGTACCTGCCTGCCGCGCCGTCACAGTCCCGTCTCTCCCAGCGCTGGCTCCTGCTTCTATAATGAAAACGGACACTTAGAAAATGGCTGGAGCCAGCGCTGGGAGAGACGGGACTGTGACCGCAGATGCGGCTGAGCAGGTATGGGCATGGGGTGGGCGCCAAGGGGAGGTGGAGGGGGAGTGGGGCGGCAAAAAATTTGCGGCAGAGGGGCGCAAAAAAGGTAGTTACGCCACTGGCCTAGGGTGCTCAGAAGCCTAACACTGGCCCTGGGAACGTATGGTCCAACAAAGGGCAGCAATTAGAGCTGCGCTCAATTCAGACAGGAGTGATCAGTCAGTAGCACACCCTGCCTCCAGTTCTCCTGCCCAGTAACTTCCGCCAGTGGGGACCCGCTCACCCTGTGTTGCCCACATTCCCCTATCATGCTTTACCACCCTGCCTCCTGCCCTCATGCACCCTAACTCCCACCCAGTAGGAGGAGACACTGACTCAGGGGCACCGTCCTGTTCTCCTGTGCTGCCATGCTGGACCCTCACCCACTGGCAGAAGCTGCACAGTGTCCCCCACCCTCCTCTTTAGTCCCCCTTATGCCCACACACTCCTATCACTACCCAGCCTCCTGTTTTACTGTGTCGTGACCTCCGCCAGTGGGGAGCCGCTGACTCAAAAACACCCTACTATACTATGAGAGGAATGGTGGGGATGCAGGGAGAGAGATGGAGAGGACAAAGGTGCATAGAGCAGGATGGCGGGATGCAGGGACAGAGACGGTGGTGACGAAGGGCCAGAGGGTCGGGACAGAGATGGTGGGGACTCAGGGACAGAGACAAATTAGGTCTAGAAGGTCATTTCTATGTAAGGGATGGCAACAGAAATCTTGGGGCCGGTACACCAATATCACTGGGATTGAAAAATGCTCAATCCCGGGATTGGCATCCCTAAAAGAAAATTGCGCCCTGTGCCCCCACACTGACTTAATTTTTCTGAGCTGCGGAGGGGGGCAGGTGGCCGCAGTGCAGAGGCAGGCGTCGGGTAGACATGTGCGACGTGGGAGGCCCAGCGGCGAGCAGGTTCCGGCGTAGGGTATGATGTGGGAAGATGTGGGAGGCCCGGCGGCGAGCAGGTTCCGACTTCGGGTATGATGTGGGAGGATGTGGGAGGCCCGGCGGCAAGCAGGTTCCGGCGCTGATGGTCAGTGCTGTGGCCTGCACAGCGTGACCTATGATCGAGACACGCAGCGCAGGCCGCACGCCGGGTCAGGAACAGCCGGGCAGTGTCTGAGTGAGCGATACATTATGCCACACACCGCCATTTCTCTGAAACATGATGCAGCTCACCACAATGCCTATGATACTATGTTGCACACTATAATGCCCCTGATACATTATGCCACACATTGCAATGCCCCTCACACCTAATGCATACCTCCCAACTTTGGCAGTGGAGACAGGAATATATTTGCGTGCCAGAGGCAAAATTTTTGGGCGCCGTTTTTTGTCGCTGTGAGGGCATGGCCAGTGCTGTGTGAACTGCTGACCATGCCCTCAGCTTCCCTGCCTGTCTGCCTCATTAGACGCATGCAGTGTCTAATTCCCGCAGGACCGTCCCAAAAAAATGGGATGTCACACAAAAGTCGATACACACTGACTATGCCACGCCACATTGCCCCCCACAGTAAGGCTTCTAATAAATTATAAATTTATGTCCGTTGCCAAGGGGGTTAATGTCCGTTGCCAAGGTGGTTAATTTCTGTTGCCAGGGGTTCTTGCTCGTTGCCAGGGGGGGGGGGGGGGTTAATGTGTGTTGCCAGGGGTTCTTGCTCATTGCCAAGGGGGGTTAATGTGCGTTGCCAGGGGTTCTTGCTCATTGCCAAGGGGGGTTAATGTGCGTTGCCAAGGGATTAATATGCATTGCCAGGGGTTATTGCTTGTTGCCAATGGGTTTATATTTGTTCCCAGGGGTTAATGCTCATTGCCAAGGGGGGGTTAATGTCCATTTCCAGGGGTTCTTGCTCGTTGCCAAGGGGGGTTTATTGTCCATTGCCAGGGGTTCTTGCTCATTGCCAAGGGGTTAATATGCGTTGCCAGGGGTTATTGGATGTTGCCAAGGGGTTAATATTTTTTGCCAGGGGTTAATGTTCGTTGCCAAGGGGGATTTCCGTTGCCAGGGGTTCTAGCTCGTTGCCAAGGGGTTAATATGTGCCCGTGTGTCCGGCCACCCACCCATCAGCTGCAGCTGCCCCTGCTTTACCCTGCCTTCCCCTGCGCACAGAGAGACAGACGCTAGAAGTCATTTTTCACTTCCAGCGTCTCTGACAGGGAGCACAGCTCTGCAGCGTAACCAGGAAGTGCAGAGCTGTGCTTCCTGTCAGACGCTAGAGGTGAACTATGACTTCTAGCGTCTGTCTCCAGGGGAAGGACAGACAGGGGAAGGCAGGAGCAGCCGCAGCTGATGGGCGGGTGGCCGGACACATGGGCGGGCGGGTGGCCGGACACATGGGCGTATGGGTCCTTGTCATCCCGGCGCACCCGCAGCCCAATAAATATTTTTTTTAAAGTGTGTGTCCACCGGACCCGGGCCCCCCTGGCAGGCCCGGGCCCAGGTAAGATGTACCCGCCCCCCCTGCCTCTTGGCGGCCCTGCGCACCCCCCCCCCCACACACCCACAAATGTCACTGTACCCTCCACACTATCAATGTACATCTTACTCTGTAACCGCTTTTTAATTAAACAAAACAATACACACCCCCTTCCAAATCATATGCTCTCTATGTAACACATTTCACCTATAACTCAAGTTGCAATACAGGCCATCGTTCATACAATTCTAACCATATGTCTCACAATACAAACGTTCACGAATTAAGGGGGCACAGCCCCTCACGACGGTGTGAAGAGTGCCCGTAGGGCGCGATGAATCACCTAGTAATATTATATTTTATTAATTAATTAATTTAACAATATTTGTTACATCCTCCATATCTTTTTTCACTTACATTTATATACATTTCAATCTAAATATTTTTAAGCAAAATAATTTCATCATTAAATATGTCGATAAATACAGGTGTTTTTATACTTTAAAAAAAAAAAAAATTATGGAAAAGATCTCTAATTTTAAATCTAAATAATTCACAATGGTGTATGATAACAAGTTAAGTTTTTGCTGCCATCTAGTGGCAAATCTATATTATTGCACCCATATAAATGAATTTTGCATGTTTTTTAATTTATTTGCAATATGGTGTTTGGCACATCTCACGCATGTTCAGTATTACTTTTGCGATATGATCTGTTCGGTGTTGGTTTTTTTATAATAGCAGTGCCTCCCGGCTGCCGTCAGAACCTTTATGTCAGCACTGTGCCACTTTCAATATCTAAACCGGAAGTCTCATCCCAGACCCGGACGGAGGACCGATGGGTGGTGGGATGTATTTAATCCGTAATTTTATTTATATGTACTCTGTTTATCTTTTTCTGTCTTTTTTTATTAGGTCTGAGACCAACGAGGATCAAATAGATGTCAAGGCTAAGCTTAAAAAATACATGCAAAAATGCAAGAACCAGATATTCTTTGTATTTTACATATCAGCCCTTATTCAGATCTGGTTGCAGTACAAATTTGGCAAAACCATGTGCACTGCAGGTGGGGCATATGTAATATGTGCAGAGAGAGTTAAATTTGGGTGAGTTATTTTGTTTATGTGCAGGGTAAATACTGGCTGCATTATGTTTACATTGCATTTTAGATTTCAGTTTCAACACACTCCACCCAAATGTAACTCTCTCTGAACTTGTTACATCTACCCCACCTGCAGTGCACATTGTTTTGCCCATTTTGAGAACAAATTTGTACTGCGATCAGATCTGAATAAGGGAGGGGGGTTCCCCTACGCTATTGTTAACCTCAATAATTTACACTCATTTCCAGTCTATTCTGAACACCTCACACCTCACAATATTGTTTTTAGTGCAAACGGTTGCACTGAGGTAGCTGGATAACTATGTTAAGCCACACAAGTGTGCAGCAAAAACACATGGCACAACTAGGAGTGGCACTGCAGTGGCAGACAGGACTCTGAAGCATATAGATGGTGGAGTTCCAGTACATTACAACCTCTTGTTTGAGGTTATGGCAGAGCAGTTTGAGGAGTTTTTGCTGCCGGTCCAGCCTTTGGCTCTAGCCTTGGCAGAATGGCAAAAGTGTCCAGCAATTTTGCGGGCCACCACAACTATCTCCTGCATGCTCGTCAGTTTTTAGGAAATGCTGCACCACCAAATTTATTGTGTGGGCAAAACATTGCACTTGTTGGAAATTGCCCAAATGTAATGCCCGCACAATGTTACTGGTGTTGTCTGACACCATAAATCCCCAAGAGAGTCTAAGTGGGGTAAGCCACTGCAGGATGATTTCCCTCAGTTTCTCTAAGAGGCTGTCAGAGTTGTGCCTCTTACATACCCTCCAACATGACCCATCCCATTAGGTACAAAATGCTCTGTTCCTGGACTTCCCTGCCAGTGGCAGTTACAGATGTGAGCCTACAGCACAGTCCAATATTCAAAGAGGGGGGGTCACATCAACTCTCAGTGATGTTTGGGGTGGCATTAGGTGTAGCTCCCCTTTTTGAATATTGGACTGTGCTGCAGGCTCACATCTGTAACTGCCACTGGCAGGGAAGTCCAGGAACAGAGCATTTTGTACCTAATGGAATGGGTCATGTTGGAGGGTATGCTCTTACTGAAACCGTTGATACACAGCGTAGTCTGCCTTGGAACCAATGTGACAGCCAAAACGCTTGGTCTCTCCGCTCCCAGAAGTGTGCATGTGGGACATCAGCACACTCCCACATGATGCCTGAATGGCTGCATCGAGTCACCATGGATATGGCGCACCACCCGCATTCAGGCTGCTGGACGGACTCACAGGTTGTCAAGAGTCTGGCACAAGTTGCGGCGGGTTGCCATGGCTACCTCCATCAGTACTGGACATTCTTGAGGGGCTAGCAGGAATACACCACAGCCACTTTTGCTTAGATCTGACTTCTCGTGCTCCCCTCCTGTTTCACATCCATATCATGGGTCATGTCTGCACAAACCCATGGGCCCATCATCCTAGTTGCCACAGGTCTCAATGGGTTACACTGTTTTTTCCCATGTTTATTAATGCTAACAAGTTACATTATAGCTTATATACATCCACGTGTTTTTACAGTAATTGTTGTACAATCGTGCTCCTGTTATTGATTCTCATTTTTTCATAATATTTATTAAGTGAAAAAAAAACGTGGGCATACTCACAAACAAATCTGTAAAAATGTGAAAAAATGTGAAAGAAGTTTTTTAGAATTTTTTTTTTTACTTAAAATTATATATTGGCCACTATTCTATTCTTACTAGGTGATTCATCGTGCCCTACTGGCGCTCTTCCCACCATTGTAAGGGGCTTCGCCCCCTTAGTTTGTGAACCCTTTCATTGTGTGAAATAAGTTAACAATTTTAAGAAGGATGCGCTCTATTGCAACTGTACTTAGATGTGAAATGTATTTAATAGAAAGGCTATACTATATTGGATGGAAGAGAGTCTCATCCGTTTAGTTACATTAAAGAGCGGTTAGAGAGTAAGATGAGGCTGGGCAGAACCCTATGAGAGGGATGATAGTGTTGTGTGCCCATGCTAGTGGGGCAGTGAATTTGTTGCATTGGTGTGGGAGAGTCTGTGGCTGCTGGCAGTGGGGGAGTGAAGTTGTTGCGCTGGAGGAGAGGCAGGTGGGAGAGTGTGCGGCTGCTGGCAGTGGGTGGCGTCATTATTGTGTTCTCCCAGTGGGCGGAGTAGTGGAACAGTAGTAGAGGAGGCTGGGTAGAGTCACGAGGAGGGTGGGCGGAGTCATGGTGGTAATGGTTTGCATGCCACGCCTTCATTTGGTGACGTAACGCGACGGGCGTGCGGCCCGGTGGGGAGTAATGTATGTGGGCTGGTTGAAGTGACTTTTGTAAGGCTGTGTGTAGTGCCCTGGTGTATTATGTCCCTGCTCTCCCTGCTGTTATGGTCCGTTGTTTCTGGCCTAGGTGTCTTTATGAGTGTAGCAGAGGAGGGTGGGCGGAGTCACAGGGAGGCTAGGCGTAGTGACTGGGGTAATGTTTGCGATGCCACACGTTTGGTGAAGGCGGGTGACTGACGTCACATGACATCAGCGCACACCCTCAAAATAATTTTTTCTCTGTCCAGGCACTTGCGAGCGGATGTACACATCCGTCTATAGCATGGGTGATTTGTGTGCCGGGGTCGTGCATTTGGCGGGGAGGCTATAACCTGCTCGCTAGGCTCTGAATAAATGCAGCCTAGCGAGCGGGTCTGAATTATCCCCAATGTCCAGAGCTGCCCACAGTAGTGCACATAGATCAGAGATGGTGGCCCTCCAGATGTTGCTGACTTACGCATCCCAGCATGCATTGCAACAGGTTTAGCATGGCCAAATAGCAAAGCTGTAGCAGGGCATGATGCGATGTGTAGTTCAACAACAGCTGGAGGGCCAAAGGTTCCCAATCCCTGACATAGATAATTCCCACTGTAATAGTTACACATACACTCATGTTTATGTGTCACTATTACCCCTGCCCCTCCCCCTCTCTTTTTTCTTTACCCTTACCTAAATCTGGCTGGCAACAGAGCAGCTACATTTTACAGGCAGAGAAGAAAAGGGCTGTTTGGGGGAATGCACTGAAAACTTTAAAATATAACTTTTAATAGTTTTTATTTTAATATTCCCTATATCAAGGTGAGGAACTTACATAAACAGCTGAAATTTTGAAGAGGTTAACATCACATACAATACATACATGGATACATATAGTGTGTTTGAAGAAAGAAAATAGTTGTGTTTTAAATTTTACACAGATGTCTATCCCAGAGAAATGTCCATTTTATGTAGCCCTGAAGGAAAATGAATTTGCTACTGATGATATTCTACAGTAAAGACTCTGATATTGCAACCTGTTGTCGCTATGTTACAATTTATGATATAATACTGTTTAGCCTCTTGACACAGGGCACAGTGATCGGAGGTTGTTACAATGTTATACAATTGATTTTGGGCTTTGAAATCCTATTTCACAGAAATGTACAATCTGTTGGAGCCCTCTTCTGGTCAGTTTTGATATATACAAATGACCCCAATTACTGTATGGTAGTCAATATAGGGCACACTTAGATTCTGTGAGTAGAGATATATTGCATCTATTAGAGCCTTCTCCTAATCCAAATACACGGTATACTGAAGTGTGCTATCTCATATATTATGAACAACTTGTTATCAGAGTCTGATTTGGGTGTAGTATAATACAACCCCTTCGATTAGTATTATTAATTTCTAGGAAAACATTTTTCTACTTCATACAATCTAGGCTAATAGACATCTCAAGGACAGACATGTGCCAACGTAGTGCAACGTTTCGCTGTTTACCACCTGTCCTGAGACTCCTGTCCTGAATCCTGATTCGTTTGGCCTCTCCCCCTGAAGGCCGTGTAGCACCGCCCCCTTATGGTCATGTAGCCCCACCCCCTGTAATGCCCCCTGACTGGCTGTGCTATCTGTGTTACAGGGGGGTGGGAGGTAGCTTCATGCTGTCACTGCTGCCTGTCAGAGTGTAGTATGTCCCTGCTTTCCCTGCTGTTATGGTCCATTGTCTCTGCCCATGGTTACTCTGTGAGTGTGTGCAGGGGCGTTGGGAGGGCGGAGCCCATGCTCCGGGTGCCGGGAGATCAAAGGGTGCCGGAGCAGTGTGCAGCCAGCTTTTCCGCCCTGCTTGCCTGCTCCCCAGGGCCGGCGGCACCTAATACGGGCGGCAGGCTGCCTGTGACCATGGCCGAGTGGAGCAGCAGCATGCAGCGGCGAGTGATGAGCGGCGCGTCCCAGTGTGCCCCTCTCCCCGCCAGCAGCCTGCTGTCAGTGGCGTGTCCCCCCTGTGCCCCCCTCCCAACAGCAGCCGCCAGTGACCTGATGCCACTGATGAGGAGTCTCAGTAGGGGCAATGCATCACCGCTCAGGAGACCTGCCCGGCACCCACTACATCCGAATAGGCAGCTGCCGCTGCCTGATGAGGACACTTGGCACTGCAGCGTTCTCTATGGCTGATAATGCCCGGTCACACTATAGGTCTGATGTATCAGCGACCGTCCCTATCCCTGCCAGGTGTCCCGCTGTGAGCTGCCGATAGTGGATGCGGTGAGTGGGCGGAGCTATTGATGTGACTTGCTCCGCCTCCTTCAGTTCCTCTCCTCTTGCTGTGGACTTGCAGGTGGAAATTATAACAACGTATTCATGGGTCCTAGTTTCCTGTTGCAAGCAGAGGATCCATCATCCACCCTCAGAGGACCCATGCGAGTACAGGTTGAACTGGGTACTGGAAATTATTTTGGGCAGTATAGCTATGAGCCAGTAATTATGGCTTATACAGTATATTGTGGGGTTAATTTTATGTATGAGTGTAATCTGCTTATAATATGCTCTCTGATATCTTACTGTATGCTGTCTCTGTTCACTCACTTCTGCCCCAGTTTCCCCCATTGCATGTGATCTCCATATTACAGTGTGTGCGTATAGTGTAATGTGCATTATGGTGCATGGGGTATAGAGTAAGTTGTATTATGGTGTGGGGCGTATAGTGTAAGGTGCATTATGGTGTGTGGCATATAGTGTAAGGTGTATTACGGTGTGGGGCATATAGTGTAAGGTGCATTACGGCGTGTTGTGTAATGTGTAAGTGCATTACGGTATGTGGCATAATTTGTTAGCGGCATTATGGGAGGAAGGGGGGGTGTAGGGGCGCCAGAAACTTTTTTGACCTGGGGGAGCCAAATTTATAGTTATGCCACTGACTGCAACACTTCAATAAAGGTGAAGTGCACAGTGGTGGAATTGGAGACAGTAAGGTACAGCAGCAGTGAGTGTGGCTGGGGCTTAGTGAGCAGCTGGCGCGGTATGCACATGGATCTGCAAGGGTATGTTAAAATAAGGGGGGGGACGGCCAAATATATTGTGCCTAGGGGTGGCCTGACCCCTAAATCCAGCCCTGCTGCCCCCTGCCCGGCTGCGGCACTTACAGTGTGGAGGACACTGCCGGGATTCAGCAGCTGTCAGAGGCACCCAGCAGCATAGGCATGTGCATGGGGGGGAGCGGGGGTGCACAGGCACCTCCTAATGACCCATCACACGATTGAAGCATATACCAACAGCCACAGCTACCACCCGCCCGCAGCTCGGCCAGCCAGCCTGACAATTTTTGATTGCTGACACTCCCCCGAACTGTCTGTGACTCGTCTCATGCACCTCTGCAGCACGGGCTGGGAGGAGGAGGGACAGTATGTGTATGATGTGCCCTCCTGCTCCAGCGGTGATGCGTGATGTGACGCCCGCACTCAGGCACGCCGCTGTTTTGCTGTCTGGTCAGTGGTGGTGCAGGGAGGCATGCGCCATATGGACACCGTTCTCCTGCTGCTTGCACCGCACCTGGGTAACCTCCAGACCCCAGCCGACTGGCCCACCCCAGGACGCAGAGAGAAAGGCAGCCAGCATGAGCAGTTTAGGAAATAATTTAAAAGGGACAGTCACGCAGTCAAAGGAGACTGCCATTTATTATTTGGTGTTTTTCTGGGCTGATGTTACTTCTGTGACAAGAATACTAGTGATCAAGATACACTTCCCCTTCTAAATTTAAGAACTGGAGATATCCTGAGTTTTTCCGACTCAGATGCAGAAACAGTGTTGGTAAAAGAGACTTTAAAAACCTTTTCGGGTAAGGATACCCCAGAAGAATTGTATAATGCACTAAAGAAGAAGGAGGTGGACGTCCAGCTGCACGGCATTAGTCTGTCAGACTATTATAGAGAAAGGAAAATTCCAAGGTGGTTCTGCATTAAAAATATACCTACTATAGGAAGGAACAGCCCAGACTTCTGCCGTCGCTGGGTAGCAATATTAAACAAATGCTCCCTGGATTTGATCCTCCTTGTAGTGGAGGAATCCACAAGAATCCTAGATAAAACCAAAAAGAAAGGAGAAAATCTCTACGCCAGCTTTGGTGGAGGATTCCAGCCAAGATTGGCTCAATAAATTGAGCCAAAGTGTGGGGGCATACAAGAGAGATTTGATCAAATACAAAAATAATAAATTAAGTACTGTTGAGAAAGATTACCAGGAACAAACAGTGTATCCTGGGAAACTGGCAGATTTCCCAACAGACGATTCACGAGGCCCAAACCAAGACGCAATAGGTGGGCCAACCAAGGCCTAGATGATGCGACTACGGATGCAAGTACCTCACAAAGTGACACCGAACATAGAGCAGGATCAAGTAACATCAAGCCCCCTTTAGGGGTAAAGACATGGACGGCAAAGATCAGGGAGATCAAGGCCCAATTACCTCCATTAGACAATGCACGGAAGGCAAAGATCCCGCACACGGAGAGGCGGTCAAAACATCAGGGAGATCAAGGCCCAATTACCGCCATTAGACATTGTAATTAACTTCTTACGTATGGCGGACAAAGGAGGGGCAATTGTAGTCCAAGACATGGATAAGTACAAAAATTAGCTATACAGACAATTGGCGGATACCAACGTTTATGAAAAATTATCAACGGACCTGACCTCCGGATATAAAAAGGAAATTGACAACATTGTACAAGAAGGTTTCAATAAAAACATTATAGACAAAAGAACAGTGGAAGCACTAAGGTAGATTTTCCCAACATGCCATTGCTTTATGCATTACCAAAAGTGCACAAAAACCTGAAAAGGCCACAGGGCCATCCCATAATCTCCAAACGCGATTCACTATTCAGCACCATAGCCAAATATCTGGAATTCTGGCTACAACCTGTGGTGGTTAATCAAGCAACCTTTTTAAAGGACACAACTGAGCTTCTGATAAAATTAGAAAAAATTATGCCACTTAAAGTTAAATATCTAATGTGCTGTATAGATGTAGTGTTGCTTTATACGAATATACCGCATGACAAGGTGCTATTGGCAGTCAAAAATCTACTGACTGATAATCACCACTATAAAGACCCTGAGGTCACCTTCTTTCTAGAATTATTGGACCAAACATTGAAAAATATTTTTTTCTTGTTCGATGGCGCACATTATAGCGCACATTAAACCCTTGGATGCGCCATGGGAAACAATGTGGCTCCAGCATTCACCAATTCATATATGTTCAAAGTGGAACGTCAACTTTTTTTTGAAAATCCAAAATTGGCAGCTGGGATAGGACTATTTTGTCGCTACATTGACGATATATTGCTAATGTGGGCTGGAGAAGAGTGTGAATTTCATAAAATCATGGAGGAGATCAATTTGAAGGATCCAACCATTAAGTTTACCTATACCGGCAGCCTGACTGAAATACATTACCTCGATGTACTGATCCAATAAAAAGAAGGGTGTATCTCCACATCTATCTATTACAAACCCACAGACAAAAATATGTTTTTTCATGCTTCCTCCTTTCATCCATATGCCATGAAATAGAATATGCCGTTTTTACAATTTCTTAGAATTAGAAGAATTACCAGTGATGAGCAACTGGCCTCAGCTCAGATGGATGATCTTCTGAACAAATTTCTACAACGAGGCTACAAGAAAACTGATTTGGAAAAAGCCAAACAGAAAGCAATGTCAACTTCTAGAGCATCATGCCTGATATCCAAAGATAAAAGCAAGAATTGATAAATTCTCCCCTTTGTTACAGAATACACCACTTCAAGAACCAAAATATCCAAAACAGCCAAACGTTTGTGTCCCATTATACAAAATGATCCAAGTTTGAAACCATTACAAAAAACGAGATTGCTAAATTGCCAAAAAAGGGAAAGGAACTTAAAAGACCTGCTCATTAAAAATGATGTGTCCACCACGAGTCAAGTGACTAAAAGCCATTTTCTTGCAAAAGAACCTGGCTCAAATAGGTGTACAGGATGTGCCACATGTAGCCATCTAGAAGTTGGGCCTGATATCACCCATCCACACTCTGGCAAAAGGTTAGCTATCAGATATGTATTAAGCTGCCATGATAACTATGTGGTCTATGTGATTAAATGCCCATGTGGATTTACCTATGTGGGCAAAACAGTGTGCTGCTTTTGTGAAAGAGCTGGTCAACATAGGTCAGCAATTCGGCTGGCACTGGCAGGAAGAGAGATAGACCAACCAGTGGCCAGACACTACAAACAAGCAGGGCATTCCTTGGCCCAATTAAGATACAAATTGGTGGACCATGTGCCTCCTCTCAAAAGAGGTGGCAATAGAGCTCATCTAATGTTACAGAAGGAAGTGCAATGCATAAGAAAGATGGACACTCTTGCCCCCAAAGGGTTTAACGAGAACTGTAACCTGAATTGCTTTCTATAAATGGCTACAGATTGAGCTCCTGTATATATGAAAATTATTAGAAATTAATGTTAGTTAGCAATTGATTTTCCAACATAGGGAGTTAGACGGATAGGTTGATTCGAGTTTTCTAGTTATGCAGATAAGCAGATATTCATGTTTTCACCTTTTTTATTTCTTCTTTATATCTTTCTCAACCTTTATTTACTATGAGGTTATTTATTGCTTATTAGATGTGTTTTTGTAGATGTTATCACTCTTCCTGTTTCACCAGGTCCTCCGGAATGAGCAGCAGCATGTCGGAAGCCACCGTAGAGGGGGATAAACTCAGCTGAAGCGTTGCTAGGAGACGGGGAAGCTGGATGACACCACGTGACCTCAGCAAGCTGGATCACGTGTGGTGTCGGAAATCTCCCTGTTGTCCAGGCGAGCTGACGCAATACACTTGTACACCGCAGAAGGATGTGCGCTCCTTCCCCCTGTCGCTCTCTGGAAGGAACAGGTGATCGGGATCTTCCCCACTGATGCGGTAAGGTATATATACCATCTTACAAGTTTGCACTGTACATACACCCTGATGAAAAATGTTTTAATACATTTGAAACGTCGGTCCACTATGCTGGGCTGCTGAGTCGTTTTTTTTTTTTTTTTGGAGTGCCACCCATCTGTATGGTGCTATATATATATATATATATATATATATATATATATATATATATATATATATATACCGTATTTATCGGCGTATAACACGCACTTTTTTCCCCCTGAAAATAGGGGGAAAAGATGGGTGCGTGTTATACGCCGATATGCGTGCTATACGGCGGTAATTTCACCCGGCGGGTACCTGTAATGCCTGTAATGCCGGGTGTTGCTGTTATGCGCGTTGCTGTCATCCACGGGACGCCTACTAATCGCGCGTTCTCTGCTGCTGCTGCTGCTGCTCAGCGTCGGGTCCTCGCAGCAGCAGCACGCTTAAAACTCCTCCCTGTCATCCACGGGGCGCCTACTAATCGCGTGTTCTCTGCTGCTGCTGCTGCTGCTCACCGTCGGGTCCTCGCAGCAGCAGCACACTTAAAACTCCTCCCTGCACAGTGACTCCTTCCTCCCTGGCTACAGCAGCGTCATCAGCCTTCCCAAGCGCTGGCTGTAGCCTGGAGGAGGAGAAGGATTTCTGTGCTAACTGTGCTGCCCTGCTTCTGTTATTCAAGGTGGATTTTTTTTTCTTTTACAGATAATCAATTATGTTAATAAACACTGTAATAAAGTTTTTATTTAGAAATCCCCTCTTAAAATGAAGGTGCGTGTTATACGCCGGTGCGTGTTATACGCCGATAAATACGGTATATATATATATATATATATATATATATATACACAGGGAGATGATCCGGCACTCTATGTAGGTAATGCTGACTTGAAAATCGTCATAAAAGGATAAATGCTGCGGTGCCTTCAAGTTGTATGTCCAGGTCCGAGGAGATGGGCAGACAGGTACAAGGAAGGATGGAAGCGGCACTCAGCAGACTGCAATTAAAATGTCCTTTATTCCAACGGTTTCGGGGTTACCCCCCGTCGTCAGGGATGGACACAGCACACACAGAACAGCAAAGTAAATGGCAATATATACATACAAACATACCCCATCCCGCCCCACCCCCCGCCCCAATTAAGCATACACCACGCTCACCTGCCGGAACTGGGAACATCCCACAACGCCAGGTAACCTCAGGAGGTGCACCCGGCTGTGGGCGTTCCTCGGGTCCAGCTGACAGCCACAGAAGCGTCTACCATATCTCGTGGCTTACTTGGATGGCGGATGTGCCGTGTGCAGGCAGCCGGAAGTGTCAGCCTTACGGCAAGAATGGTGTGGCGGACACTGCAATATGGTTCGATATTACAATTCAAACCAAAAACAGTGTGAGCCACACATGGCAGGTACAGCTCATGGATAGACTAAACTAAATCTATAGAAATAGGCACCACATAAAAAAATTGTTAAGAGACACAACCTAAAATAAACTGAAAAATGTTATATGTACCACTAAAAACATGTAGTTTCACAAGAAACACTGGAGCCCCAGTGTTTCATTCAGGCCCCTAGGGGCCAACGTGCCCAACACAAAGATCCACCTGCTCTCCCATTGTAGTAACTGTTTATTTCTGTTACCACCCCTAAGATTTTTGGGGACATGGTCAATTATGATGGATTTTATCTGATTGACAGAGTGTTTATGGGAGAGACAGTGTCGGGCCAGAGGTTGATCACTGTGCCCGGTCTGTAGAGCCTGGTTGATGGCTGTCCTATGTAGGGCCATACGCTCCTTAAACTGGCGCTGGGTTTTCCCCACATAGGACAAGCCACAGGGACACGTGAGCAGGTATATAACGTATGTAGAACTACATGTGAGTGGGAATTTAATTTGAAATGTTTTTTGAAGATAAGGATGATTGAAACTGGTGCCAATGGTCATAGTATGGCACGTGACACATCCCAAACATCTAAAGCAACCGTTTTTCCTGGTTAAAAAATGAGTTGGAGCTTTTTTATCCCAACCCGTGATGTCCAGCTTTACCAGGCGATCCTTGAAATTGGACTGCCTGGAATAGCTGGGCATGAGGCGGGTGTTACGAAGAAGTGGGAGGTCTGGGTCAGAGGATACCACAGGCCACCACTTTTTAGCCTGGGCCGTGGTTTTGTCACTATCCCAGGAAAACTGATTCACCCATGGGACTTTGCCACTGGATGTATTGACGGTGAGTTTGGGTTTAACCACTAGGGTATCATCTCTAGGGGTGGCCAATACTTTGTCCCTAATGGGTATCAGGGAAGAACGTGGATATCCACGCTGGACAAATTTGTCCACCATGTCATCCAACGCCTGGGGAACCTGGCTCTCTTCGGATGTAATGCGCCTCACCCGCAGGAGTTGCGAATAGGGCAACCCCTTGCGGAGTGGCAAGGGATGAGAACTGTTATGTCTTAACAAAGTGTTTCTGTCAGTACCTTTTCTAAAGAGGGCTGTACTTAATCGCCCCTCAGCAAGAAAGATGTCAACATCCAAAAATTGGACATTGCTGGCGTCAATATGTGACGTGAACTGAATAGCACTGCCACTGTCATTGTGTGAAGAAAGAAGGACTTCCAACGCTAAAGGATTTTTGGACCAAAAAATGAGGAGGTCATCAATGTAACGGTAATACAATGATATACCATCTCTTAAATTGTTACCTTGGAAAAACAACCCCTGCTCAATTTTATACATAAATGTATTGGCGTAGGCTGGGGCCACT
Organism: Crinia signifera; assembly: GCF_055691185.1. Classification (NCBI taxonomy): domain Eukaryota; kingdom Metazoa; phylum Chordata; class Amphibia; order Anura; family Myobatrachidae; genus Crinia; species Crinia signifera. The sequence continues at coordinate 128,521,103 of NC_139224.1, forward strand.
GCCGACCCCATAGCCACGCCCAGCTGTTGAATAAAAAATTGACCGTTATACAGAAAATAATTCCTGGTAAGAACCAGGGACAGTAATGTAATAAACAGGTCTATGGGCGGACCACTGTATAAAGGGTTGTCTAAGAGCAAACATCTGACTGTCTCTACACCTGCATCATGGGGGATACAGGTGTAGAGGCTAGACACGTCCGTAGTACAAAGACAAGTCAGGGCAGACAAATCACAGGTAAGATGTAAGTCCCTTAAGATCACCAATAGAGAAGTCGTGTCCTTAAGATACGCTGGTAATGCTTGGACACAGGATTCAAATAACAGTCCAAGAAAACTGAAATAGGGTGATACAGAGACCCCCTGGCCGATACAATGGGACGACCAGGGGGGTCCCTGAGCCCCTTGTGTATCTTGGGAATCGAGTAGAACAGAGGAGTCACTGGGAAGTCCACTGTTAAAGCATTTTTTATTTCATGTGTAATAGAACCATCCCTAACTGCTTTACTCAAGATGTCCAGTTCGACCTTAAAGCCCCAAGTGGGGTCTTTATCTAAATGACCGTATGTTTTAGTGTCACTTAGCAACCGATCACATTCCTTCTGGTAGTCCTCCAGGGCTAGGACCACCACGGCCCCGCCCTTGTCGGCACTGCGAATAATAATATCTTTGCGGGCCGACAGGGATTCTAATGCATTTGTCTCAGCCCTCGTCAAATTGTAATGCATAAAAGGAGCAGGAGACTGTAATTGCTCAATTTGTTGGTCCATAAGGCGTGTGAAGGTTTTGATGGTAGAATTACTTGAAATAGGATCGAATTTGGACCTTGGAGCCAATTTCTTGAGTTTGGGAGGTATGATGGAGGTGGATTCAACCTGTTTTTAGTGGTACATATAACATTTTTCAGTTTATTTTAGGTTGTGTCTCTTAACAATTTTTTTATGTGGTGCCTATTTCTATAGATTTAGTTTAGTCTATCCATGAGCTGTACCTGCCATGTGTGGCTCACAATGTTTTTGGTTTGAATTGTAATATCGAACCATATTGCAGTGTCCGCCACACCATTCTTGTCATTCAAAAAATGTCTTCCTTAATGTATACCTTGTCCGGTTTTATGTATTGGGTATTATGCCCTGTATTTTCTTTTCTTGCTATATTATGGATTTATGTTTTGTGTTTAGTCACCATTCACGATTTATATATTGGTGATAGTGATATTATTCAGTAATTACTGTTGTTGTTTGTTGCTTAGCAACGCACTGCCCTCCGACAGCTACACAGAGCGTCCCGATCACGGCGGCCATCTTGTGACTGGCGTGATGCGCACGTGTGGTTTGGTTGGTGGAAGTGCAGCCGTAAGGCTGACACTTCCGGCTGCCTGCACACGGCACATTCGCCGTCCAAGTAAGCCACGAGATATGGTAGACGCTTCTGTGGCTGTCAGCTGGACCCGAGGGACGCCCACAGCCGGGTGCACCTCCTGAGGTTACCTGGCGTTGTGGGATGTTCCCAGTTCCGGCAGGTGAGCATGGTGTATGCTTAATTGGGGCGGGGGGTGGGGCGGGATGGGGTATGTTTGTATGTATATATTGCCATTTACTTTGCTGTTCTGTGTGTGCTGTGTCCATCCCTGACGACGGGGGGTAACCCCGAAACCGTTGGAATAAAGGACATTTTAATTGCAGTCTGCTGAGTGCCGCTTCCATCCTTCCTTTTATATATATATATATATATATATATATATATATATATATCTCAAAGTAAATTCATTCTCCAACTGCAAAATTTTTTGAAATGTTATAAGCTGTTGATAGCAGAAAAAGCCCTTTGAAGTTTAACACAATATGTGACACCCCAACCTGGGGCACACCGTTTTGGCAGAGACAGGGCAACAGAGTTGCTAAGCAACCATAACTACATTGCGGTCACCCTGGACCCGGACCCAAGGGGTTAATTATTAGAGACATTGGAGGGTGCGAAGAAGAGTCCCCAGGCTGATTGACAGCTCAAAGGGACGAATGGCTGGAGAGGAGGATGTGCCAGGGCGGTCAAGGGTCCCAGCACTTTAAAGTGAGGAGAGCCGCATGAGGAGAAAAGAGACAATGGCGTACAGACCTGACATGATGGGAAGGAGAAAGAAGAGGATCAAAGCAGCAGCCAGCTGAGAGAAGGGAGAAGAGGTCACGTGGAGGAGCCAGCCTGCATCCAGAGCCGCCAGGGAGAGAGAGACAGCACGTCCAGCTGAGAGGTCCAGGGGGGGAGCCAGCAGACGGAGGGGCGACTGAGTGCAGCAACTAGTGCGCCCTCTGCCCAAAGATGGAGCATGCTGTGCAGACCCTGTAAGCGGCGGCTGGAACAGAGATCCGGTGCCTGACAGCCAGCAGACCGGACATCGCGAGGAGGAGTAGTGATGGGCGGGAGCCTGCAATGGGATACAGGCCTCAGGTAATGTCCTTACCCGCCACCCCAGGCACACCTCTGCTGTACCCCCCCCCCCCCCTATACCACAGCCAAGCACCTTCCCTACATAACGGGTCATGCACATGCTTCCCTGAAGCACAGAGTACCTTTCATCCCCTCACCTCTGAGGGTGAAGGGGGTGGTATCCCACTCAGGCCCAGCACGCTACTCAAGCCCCTGTACCCCACTCAAGCCCCCACCGGGACCAGAGAACACAGAGAGCACCACTTGCCACTGGGTTCAAAAGGGACACCTACAACAGAGTGAGGATGGCTCCCACATTCCACATACACCGCTAAGGAGCCCCGTGTTAGCCCCATCAAGCAAGTAAATCCTCATTGGGTCATATAATACACAGGAAGCGCTTCCTGGGTATTATATGAATTTTAACAGTAGTGCTCCAGTAAACTAGAATGGAAGCAGCTGGATTGACTGATAAGCATAGAAATTAGCCACTTTTTTTTTTTTTAGATAAATTGTATTAGTGAAATGCCATGAAATACCAAAATATTAGCAGAATAGGGAACCTACGCAGAGGTTAAAAAAGTACAAAATTATAAGAAATTGTGTTTAAATTGTACAGTAAAGAGGCATCACTACAGTTTTATATAAAAAAAAATAGCCAGTTTTATATTACCTGCATAGAGGAAATATGACGAACATTAAATTATATTAGATTTATTGAGAATTTCCCATAAAAAGGGAGTTGCATATCCCTACGGTTGTTCAGGACATAATTCCTCCATATTCTCTGTGGCTGCGCCCGATTTTTTGGTTTAAAATACTCATTAGGAACTTATTTTGTAATTTGCTGAGAGACGCTGCTGCTGTCTCTATGTGAGAAGAGGAACACTGCCATCTTGTGGCCAAAGTTGATATTGCCAGGAGCCAATTCATATTCTTTGTTAAAGTCCTAGCACCTGTCTTCCATTCAGGAATACCACCCAGAGGGTAATGCAAGTCCTTCTGCACAAGGGGGGAAACTATTTCAAGGACTGTAGTTAAGAGAAGACATCTTCAGGTTATATTGAATGTTCCTTTTACTTGTATGTATATTATGTGTATTCCCTTTTGTGTACAGTATAAAAAAGTGTGTGTGAGAAAAACACAGGAACCTTGGCGCTTCTTACTGAAGTCTTGCTGCCCGCTTATATCCAAAAATAGAGACTGATTCTTGAAGTCCCAATTAAATTGGTAATTGCGTGGCGCTACTTCAGGTTAATCATAGATTTCTTAATACTTATCTTTTTTGATGGTAATGTGTGGTGGTCTCCCTTCTCTCCTCTTTTGTTTTTCGGTCTCACAGATTGATATAAAGGGGGGCAAAAGATAAGAGGATGTATATTTAGCGTGATGTTATTAGATGCTTATCTTTAAAGAGTTTTCAAAGTCAATTTTCTGTCTAAAAGGATTTTTGTCCCAGTTCATAGGTGTTCCTACCTCACTTACACATAGATGCAGTGAGGGTAAGCCTATCTGGGTTTCTTTTTGCTCAATGGATCATTATAAGCATTATAAGAACTAGCACAAGAAGGATCATCGCAAAAAGAAAAGACAGGCAGACAGATCTGTAAAAATAAATCCAGCTTTTTAAAAACCTAGAGGCAACCTAGGAATGAGAATGAGAGGAAGGCAATAAAGAAAATACAAAAAATGGATGACATCTTGGTTAAATCCTCAGACAAGGGAGGAAATATAGTAATCTGGGCAAAAGACAAATACCTCATAGAAGCATAAAAACAGTTGAATAACCCAGACTGCTACTTGAAAAGCCTGTTTCATCCCACACAAAAGTAACCTCACCACATACATGGATACTATCAAATAAGCATATGACTCAGGTACCATCACTAAATCAGAATATGATTTCCTTACAGTGACCAATCCAAGAACTCCAATGTTTTACATGTTACCAAAGGTGCATAAAAACCTCAATGACCCACCAGAGTGACCAATTGGATCTGGGAATGGGAGTTCCCCAGAAAAAGCCAGCATTTTTCTAGAAACGCACCTGAGGGAGCATGTTTTACAATTGACATCGTACACAAATGATGTTCTGAGGAAAATCAATGACATCAAATTAAGCTTGGATGTCGAGTCCCTATTCAAGCATACCTCATGATTTTGGAATACAAGCCATAAGATACTTCTTAAGCATGAAGCAGATGGGGGACTTTGAGGATTTCCTCATACGCCTAATAAAAATCGTTCTGAGAAAGAACTATTTTACCTTGGACAACCACTTCTACTCCCAGGTAAGAGGCACAGCAATGGGGGCGGCTTGTGCACCCACGTACGCTAACCTCTTCCTGGGTTGGTGGGATAATGAGATTGTGTTTCATGAAAACCGATAATCTGAACACAATCCCATCATTTTTTGGACTCGATACATAGATGATATCCTGATCATCTGGGATGACACTCAAGAAGACCTGAATATGTACATCAAAGACCTCAATGCCAATAATATCAATCTGAAATTCACTTACGAAAGCAGCCCTACAAGCATCTACTTTCTGGACCTTCACATCTACAGAACCGAAAACAACGAATTGGCTACCAAAATCTTTAGAAAAACCACAGCCACAAACAGTCTCCTCCATCACAGCAGCTCGCACTTTCCCCCAACCAAAACCAACATCCCCAAGGGAGAATTTCTGAGACTCAGAAGAAACTGCTCCTCAGATTAAGTATATGAGTCCAGAAGTAAAGAATTGAGCAACAGATTAAAAGAGAGTGAGGATACAGCTCAAGATGTATATATATTTTTTAAATATACATTTTATTAATGAGATGTCATGAAAACACGGGTGAAAGACATAATGAAGAACCTTCGCAGAGGATCTTAAACAGGTTAAAATATGCATAAACAACATAATACAGAGACTTCCGGTTCTGGCTGCATGCTTATAGCAGCATAGTGAGCGTTGCTCTGTCCGGAGACCCGCTTACCGCATATAGGAACCATCGCCCTGATGCTCCAAACACCCGCTATCTGATCCTCACTTCCTGCTGACATAATGGACAAGTTTCTGGCATCCAGAGGGCAGCAGCAACCCCAGCCTCCCCGCTCAGAAAAACGCAGCGCCAAATCCAGCATGGCACCCGGAGAAAGGCACCTCTGACTCATTTAAGTTACTACCTTCGCCTGACTCCCCTGTAACTTATAAAGATATTATGGAAGCAATAACCTCCACTATGACTCCCCTACTCTCTAAGGCTGTATCAGAGATATCCCAGCAGCTGCAGCATCTCACGGCCAGGGTCACTGATAATGAACACAAGATTGGGGCTGTATATCATGATTTGCACCTGGTCCAAAAGGACATTATTAAACTCCAAAAGGAGAATTACCAATTATACAATAAGATAGATGAAATGGAAAATCGCACAAGAAGAAATAACATTAGAGTGGTGGGTCTCCCTGAAAGCATAAAGGGCCCTGCCCTTGAAGCATTTGTTACAGTCTCCCTGTCACATCTCAGGGAGAATGTAAGGATCTTATTGTGGAAAGTTCACAGGGTGGGCCCCCCACCTGGCCCCCCGCCCAGCCTGAATGACTCCCACCCACGTGTTGTGCTTTTCAGATGCCTGAATTACTTGCACAAAGTTTTCATTTGGAAGGCGTCCCACAAAATGCAAAATCTGCAATGGGAGGGGAAGAAAATTAGGCTATTTCAAGACTTCTCAGTGGAATTGTCCAGAGCCCGCAAAGCCTTCTCACTGATTTGCACAGCCCTTGTTGCTGAAAAACAAAAATTTGCACTCTTTTACCCAGTGAAATTGAGGGTAGCCACTACGATTTCCACACCCCAGAAGATGCCCAGGCATTCCTAAAAGAAAAACAAGCTTCAGTCTCTGATGACATTTCAGACCACCCTGATTAACCACCTCGACCCAGCAGACTATTTCACCACCTCTTTGTGCCTTGTTGGTAGCCTTTACCCAACTTAGTAGATAAGGCACACTTTTTCTTCAAACTAATTGGTTTTGACAGGTCCACGCCCACATTTATACAGGTTGATATCAAACTCGATACGATTGTATCACGTTTTATATCGAAGTTAGTATAAAATTAATATTAAAACAGTATTAAAATATAATTGATTTGATGCTGTAACTTCACACACAGATATTCACTATATCAAATAACACCACAGCTGTATAAATTAATTTAAAAAAATAGCTTAAAGATATCTTATCCAGCAGGAACAATTTCTAAACAAAGTGCTAAAAAGATGTTAGAAAAATATGGTATACAACAGATATATAATTCGTAGAATTGTATATCGTGTTTTATATCAAATTTGATTTGTATAGGATGTCTCGCAACGCTGATTTTCAAAACAGCCAGCTGAAAGCCTGGTATTATAACGTATTAAAGCCGGGTAGTTTTTGTGGCATTGATAAATATTATAAAGCTTTGAAAAATAAATTTAAAAGAGCCGATGTGAGAAAATGGTTACAAGAGCAAGACGCGTACACATTGCACAAACCGGCTAGAAAAAACTATAAAAGGAATATGATATGCGTATCGGATATAAATCAACAGTGGCAATGTGATTTGGTATCGCTCATAGATCTGGCAAAATACAACGACGGTGTTAAATATATACTAACCATCATCGATATATTCAGTAAGAGGGCCTGGGCTGAAAGTCTGACAGCTAAGAGCGCTACGACAGTAGCTAAGGCTTTTGAAAAAAATATTCCAGCAGGGGGACGTACCGAGGAAACTACAAACCGATAATGGTAAACAGTTTCTAAACAAAGTCCTAAAAAAGTTGTTAGAAAAATACGGTATATAACTTTTTACAACCAATAATGATGTGAAAGCAGCCGTTATAGAACGCTTCAATAGGACTTTAAAAACACGAATGTGGCGATATTTCACGGCGAATAATACATAACGATATATAGACGTTTTACAAGCTTTCATTACCAGTTATAATAACACTTACCATAGAATGATTGAGCGAGCGCCGAATGATGTGGATGGCTCTAATGCGCTGGATGTCTTCAAGACGATATACGGCGATTACTTTAGAAGCAAGAAAACAAAGGCTTGTTTAGCGGTCGGGGATCACGTTCGTATCTGAAAATATAAGGATATATTTCAGAAAGGTTACGAACAGAGTTTTTCTGAGGAAATATTTGTAATACGCGGCGTGAACACTAAAGGACTTAAGCCGCTTTACACGTTGGAGGATCTCTACGGGGAGGCTATAACCGGTAGTTTTTACCCTGAAGAACTTCAAAGTATACCAAAAAACTATAATAGGATTTACAAAGTGGAGAAGATTTTAAAAAATAAGACGGTTAGAGGGAGGAAATACGCATTAGTCAAGTGGCGCGGATACCCCACAAAATGTAACAGTTGGGTCGCAGCATCGGAGATAAAAGATATATAAACAAAGAGGAAGATGAATGACAAACCCTTCTACATAACGTTACCGAGTAACGCCTCAGCCGATTTATTTCCACAAAATAAGATTTCTGACTATACCACAAAGCTAGCAAGGCCGATAGACTTAAGTGGAGATTGGGAAGTAGCTCTTACAGAAATACAATACCCACACACATGGAATACACTCAATGTGCGTGATTGTGTGTTGAAAATAACAAGGTGGGATGGGTCGGGCGGTACAGTAACGAGGGTTTGCGTTAAACCGGGGTTTTATAAAACTATCGAGGCGTTACTGGATTCTTTCAATGCTGAAATTGACCGACATAAACTGGATGGCGGTTTAAAACTATGGTACGATCCGCTTGAACGAGACATATTCATCGACAATTAGGCGATGCACAACATCTCAGCCGGATCTAAATTGTCAAGAATACTGGGGTTATACCTGAAAACTAAGTTTTTAAAACCATGCGCCGACATCAGCGGAGGCCACTATACGCTGTTCGTGTACACAGATAATAATCGAACATCAGAGGGTCGGCGATAGTTATGTTCTGTTGTTGCGGACCGTTGAAATAAAGGGTCGTAACAACGAGATGGTCACTATACGATACGAGAAGCCTGATTATGTTCCGTTGTGCAAAACGCATTTGACACTATAGCCATAGAGATAAAGAATGATCAGAACGAGAACAAGTCATTCAAGTTTGGGAAAGCGAACGTGAAACTACATTTCAGACGTCGCAAAGCCGAATTTTATTAAAGACAATGGTCGCCGTTAAAAATTATGGTGACCCGGGGCTCTATGCGCAATATTATAAAGCACAGGCCGGTAATGGATTACCCGGTTTTCACGGCAGCGCGTATATGTACGGGTGCGGTTTAGGCGGAATTTTTCGAAGCCTGTTCAGAAACGCGGTACCGCTTTTCCGAAGAGGTCTGGAGTTAGCAAAGCCCCACGTGAAGAATGCAGCACGCAACATCACGAAAGACGTCATCGGACAAGCCACAGCGGCGGTTGTGAGCAAAATTCACAACGCAAATCAAGCGAAGCAAGATGGATCAGGTTTAATTTATGCCAGGAAAGGGGCGGCTAAAAATAAACAGAAGCGGGCAATACGACTTCCGACATGGTGCAGGCCCCTTTTAAACAAAAAACGGAGCAGACGCGGCTTAATTAAAAAAAGGAAACCGAAGCGGAGGGTCTGTGATATTTTTTAAACATGTCCTTAATACTGTCACGCTAGGGGTACCTTGTGGATCTGTCTGAGGAGGTCAGGGGTTCATGGCTTGAAGGAGACTGGAGAACAGCAGGTTTAATATAACGCTTTATTGAAGTACCAACACTGGAAGGCAAGACCATTTAGGGAGGCTGCAGGATGAAGAACTCAGTGGATATTTGGGCAACAAGGGAATGTCCACAATAACAATGAATGTCCACAATAACAAGAGATGTCCAAGAGTCTCTGTCAGATTACCGAGAGGGATACTGACGACGGACCGCGGGTGCAGATGGCAGAAGGCAGTGGAGGTAGAGTGTCGATGGACACCGATGACTGGCAGCGAGTGCAGATGGCCGACAGCTGGAGTGGAGGACTGTCAGCAGGCACGGATGACTGGCAGCAAGTGCAGATGGCCGACAGCTGGAGTGGAGGACCGTCAGCAGGCACAGATGACTGGCAGCGAGTGCAGATGGCCGACAGCTGGATTGGAGGACCGTCAGCAGGCACGGATGACTGGCAGCAAGAGCAGATGGCTGACAGCTGGAATGGAGAGGCGTCAACAGGCACGGAGGGCTGGCAGCAGGTGCAGCTGGTCGACAGCAGGAGTGGAGAAGTGTCAACAGGCACGGAGGGCTGGCAGCAGGTGCAGCTGGTCGACAGCAGGAGTAGGGATGTGTCAACAGGCACGGAGGGCTGGCAGCAGGTGCAGCTGGTCGACAGCAGGAGTGGAGAAATGTCAACAGGCACGGAGGGCTGGCAGCAGGTGCAGCTGTTTGACAACAGGAGTGGAGACAACTGGAGCAAGGAAATACTCGCACAAGGCGAGTTTAGGCAGCGCTTAGGTCAATGAATGGAAACAAAATTTGTTTATAAAGGTACAAATATTTTACTAGTTAAAAATATTCCCAGCGAATATTTCTTTCGACAACTGGAGCAAACCTGAGAAAGCTGGAAGCAGGATGCAATTGCAATGTCCAGGAAACAGGTGTTGAGCTGTAAGGACTGGAGGCAGAATGCAAATGCAGGGATCCAGGTAACAGGTGCGGATTGGAAGATAACGAATACAGGATACAGGTGTGGACTGCAGACAGGGAACACTGGAATCAGGGATTTCTCAGAGCAAGGGTAGGAGCACAGGCTGAAGCTTCCTCCCAAGGAATTGACAACAAAGCACTGGCAATTGTATGCCCCAGAGGGCTCTGCTTTATCCCCCAGGGCAGATCTTGATTGGAGGAGGTGAACTGGGGATCCGGGCCATTGGCTGGCTACCACAAGATGGTGGCGCCCAGACTGGAGACAAACAACTTTGGCTGGTTCTCATACTGGATGTGCATGCTACAGGCCCCAGGAAGATGGTCGCGGCCGGGAGACCCAAACGCCGCACTCCCCATCCTGCACCAGGACGGATGGCCCACAGGCCCCACCGCCGGAGATGAACAGGTGAGCGGCGCGTCTTAGCAGGGGCCGTGACACATAAACAATGAATCCATGGAATGCGCAAAATCTGAACTTGATCTTTTTGACGTACCACCGACGCATACCAGCGTAGAGAAAAGCCTCTACGTCGAAGTTCAACCTTTGGCGGCATTATCCGAGACCACGCCGCTTGTATTCTACATAGCGGCCAGCGGGGAACACTACTACGATCTGAACAACACGTTGCTGTACGTGACCTGCAAGATCGTATGGCCTGATAACACGGCTATACCTCAAGACGCCAAGGTCGCTCTTATTAATTACCCCATAGAAACTTTATTTAGCCAGGTGGATGTTACTTTGGGCGATAGGCTCATATCGCAGTCCAATAATCTTTACGATTAAAGGGCCTACATAGAGACCATACTGAATTATAGTTCAGATGCGTTATCCACAAAATAAACAACTGGATTATTCTACAAAGATGTGGCTGGAGAACACAACACAAGAACCCTGGATGGTGTAAACACAGGATTTCTAAAAAGGGCAAGAACAACGGCGCAAAGTCGAACGGTGGAATTATTGGGCCCGCTACACTGCGACCTTTTTCATCAACATAAACTAATATTGAACGCCGTGGACTTGAAGATAAAACTCACCAGAAACAAAGACGCTTTCTGCTTAATGTCTGCTGAAGCAGAGGCCTTTAAAATTCAGATTGTTGCAGCATCCCTGTTTGTGAAAAGAGTTTAGGTCTCACCGGCCGTCCGGATTGGACACACCCAGGCCTTACTGACCGGCAATGCCAAATATGCTATCGATAGAGTGGGCATGAAGATCTATAGCATACCGGCTGGGAGTCGCATATTTAATTTAGAAAATCTGTTTTTAGGCCAGGTACCAAAAACCATTATAGCCGCTTTTGTAGATAATGAAGCGTTTTCAGGAGCCTACGACAAGAACCCTCTACGGTTTGAACATAAAAATGTAAACTTCGCATCCCTATACCTGGATGGAACACCGCATCCGGCCAAGCCATTTTAACCAGACTTTGAACACGGTAATGCAGTTCGTGAGTACATGTCACTCATTCAGATCACAAATAAGCAGAAATCAGATTCAGGTATACTAATTGACCGTGAAGAGTACCTCAACGGCTACACACTATTCGCTTTTGATCTGTCACCTGAACAGGAATGCGCAGAGCATCTGTCTCTAATCAGAACAGGAAATCTACGAGCTGAATTCCGGTTTGCAGGAGCACTAGACCGGACAGTCAACATAATAATATACGCATTATTTGATAATATCATTGAGATCAACCAGAGGCGCGATGTGTTGTATGATTATCTATAAATGAAATAAATAATTTTTATATTTATCATATATTTTCCAATATTCATCACCCAACAGTGATATGAACACATTACAGATAAATTGTATACTGTACGCTAATCCGGTGACGCGCCTGTTTTTTAAAGGGACCTACCCGTGCGATATGTTACCGAGCGGTAAACTATCGTAATACCCCTGCGTGTTTGTAATCAACACGCACAGCAGTACCCAACCGGGGGTGCATTGGTTGGCCATTTATTTTAACAACCAGCGCGAGTGTTACTTTTTGGACTCTTATGGATTAGCCCCTGACCACCCCCTATTCCCAAAGGCCATAATACATTTTTTAAACTTAAATTCAAAAAGAATTTACCACTAAAATAAGCAGTTGCAAGGTTTTAACAGCACCGTTTGTGGACAATATTGTATAAACTTTATATTTTTCATGTGTAAAAATTACAAATATACAGATGTGCTGGCCCGTTTTAGTTTTGATACAAAACGTAATGATCGCTTTGTATCAAACTTTGTAAGACGTCTCCCTAGAAGTCATTGTTTGAATCAATATACGGGTAACTGTATACAGTCCGGTGTCACCAGTAACCAGCATGTGTTTGATAAAAATAATGTGTAAAACAACATTGTTTGTGTAACTTGTAACTAATGTTGTGATTGAAATGTTGTATGTACAATGTTTATGATTACTTTCTATTAAAAAATCTTGCTTATTGAACTTTATATCGTGTGATTGCGTATTTTTGCAGACAAGCTGATTAGAATCAAAGAACAAAACAGTATTTTATAAATCATAATCATATTTTATTGGTACAGACAAAATATATTTACAGCAAAATAGTCACGAATAACACGATAAACTTTACATTTAAAACAACACATTAAATATTCATGACACAATACAAATTAAAAGTCATCGTACAAATTAAACACACAAAAATACATTGTATAAAAACATTATAAATTAGTTATATGTTAAAGGTTCAACCACTGCGAATCCTAAAACAGATTTACGGATCTTTTCCTCGGTAGTAAGTAGCCGTGTGGCGTTGTTAACCTGGGGGAATTTAAAACATTTATATGACTTTTTTTAATGTTGTGTATTGGGGCGGCTTTATTTACATCGCCAATTTCATCATCGTAGATTTCATTTGTCTATCAGATTGTTTACTCAACACCAGGTATCTCTATAACACAGCTGTGTAGCGTTTTGCCTTTTCATACTCTGATAAAGCGTTATTATGTAGTATACTTATGATCTCAGCATCTAGGTTTTGAGTGGCTGTTTTGCATATATCATTGCTGTTTGGTTTGTTGTTTAAACGGTCTATCTGTTGCTGGGGTACCAGATACATTTTCTCAGCGTATTCCATCATCGATTAGACAGTAGTTCGGTAATTAATGGAATAGCAAATCCAAGCAACGACCCGATAAAGCCACCCGACTGCTTCACCAACCTCTTCTTTTTCCCAATGGCGCATTTCTTATTACAAAGCGATTTTATAAGATTCCTCTTCTTTTTAAGGTAGTTCAACTGACGCTGTGACAGGGGTATTTTACCTTTAAGCGTATTGAGAGCAATCTCACATATAGCAGTCACCAAATCATTTGAAGCGTTGGATAATATAGCATTTCTTTGGGACGGTTTGGCTTTAATGAGAGTTTTTAAAAGGGCCCAATTATGCCTTATCCTGGCCGACATGTTCACAGCTGTTAGAAATGATAATGAATGACTATAGGATGCGCTGTTATAGCTATTTAGAACCGCGCTTCTTAACAACATAAGTTACTGGTGTGCCGGGCGGAAATAATCTGCTTCGTAAACGATAGTCATCAAGGGCGTTGATTCTTAAATCAACCAGTAAATAACCGTATGGTGGCTCCGTAGCGGACTCATAGGCTTCAAGAAAAAAACGATATTTTGATGGGTACATTTGTCTAGCCAGAATGCTAACCTGCATTTTATCCCTGGGGTTTTTAAAGAGGACCATATATTTTGTGTTTAAATGTAAAGTCCTGCTATTTCTACCTTGACAAAATATGTTTTGCACAAGGTACATGATACTGAGATTACGGTGGTGCACATACTTAGTGAACGCTTTCTCAACCTCAGAATTATTACTCGCGGCATCCATCAAGTCATCTATCACCGCTAAATTAACCTTATCAGAGGGAAAAAGCTGGTTGTCGCTAAATGACTCAGGCAACCCCTCTATAAAGCGCATACCCGGGTGATCACGCAGAAGTTGATCGTATATTGGTTGCCAACAGGTGTAAAACCAAACAACATTATCAGGTACATGCGTCATATGTGTGGATGCGTGTTGTATTAGCGTTTTCACAAAATAACTTTTCCAAGAATGGAGGGCCCCGCTAAAATACAGGAGAAGGGGTGTTGAAAACGGATGTCCATCTTAATAACCAAATGGTAGGGTTGTAAAATTATCTGTAAGGTTACGTTTAGTTTAAACACACTTTTGCAGCATACGGGTTTCAATCTGCCAGTACTTTTTCACACGTACTATACCGGGCTGCCTGGTCACAATTTTTTTCTGATCCTTGCCTTTGGGGTTTAAAGGGTAATCTAAGACCAGTTCTTTCAGACTGTCAAAGTTAACGTGCTGCTCATTACAAACATTCAACGTTATACCTTTGACCTTGAGGCTCGTCTTGCCGTTGCTTAGTCGATAGCCGTATGACTTGGGGCCAGCTGAAACAAACTCTGTTATATGCGTACCAGCTGGTAGTTCGCTGGTCAATTCCCCTAGATAATCACCTAATGGCGGATTCCAGTCACCGGGCCTGCTGACAAAAATTACAGAATCTGTATCGTGATACAGACATCTATCTTGTAATCTATCCAATAGGTTGTACAACTCGATGCGTGCGTGGGCTGTGGTAAATGCAGCTATAAATATATTTGTAGTTGAAGCCCTGGTATAATGGTCTTTGGCGTATTTCCAGTTGACCATAACAGTTTCTGAGTCTATGAAGTCTAAAACAGACACCTCATAGTGTGGTAGGAAGGCATATTCCAAAAGCTTATCAGGATCTGTCACTAGACAAGTATTGGGCATGTTGCTACGTTGACCAAATTTACCCTATAATGAGTTTAAAAACAATTTAGAAATTTGTCTTTTGGTGGGGTTGACATTTATGTGTTCGTGTCTTAAAGCTATGCCCTCATTTTTTTGATATGCGTCTATGTACTCTTGTTATTTCACAGAGTCTATACACCAATCGGGGAAACCAGAAGCCTCCTGTTTATCTCTGAGGTGTGTTTTAATGTAACCTGAAAACAAATCATCAGATCTCTCATCAAAATGCCACACCTCATAGATTTTACACACTTTGTACCCTTTTTCTATAGCCAGATTTATCTCCACTGTGCACCATGTACCGGTTAGGGCGCGGTTTTCTGAGTCATGAACACACGGATCACACTGTCCAGATTTGGCGCATGTGCGACACAGTGGAAACATTAACTTACCATTCATTTTAACCGGTAGAACCGGAAAGAAAAGGCCGCGCGGTGGATTAATTTTTAAGTTAACAAAACCGAAATACTTTGTGACATCGTCAAAGTCCTTATAAATGATGCGTGGGTGACGTATAGGATATGTTTTGGTTTTGTTGACAAATGGGTATAGGCTAGTAAAGTTAAAATAGTGTATTTTTTCATCACACTCTGTCTTGTGATAAAGTTTTATGGCGTTAGACCATCACGGGGATCCAAGGGTTCAGGTATTGTCAAACCTTTCAGAAAAACCTGTAGCTCCTCATCTGCCTCCCTCATTTTCTTCCACTCACAACCCCACACTTCCCTTATCTGAAATCCACACCGTTTAAGGAATTGTATCCTCAACAGCGTCTTGTGACGCAGTTGACCGTAGGTCGTTTTAGTCAGATTGTTTCATCATCGGCTTTGTAGCAGGCGTCACAACCGTGATAAAAACAACCCTGGAGTTCAAAAGCTGTTGGCACGCCGTTAATCACGTCGTAACTGTCCAGACTGTATCTGCCGACTTTCTTCTCCCCCCCTTGTAAAGCATGTCTTATACTCACACCTTCTTTGTATTCTATGTACATTAACCACTGTATAGCTGGTGTTGAGTAACGCTTCTGGGTCATGTGATAGTTATCACCCGGTACAAGAGCCAATGTGTTTGCCTGTAAATATTTACAACGATACATAGCCATGCAAACTGACGCTAAAGTCGTCAGTTGGAATGGATCAACGTGACGTTTAACGGCTACATCTTTTTTCTCTGCCGCTATTACAAATTTCTGTTCTGTCATGGCTATAATGGCTGATCTGAAAGCGGCGCACCCTTTTTGCAATATTCTATCATCCTCTTTACAATATCGTATTAATTATTTTTGAAAATGAAACGACTTGTGCTTGTTTTTTTCGTACCACTCTGTAACTTCAGCGGCCTCCTCAGGCATCATGTGTTGTAGGCCAAAATATTCTATTGAGGGCATGTCCCCTATGTCATTTTGGTTATCGGCTGTGTTAAAAAAATGCGGGAAATGGCCTTTAACACCGTCAAATCCCATGGCCTTTGGAAATCTGCTCAATTTCATGGGGAGAAAGTTGAGAGAGTCTATAAACCTAATCTTGAGATCTTTTATTGTGATACACATTATATTTCCGCCATTAGAGAGGAGGTATACTGTATACCGTTCTTTGATGATCTTGTTCAATATAAAATACGCATCATACCGCCCAGCGTTATGGGCTATGAATGTGTAATGCGCAAATTTTGGTTTCATAACCGTCATTACAAAATCATTGATACAACCCTTGCCCTTAAACTCCAAGGATTTCTCACCCATTAATGTTAGAGCATAACAGTAGTTTGGTATATGTATACCTGTCTCCTGCATACATTCAAAATCATAAAAGATGTATTTGGTGGTGGGTTATTCCGCTTTGATGGGCTGTATGTAACACAAATGATCCGCAAACCCATCAACATATGCATTGCAAGTAGAACACTTTAGCACCTGACACTCATGAGACCTGCGACGGTAGAGACAACAATTGTTGCAATAAACATGTTCAAGACAGGATATTTTGTGATCTAAAGCTAAGGCTTTGTGCTCCTCTAAATAATCATTTGACCTGCAAAATACCCTTCAAACCGAACACCTTAATGCGGAAACCCCATCATCAACGCACGCTTGTCTGTGACATGCCTTACAAAAGAAAAGACAATTGTGGCTGTTCCTACGCTCATAAGTCCTATTACATAACTCACAAAAGTGCCTAGTCCCTAGAAAAGCGGCAATATTAATCACACCATAAAAGTGTGAATTGTGATATAATACATACAGGGTATTATCGTAGTGAGCTACTGTAGAAAAATAATGCCAAGAACAATTATTATGGTATAATATTGTAATTTTTGTTTTTAAGTGTTTTTCAAAAACAACAACGTTGCTAAAGCTGACTGCTTTATCGATCGGTAGGTTCAAATCCTTATGAATCTGAAGCGCCCGATCGTGTATTTCAGCGTCTGTGGCATTACCTTTATCCAGAAGTTTGCAGATCGATGCTGCAAAGCACAAATAATTGTGCATGTTGCTGAAATCATACAGGTGTCTTCTGCGCCTTTCTATAATTAAGCTGTATGGAATTCGTCTAAGGCCGCGACCAGTTAGGGCCCCACCTGATCTATTTCTAAAAACAGTGATCACTAACCTTAAACCCGTGGCTAATAAGAATTCAGCGTTACTTTGAAGAGTGTTTGTAATTTGATTCAAGAAACTGACTGCGTCTAATGTTTCTTGCGGCTTTCGGTGTGAGTAGATGGCATTGTGTAAACCACCCCCCTCCAATCTTAACTGTACACGATCATTAGGGTCAACACCAACCATGAATTCATCAATCATAACCTGTATAGCATTGTGTATGGCTTCAGCACCCTCTACAAATGATGTTACGCTTTCCAAATTAACAAATTGAAAATGATTATGATACTCAATGGCTCTGAAATTAGGATGGTGTCGCTCATACCTGTTAACAGCTTCTAAGTACACATCTCACCGACCTTCACCATTACCGGGTGACGCACCCCCCTCTACATCATTATGCATGGTTGTTGCGGGGTGTTCAACATTGTCAGGTGACGCTGCATCACCCGGTAATGATTGGTCTGGTGATTTGTCAACCTGCGCACACTGGGTTGGGGGTAGGCCTCGCACCCTGTGTTGTTTACGCTTTCTCAGCCTGTATATGCATTTTAAAGCCTGTTTTATTTTCGAACGACGAAATAAGTGTGAGATTTTGCATGGTACATTTGCTTTAATTCTTGTTGTTTTTTTTTTTACACACATGCAAATCACGTTACAACCCATAATCCACCATGCCTAGTCACGGATCAGTTTCAATTATTTCTGCAAAATGATACATGTTCGCTTTAATAAACTCCCTAGTCTTCACCGTCTCTTCTATATGATTTGACATCACATTCATATACATTTCTACAAGCTCTTTAATGATTTCTGGTTTCCTTTTTGAACCAAAAAGCTCATCTTTTATACGGTTCAACAGGGAATTGACATTTCTACGCATGTGTCCTATATGCTCACGCATCCTCCCCATAACCGCATAATATTGTATTTCAGCATCTTGTCCTAATTGCTCTGCATTCTGAACCCCATCAACTATGTCTGTTGATACCACGGGCGGCGGGGCATCATCATCGCCCGATGCGGTTGCCTCACCGCCTGTAGTAAAAACACTGGGTATTGTTGCGTAATCATCACCCATTGCTCTATTAGGGATTCCGGCTACAGATGTTACAACCTCATCATCATTCTGCGGGGTATCTGAGGCTGACTCTACACTAGGGGTAGTAAAAAATGTTTGCCCATTTAAGTCCTCATTATTAACGGATAATACATCAGCAGGCGTGTTACCGACCACGCTTTGCGTTTCTGCTGTAGGTCGCTCCTGCGTGTCTGAAATCACAATGACATCGTCATCCCTCAGCGGTGTGTATCTCTCTCTTGACAGTCGTGAGGGTTTACGAATCTTCACAGTCTTTGTATTACCAGGTATGTCAATGTCGGATTCTGTAGGTGGTGCAGGTGTGGTAAATGTGTGCGGGTAATCCTCATTACTCACGGTTGGCACTGTTTGTAATGCAATCCTTTTTCGTTGAGGTCTATCTTCCGAATATTTCAGCCTTCTTTTAAGATCTGATAAATCGGATTTGTTTTCTTGACCCATTCTGCATTTTGCAATTCGTCGTTTGCACGGCATGAAATCGTCGCTGTCGGTGGCCATGATCTCGGCCCTAGATACATCTTCTTGGTGATGGGGTTCGATCACCGTTTTAGCGCATTCTCGCCCATCCGTTTCAGCATTGGGTGATTGAGAGACACCGGCTCCGGCTATCATTTTTGCGTATTGTCGCAGATCAACTGTAATAAAAATAACACCATTTTAGTTACACATTCACGGACACAAAGACAACTGCTTTATAACATCTTCAGGACCACCTCCCAAACCTCACCATGTCGGCTTGCATCTACACAGCCTGTTTAATACCTGTGGTTTCCAATTGTAAAGAGCAATGGTAAATGCTGTCCTATATAAGAAACCAAATAAATAAACATAACATTACATAACATACCTGGGTATTTGTCAAAGGTTTGCACCGGCATGGTTCCTTTAGACATTGCCCAGAAAGATTGGTCGATGGTCTGGGCTCTTTTTGCGCCTTTAGCCAATGCGCAGATGGGTTGTTTGGCGTCTGATCTAACCCCCGATGTCGGTTCTCTGTATCCGGATGGTCCAGCTTCACACGTACCGGACCTAGGTACCGTAGGTTCATACGAGCTATAGCATCTGTAATACATATATTATCAATTAATGACACATTTGCTGATTTGAGAAAAAAACATCTTTAAGTCATGATAACAACAACAACCCGTTTGGCCACTATTCATGAATTTGCGGCGATATGCAGCATTTAACACAAAAAACACATTATAAAAACAACACTACCCATGTGTCAAAATTCTTCTTGTATAGCCGGGTTCTGGTATAACGGTTTATAGTGTTTTGCCGTTGGACATGATCGGCGATACTTAACAGCGAACAAATAAACAAATAACACATTAATATTACATGCAGTATAAAAATGAATATAACAGGATATATTAATATATATATATATACACATACATATGCGAGAGAGAGAGAGAGATAGAGTGCAAGAGAACGAGAGAGAGAGCGAGAGAGAGTGAGAGCGAGAGAGAGCGAGAGAGAGAGTGAGAGAGAGGGAGAGAGAGAGAGCGAGAGAGAGAGACAGATTTTGGAAATTTAGACACAGCCCGTATATTTCTTTTAACATACATTACATTTTTGATGGCTTATATGAATATGTATACCTACATTTTTGCGATTCAGACAAATCAGCGTATGCGGCGTATGGGTTTTCGAATGCCGTCAGATCCGGCCCGACTGTGAAATCCGAACCAAATGATCCAACTTCAGATGCATCGTTTGTGACATCTGAAACTGTTTTAATTATGAGAAATAACAATTTTAATAGAAAATAAATAAATAAATAAATAAATAAAAAATAAAATAAAAATGAACACAACAATTTTGTAGAATGAAAAATACAACCAACACGTGTAACATTTATACCAATAGGGTGCTTGTCTTAACAGATTGCGTGACTAACACAACTGACCCTGATAATAATAATTAACACATTACACATTAACAGTGTAACATTTATAACCCTGTCAATAGGACCTGTGTCTTAACAAATCATGCACTAGCAACAACAATGTGATTTTGATATGTAACCTTACAAGTATTTGACTGATCATTTGATTGATAGCTGGGCAAATCTTGAAAATCTCTGAGACTGATTGTATTTGCATTCATGATTTTGTATTCCTTTCTCTGTAATAAATAATAATAAGTTACATCTTTTTTTTTTTCTTTTCTTTTTTTTTTGGGGGGAGGATATAACAATACAACAAACTACCGTTAAACTACTGTAAATTACATATACACACCTGCATGTTGATGTTTTGTTAATTGATAGCTTAAGTTGTGCGGAATATTTATTCTTCAAAGGTATTTCTGAAACAACCGCTAGATGGCGCTGTTGATAACAACACACATCATTAAACAATGCATCATGCACAGTTGCTAAACTAATAAAATTACACCCCCCCCTAATAGCAAAACTGCAAAACACTTTATGCCAACGGTATACCAAACACATCTACGTGCAGCTTTACACATAAAAATGTAATAACTAGCTCATTATTTAAAATCATTATGTATAACACTCTGATACAATATTAAAACTAAACTATTTATAAATATAAATAACAAAGACCCAGCATGCTGCGCGTTGTATTAGTGCAGTCCTAATAGCAAACATGTGGCCGGGCATGCTGGAACTTGTAGTTCCACAACATACCAAACTGAGCACAACATTTTTGCATGCACAAAATCTGTATACCAATCACATCTGATTACAACTATATACAGCCTGACATTGAATTCTATAGAAATGACTAGCAATAACTACCGGAAAATTGTAATAACACAGCATACTGTATTTTTAAAACCGCTAATGTATCATGCACATTTGCTAAACTAATAAAATTACACCCTAATAGCAAAACTGCAAAACATATATATTTATACCAATGAAAAGGAATGAATGAACGAGAAAAAAGATTTTTGGGAGCACAGACATAATATGATACGACCTCCTTATACTATCAAAATGTAGTCGCAACAGTCAATGTAGCAAGATGTTCAAGCTAACATTCTCATTTAAACCATTAAAATTTAAAACCATTTAAATGAGAATGTTAGCTTGAACATCTTGCTACATTGACTGTTGCGACTACATTTTGATAGTATAAGGAGGTCGTATCATATTATGTCTGTGCTCCCAAAAATCTTTTTTCTCGTTCATTCATTCCTTTTCATTGGTATAAATATATTGGTATCGATTTAATTCTTGATATTTGTTATTGAACATTGACGTTTTGGTAAAGTAATACTAAATTTCTCGGGCTCTGTGTCTTTAAATACCTACCACATGTCAGCCCAGACTGAATGGATCCTGTGTTTTTAAATGCTTACCACATGTCTGCCCAGACATCATGGTTATGTACTCCGATATTTCATTTTAAAAGCAAGATGGTCCTTATAGGTTCTACAAGCCCTTTGTTTTATTTCATTTTAAAAGCAAGATGGTCCTTATAGGATCTACAAGCCTTTTGTTTTATTACTTGTAAAGTAATATATTGTGGAATATATTTTTATTTTTTATACACGGATGGTCAGCCTCTTCGTTCGGCGCGCTCTTGATCGTACTAAGGTATGTGATAATATAACTGGTAATGAAAGCTTATAAAACGGATATAATGGGTTTTATTTCACACATTATTGGTTGTAAAATGTTGTATACCTTATTTTTCTAACAACTTTTTAGCACTTTGTTTAGAAATTCTTCCTGCTGGATAAGATATCTTTAATCTATCTTTATAAATTAATTTATACAGCTGTGGTGTTATTTGATATTGTGAATATCTGTGTGTGAAGTTACAGCATCAAATCAATTATATTTAAATACTGTTTTAATATTAATTTTATACTAACTTTGATATAAAACGCGATACGATCGTATCGAGTTTGATATCAACCTGTATAAATGTGGGCGTGGACCTGTCAAAACCAATTAGTTTGAAGAAAAAGTGTGCCTTATCTACTCAACTTAATGGAAGATCTAACTTTCCTTTTTGAGTATACTTTGTTTCCAATTGACATTACAGAATTCTTCATGATGAAGCTTGCCAAAACAGTTACCAGTTTTTTTTACACTAATTTTTCATCATATTTTCTGATTGACCTTACATAGATATGGTTTTTTAGTATACCTATAAGAAACTAGGGTAATTATATATTATCTGGGCTCCCATGTTAAATGTACCCCATTTTTTCATACCCCCACTATCCAACTACGCATGGAGTTGATTTTATATAGTGTGGCGAGCGAAGCGAGCCACCGTGCCCGAAGCATGGCGAGCGCAGCGAGCCCCACGAGGGGACACGGTCTCATAAGAAAAACGGGAGCCCAGATATTACATAAGTACCGAAACTAGCCATTTAACCTCCTTTTTCAGCATTCAGATTAGCCACTCAGATGTGATCATTCACCCATGCTGGCCACCCCCCACCCCCATTCACCTCCCCCCCTCTCCCCCCCACCCTATTTCATACCCGAGGATCGTGATAGTTGCACAAATCTGTATCAATTAGGGTCATAGGACCTAGCTTATGCCCTGGCTATTTATTGTAATACTACCCTCCACTTAGGAGAATCTATTTCTAGCAGTTTTGTTAGTGATTTTTCCGGAATGTCACTTTATTTTTTCAAAGTTGTTTGTATCCTTAGGATACTATTGCTTTATATGTATATGTACCCCCATGTCTTGTCTCTTTTTGCCCCCCTCCTTCCCCATGTTTTCAATATTTTACAGATGGTTGAGAAAAGAAACACTTAAAGGTCTTTGTGAAACGAAGCCTATACTCTTCTACTCAGATACATATGACTAATGTGAAGATTGGTTACTTGAATGTTGGCGGTCTCCACTCTCCAGCTAAAAGGCGAAAGGTTATAATGTATCTCCAGAAACAGGCTGTAGATGTGATATGTTTACAGGAGACTCACCTCCTTACCCCTGAAATCTTGAAACTCCAAAAGCTTAAATGGCGTCTCATAGTATCAGCACCATATAATAGTAAAGCAAGAGGAGTTGTGGTGCTTGCTTCGAAATCCCTTCCCTTGGAGGTTTCCTCGGTGCAGGCAGACACTGAGGGAAGATACCTGATTGTGCATTTGTCGATAAACAACACCCCATACACTTTATGCTCCATTTATGCACCTAATGTATATTCTAAATCCTTTTTTCAATCAATAATTAGACTTCTTTTACCCCATGTTGCCACCCACATCATACTATGCGGTGACTTTAACTTGGCATCTCACCCCATCCTGGACAGATCCTCGACCCCTACCCACACGAGACATGTCCCAAGATTGGGTATCCCATTTCTTTTAGAATCATTACAATTGGTTGATATTTGGAGGACTCTTCACCCTACAGACAAAGAGTATACCTGTATATCCGCAGCCCATCACACCCTTTTGCGCATAGACTACATGTGCATCTCTGCATCCCTTTTCCCGGAGGTTAAAGATGCAGATTTCTCCTCGATCATAATCTCTGATCATGCCCTGATCACTATGTCCATACAGACTTCGAAGGAAAAATCCACATATAGATCCTGGCGTTTTCCCACACATTTAATACATTCCCAGACTTTCCTATCTCACATTGACAAAATGTGGCCAGACTTTCATGAACACAACTCCCCTAACCTGGCAGATAACTCACCAAACTACAGGATGGCTGCCAAGTCAGTCCTGAGAGGAGCGATCCTACATTATGAATACAATCTTAAGAAAAAACAAGCTAAGCAATATTTTACCCATCAACATAACCTCTCAGAAACTTACTCTGCTTATACCATTGATCCTACCCCTTCAAACAAAACCAAATATGTACAAGCCAAAAACATATTGGAAGATACTTTACAATCAATGACTGATACATTACAATTAATCTCCAACTATACATACCACAGGTCTGGAAATAAGACCAGTAAATTACTTTCTAATATCCTCAATTCCTCTAGGCCTCCCATGTTAGTGAGCCCCCTAACCCTTCCGGATGGATCCCTAACCAAATCTAATGCACAAATCACCCAGGTAATGTCAGATTTTTATGCCTCTACAACTATAGAACACTCACACAACCCACTGCCTACTCAAACTTCTTGCCACTCAAATTGGTCCACCTTAGTATTCCCACAA
This sequence comes from Crinia signifera, assembly GCF_055691185.1. Taxonomy (NCBI): domain Eukaryota; kingdom Metazoa; phylum Chordata; class Amphibia; order Anura; family Myobatrachidae; genus Crinia; species Crinia signifera. The sequence continues at coordinate 128,545,893 of NC_139224.1, forward strand.
GTCCCATCTCAGTTCCTAACCCCTCTCACAGCTCCTATATCATTACAGGAAATCCTTAAAGCTATAAAATCTTTGAAACCAGCAAAAGCATCAGGGCCTGACTGCTTCTCAGGTGACTTTTACCACCTCTTTGCAGAAAAGATTGCCCCTGTTCGAACTACCGTATTCAACTGCATTCTAATCAATTAATCCCTTCATTCTCACTTCAACTCAGCGATTATTAAAGTCCTCCAAAAAACAGGAAGAGACCTTGAGAAACCTGGCTCCTACCCCCCCCCCCCATTTTACTCCTAAATTGTGATTACAAATTGCTAACTAAAATTCTCGCTGATTGTCTTAAACCTATACTCCCCCATATCATACATCAAGATCAGACAGGCTTAATCTCTGGCAGACACTTAATGCTTAATGTAAGAAAAGTCCTAGCTGCCACCCAATTCAAATACTCTGATATACCCTCTGACTCTCCTGAGCTTATCCTCTCCATAGATGCTGAAAAAGCTTTTGATTTAGTTTTATGGCCCCATCTATTTGAAACAATGTCCAAATTTGGTATCCCTCATCTATTCATACATTTTATTAAAACCCTATATGACTCTTCTTCCTCACAAATATACTGCAATGGTTTTCTCACCCCCCTTTATGATTAAAAGAGGAACCAGACAAGGGTGCCCCTTATCTCCTTTACTTTTTGCTATAGCAATTGAACCCCTGACTATCGCACTTAGAGCATCCCAGCTGTACACGGGTATCACCATTAACAACATGGAACTGAAGCTCTCTCTATTCGCAGAGGACATGTTATTATTTGTCTCAAGCCCTTTCACTTCCATCCTAATAATTATGTCAATAATCGATCAATTTAGCCCCATGTCAGGATATAAAATTAATGTCAGTAAGTCTGAAATTTTACCACTTTCCCCCCTATCCCCTGATACCCTATTACACCCTACTCTGTCCCAATTAAAAATCCAATAATCCCACATCAAATATTTAGGAATCCTTATTACTAGAAACCCACGCATTCTATACAAAACTAACTTTGCCCCTCTACTAACTTAAATTGACTCACAATTGGAAGGCTGGTCTAAACCTACCTCTTAGGTAGGGCGGCAGTACTCAAAATTGTAATTTTCCCAAAAATCACTTACCACTTACAATTACTCCCCTGTTTACTTTCCAGATCTGATTTTCTTCTACTAAATAAAGCTATGTCCAGATTCCTTTGATGAAACTGATGCAGGCCAAACCTGAAGGTGGCTAACGCATACCCAACTTTCAATTATACTCCTGGTCAAACCATTTCAAGATAGACTGGTTACACAATACATCAATATACGCAGACTCAGAACTAGACCATAACATCTTCCAACCCTTCTCTCCCAGTGCTTTGCTACATTCACCTGTTAAACAAATCCCCCCAACTATCTTAGAACACATATTATTCCGTAACACGTATGATGCATGGCTCCAAATCAATAAAAAACTCAAAAGAGACTTCACCATCACCCCATATTTGCCAATTTGGGGAAATCCAGACTTTACCCCGTCAATCTCTAACTCCTCATATCTCACATGGAACCGTAAAGGCCTAGATCTCGCCATGAAATTATTTGACCCAGGTGGTCAGATATTCAGCTTCGAAAGTCTAAAAACCACATATGACCTCCCCAATAATCATTTTGTTCTGGCCGCCAAATACCGTGTATAGAGTAGTTTATATGCATTCTCCTTCAGCCTCACACATATTGAGCTGGAGGCAACGTTAGAGTAAATGTCAGACCATTCATCATCCTCCAGCACCTCCCCCAGGTCAGATTCCCAAGCTTTTTCAAATGAATCCTTAGTATTAGAAGTTTGGGGTAATAGAGACAGATATAAAGTTGATATAAGGCCTTTAGTGGAAACCCTCCGAAAAACTAGGTGTTCTATTGAAGTAAGTGGTCTAGCGGTGATTTGCGTATTAACTGAGGAAAGAAAGTGTCTGAGTTGGAGATATTGAAAGAAATTGGTGTGAGGGATGGGGTGTTTTGTTTGGATGTCTGCAAATGTGGGGAAGGAGGAAATTTGAGAGATATCATTGAGAAAGTGAATCCCATTTTTCCACCAGTTACTAAATGACGGTAGTTTTTGGTAATACCGTGTTTCCCCGATAATAAGACACTGTCTTATTTTTTTTTAACCCTCAAAAAAGACCATAGGTCTTATTTTCGGGGGAGGGCTTATTTAAATAGACCTTGACAGCAAATGTCCTAAAACAGGTGCCAGACATTTAACATGCCCCCAATCCTCCTTAACAAACATGCCCCCAGTCCTCCTTAATTAACATGACCCCAATCCTCCTTAATTAACATGCCCCCAGTGCTCCTTAATTAACATGCCCCCAGAGCTCCTTAACATGCCCCCAGTGCTCCTTAATTAACATGCCCCCAGTGTTCCTTAATTAACATGCCCCCAGTGCTAATCAAATAAACTTACTGAATCAAAATAAATCCAGGTAACGGGACATACAGCACAGAACTGCGCCACAGAACTCCGTTATGCAGCCGCGTGATCTGCACGATGATGTCATGCGTGGCTCGCAAAGCATGACAGGGACCACGAGCAAGGGAGAAGTGGCTTCAGTAGAAGCCACTGCACACCATACCGACACCATGCAGGTGAGGGGAGTTAGGGCTGGTGGACGGGGACATCAAGGGGGATTTTCTAAACGGAAAATTTAGGTATTTGGAGAGGTCTTATTTTCGGGGGAGGGCTTATATTGGAGCAGCAGCCCAAATCTGGGGGAGGTCTTATTTTCGGGGGAGGGCTTAAAATCGGGGAAACACGGTAGCAACACCTAGGTAGGTGAGCTGGCGCCTATTCCAACGGAAGTCATAGGTCGACGTCAGTGCGTCTTTAATGTGCTGTGGGACATATAGGTCTAGGACCTTAGTTTTTAGCGGGTTAATTTTATAGCCTGATAATTCCCCAAAATCCGCTATCTCTCGAAACAGGTGAGGGAGGGAGTTAGCTGGGTCGGAGATTGTGAGTAGGACGTCGTCCGCATAAAGGGCAATTTTATGTTCTACGTCACCTATTCTGATTCCTTTTATATTGGGGTTGGCTATTATACCTGCCGCAAGAGGCTCAATTGAAAGAGCAAAAATAAGGGGATAGGAGGCATCCCTGTTGAGTCCCATTGGCAATAGAAAATGGGAGAGAGGCTAGCCCATTGGCCAACACAACAGCCCCTGGTTTGTCGTAAATAACTGAGATTCCATGAAAAAATCTACCACCAATACCTACTGATATGAGTGTATGAAACATAAAGGGCCACTGAATCCGGTCAAAGGCCTTTTCAGCATCTAATCCCAGGATCAGGGCTGAGGTCAAAGGAGTCAAAGGAGTCACCGTCAAAGAGACCATTAAAGAAAGTTTTCAAAAAAGAACTGAGGCAATTTTTTTATAATATTGAGGGGTAAATCCGTCCAGGCCTGGTGCAGTGGAGGACTTAAGGATACCAATAATTGATAGAATTTCCACTTTAGATATATCCGCACTCAGTTAGGACATTTTTTGGTCATTAAGAGTAGGGAGTAGGCCACTAGAGAGGAAAACGGAAAGAGATGGGGACCACAAGAGTTATTTTGCGGGCAAGGGCTCTTTAAATTATATAACTTCTAATAATATTCGTGGAATTCTGCTACTATGTGTGTTGGGTCATGGGTAATTCTACCAGAGTTATTGCCCTTAACCTTGGCTATCAAGCTGGACAGTTTCTTCTGCCTAAGTTTGTTTGCTAAACCTGAGTCAGCTTTATCCACTTTGTCATAGTATTTCTGTTGTAGTTTTTTAAGAAGATTGGCATGGCAAGAAGAAGCCTCCCATGCTTTTAGCCATAGAACTCTCCTGGCATAAACAGACGCGGCAGAAATATTCGAAAGTATCTTAACTGCTTCCTCGCCAGCTTCACAGGTATATTCCGCTGCTGGTTTAAGCTTTTCCGCTAAAGCCATAGCCTCTGTGTCATTTTGTAAACATCCACAGAGCGCACTTGCCCACGCAATCATAGCTTTGGAAACACATGCGGAAGCAATTACCCGCCTGAGAGCATAACCCACACTCAAGTGGATTTGAAACAGCCCTCCAGTTTTTTTATCAACTGGATCCTTAAAAGCTGCTCCACCCTGAACAGGTAAAAGCGTGGCTTTGGAAAGTCTAGCTACTGACGCATCCACTAAGGGAACTTTTTCCCACAACTTAACATGTTCCTCTGGCATGGGGTATAAACCCAAAAACCTTTTAGGCATCAGAAGTTTTTTGTCGGTAGTCTTTCAAGCTCCGCTTAATAAATCCTGCATTCCCTCATCAGAGGGAAAAGTGACTGCATCTCTACGTTGCCTTTTGAAAACCCTTTGAGCAGGTGACTTATCCTCTACTGATAAATTGAATGCCTGTTTTACTGCCAATATTAAATCCTCAATACCAGGCACTGAATTATCAATGTCCTCTGACTGAACACCATACTGTTCTTGTTCACCTTTTGCCTCCTCCTCAGTATCCACATTTTGGCTAGGGAGAAAATCCGCAGACTTTAGAAGTATCATGGCCAGAAAACTGTTCAATAAGAGCATTAAACTCATACTTGCCGACACTCCCGCATTTTGCGGGAGGCTCCCACTTTAGCCACCAGTCCCCCGGTGCCCCGCAGAGCCCTACCAATCCCCCGGAAATTCAAAGCCTGGTTAAAAATATGGACTGCGCATGCGCTAGTCCGGCGCGATGGTGGCGCAGCTAGACACTAGTATGCATTGACTGTCACAATGCAGTCAATGAGAGCCGCGCAGCAGAGCTTGTCGCAGGCAGCTGCAATGCTAGCAGTCTGTCACCAGGGAGAGTTACTAGCAGCCATGGCAGCAGCAGAGCACTGAGCCTCCCCTGTTCCCCTCACCCCGAGCTGCATGCTGAATGGAGACACAGAGGATGGAGGGGGAAGTGACGGGGGAACAAGCACAAAGAGGCAGCTGTGGGGAGAATGACAGCCCAAGCCAGCTAGGACGGAGCTCGGAGGAGAGGCTGGGGGAGGAGCAGGAGTGCTCCGTTCTGAGGTTAGTGCATGAACTTCTTCCTCTGCAGCTCCAGTCCATACAGACTGTATGAAGGCAGCTGTGTAATGTTGTGTTTGTTTTTCTGTTTATGTAGCTGTGTGTGTGTGGTCAGGTACTGATCATGTGTATGTTTGTAGGCTGGCACTGAACATTTCTTAATATGTGTAGGCAGGAGGTGGTCCCTGTGTGTGTGTAGGCCAGTAGTGACTGTGTGTGTGTGGGCCAGTAGTGACTGTGTGTGTGTCTGTGGGCCAGTAGTGACTGTGTGTGTGTGTATAGGGGGTGATAATGACCCCTGTGTGTGTGTGTAGGCTGGTAGTGACCCCTGTGTGTGCATGTGTAGGCTGTGTGTTTGTTGGCCAGTAGTAAACCCTGTGTATTTGTAGCCTGGTAGGGATCCCTGTGTGTGTGTGTGTGTGTGTGTAGGGAGGGGTAGTGACCTCTGTGTGTGTGTGTGTGTGTGTGTGTGTGTTGGCTGGTAGTGACCCCTGTGTGTGTGTGTGTGTGTAGGCTGGTAGTGACCCCTGTGTGTGTGTGTAGGCTGGTAGTGACCCCAATGTGTGTGTGTGTTTGTGTGTGTGTGTGTGTAGGCTGGTAGTGACCCCTGTGTGTGTAGGCTGGTAGTGACCCCTGTGTGTGTGTGTGTGTAGGCTGGTAGTGAACCCTGTGTGTGTAGGCTGGTAGTGACCCCTGTGTGTGTAGGCTGGTAGTGACCCCTGTGTGTGTGTGTGGGCAAGTAGTGACCTGTGTGTGTGTGTGTGTGTGTAGGCTGGTAGTGACCCCTGTGTGTGTGTGTGTGTGTGTGTGTGTGTGTGGGCAAGTAGTGACCCCTGTGTGTGTGTGTGTGTGTAGGCTGGTAGTGACCCCTGTGTGTGGGCAAGTAGTGACCACTGTGTGTGTAGGGACTGGTAGTGACCCCTATGTGTGTGTGTGTGTGTGTGTGTGAATGTGTGTGCGCAGGCTGGTAGTAGGCTTGCTGACACTCCCACATTTTGCAGAGGCTTCCAATTTAGCCACCAGTCCCCTGATGCCCCAAAACACCCGCCTAATACCCCGGTATACTCAATCCCTATCTAAAAATTCCAACCACGCAGTGCGGGTCCAGTCGTGATAGGAGCACAATCATGTTTTAACCATGCACATGATGGGAGGTATGGAATCTCCCTGAAATCAGTTTCCAAAAATAGGCAAGTATGATTAATCTTTTGAATGCTCTGTGCAGAGTCCTGCATGACCTGCACAAAAGCTGGTTCCCCCTGTGTTAAGGGAATGGAACCAAGGGGATGCTGTGAGGGAGATGAGAGTCTAGGAGATCAAGCCAACTCATCTCTCTGCCTGTTTAATACCTGCACTAAAGCAGTTACAGACCTGCCCAGGGCCTAGGCCCATGCTGGTTCTTTCTGTTCCCTCCTTTGAGCAAGTGCTGCACTGGGTCCAGCTTTGCAAACAGGGCATATATCCCCTTTGGCCATCTGTTCTGGTGTTAAATCAAGCTCACAAATTTTGCAGCAAGATAAAGCCAGCGTCCCCTCCCCCAAACCAGCAGCATGCCTGTCTGTCATGTTTATAACTAAACAACACAGTGCAAAATGTCAGGCGTACAATACTGAGAAAAGTATGCTGTGTACTTATCCTGTCTGCTGGAAGACCCTCTGGTCAGCGGAGGATCGCGTGGCCCAGGAGAAGTAGTGCACTCTATGAGAAACCTTCAGGTCCGCAGCTTCCTGAGTGCAGGAAGAGACCATTGCCAAACCTGTTCCCTACGATTGACCCCTGCGGGGAGCCGGTGCAGGGGTGCCCCGGGTCCAGGATGCTTCCAGTCGTCGGAAGCCAGAAGCGTTGTGCAGATAGACCAGATTTGGTCTTCCTGCATGCAGGACGCTGACAGGATGCGCTTCTGTCAGCTCCTGCTGCACTCTCAGTGTGAGGATTCTTAAAGAATCCTCACACTGTTCCTGTCTAACTGAGAGAAAAAAATTATAAAATAAACAAACCCTAGCTATCTCTTTTGGGCTGCTTGCCGCAGCCCTGTTCAGCATAGCACCCACTCCTGTGGGTACCTAAACGAAACTGAGGATTCTGGAATACAGAAGGGAGGAGCCTGTCTCTCAGAAAGTCTAGCATAGGTGCCTGGCTCCGTTGGACCCCTCCTACATCCCAAGGTGAAGTTGCGTCACCAGGACAGATGAAAGAGAAAACCCTTAAGCCAATGGTGAAAATTATTATTCACGATTTCACCCTTGCCTGTGGACTTCTTAGCCTTGCAAAGTCCTTTTTCATGTCTGCAGTTAACGTAAAAATGTCTACGAATTTGCCCCACCTGATTTTGTCTTTTACATACTTACGTAGACCCCTGGCATCCGCCGTGTTGGAGCAATGCACCATATCTGCAGAGGGCAGTGCCTACCTTGGAGCCCCATTCTTTCTAGCACACTAGGCCCCACCCACTTTCTTCTCCAATGCACGCGCAACCAGCTTAGCAAACTTGCGTGGGTGCTGGCCTGACTCATCACTGCTAGCAGAAGAATGAGGATTTTGAAAAAGAGGAACCAGTATGCTCACCACCACCACATGGTTTCCCAGGCTCCAGAGCCCCTCGTTCCTGCAGTTGCCACATCAAGAGCAGCTGTTGTTGCCACCGAGCCAGACGGGGGAGCTGCGGTGCTCCCTCGAGGCCGGGACTGGCATGTTCCTCCCGCTTTCCGCATACATGGCGAGTGTTGTCTTTTCCCTCATGTGCCCATAACAACATGGTGGGAGGTTGCCTAGACTGACCCACGGCCCGGGGGGGGGGGGGGGGAGGGGCGCATTTGGGAACTAGGGGAATGTGTATTGACCCTAGCTGCAGGGAAACTAGCTCAGAAATGCTTGAGAATGCGCCAAACTACTAAACGGGGACTGCAGTGGGGATGTGCCAGCCCACGCAGGTGTAAGCCCTTGTAGGGGTATATTTCTGATATACAGATTGCTGCAATGGAAAAGCCTGGAAATCAAACAATGGAAAAGCCTATATAAACAACTAGGTGCCCAGCGATCTGAGGTGAGGTAAATAACCATGTATTCATCAAAATATCACTGGTAAACTTGCGGTAAAATTAAGAGGCATAAGGCCCTGTAAGCAAGGCTGCCCAAACTGGGGCCCGGCTATGCCAGTAGGCAGGGAGACCACATGGACTCAGCCTTGATTAGCTAACAGAGAGGGCAGAAATGGTGGGCCAACTGTAACAGGCTTGGCTGACTGAGACTGCACCATCCCAAGTGAGGCAGGGAGCCCACGGACAGATGGACTTGTGCCTCAAGGCACACCCCATATTAAAAGCCACAAGTGGAATCAAACCTAGTAACCAGGGGGCCAGCAGGTGGCGCTGTAGCACCACCACTGCCAGCCTGTGATCCAGGACAGGGTATTTTGTGCAAGAGTGAGTAGATAAGGTACACAGACAGAAAAAGCAAGCTATAAAGGGAGGAATGAGGAGTGTAAGTACAAAAGTGTGAAGAATGTGAGCAATTGAGAGGTGTGACTTATCTGTATACAGATTGTTCCAGATTCAAAGAGGAAGTGACTTCCCCTGACTTCACATGGTAGATGCTAAATTGTAGTGGGCTAAAGGACCTTCCACACCCAGGGGGAGGAGCAAGGCTGGGGGTCTTATACCGCCACTATCCACGCCACCACGGGTTGCCTTTAGTAACCAGGTGGCGAGCGGAGCAGAGTGAGTCACCGTGCCCGAAGTGTGGCGAGCAAAGTGAGCCCGTAAGGGTCCATTTGGGACCCTTCTTCCAACCTTGCTCCTCTCCTCTATCCACCCCTCTCCTCCCCTGCAAAATCTGGTGGTCCTTTAGCCCACTTCAATTTAGACCTAACCCTAACTTCACCTAATATATCCCTCTCTAAGCTACTGCCCCTAAGCCACTTGATTGGCTGACCAACTGCTACTCACTCCTGAGCATTTCCTGGGTAATCTGCTTTCTTCAATAAATTTATTTAACAATCTCTAAATTCTCAGGCTCTTAAAAGCACTTGAGCCTATGCAGCCCTCGTTTTATCTCATCTAGGGGGTTATTTTGGTTCACTCTTTCTGACAAATTCCTTCTTAGATGGACAAAACCATGTGCACTGCAGGGGGGCATATATAACATGTGCAGATATAATTAGATTTAGGTGGGGTTTTACTTCAAAGTGAGATCTATATTGCAGTGTAAAAAAAAAGCAGTCAATATTTACCCTGCACAGAATCAAAATAACTCACCCAAATCTAATTCTCTCTGCACATTTTACATTTGCCCCCCTGCAGTGCACATGGTTTTGTCCATCTAAGAAGGAATTTGTCAGAAAGAGTGAACCAAAATAACCCCCTAGATGAGATAAAACGAGGGCTGCATAGGCTCAAGTGCTTTTAAGAGCCTGTGAATTTAGAGATTGTTAAATAAATTTATTGAAGAAAGCAGATTACCCAGGAAATGCTCAGGAGTGAGTAGCAGTTGGTCAGCCAATCAAGTGGCTTAGGGGCAGTAGCTTTTGTCAGAAAGACTGAACTAGAATAAGGCCCCTAGTTTGGCTGCGGGACTCAGAGGATGCAGAGGACAGAAGAGAAATGGTTGGGGGAAGGGGCCTGCACAGACATGCACAGTCTGTGCTTCCTGATGCTGTGTCACCCAGCCAGACCCCACCTTTCACTACTGTCACAGCAGGACACTGAGAGCTGCAGCCACCACTGGGAGCCTAGACAATGCTGCATGCGTGCAGGATCTGTACCGGGGGTTTTGCTGATTATCTATGGGGTGGTAAAGTGTTATGTGCTGAATATGGGGGCTGTGCTTTATATCTATGGGGGGAGGGGGTGGGTCAGGATATGTGCTGAGTATGGGAGCTGTTCCAGCCATTTATGGGGGCTGTGTTGTCTATTTATGAAGGACTGTACTTTATGGGGGATGTAATGTTTATGGGGCTGTGCTGTCTTTCTATGAAGTGTTGTTGTGCTCTATGGGGGATGTGATGTCTATGGGGACAATACCAGATTTCCCATTAGGCACTTGAGGCATGTGCCTAGGGGAGGCACCTTCTGGTGGTGGCATGGAAGCTTCAGATGCAGAGAAAAACCAGGCTGGAGCTGGTCAATGCATGGGATCCAAAGGCAATGTGGGGTTCCAACTCTCACTAAAGGTGGGGAAGGCTCATTATATTCTATACTAAGGGGAGGGGGAGGTAAATTATACTCTATAATATAGGGAAGGGGAGGCACATTATATTCTACTAGCTTTACCCGGCCACGTGATGCTGTGGCTTGGTCTGGTTTAATGTAAAATAAATTAATGAGAACACGCACATTTGTAGTATGTTTAATTTTACAATGTGTAAGGGGAACAGGAGTGAGCCACCAGGACTGCCCTCTAACTCTGTTGTCCTCCCCTGTGTTGACGGATGCGTGCATAGCTAACCTTCACCTCTAGCAGCCACGTTCGACAGAGCCAGTTATGCCAGCTCCATCCCCGATGCCTCCTGGTCTTAAGAAAAGACAACCTGTCAAGGCAAGAAATGAACAAGAGGAGAACTATCTAACCCCGACATGGCAGGCTGGGGACCCCCAACAATTCCCCAGGGATGTTCCTGAGTACTCCCACGGGAGGACACGCTATGCGTGCTCCCAGAAATGTATGGAGCACAAACTGCTACTGTGCACAACAGATGTAATATAATCAAAGACAAATGCAACAATGCACAAGGGACGTAATAAATAAAAATGAAAACATTAACTGCTGCAGGGGATTACCCTGACTTATCTGAGAGATGGATGAGCCACAGAAGAAGTCTACCAGCAGAAGCACAGGTACCAGTCCGACAGGCGAATGGAAGCTGCAGGGAACCAGGAACACGACCAGGAACAAGCAGAGAAAGGCCACAGGACGCTATAACTGGCGCCTGTCAGAAGGCTGAGCTGGCTTTTATTCAAAACCGCCCTCTTTGCCAGTGGAAGTGACTTCTGGTGCATCCGAAAGCAGTGTCCCCCTGTTGCCATCTATGTGGCAGAAGTTCGGGGCATTGCTAGGCAACAACCCAACACTTCCGCCCTGTCCTGCCCGGCGATCGGCGGAATGCGGCCGTTGTTCTAGTGCTTGCAGCGCTGCAAATGACAGGTGAGCCGGAGTACAGCAGCACTTAGACCGGCGCCTAACAGTACCCCCCCCCCCCTTCAAGAGGGGTCAAGTATCCCCAGGATCTGTGTTTATTGGAAAATTCTTTGAAAAACTTTTTCTTTAATGACGGAGCATGTAAGCTGGAATCCGTGACCCAAGATCTTTCCTCCGGACCATAGCCCTTCCAATGAACCAGGAATTTCAACTGACCATGCACCCATCTATAATCCAGAACCTTCTCAACAATGAATTCCTTGTTACCCTGGACCATGACTGGCGTAGGTCTCCGGTCTCTGGGTCTGGGCGCTGGTTTGAAAAGGGAACAGTGAAAGGTATTATGAATCCTTAAGGACTGGAGAAGTTGCAGTCTAAATGCCACCGGGTTTATCTTTTTAATGATCTTGAAAGGGCCAATAAAACGAGGACCTAACTTTTGATAATGTTGGTGAAGTTTAATATTCTTAGTTGAGAGCCAAACCCAGCCTCCAGTCTTGAAGAGACACAACCTCCTGTGCCGATCGAAACACCGCTTAGCGGCTAACGAGGCTGAAAGCAGTGCACTGCGTGTCCTTCTCCAAATTCTCCTCTTACCAGACACCCAGGTTGACGTGGACCCCTCACCGGAAGAAGCTTCATAATAATTACTTCTGGGATGCAACCAAAGATTACAAAAGAAAGGAGATGTCCTGGTAGAGGAATGCCATGCATTATTATAAGCAAATTCTGCCATGGGTAAATTCGACACCCAGTTATTTTGACACTTGGAAAGGTAACACCACAAGAACTGTTCCAGGGTTTGATTTACTCGCTCTGTCTGACCATTGGACTGGGGATGATATCCTGATGATGGGCTGAACCTGATATCCAAAACCTTGCAAACCTATCTCCAAAACTGGGCAACAAACTGAACCCCCTGTCAGAAACGATATCAGTGGGAAGACCATGAAGACAAAAAATATGTATCAAAAATAACTTAGCCAATCTCTGGGCAGAAGGAAGCCCGACCAGAGGGACAAAATGAGCCATCTTACTAAACCGATCCACGATCACCCAGATAGTATCATGCCCTTCAGATCGTATCAGATCCACAATAAAATGCATAGAAATATGTGTCCACGGTCTTAATGGAATTTCTAATGGTTGAAGTGGACCAACCGGAGTGGTGTGAAGGGATTTGTTCCAGGCACATATCTCACAAGACTGGACAAACCTATCCATGTCACGAGTCATGGCTGGCCACCATACTGAATGGGATAACAACTCCAAGGTCTTAGCCATACCAGGATGACCCGCTGTCTTAACAGAGTGATATTCAAAAAAAATCTTCCTCCGGCGTCTGAAAGGAACAAAGAATTTCCCAGAAGGAATGTTCCTCGCTGCCTCAGTTTGTGCCAATAGCACTTCATCAAAAAGACCCTGTTTTTTATTTTTAAAATAACGACCTATAAAGAGGGAACACAGATGGGGAAAAGGAACCGGACCCGACCAAACCATGCAGAAATTAAGTGAATGGCTCTCTCACATTTTACTTTTGTTCTCACTTTTTTTTTCTTCATTTTCTTATTTTCCTGTATTAGTGTACCCTAATGTTAGGAAGACTATTTTGTGTAATGAACTATTTCGTATTTGAAACATATATATATGCATACATGCACATATATGCAATATATACAAAAAAATGAAATGTATTGATTTTCTTTGATATTACGCTTCAATAAAAGAAAGTTTAAAAAAAAAGACCCTGTGTGACCCCCACACAAATACAAGATGGTGGAATAATGGGTTCTTGACAGGCCCTGATTTCTTGTGCTGCTGAAAAACTTCTGGACAGCGCATCTGCCTTAATATTTTTAGAACCAGGTCTAAATGTAATAACAAAATTAAAGTGAGCAAAGAACAAGGCCCATCTGGCTTGTTGAGCATTGATTCTCCTGGCCGTCTGAAGATAAGAGAGATTCTTATGATCAGTGAGGATGACCACCTGAAACCTAGCCCCCTCCAACCAGTGCCTTCACTCCTCAAGGGCGCACTTGATGGCCAGGAGTTCTTGATTGCCCACTGTCAGGAACCCCGGTTCTCACACCGCTCTCATGCGCCCCTTACCGGCACGCTGGGGTAATATTCTCCGTAGATCAGCTGCCGGCACAGTCGGCAATCCCTGGCGTGATGTCTCCTGCTTCCAAGTCGCCCCTGCGTCACTGTGAACTCCAGGTGTATTCCCTAATCAAACTGCGGGTCACACGATCCAGGTAAGCTCCAACTCACTTCCTGGTCTGTGTGCTGCTGCTGCGGCTAATCCCATCACCTGCGTCTGATTCCCTAATCACTTGGAGGGATAAAAGCCTGGCTCACAGTCTCCTCGTTGTCTTGAACAACTCGTCAGTTTACCTGTGAGTTCTCCAGCGTCAGCTCCTGTCAAGACTCCCCACTTGCTCCAGAGGTCCGGTTTCCTGAGTCCACTGTCACCTGTGCTATTCTCAGCGTCCTGGTTATTTCACTCCTGCCAGAAGTCTCCACGAGTTCCATCTGCCGTGTGATCCTGTCTTCTCGTGCAGTCCAGGTTATCTGCTCAGCGTCCGGATATCAGTGGGTCCCATGCCCGTCTCCACTCGGCTCCCAGGCTGCTCCAGCGATCCCCAGTGATCTCCAGTATCGGCTCCCAGGCCGCTCCAGCGATCCCCAGTGATCTCCAGTATCGGCTCCCAGGCCGCTCCAGCGATTCCCAGTGATCTCCAGTATCGGCTCCCAGGCCGCTCCAGCGATCCCCAGTGATCTCCAGTATCGGCTCCCTAGCCGCTCCAGCGATCCCCAGTGATCTCCAGTATCGGCTCCCTAGCCGCTCCAGCGATCCCCAGTGTCTCCAGCATCTTCCTGTGCTACCCTTGCGTCATCCCCGGCTCCCAGGCCGCATCTCACGGTACTCAGTCCCCCAATACTGTGTACTCCCTGCTATTCACATCCCTCCGTACCCTCCGTGTTGCTGTATAGCATTCAGTGCCATCGATCACCATCGATGGTTTAAGTACCCCTCAAAAGACTCTTGTATTCAAACCCTGCCAAAGCCACAGGGGAACCTGGGCAGAGGGCCGCGACCTGGTCGGCAGTTGCAGCGAAGTCCATATCCCCTTGCGGGGGTCCCTGGTGAATACCACTGTCGGCTTAGACCCTGGCCTCTGCTTTAGGTCTCAGCCAATCCTCCGTGTCCCCGGCAGGTCGTCTCCCTCCAGCCTCCGTGCATGAGCTCCAGCTACCTCAAGCCTCCTCGCTTCCAGTTCCCTGCGCCCTCCACTGGCGCACCCAGGTCAGTGCCGGGAACACAGACAGTCCAGGCCGTGACACCCACGTCATAGTTTTGTTCCGCCAAAGAAAACTTCCGGGAATAGAAAGCGCATGGGTGAAGACATCCATCTTTATTATCCACTTGTGACAGGACAGCTCCAGTGCCCACTTCTGAGGCATCTACCTCCAAAATAAGAGGTAACTCTGGATTGGAATGTCTGAGAACTCCTGCGGACAGAAATGATTGTTTCAGTCTGTCAAATGCCTCAATGGCCTCTGTGGACCACAACGAGGGGTCTGCTCATTTCTTGGTGAGAGCCACAATGGGGGCAACTATAGCAGAAAATGTGGGAATAAACCTTCTATAGTAGTTGACGAAAACCAAAAACCTTTGAACTGCCTTAAGGTTTCTGGGCTGTACCCACTCCTGAATGGCCTGAACCTTGGCTGGGTCCATCTGAAAGCCTTCAGGAGAGATAACATAACCATTCACACTTTTCAAGTTTGGCATAAAGATTATTCTCTCAGAGCTTCTGGAGAACTATCCTGACATGTGCTCTATGCTCTTCCAAAGAAGAGGAAAAAAATTAAAATGTCGTCTAAGTACACCACTACAAAAATACCCAGGAAATCTCGAAGGACATCGTTAATGATATCCTGAAATACTGCAGGGGAATTGGCCAGGCCAAAGGGCATCACCAGATATTCATAATGTCCTCTGTGGGTATTAAAGGTGGTCTTCCATTCATCTCCTTCCTTGATGCGAATCAAATTGTAAGCACCCCGAAGGTCAGTCTTGGAAAAAGATGATGGCCGAGCTGAGCTGATCAAACAGCACTGAAATTAACGGTAAAGGGTAAGAGTTCTTGAGGGTAACAAGATTTAACTGTCGGTAGTCAATGCAGGGTCGCAAAGACCCATCCTATTTTGCGACGAAGAAAAACCCCGCCCCTACTGGAGATTTGGAAGGCCGAATAAACCCTTTTCTTAAATTTTCCTCAATATATTCCTCCATTGCTCTGGTCTCAGGCAAGGACAGTGAATAAAGACGACCCTTAGGTAATTTGGCCTCGGGCAGGAGTGTTATGGCACAATCATAGGAGCAATGTGGCGGTAGAGTATCCACCTCCCTTTTAGAAAAGACATCAGAGTAATCAAAGTATTGGACAGGAAGAAGAGGATCACCGATGTTAGAAAGCCTTACGGGCAGGTGAAGACAGGACAGAGAGCAATTTTTGCCCCACTGCAATAATTCCCCTGTCTGCCAATCAAACTGAGGATTGTGTCTATTAAGCCACAGCAATCCCAGGACTACTGGGGACAAAGGACTTTGCATAACCAAGAACGATATCTGTTCAGAATGAGAACAGCCAACCTCAAAATCCATTAGTACCGTGCGATGGGAAATCACCCCTTTCGGGAGATAGCTACCATCTAGCCCAAACACCAACAAGGGGGAAGACAATGGAACTAGAGGTATTTGATGATCTTTTAACAAATTGAACATCAATAAAATTACCTGCGGCCCCACTGTCAATTAACGCACATCACTCCCAGCGTTGTACTCTGAGGCCCAAGAAAACAAATTAATAAAGAGCTATTGAGAGAAATACTGGACTGGACTGAGAGGACTCTCCCATAATCCCCTAGGCCCTTGTATTTCCAAGACGGTCTGGTCAAGTACCCACAGACCCTTGCCTCCACAGTATAAACTGAGACCCTGAGAGCGTCTACGGGCCTTCTCCTAGTTGGAAAGGCGAGTTAGCCTGATCTGCATGGGCTCCTCAGCCTCAACCAGGGAATCCCCTATTACCCCGGGAAAGGATAAGGGAGGTAGGTCCCGCTCGGAGCGTCTTTCCTGGATCCGCCTATCAATGCATATGACCAATTGCATAAATTCATCCAGGGATGCTGGTGCTGGATACTGCACGAGAGAATCCTTAATCTGGTCTGCAAGGCAAAGGCGGAATTGGCTTCGCAGGTCTGGATCATTCCACGCTGAATTGGTAGCGTATCTACGAAACTCTGAGCAGTATACTTCTGCTGTCCATCGACCCTGTTTGAGAGCCCTAAGATTAGCCTCTGTGAGGCCGCTTTATCCGGGTCGTCGAACAAAAGATCCAGTATCTGGAAAAAGGCATCAACTGACCGGAGCTCGGAACTATCTGACCCTAGGCAAAAGGCCCAAGTCTGCGGATCCCCCTGCAGTAAAGAGATCACCAGACCTACCCTTTGAGTCTCTGACCCTGTCGATACTGGACGAAGCTTAAAGTACAGTTTGCAACTTTCCCGGAAAGAAAAAATAAAAAGAAAAAAATATTTACGGTCGCCAGAAAAACAAACCGGCAAATTCATCTTTAGTTCCTTATTTTGGACTACACTGGCAGTGGGAACTCCTCCTGGTTCTCGACACGTAAGGAAAGTTCTACCATTTGCTGGGTAATAAGGCAAACCTGATCAGACAGAACCTGTGCCGCCACTCCAGGCAGGGCCGGTGCAAGGCACCGGAGCGCCCCAGGCGAGTCGGGGTGGGGGCGCCCCCGTGCCAGGGGAGGTGGGGGGTACCTGTCCTGCGGCGCTGTGTATTTAAAGCTGGCGACGGTGGCAGAGAGGGGTCCCTGCAGTCAACGAGCGCTATCCGCCGGGCTATGCCGAAGCGCTTCTGTTGTGAAAACACTGGCCGCACGGCGCACGCTGATTGGCTGAATCTCAGCCAATCAGCGTGCGGACAGTGTTTTCACAACAGAAGCGCTTCCGCATAGCCCGGCGCATAGCACTCGTTATTTATTGACTGCAGGGACCCCTCTCTGCCACCGCCGCCAGCTTAAAATACACAGCGCCGCAGGACAGGTACCCCCGCGGCACGGGGGCAAAATGCCGCCCTCCAGTGGCCGGCGCCCTAGGCAAATGCCTAGATTTGCCTAGTGGTGGCGCCGGCCCTGGCTCCAGGAGCGGAATCCATAGTGACAGGGAGCAATCTACAGAAGGACCGAATGACAATAGGTCCCCTGCTGAGGCAAAAAATAGAAAATATATTTTCTCTTTGTGGCCGGTTATAATGTAAGGCGAACGGGAGTGAGCCACCAGGACTGCCCCCTAACTCTGTTGTCCTCCCCTGTGTTGACTGATGCATGCGTAGCTAACCTTCACCACTAACAGCCGCGATCGACAGAGCCAGTTATGCCGGCTCCGTTCCCGATGCCGCCTGGTCCTAAGAAAAGACAACGCACCCATCAAGGATAGAAATGAACAAGAGGAGAACTATCTAACTCTGACAAGGCAGGCTGGGGACCCCCAACAATTCCCCAGGTTTGGGGAACCCCTCTTCTTTTTGCCCCCCCCCCCCATATTATACCAGGAGTGGCCCAGTAGCCTATTGCTGGATGCTGAAATACAAGAGCACCACAGTTTTTTGTTCTTCTGTGTCTCTGGAACTGGCTTAAATTGGGGTGGGGGATGTCACACCATTTTTTTTTTTTTTTTTTTACACATAGAAGCCTGCACGGATCTTACAGCTTACTGAGTCAACCAGAATCAGGCCTATAATACTAGCAGCTGAATTTGGCTGTTAGTAAATTAGCTGATCAGTGGGTTCTGGATGTAATTAAGATCGAATGAGTGCATTTATCTTGTATTGTCTAAATGTGTGCCCAGTGTTGCTGGTGACATTGTATTCGCAATGTCACTCTGTTCATTAGATTTTAAAAGTGCAGAAATGAATCAACAATGAATAATCCTTAATCCAGTCGAGTTGGGAACATTTGGACAACAAGCATTGGGTCGACACCATTAGGTCGACATGGTCTAGGTCGACATGGTCTAGGTCGACAGTCACAGATTTTTCACTGTTTTGACCCGAATGTCGACACAGTCGACATGGACACATGTTAAAAAGCACCGCGTCCCTTCACATGGCTCGCTGCACTTGCCATGCTTCGGGCACACAATTTTATTCTCCCACCACGACCTAGTGGATGGTAGGGCATGAAATATCGCCTGTCGGCACATGTCGACCTAATAATTGTGTCGACCTAATGACCTGTCAACCTAAAGCCATGTTGATCTAGACCCATGTCGACCTTGACCCATGTCGACCTAAACCCATGATGACCTAATGGTGTCGACCATCATGTTGTAGACCAAAGACAGTTTCCCATCCAGTCTTATGCAAGATGTTTTAAAAAAGAAAACCAAAGGCTGATTAAGCTTGAGGTGACATAAACCACAAAGGAGTCTGAGCTGCCTGCACTTAAGGTGGTGTTTTTGCTAGGGGTTATGATGAGATCAGTGTTAGCCAATTAGGGAGCAGGGGAGGAGTTCCTAGAGTTAGGAATAGTCAGGAAGTCAGGTGATCTTCCTCTCTGGTCCGGATTTCAGCAGGAGAGGTTTGCTCTGGAGCAGCTCCTGCAATTCGCAGTAAATATCTACTGTATTTATTAAAAAAAAAGGGATTGGATAACTGCGCTAATTAACATATATCAAGCACCATGGAAGAACTCACTTACACAAATGTTTATTTTTATATTGATTAAGTATGTTTGATCATATTTTATTTAGAAAATAGGATAAACATATAAAATATTGTTTGAATACTTTTTAGGTGGCCACCTATATACATATGTATAAAAAAACATTAATATACATAATGCAGTCAGATAAAAAATGAATGTGTTGATTTTGGCTTAAAAAAGGTGTTTATAGTGCACCTTTAAATTACAAATAAAAGTCAATAAAAGAAATAGGTCCTTCCTCCTTTTGCAATATCCACTTTAGATTTGGTGGGTATAATACAGTCACAATTTTGAATTGCAATTAGATATGGAATTGTGTGTATGGACACTAGGTAACGCGTCTCTCACCTGCGCCTCCGTGCACTGCTGGCTTTAGTCTCTGAGTGTCCCTCCAGAGCGATAGCTGGTAGGGAGCAGACCAGATAGATGTTGTTACTGGTCACCGCTCTTACCCTCCAGACCTGTGCCGCTGTTGATGTTTGAGTGGTATCGTCCCTCTCACAGACACCGGGTTCACTGGCGCATCCTATGGAGTTCTCAGAGGTGCCGGATGTAACAGGCAGGAGAATGGCAGGTGGAAATCACTGGTGCTGGCACCTTGGTTTTTCTGCTGATTGTATACTGGCAGATGCGAGTTCCACAAGGCTCTATGAAATGGAAAGGCTGGAAATTCTCCCTCTAACGCGTTTCGCCCCAAACAGGGGGGCTTTTTTAAAGAGTGTTTAACTTTTGTCATTCATCGCTTAATATACCCAGCCACTGATTGTCTCTCCCTTTCAATTGGACTAGGGGAGGTAAGACAGGTGCAGTTGATTTCAACATTTCTCTAAGTCAAACAGGTTCCGATTGCATCATTAGAGATATCTGTATTTGCAAATAACTGAAGGGACATATATAGTTTGAACACAAAAGTATATTCATAAATAAAAATATCTACAACAAACAGATGAAGGGTTTTATCATATATATATATATATATATATATATATATATATATATATATATATATATATATATATATATATACAGAAAAGCCCATATATGTATTTATTATCTATAAAATTTAATTCCTTTTTGCTTCAATTGCACACAGCGCCCTAATTATGACACTGTTTCACAGTGTCGATTATCCTGTCTGTTTTTTGTTAAATTTTTAAGTGCAAAAAAATTGGGGCAGCTCCATTGCATATTTATAAAGAAATATAATTATTTCGTTTTTTTATTATTATCAAATAGCACCATGGCAGAATTCAGGTGTTTTAATAAGAGACTGTCCATGAGAGAACTATATATACAACTTGACACTTGAAATTGATATAGCGATAGGAGGTCCAGAGAGTGAGATGATAAAGGGGTTCAATACGTTGGAAGGCCTTTTGATGGACGAAATGAGGCACTGGTGGGACAGTGTGTCCCTTAAGAAATACATAAAAAATAAACAAATACCTAGGGGCCTAAGAATTTTTAAAGCCCTCTCTATACAAGATGACTCTTTTTTAGATGCAAATTTGCACAAAATCTTAGACGAATGTTCATTCCAACTTATGGAACTCCTTATTAAATACAGGGAAAAGAAGGTAGAGGACATCAATCTTAAAATTGAAGAGACAAAAAAATCCTTACTAATATATAAAGATCATCCCATGTTTAAAGAAAAAGATACCCTCACAAATAAAAAAGTTGAAACCTTTGAGAAAGAACTAGTGGAAAATAAAAAGAGAAAAATCCATAGGGACAATATGGATTATAAAGATAATCGAGTACGCACCTATAGAAAACCTCCAAATTCCATATATAGAGAAAAAGTGAATGTCGACCAGAATCCCGCAACTAATAGGGATAAGGTACAACAAGATAACATGGTAGTAAGACCTAAACAACGTTGGTCAAACCAAGATCATAAAGAAAAATCCCCATACAGGTTCAAATATAGACGTAATTATGACCATCAAAGTAATGAAAATTATGTATTTAGACCAAATAGAGATTCAAATTATGGTAAAGAGGATTTTTTAGACCGACGAAACGAGACTTATATCCATCCAAACAGATATGCACCAATAAGACCCAATACACCAAAAAGACGCAGAGATCTAGAGGAACTAGAGGAGGAAGAAAACAAAGGAAGAAGACAGAGGTTCAATTAGAAGATCTAGGTATATTTAAATTAACATCTAAAAAACTCAATACAGAACAAATTAAAGTACTAAAGAAAGGGTTGAATTTTGCCCCTACCAAGTAACCAAATAGGTTTGATCTGTTTGTAGAATTGAATAATTTTGTAAGAAATCTATGCCGACAGCGCTATTTTGCTTCTAAAAAAATAAAAAATGTGGAAGAGGAACCAATCCTTCTTGATGTAAACGACATGGGGACTCTGGATATTCTGGAGGATATGTGGCTAGAAAATAACACACTGGAAAATAACTTGTCATATTAAAAAATATTTGATTTATCTAAAAATTGTAGTGGGTTGCAACGTAAAATCTTCAAAAATAGATCTGACTTTTATCCAGATCAACATAAATCTAGTAAAATAATATATTTCTACAAAAAAACATTAGATGACCTATAATTTCAGGGATACAGGGTCTAACATCTAATCTATCACAATTTATTAATTATTTTTTACAAAAATATGTAGTCACTTTAAGATCTTATATACGGGCCACTATGCACTTACTAAATAGAATGGAGGAAATTGAGTGGAAATCCACTTATGCATTCATATCACTAGACGTGAGTGCTCTATATACGCACATCCCTCATAAAAAAGGAGTAGAGGTGGTGTCAAGTTACCTGAGTGGAGATAGTTCTATCCCAGAAAAATTTAAATAATTTATATTGGGTTCAATTACTTTAAACATAGAAACATAGAATTTGACGGCAGATAAGAACCACTTGGCCCATCTAGTCTGCCCCTTTTTTTAAACATGTTACCTCAAACCATATTTGATCCTTATTTTTTTGTAAGGATATCAATATGCTTATCCCAAGCATGTTTAAATTGTACTACTGTATTTGCTTCTACCACCTCTGTTGGGAGGCTATTCCACTTATCTACTACTCTTTCTGTGAAAAAATTCTTCCTCGCATTTCCCCTGAATCTTCCTCCCTCTAGTTTCAGTGCATGTCCTCGTGTTCTGTTGCTCCTCTTCCTGTGAAGAATGTCTCCCACCTGTACCTTGTTAAAGCCCTTGATATATTTGAAAGTTTCTATCATGTCCCCCCCCCCTTCTCTGCTCTAAAGTATACATATTAAGATCTTTTAGTCTTTCCTGGTACGTTTTGTGATGTAGGCCATGCACCATTTTAGTTGCTCTTCTTTGTACAGTCTCTAATGTATTTATATCCTTCTGTAGATATGGCCTCCAGAACTGAACACAATACTCTAGGTGTGGTCGTACCAATGACCTATACAGTGGCATTATTACTTCTTTCTTTCTACTGCTGATACCTCTCCCTATGCAACCAAGCATCTGACTTGCCTTCTTCATTGCTTTGTTACATTGCCTACCTGCTTTTAAGTCCCCTGAAATAGTGACACCTAGATCCCTCTCTTCCTCAGTAGTTTCCATTATAGTGCCATTTATACTATATTGAGTCTTTGGATTTCTGAGACCCAAGTGCATGATTTTGCATTTTTTGGCATTAAACTGTAGTTGCCATTCTCTTGACCATTTCTCTAATCTGCCTAGATCCTCAATCATTTGTTTTACCCCTCCTGGTGTGTCTACCCTGTTGCATACCTTTGTGTCATCTGCAAAAAGGCACATTTTACCCTCAATTCCATTTGCAATATCACCAATAAAGATATTAAAAAGCACCGGTCCAAGTACAGATCCCTGGGGTACTCCACTTGTAACCTTTCCCTCCTTTGACTGTACTCCATTTACTACAACTCTCTGTTTTCTGTCCTGCAACCACGCTCTTATCCATTCAACTATCTTAGAATCCAATCCCAAGCTTTCAAGTTTATTTAACAGTCTGCGATGTGGGACAGTGTCAAAAGCTTTACTAAAG
Organism: Crinia signifera; assembly: GCF_055691185.1. Taxonomy (NCBI): domain Eukaryota; kingdom Metazoa; phylum Chordata; class Amphibia; order Anura; family Myobatrachidae; genus Crinia; species Crinia signifera. The sequence goes on from NC_139224.1 coordinate 128,568,931, forward strand.
TCTAGATAAGCTACATCTACAGCCCCACCTTGATCTATTACTTTAGTCACCCAGTCAAAAAAGTCAATAAGATTTGTTTGACATGATCTTCCCCCAGTAAACCCATGCTGTTTTGGATCCTGTAAATTGCTGGTTTTGAGATATTCTACAACTCTTTCTTTTAAGAGTGTTTCCATCAATTTCCCTACTACTGATGTAAGGCTCACTGGTCGATAGTTGCTTACCTCTTCCTTGCTTCCACTTTTGTGCAGTGGGACTACATTCGCTGTTTTCCAGTCCTCTGGGATTACTCCAGTAGCTAGTGACTGGTTGAAAAATTCTGTTAATGGTTTTACCATCTCCCCTTTAAGCTCTTTTAGTATCCTTGGATGTATCCTATCTGGCCCCATTGATTTATCCACTTTCAGTTTTGAGAGTTCTGTGAGGACTTTCTCCTCTGTAAATGTACTTGTCTCTCCCTCAGTTTTTTGACTATACTTGCAACTTAACTGTGGCCCCTTCCCCTCTCTTTCAGCAGTGAATACTGAGCAGAAATAATTATTAATATTATCTGCTATTACATTGCCCCCCTCAAGAAAACTTCCACTCTCTGTCTTCAGTCTAATTATTCCACTTTATGTTTTTCTCCTTTCACTTATATACCTAAAAAAAGTTTTCCCCCCTTTACCCACTGACTGGGCCATTTTCTCTTCAGCCTGTGCTTTTGCACATCTGATTACCTTCTTAGCCTCCTTCTGTCTAACAAGATACACCTCTTTGTCCACATTCTTCTGCGTCTGCTTAAATTTCTTAAAGGCCAACTTTTTTGCTTTCACAATACTTGCTACTTCTTTTGCAAACCACAATGGCTTTCTTTTTCTTGTGTTTTTCCTAACTCTTTTGACACAAAGTTCTGTTGCTTTTAGAATTGCACTTTTTAATTTTTCCCACTTATCCTGCACTCCTTCCAAGTTCTTCCACTCTGCCAAAGAATCCCTTACAGAGTTTCCCATCTCTACAAAATCAGCCTTCCTAAAATCTAAAACCTTTGTTTTTGTGTGCGATGAGTCAGTCTCTGTCTTTATTTTAAACCATACTGCTTGATGGTCACTGGATCCCAGATTTTCTCCCACATTTATGTCAGATATTCTGTCACCATTTGTAAGTATTAAGTCTAATATTGCGTCCTTACGAGTGGGCTCCCTCACCAATTGCTGGAGGGATGCTCCTTGCAAGGAATTCAGCATGTCCCTACTTCTGGTGGAACTTGCAACAGGCAGCTCCCAGTTTACATCAGGTAGATTAAAGTCTCCCATGATTATCACCTCTCCTTTAATGCCATTTTATTGATGTCCTGCAATAGGCTCTTGTCTAGTTCCTCTTCCTGACCTGGTGGTCTGTAGATCACCCCTATACGAAGAATCGCCTTCTCCCCTGTTTCTATGGTCACCCAAAGGGCCTCTGTTTTTTCTTCAATACTTTGTATTAAGGTAGTCTTTATATATTTTTTCACATATATTGCAACCCCTCCTCCAATTTTTCCCATTCTGTCCTTCCTAAATAAAGTATATCCTGGTATAGCTATGTCCCAGTCATGATTTTCATTGCACCATGTCTCTGTACTTTCATTCTAACACACAATTATTTTTTATTTGATGGGCACTTTTTTCTCCAGGTGTTAAGAACGGCCATGGGTACAAGATTCGCGCCAAGTTTTGCCAATCTATACATGGGCCACTTCGAAGAACAATATATCTGGAGTGGACTCTTTGGCGCGGATCTGGTATTCTATGGCCATTATATAGATGATTTGATTATAATTTGGAAAGGGGATCTACTTGGAGCACAGAATTTTGTTGCACATTTGAACACTAATGATTATAATCTTAAGTTTACACACTGTTTTGATCATAGCAAAGTTAATTTCCTTGATTTGACTATCTCCACGGAGAGCCTCTCCAAAAGCATAAGTACCATCAACTATAAAAAGAAAGTAGACACCAACAACTTTTTGCACTTCTCAAGCGGCCACTACAGACCCTGGTTAACAAATATCCCCCTAATTCAACTAAATTGACTACGTAGAAATTGCACAAATATTGACATCTTTTAAAAAACAGGCTGATCAGATGTGCCAAGATTTAGAAAAGAAGGGATATCTGAAAGAACTGCTGGAAAATGCTTATAGAAAAAGTTTTAATACAGATAGGAAAACACTATTGATTCCGAAAGTAAAAAATACCAAAATTATTCAGGATCCAGAAAATCAAAAGAAACCCATGATGTTTATATCACAATTCAACTCTAAATCTGAACAGATCAAAAAAAACATTAAAAGGGAATTATTCCATATTAGAACAGGACCCTATTCTTAGTAAAATTATTGACCCCCAATTAAAAGTAATATTTAAGAAAAACGCCAATCTAAAGTCAATTATAGCCCCAAGCGCCCCAAAAGCAGAAACACTATCAGAAACCAAGTCAAATAAAATGTGGTTAGGAAGAGAAAACCTGATGTGATGCTATAGGTGTGGTCACACTAGGTGCATCACGTGTAGCCATGTGCCTGCGAGAACTGTGGAGGTGGAATCAACAAGAAGTTCGCTATAAAAAATTCATAAATTGTAATACAGTATATTGTATATATGTATTACAATGTGTGTGCGGCCTTCAATATGTCGGCCGCACCACTAGAAAATTGAAAGAAAGATTTAGAGAGCATCCACTCAATATTCTGAAAAAATTCCCCCACCACAGTGTCTCCAGGCACATCACAGAAGCTCACCAAGGAAATATGGAAGGCCTCAAGATAATCGGGGTACAACATGTACCATTAACCAATAGGGGTGGAGATAGGTATAGAGAATTGGCAGCTAAAGAGGCATTTTGGATTTTCCAAATGCAAACTCTCACACCCACTGGGCTTAATGCCAATATAGATTTAGAATCCTTTATGTAAAATAATATATATAAAAAAAAAGGTTTATAAAAAAATGTAAAAATATAAAAATGTATTCATTCCTCTGTTGTCTTCCTTCAGGATATGTAACCTATCTAATCATAGATCAAAAAGATATATGTTCATAAATTACATCTAGAGCAACTATAAATGTTTATATTTGTGGGTTTGTAAACCCTCGAGGGGAAGGTTCTGTTTAGAGATAAGGGGGAGCACTGTGACTCCCATATCCTGTGCTGCAGACCGGCACTGCGGCTAGGGACGGCACGGACCGGACTCAGACAGACGGCCACACGAGGGAGACCAAACAACATAATAAAATAAAACAAAATACTTATTGAGTACAAATTACGTCAAAACAAAAAATAAATTGTAAATAGATGAATACAGATATATATTATGTAACAAGAAATGTAGAAATAATTATATATAAAGAGCTGCTGTCGTAATTGTATTTATGCGCTAACATATATATATCTTACTAAATAAATTGAGGACATCTTATCAAGAGCTCTGTGGCTCAACCAGCTAGAATGACGGCGTACTGAACGAGAGGTCAGTTATTTGCAAATACAGATATCTCTAATGATGCAATCGGAACCTGTTTGACTTAGAGAAATGTTGAAATCAACTGCACCTGTCTTACCTCCCCTAGTCCAATTGAAAGGGAGAGACAATCAGTGGCTGGGTATATTAAGCGATGAATGACAAAAGTTAAACACTCTTTGAAAAAGCCCCCCTGTTTGGGGCGAAACGCATTAGGGGGAGAATTTCCAGCCTGTCCATTTCATAAAGCCTTGTTGAACTTGCATCTGCCACTATACAATCAGCAGAAAAACCAAGGCGCCAGTACCAGTGATTTCCACCTGCCATTCTCCTGCCTGTTACATCCGGCACCTCTGAGAACTCCATAGGATGTGCCAGTGAACCCGGCGTCTGTGAGAGGGACGATACCGCTCAAACATCACCAGCAGCACGGGTTTGGAGGGTAAGAGCGGTGACCAGTAACAACATCTATCTGGTCTGATCCCCACCAGCTATCGCTCCGGAGGGACACTCAGAGCCTAAAGCCAGCAGCGCACAGAGGCGCAGGTGAGAGACGCGTTACCTAGCGTCCATACACACAATTCCATACCCAATTGCAATTCAAAATTGTGACTGTATTATACCCACCAAATCCACCAAAGTGGATACTGCAAACGACGAGATTAGCATCTCATGCATCTTATGTGTTTTTGCGGCATAAGATGCATGAGATGATGCAATCGACGCGATCGACGAGATTTTTACATTGGAATAAATGTAAAAAGCCCCCAAAATCCCAATTTTAATTGCTAACCCCCCCTCATGGGTGAAATGGCCCCCCCATTGTTAATGCCACCCCACTATTGACGCCAACCCGAAGCGTGGCGAGCGCAGCGAGCCCGCGAGGGGCGAAGGTACGCGTCCTCCGACCTTTTCATACCCCCACTATCCACGTCGGCGTGGAGTTGATTGTATATAGTGTGGCGAGCGCAGCGAGCCACCGAGCCCGAAGCGTGGCGAGCGCAGGGAGCCCCGTGAGGGGAGGCGGAATACATGTAAAGTAGTCCGCGTCCGCTCGCCACGGTTCGGACTCGGTGGCTCGCTGCGCTCGCCACACTATATAAAATTAACTCCACGCCGACGTGGATAGTGGGGGTATGAAAAGGTCGGAGGACGCGTACCGCCACCCCTCGCAGGCTCGCTGCGCTCTCCACGCTTTGGGTTGCCGTTGATAGTGCTGATGGTATTAACAATGGTTATTGGGGGCTCACGATTTTTTTATCTCATGCATCTCATGGATCTCATGCATCTTATGTATGCATAAGATCCATGAGATAAAAAAATCGGGTCCATCGCGTTTATTGTATGCCTTAAGTACCTTAAACTTAAGGCATACAATCAATGAGACGGGTGCCGTGCTAGGAAAGCAGTACCGTGTTTTTTTGATATATGTATATAGGTGGCCACCTAAAAAGTATACAAACAATATTTTATATGTTTATCCTATTTTCTAAATAAAATATGATCAATCATACTTAATCTATATTAAAAGAAACATTTGTGTAAGTGTGTTCTTCCATGGTGCTTGATATATGTTAATTAGCGCAGTTATCCAATCCCTTCTTTTTTGAATATATTTTCTCCTGATTCTCAACTGGCCATATTATATGTCCAGAAATAGATCAGTTGCTGTGTACTCACACTTGTACACATTGAAAGCTGCAGCTGAAATTTATATACATAATATTTATTATATATAAAATTGTATTCCTTTTTGCTTCAATTGCACACAGCGCCCTAATTACGACACTGTTTCACAGTGTCGATTATCCTGTCTGTTTTTTGTTAAATATCTATTTATCCTTGCTTTTACATTCTATTCTCCGCCTCTTATACCTTTACTGTCACTTTCTACTCAGCTCTTAAATCTACCTAATTGTTGCCCGACCTAACAATGCCGCGCCCGCGTCGCGTGACCCACCGCCCAGCATGCTTTCAGGAGCCAGGCTTACCCGCTGCTCCGTCGCTACCCGTCGCTGTTGTTGTCGGGCGGGGCGGTAGGCAGGTGGGGAGTCCAGGAGCCCTGCGGCGTCTCCTGATGATGCGTCTACCCGTGGCAGTAGGCCGCGACTCACAAGCGCTGCAGGCGCTCCTGCCACGACTAACAGGGGCGCCCTGGGCAGGAGCTCCACAGCTAGCGGCCGGGGCAACAGGGCGGGTAGTCGGCAGAGGGGGGCTGCTAACCCCTTTCCCCATGCGCTGCGGGGGGCGCACAGGCATTGGGCTGGGACAACCAAGATGGCCGCCGTGCGCCTGAAAGTCTGGTCTGTCACTCAGGCAATTGGAGCTGGGGTCCTCCAGCAGTCTGGTGCCCACTCCTCTTCTATCCCCATATTAGCCAGGAGGCTGGCTCCGGGTTCCCAGGGGGCGCAGGCTGTATCCACACCTGTAATGCAGGTCCAGGTTGGGGGAGGGGGCTCTTCACCCCCGACCCCACGGTGCACGTCAGTGGGGTCCCCTATGTCTCCCCTGCGTAGGGCAAGCAGGAGGTGGCTCAGCAGGGCCTGTTCGCTGGTCCTTCCGTGTCCACGGGAGTTTCCACAGCAGGAGCTCTTGCAGGTGGATCTTCCAATGTACGCAATAAGCGCAGGCACAGGTATTCTCGTACCTCCACTTCCTCGGGGTCAGAGTCAGTAACTTCCGGGGAGGAGGGGGGATGTAGATATAGACACAGGCACAGAGGCTCTAGGAGACACCGCAGACGTTCCCAGTCTTCCAGTGGTGAAGTGGTCCACTGCGAGTACACGGCAGTGTTGCGGGGCCTCCGGCATAGCGTGCTGGATAGAATAAAGGATGGCAAATATGTAAACTTTTTTACTATGACGGTGCAGGCTGAAAAAGAGTATCGCGTTGCAAAAGGGGGGGATCGGCGAGGAGGTACGTACCAGAGGTGGCAGACGGGGCTATTCATGTTTGCCGCATGCTATATAGAAACTAGGCCCCCGGCTGGCTTGAATGGGACCAGTTCAGACTGTCCGCCTCCCAGGCAGGTAAGGCTCCTAGTGATGTCATGTTGGCCTTTGTTTGGAGTTTGTACTCTGGAAGACACTCAGTGTCGATGGTGAGACGGCTGTTGGCTGGCGTGTCGTTCTTCTCATCTCTGTATGGGAGAGCAGATCCAGGTCAGTCTTTTATTGTGTCTCAGGCCTTGAAAGGCTGGCGGCAATGCTTCCCCTGTGGCTCCAGACAGCAGAAGGCCTATTGATATGTCCCTGCTGCCTCCTTTATTGGGGGCAGTACAGTATATATGCCACTCAGATTATGAGGTTCAACTGTTTCGCCTGGCATATGCCATGGCATACCACAGAGCTTTCAGGGTCGGTGAGCTGGTACCATCCTCAAGGCATCGGGACTTTGGGGTCCCTGAGGTGCTTATATTGCATCTCGGCGGCAACGATCTAGGTCAGTGCACTGCTTTGGAGCTTAGGTCTGTTATTATCAGGGACATGCACATTGTTGCACAGATGCTCCCTTGCTGCCAATTAGTTTGGTCCTCGATGATCCCTAGGCGGGTCTGGAGGAATGCCAGGTCAGGGCCCCGCTTGGATGGTGCCCAGAAGAAGGTTAATGCTGTGGTGCAGCATTACCTGTTGGCAAATGGCGGAGCGTCTATAAGTGGGGCAACCTGTATAGGCCGGATGGTGTCCATTTGAGTCCAGAAGGAATGGCCATCTTTCTGGACGACTTGTTTAGTTGGTTAGGTTAGGGGTGCTGTGCGTTGTTTGTGGTGGTGGGGCTGCGGCTTAGGGCCTAGCTTGTGGTGGTAAAGAACGGTCCTTGTTTAAATGGAAATCGTATGAGGATAGTGGGGTGCACTCTCCCGACATTGATATGTCGCTAGCCCATGCCCCTTGGACAGGGGAAGGGCTTCACCATCCGCACGGGTGGGTTGCGAGGGGAGAGTTGAACACCAACGATGTGTGAACGGTGTGATGTGATCTTACCCCTCTCTTTCTCTATGACCGTACTTTAGGGCCGCCACCCTTTTATAGACCAATTATATATAATGTAATTGTCAATTAATAAATTTGACATTCATATTTGAAACGCCAGCACTCGTGTCTGTCTCGTTATTTTAGTGTTAAGTTATATAAGGTTTAGATAAGTTTTTAAAGTGTGGGGCATAAAGATTGCTGATGGTGAGTTTATGATTGAATGTGTATAATGTACTGGCTATCAGGATAGGGTTAATATTACACTACAAATAAAGTATTATGCAACAAATAGAAACAAGATTGAATAAGATGCATAACTGCAAACACAATTTTTCTGGTACGTTTATTTTGAATTTTTCATTGCAAAAAAAATTAGGTCACAAACTCCAGCAGACACTTTGTAGGAATTTTAGTTCTGTAATATCTAAGGTATGAGTTTTAGTAGTTTTCAAAGAAGCACTTTTTGAATATACTGCTATTGTAACCTATGATACCTTAATTGGGTTCTTGCACCTGATGATGGATTAGTTTTGCTGTCTATTGCAATTAAATAGACTGTATTTACTAACCAATGGATTTAAGCATCTATAGTCGAAATAATGATGTCCAACAGTGATGTACATTGTCAGATTACACGTTACCATTACAGAAACCGCCAATTATCTGCATCAGATATAAAGCACTGTGCAGACTACTTGTGTGGTAGCCCCCAATTAATAATCGGCCACCGGGCCACTGAGCCTACAGCTGGTATTGGGAAATAGGAAGGAAATAGCATAAAGTTCCACATATGTTCCAAGTACCAAGAGTAGACAGCCAGCTGGGGCAGCTGATGCTGAAACAATGGGAAACACATCATGGGGTCAATCTACCATAACCAACCCCAAATTGGTCAGCACAGGGTTGAAATTATTACTGCCACCAGTTATTTATATTGCACATACACATAGTCTGCATTGTATTAGTATAAAATAGGAAAGCAATGGCATTGTGGGGGTGTATTTTCATTAAAATACTTAAACACTCTCGTTGTGTAGTTCAAATCAGGCAGCACTCAAAGACTTTTAGCAAAAAAGCGATAACATGTATTATCAAGCAAACACTTCAAACAGAAGTGTTTGCTTGATAATACATGTTATTGCTTTTTTGCTAAAAGTCTTTGAGTGCTGCCTGATTACTTCTGTATATATATATATATATATATATATATATATATATATATATATATATATATATATATATATATATATATATATATATATATATATATATATATGTCTGCACATCCGGCACTCAGTCGATAGTGAATTAACTTGAACGGGTGCCCCCAAAGATTCCTCAGCAATATGCCCAGTAATCACATATATAGAGTAGAACAGTGGCACTCACGTTACTTGTAGAAAAGAAGACAACGCTTACTGCAGCTTCATATCAACGACCGTTTCGGTTCTTTTATTAACCGTCATCAGGATACAACTTGCACATACAAGCAAACACCTTAAATAGAGAATCACCCAGTGAATCCAATCTGACGCACCTGCCGCTCAGGTACATAGGCGGGGCCACCCTACGGGATCCCATAGTGGACACATAGACACAATTTTACAATGGAAAAACACGGCGTCCAAAGCGCCACTATTAAACAGACAGCCGTCTGATCAATACATTAATGAAAGATTACTGAGGTGTGGCAGCGGTATACGTCAGATAGGGACATAGCAAATATATATACAGAAAAAATAAAGAATGTGATTAGCAAATATATAAACATATAATAAAAATAATAAAGTGTGAGGAAAACAGAAAAGGTTTCTTTCATATTGCTATACCGGGTTATATAACAGCTGTCACATTGACGCGCACATATTATACTGCATATAAACAATTTTTACCAATTCCTAACAGGCTCTTTGCATCTAGTAATAGAAATATAAACCAAGAACTGACTTTACAAATGGCAAGACAGTGATAAATATTCATTAAGCCCTTTAGGGCTAATCGTATCCAACCTGGCAATCCAGAAGCACTCCAATTTTAGCAAAGCAAGATTGCGATCTCCACCGCGCCTCATAGGGGGTACACAATCTATCATGCGATATTTCAAACTATTAAGTGGATGTTTATGGGTAGCAAAATGGCGAGCAACAGGTTGCTCACTGTTGCCGCTGATAAGCGCAGCTTTAATAGCGGAACGATGTGCCGCCATGCGGTCTTTAAACCTACACTGAGTTTTGCCAATGTAAGATAGCCCGCATGGGCACAAAATTTGATAGACAGTATACATACTGTTACAATCGAACCTGTATTTGATCTTGTACATTTTTCCAGAGTGAGGATGGCAGAATTGGTCACCCACAATCAAATGTTTGCAAGTGACACATGTACATCTGAAACAGCCAAGTTTCACCTTAATAAATGATCTCTCTTTATTGGTACCTAAATCTGTGATGTCAGATTTAACTAACACATCACGTAAATTTTTATTCCGTTTATAGCAGGGCATAATTCTATGTTCAAGCAGACCAATCGTTTTGTCGGTCTCAATAATCGGCCAAGACTTTTTTAAAACTTTAGAAATAGCCTCTGAATGGTTAACATAGCGAGAGACAAAAGGTACACATTTATTGAGAGTTTTTTTCTCAAAAAAAAAAAAAAAAAAAACTCTCAATAAATGTGTACCTTTTGTCTCTCGCTATGTTAACCATTCAGAGGCTATTTCTAAAGTTTAAAAAAAGTCTTGGCCGATTATTGAGACCGACAAAACGATTGGTCTGCTTGAACATAGAATTATGCCCTGCTATAAACGGAATAAAAATTTACGTGATGTGTTAGTTAAATCTGACATCACAGATTTAGGTACCAATAAAGAGAGATCATTTATTAAGGTGAAACTTGGCTGTTTCAGATGTACATGTGTCACTTGCAAACATTTGATTGTGGGTGACCAATTCTGCCATCCTCACTCTGGAAAAATGTACAAGATCAAATACAGGTTCGATTGTAACAGTATGTATACTGTCTATCAAATTTTGTGCCCATGCGGGCTATCTTACATTGGCAAAACTCAGTGTAGGTTTAAAGACCGCATGGCGGCACATCGTTCCGTTATTAAAGCTGCGCTTATCAGCGGCAACAGTGAGCAACCTGTTGCTCGCCATTTTGCTACCCATAAACATCCACTTAATAGTTTGAAATATCGCATGATAGATTGTGTACCCCCTATGAGGCGCGGTGGAGATCGCAATCTTGCTTTGCTAAAATTGGAGTGCTTCTGGATTGCCAGGTTGGATACGATTAGCCCTAAAGGGCTTAATGAATATTTATCACTGTCTTGCCATTTGTAAAGTCAGTTCTTGGTTTATATTTCTATTACTAGATGCAAAGAGCCTGTTAGGAATTGGTAAAAATTGTTTATATGCAGTATAATATGTGCGCGTCAATGTGACAGCTGTTATATAACCCGGTATAGCAATATGAAAGAAACCTTTTCTGTTTTCCTCACACTTTATTATTTTTATTATATGTTTATATATTTGCTAATCACATTCTTTATTTTTTCTGTATATATATTTGCTATGTCCCTATCTGACGTATACCGCTGCCACACCTCAGTAATCTTTCATTAATGTATTGATCAGACGGCTGTCTGTTTAATAGTGGCGCTTTGGACGCCGTGTTTTTCCATTGTAAAATTGTGTCTATGTGTCCACTATGGGATCCCGTAGGGTGGCCCCGCCTATGTACCTGAGCGGCAGGTGCGTCAGATTGGATTCACTGGGTGATTCTCTATTTAAGGTGTTTGCTTGTATGTGCAAGTTGTATCCTGATGACGGTTAATAAAAGAACCGAAACGGTCGTTGATATGAAGCTGCAATAAGCGTTGTCTTCTTTTCTACAAGTAACGTGAGTGCCACTGTTCTACTCTCTCTATATATATATATATATATATATATATATATATATATATATATATATATATATATATATATATATATATAAACAAGAAAAAAAGACTCACTTTCCATACCAAATTCATTCAAATAAAATCAGCTGTGTATTGTATTTTACATAAGCAACAATGAAAAATTAGTACTCAACGTTAGCGTTTCAGTCCTAGCAGGACCGTCTTCAGGAGTTATACAGCAAATGCATCCATGAAAGGTGAAGCACAGCGTGGACCACACAGCAGGTTCCTACCCCCTGTGTGTGTCAAAAGGGTGCCAAAAATTTAAATCAGAAAGAATGGGATGTTTACTTCCGCGTGCCGGGGTGAACCGCATATGACATCACTTCCGGATTCGTAAATAGCTGCAAAACGGGCTGAATATTGCGCTAAATAGAGCAATGGTATGGCACAAATGGACAAAACTGGCCGGTGCTGCGGGGCTGATTCTATCAGCTCAAACCAAGCACTGTACTTGCATAAAACTACAGAACTCCGGACGGAGCCGGAGAAACCGGAAGCGGAAAGTGCGCTGATTAGCGGCGGACCAGGGACCACAATATGCTGAATGTGGTCCGTGTGGGAACACGCCCAATGATCCGGAGTTCCTAGAAACCCGGAACCGCGTGTGCTATCGTGTGTTGACAGCAAATGAGCTAGAAATAGCGTAATGTAGGCGCTGTGTTGACAACTACGCAGGGGGCCATAAATACACACAAACAAGACATGGACAATATGAACAATAAAACTACAACACTATATACAAAGAGATCATGCCATGAATGGCATGACAAAGCATGCAAAACAATGCATGCATAAAAAGAAAAGAAAAAGCAAAAAGAGGTCTTCAGTAAAAAAGTACAATCCAGAGCACCACCATAGAAAAAACCAGCATAGAAAAATACATGATCAGGGACACTGGTGTATGACTAGGCTTGCCGTTGGTGAATAATGTATATATTTTTACATATTTAAATACCTAGTGTCCAATGTTAAAGAACTGAAAAAATTCAGGTGAATCATGAGTGTCCAGTGGATGATAACATTGGCATTGTCCAAGATATCGATGTTTATCGTAAAAAGATGTTCAGCGGGTTGTGCTCGTTGAGGCAGAATGGAGCCACAGTATTTAGTCGGTGGATCCATTTTGCCTCACGTTTTTTGAGAATGAGGGCTCTGTCTCCACCCCTAGGTGGGGGTGGGATCCAGTCGATGATCCAACATTTGATTGATGCAACTTGATGTTTGTGTAGCATACAGTGTTGTGCCACTGGTTTGTCAGAACTGCCTTTAGTGAGTGCCTTATTGATGGCACTCCTGTGGTTCGCCATCCTTTCGCGAAAGGAGCAGGTAGTGAGACCCACATAGGTCAGTCCGCAGGGACAATGAAGCAGGTCGATGATGTGATCCATTAAGCAGTGCAATTTGAATTTAATTTTTATGGGAATCCCGCTGTGTGGGTGTGGGAAGCTGGCTCCTGGAATCATGGAATTGCACGTAGTGCATCCAGCACATTTGAAACACCCCGGTTTACGGGTGTGTAGCCAGGTTGTGTCACCGGTGCTGGTTTGTCCCTTATGTTTAAGCAACTGGTTAAGGTTTCTGCCTCTTCGGTATGCCACAATAGGTTTGTCAGGTAGTGCTTTGTGCAGGTCGGATCTGTAGCTACAACTGGCCAGTGTTGGTGAATGGTTCTGGCAATGGTCATAGATTTATCGTCAAACTGAGTGACGTATATGTTGGTAGGACCAGCCTTGGAAGTTGGAGTACACATTTTTGAGCGAGCTTTCGTCAAGCACTCATCCAGGAGCTTTTTCTGATACCTCCTTTCGAGGAATCTGTCCCTCATTTCGAGCAGCTGTAACTCAGTGCGTTCAGGGCAGGTGTTGTTGCGGAAAACCTGCATGAGGTGTGATATTGGTAAACTATCTTTTAGCCCAGGTGGATGGTTACTGGTTGCATATAGTAAGGAGTTGCGATCTGTATTTTTGCGGAACAGGGTGCTGCCTAGTTTGTTTTCGCATTTGAATATAGTAACATCCAAAAAATTGATGGACTGGGGGTTGACCTGTCCCGTGAACCTAATGGTGGTGGGTAGATTGTTTAATTCAATGACCATCTCATCAAACTCACTGGATGTGCCATTTTATAAAATAAAAATGTCATCAATAAAACGTTTAAAGTAAACAATATGATTACCATAGAAGGGAAGAATGTATTGCTGCTCATACCCATGCATAAATGTGTTGGCATAAGATGGCGCTACGTTGGAGCCCATCGCTGTCCCCACCCGCTGGACATAATATTGGTTGTTGAACATAAAGTGATTGTGTGTCAGGATAAGTTCCAATAGTGCGATCTTTTACTACATATATATATATATATATACATATATATATATATATATATATATATATATATATATATATATATATATATATATATATATAGAAACAAGGGGGGTACCCCAATCTGCGCCTTGATATCTTGGAGCAGCAACCCTGTTGGATCCCCTGTTAGACGGGACCCAAAATTTAGAGATGAACAAAGAGAGGGTACAGAGTGCGCTTATGATATACTAATATGCATATCATGTAAAAAATATTTATTTATAACAGGTTTTACCTTTATAATATTTTGTATACAAAAGATAAAAACAAACAAATACAATTCAGTTCGTATCCTGTATGTTTTTCATTCACAGCATGTGATCAAAACATATGAATCTGGCCCAACGCGTTTCGTCAGCTAGGTGACTTCATCAAGGGCGAATAGTAGTTTCAAAATGAATGATACTGTAAAATGCAACATAATGGCGTCAAATATATATTGTATATGAACATGATTAATAACATATAGGTACTTCACGGGTGAATGACAAGGGTGGGGTTGGAGGATGAGAAAGGACATGATTTCATCATTTCAATAAGGGTAGAGGCCAGAAGAGTAATACTTTCTAGTAGAAAAAGAACAACTGGGGGGGCGTGGCTTGGCGGCCATCGTGAGCAGACTGCTCTTAGTGAAGCTCTCCCCAATCCTGCCGCTTTTAGCCCAGAAAACACCACTGAAACACCCATACCCAGCACCAGAGACCCCCGGAGCCCTTGTCTCACCTGCCGCTGCGAGAGGGGTAGTTGCTGCTGAGCCTCCTGTCCCTCTGCGGGTTGCGGCCTACCCGACTCCCTGAAGCCGGGGCCTGGAGTAGATGCCGCGGTCCGGACGCTAAGACGAGAGCCGCCGGAGGTAGCTATAAGAGCTTGCGGGCACCGTCGCCCCCATCGGAGACCACCGCAGCCTGAGAACAGGTCCCTGCGCCGGAGCTGTCACCTGCCCAGCTTCATCAAAGTGCTGCCGCCCGCCCCGCTGACACCCGCCGAACACACGCCGGGAGAAGGAGAGACAGGCCGCACAGCCGCAGGCTAACGGAAGCTGCACACGCAGGGCAGAGGTTAGTGCTGAGGCTTTCCTGGACCCTGCCCTGCGCGCAGCTCAGGTCCCCACTGATTTCGCAGGGCCTAACAGCGCTGCCAGACCCCTGCAGCAGATATTTTGTCCCTGGGCTCTCAGCTCTCATAGACCCCCCCAACAAGAGGCCACCCACCTGCTCACACTAAACCTGGCCAATATTTGAGAAAAAGTGAAGCACATACAGGCCATACAGGGGAACACCACGGTTGGCAGGGGCCTTGGGGGCAGTTTCCAGAAATAAAGGGCCAGCTGTATACCCATCAATAGCTCCTGTAACCTGCCTACTGACCTACTCTCCACTACCCTCCCCTCCTTGGGGAACATCGGGACCCGCAGCTGAAAATACATATTCCGCTCAGAGAATCCGGAGGGCCGGACACCACCCCCTCCATCCTCTAACACACATAATAGGCAAGAAATGACTTTAAACATGTGACCGCCACCCTCTGGGGATCAGCGACAAAGGGGGAATCCCCCTAAATGAAACGGTGATATCGCCATCATCTAACACCGTACACGTGGCATTTATTTCTGCTAGCTGATGTAATTGTCTGTCCGAATTTCTTCCTATATACCATGGGCAAAACTGGGAAATCCGCTCAAAAGACAGATATTCAACCACCCAAAGGAGATTCTACCCAAACAAACCTGAGGCCTTTTCTCCTCGCTACTCCTGTGGGCCAAGAACTTACACATCCCGCCCCAGAACCCCCCCTGAATAATCTTCCTCCACCTAGCCCGAACATGGCGGATGACCCGCCGACAGCGCCAGTTTTTAAAATGGGCAACGACATTTCCGAAATTCTGTCGTACATTAAAACCCTACCGACAATGCAAGCCATCCACTCCGCCATTCGAGAGGAAATGGCATCAGTCAAACAAGACATTTCGACTATAGCAAACCGCCTAGAAACGCTTGAAGATAGTCAAGAAACTACAGATAAAACTGTGGCATCCCTGGCAGAGATAGTCTCCATGCAATCGTCTGAAATACAGGCCCTTAAAGCTAAGATGGAAGATTTGGACAACAGAGGGAGGAGAAATAACATCCGCATTAAAGGCCTACCGGAAGAAGTCGCAAACTCCGAGCTAACCAATGCCTTAACAAAAATATTTAACGAAATATTGGGCAACGACCCAAACGACGAAATTACAATTGACCGAGCCCACAGAGCCCTGAGACCTCGCGGCTCCTCCTCCGACCGCCCAAGAGATGTCATCTGCCGACTCCACTATTACTCTCAAAAGGAAGAAATCATGCGTAAGACTCGACATCTGGAAGGAGTAGATTTTAACGGGGACACGATCCAGGTATACCAAGACCTATCCTGGTCCACCCTACAACAACGCAGGGCACTTCGTCCACTGACTGAGGAACTACGCAAGAGGCAGATCAAATACAGATGGGGTTTCCCATTCAACATTCAGGTTACCCAAGCAGGGAAAACACACTCCCTGCATACACCAACAAATCTCTCATCCTTCTGCTCGACTCTGGGGCTCCCGCACATCGAGACGCCCGACTGGACTGATCCATTATCACAAGCAGTCAACTCAATACCCCAAAAACCACCTAGTTCCTGGCAGACAATTCAAGGTCCCAGAAAACGCCACGGCATCCCTCCTGAGGGCTCGACTTCGACAGACACGTGAGACTTTGTATCTTGAGAGTCATTACCACTGCCTTCGGCGGAATGCCCCCCGGTTACCCAGAACCGGCGAGCTATAATCCATTCTAGGAAATGCATGGGGCCCGTTACCCCATGGATACTTGTTATGTCCCTAGTCTAACGGGTAGGCATTGATTATGTAGCCACCTCGCATTCTCCCGTTGGGACATAGGTTAAGTCCCCCACTTGTAACCCCAGAATGCCTGGAAATTACATACTC
The DNA here is from genome assembly GCF_055691185.1 of Crinia signifera. Classification (NCBI taxonomy): domain Eukaryota; kingdom Metazoa; phylum Chordata; class Amphibia; order Anura; family Myobatrachidae; genus Crinia; species Crinia signifera. Next base: position 128,585,690 of record NC_139224.1, read on the forward strand.
TCCGAGAGTCTTTGTTAACTTACCCGACACAGTTTTACTATGTTTCCTCCACATCAGATTGAATGCCCAGATGCGACAGTTACTGGTTACCTACCCATAGTACTTGGAAGTTATGACAGTTATTAGAATATATCTTTTATGGTAGTTTTCAGATTCCTAGGTTTAACGAGAAAATACTGTTCAGCTACATTGTTATGTTTTACTCTTATGCGTGTGCAGTAGTGTTAACTGTTTAAAATGGCGGTTTATATATGCTACGATACTACAGTATATTTTCCCCTAAATCGCTGATCCCCTGTACCCCCCTCACCCGCACGTTTCTATGTTTACTGTGGCGTCGGTTTCAAGTTCACATACCGATGCCCCAGTAGCGGGGAATTTCAATACTTGTTATGTTACATTCACACCTTCTCCATCCCTTTCCCCTACATCTCCTCTCCAACCCTCCCTCACCCCTCCACCCCAAGGCCATCTAACATTAGCAAGTTCCACTAAGAACCCTCCATGAACACCATAGAGACACTTAAAATCACCTCCATTAATGCCAGAGGTCTGAATCTACCCGAGAAACGCTCCACTCTCCTTAGAACCCTGTGGACAGAAAGGGCGGACATAGCCTTAATTCAGGAGACCCACTTTAAAGCCAGCACCCGTGCACCCTCTCTAACCAACAAACGATTTCCTATTGCCTACTATAATAACACCCCGGATAGCAAGTCCAAAGGTGTAGCCATTTTATTTTCTTCCAGGCTACAGGTCACTGATATAACATCCCACAAGGTGGTTCCTGGCAGAATTCTTCTTATAAACTGCTTGATTTTCAATCAACAATACACTTTAGTTGCACTTTACGCTCCTAATCAAGACCAGCCTTCTTTTTTCATGCGCCATCTGCCACCTCTTGAACCCCTGTTAAAGGGGATTGTCATTTGTGGGGGAGATCTCAACTGGGTCATGAACCCACATATAGACTCATCCAACCCAGCGCCTCGGTACTCTAACTTGAAACACCGCCAGGTTAGAAAGGTCTTTCATGACCTCCAATTAGTAGATTCTTGGAGGGTTTTCCACCCTTCCGATCGAGACTACTCCTTTTACTCACACCCACACCAGGTCTACACTCGACTAGACTATCTGTTCATCAGCCACCACCACCTTCCTTCCATAACTCAAACATCAATAGGCTCAATCACCTGGTCGGATCACGCCCCAATATCCCTAACACTAAAAACTCTCCCCAGAGCCAAAGGCCAATGGTCATGGAGACTAAATGAATCGCTCCTGCAGGACCCGTACTGCAGAAGCGAGATAGAAAAGACCATTCAAGACTACATCGAATCTAACATGACCGATGATGTCTCGAAACTGGCGATTTGGGAAGCACATAAATGCGTTCTCCGGGGCAAGTTTATTCAATTGGGAACCTACATGAAGAAACAAAAAGCAGCTCAAATTTCAAAGCTCCTAGAGACTATACACTCTCTGGAGGCCCAACACAAGACCTCAATAACAGGTCCACCCCCGGTGGAACTCACAGAGGCACGGGACCGACTGAATAAGCTTGTCTCTGATCGCGTTAAACACTCCTTACGTAAATGTAGAGGCAAATATTATCTATGGGGCAACAAACCAGGCCTCCTCTTGGCTAACGCTCTTCGAGCACAGAGGATAGCCTCCTTTGTGAGCTCAATGAAGAACCCCTCCGGAACCACATGCTTCCAAACCCCGGAAATAGCTTCTTGTTTCCATAACTACTACTCCACCTTATACAACTTGAGACATCTTGATACTGACCCCGATAAACCCCCTCCTACTCAACAGATAAAATCATACTTAAACAAAATTGCCTTCCCGACCATCTCCGAAAGCGACAAGGAAGCCCTCGAAACCCCCTTCACCCAATTTGAACTAGATAACGCTATTTCCTCCAGCCCCACGGGTAAAAGCCCGGGTCCGGATGGGTTCACTATCGCCTACTATAAGATGTTTACAGATAAACTCTCACCTATTCTTCTCTCAGCCTTTAACTCTATCTCCAAAAGCTCTCCCCTCCCTACGCATTCCCTCGAGGCCCACATCACAGTTTTACCCAAGCCAGGAAAGGACCCGGCGGCATGTTCCAGCTACAGGCCGATCTCCCTATTAAATGTCGACCTTAAGCTTTTTGCTAAACTAATGGCTAATAGGCTCAATAAGCTACTGCCCACATTGATACATAACGACCAGGTAGGTTTTGTCTTTGGCCGAGAGGCTAAGAACAATACCACTAAAATCCTGAGCCTTATCCACCTAGCATCAAGCAATCATATCCCCACAATTCTTCTATCTACAGATGCCGAAAAGGCTTTCGATAGAGTCGACTGGGGGTTTATGCGGACTGTGCTGGAGCATGTGGGTCTGGGACCCATAGCTCTACACAGGATTCTAGCCCTATACAACTCCCCCACTGCCAGAGTCCGTGTCAACGGTTCACTGTCAGCATCCTTTCCTATAAACAACGGCACGAGACAGGGGTGCCCACTGTCACCCCTGATCTTTGTGCTATGTATTGAAGCCCTGGCTCGGGCGATTCGTGCTAACCCCAATATCTCGGGTATCAAGGTGGGGGATGAGAACTACAAATTGGCAATGTTCGCGGACGATCTCCTAGCCATATTGACAAACCCAACCACGTCCCTCCCACACTTGGTTCATGAGCTAGAAGAGTTTGGCCGCCTCTCTAATTTCAAAATCAATATGACTAAATCATGTGCCCTCAACATTTCCACCCCTCCCCACATTGCAATGGGCCTCAAGAGCTCCTACCCTTTCGCTTGGAGCAACACATCTATAACCTATCTAGGAATAAAAATCCCCAGAAACTTGTCTCAACTCTTTTCCCTAAACTTCCAACCATTGATTTGAACACTCCGCTACGACTATAGCAAATGGCACCATAAACAACTCTCGTGGATAGGTAGGATGAATGTAGTAAAAATGAACACACTACCCAAACTCCTATACACCCTCCAGGCCCTCCCAATTGACATCCCGGAATCATGGTTCCGTACTGTTAAATTTCTGATCCAACAATTTGTTTGGTCCCGTAAGCGACCAAGGATTAAACATTCCACCCTGATTAGGCCTTCAAATCAGGGCGGTTTTCAACTTCCTTATATTAAATTATACTACCAGGCGATTGTCCTGACTAGGATCCTGGACTGGACTAGAAATAGAACTTCTAAACAGTGGGTGGAACTGGAGGGTGTGTGCCTACAACAATACCCCGAAATATTCACCTGGCTGCCCAAGCTACCCAAACCCAACCCTCCCCATCCAACAATATCTCCCACTCTCTCAGTTTGGAAACACCTGAGAAAACTCCCCCTTATCTCCTCTGAAATTGGTCCCTTAACTTCTTTTTTGGCAAACCCTGACTTCACGCCGGGCCTCCACATACAACACTTCCACAAATGGGCCTCCGAGGGGCTTTTCAGAGTAGGCCAAATGGTAAATTCCTCTAAAACCAAGCAATTCTCCGAAATCAGGGAAAAATGGAACATTCCATCATCTGACTTTTGGAAGTACCTTCAGGTACGCCACTTCATAGGCACAGGGACCATGCTTTCACTAGCTTCCCGAGAACTCACGTCATTTAAAAAATTGTGCATTACAACAGGGAATCCCACCCATATAATATCCACTCTTTATAAACTTCTCTTAAACAACGTCTCTCAAACTCTCCCCTCTTACACGCAAGCATGGGAAAAGGAACTTGACCTGACACTAACAAAGAAAGACTGGGAAAACATCTTTATAAAAACTGGGAAGAGCTCCGTATGTGTGCCAATCAGAGAAACTCAATATAAAATCTTAATGCGCTGGTACAGATGCCCCAGCACACTTCACGCCATGTTCCCCTCCCACTCCGATAGATGCTGGCGATGCCTTAACTCCAGGGGTACGCCTTCACACATTTGGTGGGAATGCCCCATCATTCGCCCTTTCTGGAAAGAGGTCATCTCGATCTCTCGGACCATACTGTCCTGCCCCGTCCCGTCAGACCCAGCATTCTGGCTTTTGAACCACTCCTCCACCCCAATTTCCCAATTCAAAAAATGCCTGATTGGCCATTTAGGCAACGCAGCCAGAGCCTCTATACCTAAGCTTTGGAAGTCCCCGCTCCCTCCTTCGATCAAAACATGGTTTTCTAGAATAGATCATTACATGTCTATGGAAGATGTGTTGCTCTCGGCGACAGATAAGACTTCTGAATTTTCCATAACCTGGCTCCCATGGCTTACATACAAGGAATCAGACCAGTATAAGATTTACATATCCAAAGCCGCTCCGACCCTGGCTTAACAAACAATACTAATTCCGAAGTTCTCTCTACTTTACTCTTAGAAAAGTACTCCATGGCCCCCCCTCCCCCCCTTTTTTTCTTCTCTTTCTCCTTCCCAGCATTTTAAATGACAACACAAAATAAAATAAAAAAGAGGTTTATTTAAAAATGTTTGTTACATGCTCAGGATGTGATTAATCCATACTGTTTTTGTAAGATGTTAACAAACCTGATGTCATTTATTGTTTGCTACAATTTCAATAAAAACAGAATATACAAAAAAGAAAAAGAACAACTTTAAAAAGGTCTTACCTAGTAAGATGTCAATATGGATATAACCATAAGGGTAGGTAGGAGCATCTCCTTCTTAGGAGTTAGTTAAACAAGAATCCAATATGAAATTCAAAACAGATCGATGATCTAGAATAAGTTTTGGAAAATGATGACTTTTAAATTTAAATCCTTGATAGGACCAAAAATGGGGCACTTGCAGGTAAACAATTGATAATTATATACCATCAAAACAGTGAATTCCTTCATACAATCAGGAACAGATTAAACAGCCCAGCAGTAGTTTCTTAAAGGTTCAGACAACCACAAAGGAAACTAACAAAAAATTCATGACTAAGATTCAGATACAGTCCATAAATATATATAGTGGTGAATCCATCACAAAAAGATAGATCTGGCAACTTACTTACAATGGTCCCAGGTAGGTGTGTTAGCTCTGAAGTCCAAAGCTGGAATGAGCTCTACCTGGATCCCTGGGGTTTATATAGGGCTATTACTCTGATGTCATATCCTGTGCTGAAAGTCTATAGTGGAATTTACAAGGTGAAAATGAAGTGGTAAACCTAAGCCAATGTTTACCAAATAAATTAGAGTGAGTGGTGTTTAGGACATATATGTGTATTATGAATTCGAATGCAATAAGTGTATCTGTGGCAAAAAAAATAATAATAATAATAATAATAATAAATATATAAATAAATAATAAATAAATAAATAAATAGGTGTGATAGATATCTTATAGGTTTTATAAATCTACAGGTGAATTATCAGCCACCTGTAGATTTATAAAACCTATAAGATATATGTTACTTGGACTAGACACCTGATAATAATATCGCTATTTACAACAAATTAAAAATGCCCTCAATTTTATAGTAACAAAATATCGGATGAGAATTATCTATTACACCTGCCAGCAAATTATAGAAATGAACCAAATAAATCTCTAGAAATCACCACTAAGTGCAATCCAGCAGCTTTGGACGTAAGCCGTCTACACCAGTAAAAATAGCAATAATACGGCACAAATAAACCGAATACTGCAGAAAAGCAAAGCCATACTAGGACAGCACCATTGAGAAAAGTTCCTTTCTGACAATCTTTTGTGACATAATTTTAAATTAATTTTATTCGTTGTATGGAATTTATGCTAACTTTTTAATATATAAACACCGCCACTTTGTATCCTATGATTGGAAATTGTAACACTTGCACAGTGTGGTTGGAACAATCCAATAAATCCAAGATCGCCACTAGCACTATCATTCAATGTAGGGCGGCACCAGCACTGATAGTAATGCTGGAAAGCCTATTGGAGCAAATGCTCAATAAGAACAGCCCCTGTACGTCACGTTGGCCACCCCACTGACGAAGTCTCTGACGAAACGCGTAGGAGCGTGGCCAGCGTGACATGATCCAAGCCCCTGACAGCCAGCACACGATACCGGCCGAACGAACGCCATCCTGCAGCAGCCGGAGACGCCGGCAATTACCTCCGTCCTGTCTTGCAGAGGTCCCGTGAGTTACAACCACTCTGTAGCGGTGACAGTTGTGTATGCTGATCTTGCCAGTGGAATTATTTGTTAAATCTAGTGGTAACCAGCCCACTCCAGACGTAATACAGGTCGAGTATCCCGTATCCGTATATCCGTTATCCGAATTATTCCGAAATACGGACATTCCAGAAAGTGAAATTTTTTTTTTTTTTGCTAAAAACTCACTGGGGACATTTGTAATAGCATCACTGGGGACATGATATGTAACTGGCACTATATATGTGCAAGACAATGATTGCTTGGCATTCAAATTCAGTGCTGACATAGTACACACATTTTGTTTCACGTTTTGAAACCTTGTTTTTTGAACAATTAAAATATATTTGTGTGTATTTTATGTGGTAATAAAATATATTTGTGTGTATATTATGTGTTTATACAGCATAAATGCAAGATACTTCAAAAAACATCATTGAAATATTAAAATATTCCGAAATACGGAATAATCCGTTATCCAAAATTCTCCTGGTCCCGAGCATTTTGGATACGGGATACTCAACCTGTACTCGGTACGAGTTTTGCACACTAGAGTGACACTTGTGTGTTTTAAAATTGTGCTTTTTTTAAATAAAACGATATTGCACTATTGGGCGCCCCCCTGTCCCCTCTTTCTTTCCAATATATATATATATATATATATATATATATATATATATGACAGCAGGTAGTGGACCAACGGCGCTGACAGGTGCAACTACTCCAGCCAATTTAGAAGAACTTGGTAATCAGGTTGATTTAGCAAGTCAGCACTAAATCCAATTTTTAGGACTGCAGCCTCCTCCAAACTCCCTGGACTCTGGGAGTAAGCAATGGATCTGTCAAAAAAGAGGACAGGAGGGGCGCTCCATAGTGCATAAATGACAGTTTTATTAAAATGATCATACAACCACTTTCAAAAAAAGAGACAAACAATTGCTTGTACCATAAAAAAAGAAAGCTGTGGGCTGGGTACCACAAGGCTTTTGTATATACAACATGACCCGGCAAACTCCTACCAGCCGTCCGGAGCACTATCGCCAACCAGGATCACCCACTGGGAACACCGATGGTGAGAACAGCGTGTCGTTGGAAGCCGTAGGAACAGAGGCGTGCAGGGGAGCCGGGTACACACACAGCAGACGTCACAGGCCTCACCCTAATTAGTTTCGTAGTAAAACTTCATCAGAGGGCGTGGCCTGTGACCGTCTGCTCAGAATATTTATCAGAATGATCATCCAATCAGGACACTGCAAAAAAGGTGCTCTATACTAGTGCTGAATGAAACGGTGCTAGTCATTAGTTTAAGCTGCCGCAGGTGGTCTAAAGTCAAAAGACTGAATGTTTTATATAGGGAAAATAAAATAAAAGAAGCACTAACGGAAGGGGAATAATTTAACTTTACGTATAAACATAGTTTACACCTCAAATATGAGTTTTAAGAAAAATATCATCTAATTAGATTATACAGAAAAAAACTTTTTATATACAATGGCGGCCGGCAATAGCAGATCGCAGTGTTAATGACACAAATGATCATTCTGAGTCACAGTAGTACAATCAATTGGATACATAGCAAACCATAATAAAAGAGGTACAAGAATACATACATAAAATGACCACATTATATATAAGTATACACAATACATAATATTGAGAAAAAAATACATATATATATCATTCTATTGTATAGGTCGACACATGTCGACTATTATAAAAAAGCATACAAATTAGTCATAAAATATCTCTAAAAATACAGCTATGCATGAAGAATAACGGCAAGGATTCCAAATCTTACTAGGCATCTGAAAAACACGCACAAATATGGATAATTGTAAGTTATCAGAGACTATGTTGATAATACCAAACTTACATAATTCGACAGTTGATACATATACAGGCTGGCTCTAAACTAAACGAAGCAATAATATAAGGCAGATACAAGTATAATAGCAACAAGGTAGACATAAAAAAGGGATAATATTAACGGTTAATAAAAGGAGTAATTTCGTACCCCTCGTTTAACCCAGCGGGGGTGAGGGTCCCGAGGGTTATAATCCAAAAAGTCTCACGCCTTAGGAGTGCCCGATCTCTATCTCCACCCCTTTTATTCGGGGGTACAATTTCAATTCCCTTCCATCTCAAACCACTCGGGTCACTATTATGGGAGTGTTTAAAATGTCGAGACACCCCATGGTTCAGAACACCATGTTTAATGTTCCGTGTGTGCTCCAGTATGCGGGTTTTTAAAGATCTTTTTGTTTTCCCGACATACCAGAGGCCACACGGACAGACCAACAGATATACAACGTAAGATGAATTGCAATTAATAAATTGCTTGATTTTATACACATTATGTGATGTTGATTTGAAAGACAACCCTTTATCAACTAATGGGCAGATTTTACATCTGCTACAAGGGAAATAGACTGTCAGGTTTAGAAAAGTGGTCGAACTTTCTCTGGGGTTCACAATATCTAGCTGACTTTTAGACACCAAGTTTTTAATGGTCTTTGCCTCGGTGAACACAATTTTGGGGAGATCTTGGATATGTGGCCCCAAAATCGGGTCTCGTCTCAAGATATGCCAGTTTTTCTTTAGAATATCAGAGATCTGCCTCTCAGAATCATTGTGTTTTGTAATGAAGAGACACTCGTTAGAGGTACTTAGGGCTTGATCTTTCTCTTTATACTGAATAATGTCTTCTCTAGCTGAATCTCTCGCCTTATTCAGGGCTGAGAGGACCACTTTCTGGGGATACCCCCTTTCTCTAAATCTTTGTGTATAGATTTCGGATTGAGCATCAAAAGTATCTATATTAGTACAGTTCCTGCGTAACCGCAGGAACTGGGAATACAGGATATTATTCTTCCACGGTTTATGGTGGCAACTTTCGTATTCAAGATAGCTGTTGCTATCGACACTTTTGAAAAAAGTGCATGTCTCGATGTGAGAAACTGATGGAAAATTCTCAACACTCAAGACTAGATCCAAAAATTCAATTTTAACCTCCTGAAAATTAGATGTAAAAACCAGATTAAATGTATTGGTATTGATGCCATTCATAAATTCATCAAACAATATTTTGTCCCCTCTCCAAATAATCAAAATATCGTCGATATATCGACGGAAAAAGAAAATGTTAGAACTAAGGGGTCCACTCAGGACTTCGGTTTCCCACTCTCCCATATAAAGATTTGCCAGGCTGGGGGCACAAATCGTCCCCATAGCTGTGCCCCACAGCTGGAGAAACCACTCCCCCAAAAATTCAAAATAGTTGTGTTTGAGGACGAAATTTAAACAATCACAAATGAAGTCTCTAGTGGTTAAAGGCACAGAGGGGTCTCTAGAAAGTACTCTTTCAATAGCTGAAAGTCCTCCTTCATGGGGGATAGCAGTGTATAGGGATTGAACATCTATACTTGCCCAGTGGAGGCCATTTTCCCATTTTATGTCCTTAACCAACTGTAACATATGGGTAGAGTCTCTAACGTATGTTTTTAATTCAGGTACATAGAGTTTTATAAAGCTATCCACATATTCGGATACTCTAGACGTCAAAGATCCCACGCCCGCCACAATAGGGCGGCCGGGTGGTTTCTCAAGACCCTTATGGATCTTGGGCAGATGATAAAAAGTTGCCAAGCTTGGTGTGGGATTATAGATGTACCTGAATTCTTCTAGTAACAAAACCTTTGAGTCTAAACCTTTTTTTCAGGAGGGTTTCCAAGTTTTTAATAAAAATGGGGGTGGGATCAGCATCAAGTTTGCGATAGGATTTTGTATCACCGACAAGGCGGTGGGCTTTAGCAACATAATAATCTCTATTGAGAACAACCACCCCTCCGCCCTTATCGGCGCTTTTAATCACAATCTCCATATCATTGGAGAGACTCCTGAGGGCTTCTGATTCTTTCCTACTGAGATTATTACTAGTGTAATTCTTTTTGACATTTAGATTTTCAAATTCAGTTTTTACCAGATCTGAAAATAAATCCACGTATGGACCCCTCGACTCTACGGGGTAATACGTGGACTTAAGCCTCAGACCCGATGTAAGAGGACTTGCAGATGAAGGTATGCTCTCATTCCAATTCTTAATCACTGCATCAGATTTTTTAATAAAGTGACGCTTAAGTGTAAGCTTCCTAACAAATAGATTTAGATCTATCTGTAAGTCAAATTTTGAGGGGCCTGTTGACGGGGCAAATGACAACCCCTTTTGGAGTACACTGGTTTCTGTCGGGGTAAGTATTTTTTTGGATAAATTAAATACCCCGCTAGTTTTTAATGAAACGATCTCATCTTTGGGTCTCTTCCCACTTGATCCAGTTCCTCTCTTTCCCCTCTTTGTCTTTTTATTCCCACTGGGGTTTGGTTCAGAGTTAGCTGTGGTCTGTGGCCAAGGGGGGTGAGGGTCTGGCCTAAAAAATTATTTTCATTATTTTCTGAGGAAAGTCTTTCAAAACGGTTTTGATGTACAAAGCCTCTCGGTTGTCTCTCAAAATTTCTATTAGGATTCTGCCTATAGTTGTTATATGATTGACCTCTATGGGCAAAAGATCTCCTGTTTTTATACGGCACCTCCTGCCATTGGTAATTAGGTTCTCTATAATTATTATTAGAGTGCCTGGGTGGATAATTTTTAGGGTATTCTCTTGTCCTTTCTGTTGACGTCTGCTGTGTGTGTACCCGGCTCCCCTGCACGCCTCTGTTCCTACGGCTTCCAACGACATCGGTGTTCCCAGTGGGTGATCCTGGTTGGCGATAGTGCTCCGGACGGCTGGTAGGAGTTTGCCGGGTCGTGTTGTATATACAAAAGCCTTGTGGTAACCAGCCCACAGCGTTCTTTTTTATGGTACAAGCAATTGTTTGTCTCTTTTTTTGAAAGTGGTTTTATGATCATTTTAATAAAACTGTCATTTATGCACTATGGAGCGCCCCTCCTGTCCTCTTTTTTGACAGATCCATTGCTTACTCCCAGAGTCCAGGGAGTTTGGAGGAGGCTGCAGTCCTAAAAATTGGATTTAGTGCTGACTTGCTAAATCAACCTGATTACCAAGTTCTTCTAAATTGGCTGGAGTAGTTGCACCTGTCAGCGCCGTTGGTCCACTACCTGCTGTCACACATTTGCTTTCCTTTGGACTCAAACGTGGACTTGGCTGCTCCCAGTGTGTTTGTTGATTCCATTTGGACTCTAAGTATACCTTTTATTCATTTACTGTTGTTTGAATCTGTTTTATTGTTGTGCTATTACTGTGCTTTATATTTAAAGTTAAATTGTTGTAAAATATGTTTAGGAATGGGGAACTTAATGATAAGAGATTACAAGAATGTAATCGTATTTTTGATGAGAGGATTTGTGCCCCTACCACATCTGAAACTAATCCAGATATATCAGGAATGCTGTCCACTCTAGAAAAACTCTTTGTAAGAGAAACAAAAACGTGGTGGGACATAAAGGGTCTAGACAATTATTTAAATAATGGGAGAATACAACGAGGCCTGAGGCTTAATAAAATGCCCACTAGTGGTCAGAACAACGATAAATTTATGACTGATTGGTACAAAATATTAGATGATTTTTTTTTTAATCTTATGAGACTTTTAGTAGCAGAAAAAAAAAAATCTGAAAGAAATTGAGAAACAGCTGGATGAACTTAAACCTGAGATTGAGAAAATTAAAGATAAGGAGTTTTTAAAAAAAGGCAAGGCTGATATCGATAAAAAAGTTAATAGCATCGAAACTAAGGTAATTGATACAAAACACAAAAAATTTAAGAGGGATAAATTGGATTATGAGACCAATAAGGTCAGGTCTTGGCATACTGATCATAATATCAATAGAGATATGGATGTACCATATCCAGAAAGGACAAGAGAATACCCTAAAAATTATCCACCCAGGCACTCTAATAATAATTATAGAGAACCTAATTACCAATGGCAGGAGGTGCCGTATAAAAACAGGAGATCTTTTGCCCATAGAGGTCAATCATATAACAACTATAGGCAGACTCCTAATAGAAATTTTGAGAGACAACCGAGAGGCTTTGTACATCAAAACCGTTTTGAAAGACTTCAATCAGAAAATAATGAAAATAATTTTTTAGGCCAGACCCTCACCCCCCGTGGCCACAGACCACAGCTAACTCTGAACCAAACCCCAGTGGGAATAAAAAGACAAAGAGGGGAAAGAGAGGAACTGGATCAAGTGGGAAGAGACCCAAAGATGAGATCGTTTCATTAAAAACTAGCGGGGTATTTAATTTATCCAAAAAAATACTTACCCCGACAGAAACCAGTGTACTCCAAAAGGGGTTGTCATTTGCCCCGTCAACAGGCCCCTCAAAATTTGACTTACAGATAGATCTAAATCTATTTGTTAGGAAGCTTACACTTAAGCGTCACTTTATTAAAAAATCTGATGCAGTGATTAAGAATTGGAATGAGAGCATACCTTCATCTGCAAGTCCTCTTACATCGGGTCTGAGGCTTAAGTCCACGTATTACCCCGTAGAGTCGAGGGGTCCATACGTGGATTTATTTTCAGATCTGGTAAAAACTGAATTTGAAAATCTAAATGTCAAAAAGAATTACACTAGTAATAATCTCAGTAGGAAAGAATCAGAAGCCCTCAGGAGTCTCTCCAGTGATATGGAGATTGTGATTAAAAGCGCCGATAAGGGCGGAGGGGTGGTTGTTCTCGATAGAGATTATTATGTTACTGAAGCCCACCGCCTTCTCGGTGATACAAAATCCTATCGCAAACTTGATGCTGATCCCACCCCCATTTTTATTAAAAACTTGGAAACCCTCCTGAAAAAAGGTTTAGACTCAAAGGTTTTGTCACTAGAAGAATTCAGGTACATCTATAATCCCACACCAAGCTTGGCAACTTTTTATCATCTGCCCAAGATCCATAAGGGTCTTGAGAAACCACCCGGCCGCCCTATTGTGGCGGGCGTGGGATCTTTGACGTCTAGAGTATCCGAATATGTGGATAGCTTTATAAAACTCTATGTACCTGAATTAAAAACATACGTTAGAGACTCTACCCATATGTTATAGTTGGTTAAGGACATAAAATGGGAAAATGGCCTCCACTGGGCAAGTATAGATGTTCAATCTCTATACAATGCTATCCCCCATGAAGGAGGAATTTCAGCTATTGAAAGAGTACTTTCTAGAGTCCCCTCTGTGCCTTTACCCACTAGAGACTTCATTTGTGATTGTTTAAATTTCGTCCTCAAACACAACTATTTTGAATTTTTGGGGGAGTGGTTTCTCCAGCTGTGGGGCACAGTTATGGGGACGATTTGTGCCCCCAGCCTGGCAAATCTTTATATGGGAGAGTGGGAAACCCAAGTCCTGAGTGGACCCCTTAGTTCTAACATTTTCTTTTTCCGTCGATATATCGACGATATTTTGATTATTTGGAGAGGGTACAAAATATCGTTTGATGAATTTATGCATGGCATCAATACCAATACATTTAATCTGGTTTTTACATCTAATTTTCAGGAGGTTAAAATTGAATTTTTGGATCTAGTCTTGAGTTTTGAGAATTTTCCATCAGTTTCTCACATCGAGACATGCACTTTTTTCAAAAGTGTCGATAGCAACAGCTATCTTGAATACGAAAGTTGCCACCATAAACCGTGGAAGAATAATATCCCGTATTCCCAGTTCCTGCGGTTACGCAGGAACTGTACTAATATAGATACTTTTGATGCTCAGTCCGAAATCTATACACAAAGATTTAGAGAAAGGGGGTATCCCCAGAAAGTGGTCCTCTCAGCCCTGAATAAGGCGAGAGATTCAGCTAAAGAAGACATTATTCAGTATAAAGAGAAAGATCAAGCCCTAAGTACCTCTAACGAGTGTCTCTTCATTACAAAATACAATGATTCTGAGAGGCAGATCTCTGATATTCTAAAGAAAAACTGGCATATCTTGAGACGAGACCCGATTTTGGGGCCACATATCCAAGATCTCCCCAAAATTGTGTTCACCAAGGCAAAGACCATTAAAAACTTGGTGTCTAAAAGTCAGCTAGATATTGTGAACCCCAGAGAAAGTTCTACCACTTTTCTAAACCTGACAGGCTGTTTTCCTTGTAGCAGATGTAAAATCTGCCCATTAGTTGATAAAGGGTTGTCTTTCAAATCAACATCAAATAATGTGTATAAAATCAAGCAATTTATTAATTGCAATTCATCTTACGTTGTATATCTGTTGGTCAGTCCGTGTGGCCTCCGGTATGTCGGGAAAACAAAAAGATCTTTAAAAACCTGCATACTGGAGCACACACGGAACATTAAACATGGTGTTCTGAACCATGGGGTGTCTCGACATTTTAAACACTCCCATAATAGTGACCCGAGTGGTTTGAGATGGAAGGGAATTGAAATTGTACCCCCGAATAAAAGGGGTGGAGATAGAGATCAGGCACTCCTAAGGCGTGAGACTTTTTGGATTATAACCCTCGGGACCCTCACCCCCGCTGGGTTAAACGAGGGGTATGAAATTACTCCTTTTATTAACCGTTAATATTATCCCTTTTTTATGTCTACCTTGTTGCTATTATACTTGTATCTGCCTTATATTATTGCTTCGTTTAGAGCCAGCCTGTATATGTATCAACTGTCATATTATGTTAGTTTGGTATTATCAACATAGTCTCTGATAACTTACAATTATCCATATTTGTGCGTTTTTTTCAGATGCCTAGTAAGATTTGGAATCCTTGCCGTTATTCTTCATGCATAGCTGTATTTTTAGAGATATTTTATGAATAATTTGTATGCTTTTTTATAATAGTCGACATGTGTCGACCTATACAATAGAATTATATATATATGTATTTTTTTCTCAATATTATGTATTGTGTATACAATATTATATATAATGTGGTCATTTTATTTATGTATTCTTGTACCTCTTTTATTATGGTTTGCTATGTATCCAATTGATTGTATTACTGTGACTCAGAATGATCATTTGTGTCATTAACACTGCGATCTGCTATTGCCGGCCGCCATTGTATATAAAAAGGTTTTTTCTGTATAATCTAATTAGATGATATTTTTCTTAAAACTCATATTTGAGGTGTAAACTATGTTTATACGTAAAGTTAAATTATTCCCCTTCCGTTAGTGCTTCTTTTATTTTATTTTCCCTATATAAAAGATTCAGTCTTTTGACTTTAGACCACCTGCGGCAGCTTAAACTAATGACTAGCACCGTTTCATTCAGCACTAGTATAGAGCACCTTTTTTGCAGTGTCCTGATTGGATGATCATTCTGATAAATATTCTGAGCAGACGGTCACAGGCCACGCCCTCTGACGAAGTTTTACTACGAAACTAGTTAGGGTGAGGCCTGTGACGTCTGCTGTGTGTGTACCCGGCTCCCCTGCACGCCTCTGTTCCTACGGTTTCCAACAACACGCTGTTCTCACCATCGGTGTTCCCAGTGGGTGATCCTGGTTGGCGATAGTGCTCCGGACGGCTGGTAGGAGTTTGCCAGGTCGTGTTGTATATACAAAAGCCTTGTGGTACCCAGCCCACAGCGTTCTTTTTTATGGTACAAGCAATTGTTTGTCTCTTTTTTTGAAAGTGGTTTTATGATCATTTTAATAAAACTGTCATTTATGCACTATGGAGCGCCCCTCCTGTCCTCTTTTTTGACATATATATATATATATATATATATATATATATATAGCTGGTGACCAGGTCCGGCACTCCAACAACACGCTACAACTTCCGTGGTGCCCTCCAAATAGAGAATACAGTCCAGGATGGTATCCTCAGATACCCTAGGGCGGCACTCAGCGGGTTTTTTGGATCAAAAAAATGCAGACCACAAACGGCAGCTTCGTACTAACGTTTCGGTAATTTAATACCTTTATAAAAGTCTTTGATAAAGGTATTAAATTACCGAAACGTTAGTACGAAGCTGCCGTTTGTGGTCTGCATTTTTTTGATCCAAAAAACCCGCTGAGTGCCGCCCTAGGGTATCTGAGGATACCATCCTGGACACTATATATATATATATATATATATATATATATCAGCAGGGCGTCACACACTAGCCAAAGCGTGTATGAAACAGAGAGGCAGCACTCCACGGTCTTGTAGAAATAGGTGGTAGTTTATTCAATGGATGTGTACATGGGGGATGACGACGTTTCAAGACCGGGGCGGTCTTTTCATCAGGTCAAGGGTACAGAAGTGAACAATATACAACAGCGTCTTACCTGTGTGGCTATACTTATAGCAGTGCACGCGCTGGATACCGGTGTACACAGGAGGTAGGGATTTCTGGGGTCTGAGCGCCGCCCCTAAGGAGGGTGTATACTCTGGCCGCCTCTGTCCTCCCGTCTCCCTGGCAACCCGGGTAAACTAAGTGAAAAAAATTGGTATATATAAAACACGCATAGTGCATAAACATTTTTGCAAGCAACAAGTGTATGGTGATTAATTTTGCAGAGGTGCACGACATTAAATAAAGACAAACGAACAGGATAAAATGAGAAATACTAATGTTGCTCAAAATCATTATTCATGAATAACATCTGCATGATAAGACCCGGTATATAGGACAAAGGCTTTAACCAAGTGCGCACATGTAACGGCCAATAATGAGTCCAACTTAAACATAGAAATAATACCATGCGGGCATACGTGCATTTAATCTTTATGATTAAGGCTTGATGGGGGTGTACCTAACTAGCCGATTGATTTGTATGCTTATATTAACACGTATTTGGACCTGCCGACATGTGTCGACACCTGGATAGCCTTTCATCCTGTGCTTTATTGTAAACCGTTAACTGCCACTTCTGATAGTTCCCATTTCATAGAAAGATGTTCCACGAGAATTTCTCGTTTAAGCCTTTTGGGGCAATAGAGTTCAATGTGCAAATCCAATTGGATTCACATTGGGATAGTTTTTTCAGCCGGTCGCCACCTCGAGGCATCGGAGGGACGTGATCGATAATTTTGCAGCGAAGACTGGAGAGAGTGTGACCATGGGTTTTAAAATGCTTCGCGACGGGTTGCTCCATCGGTTTTCCTTCCAGCGCCGCTTTTATCGCGGACCGGTGAAGTGCCATTCTAGTACGAAGGTTCCGAATAGTTTGACCCACATATACAAGTCCGCAGGGACAAATGATGATGTATATTATATATGCAGTTGTGCAAGTTAAGGCATATTTTATGCGGTACTGCTGTCCCGTGTGAGGATTTTTGAAGTAGGGACCGGCTTCCATGTAGTTACATGTGGTACACGACACGCATTTGATGCTTCCCAATTTTGTTGGGATAGGTTCATTGCATATTGGGGTTAGATTGGTTTTGACCAATATGTCCTTTATGCTGCATCCACGTTTGAAAGCTGGCATCAGCCGGGAGTGTTTAAAGCAGCCCAGTTCCTTATCCTTGGCAACTATCGGCCAGAGGGTCCGTGAGATCTTGGATAAAGATTGGCTTGCAGGGGTATAATCGGTGATGAATGGAATTTTTTGAAGCAACGGTTTCTTATCCACTCTCTTTAACAAGTTAGCGCGTGGTATTTGCATAATTTCAGATTTGTTTTGCTGCAGAGTTTTGTACGGGTATCCACGAGCTGAAAACTTAACTATCATGTCGTCCAGTGTAGCCGACAGAATTGCCGGGGTGCTGGAGATTCGGGCTGCACGGAGCATCTGAGAATGGGGTAAACCCCGTTTGAGGGCTGGAGGATGGCAACTGCTATTCAACAGGAACGTGTTCCTGTCCGTCTCCTTCGTGTGTACTGCTGTGACGATTTGATTGTCCACTATTTTGATTGACACGTCCAAGTAAGTGATAATTTTTGTACTCATACAAGATGTAAATTTAATTGGAGAATGTCGGGCATTGATGTCCTCGATTACTGTGCGTAACTCAGTTTCAGACCCCTGCCAGAACACCAGCAGGTCGTCTATATACCGTGTATATAGACAGATTTTAGTGGAAATAGACGGATCATTGAAAAAAAATTCTTGCTCCTGTTCAAACATAAATATATTCGCTAGCGATGGGGCGACTGGCGACCCCATCGCACACCCAGTCTTCTGTATCTAAAAGTGGCCATTATGGAGGAAATAATTCCTAGTCAGGGTATATTCAAGAAGCTGCAGAAATAATGGAATGGAAATTGCATCGAATTTTTTCCGGTGAAGAAAAGTCTTGATGGACAATAAACCTGCGGCGTGGGGGATCACTGAGTACAAATTCTTGACGTCAAGGGTGCACATAATCATGTCCTCCGGGACATTAGATACCTTGCTGAGGATGTTAAGCAAGTGGGTCGTGTCTTGTAGAAAAGTAGGTTCCTGTAATATGAGGGGCTGAAGAAAAGCGTCAAGCAGTTGAGCAATAGGATGTGATAAGGACCCGATGGCTGATATAATGGGTCTGGGAGGCGGATTTATAGCGTCTTTGTGGAGTTTTGGAATAGAATAAATCACAGGAATTTTTGGGTGGTCAGTAGTTAAAGATTGGAGTAGTTTGGATGTGATTTGTCCGGTGTCCAGAGCTGCTTTCAGAATCATTTTTAGTTCTTTATTGAATTGGGCTGTGGGATTAGAGCGTAGTGCTTGATATGTAAACGAGTCTCCCAGCAGATTGTCAAGATTTTGTACATACAGTACACAGAACGATCTTGGAGCACAATCCCTCCGCCCTTGTCGGCGGGGCGTATTATCAGAGCATTATTGGCGGCCAGATGTTTTAATGCTGTGTTTTCCCTTTTGGAAAGGTTTTTGTATGTGCTTGGTAGACTAGATGCTTGGGAGGATACAGTTTCGTCCAACAGGCGATTGAAGGTTTTCAAGGAAGCATTTGTGGATACGGGATCGAACGAAGATTTGGTCCCCTTAATGAATGGCAACCGGTTTGTAGAATCTGGAACAGGTAGTTTTTGTTTATTTTGAAAGAACTCTTTTATTTTGAGGGAACGATGTAGTCCATACAAATCAATTTTCCATTTTAAGTCGCGGTGAGTGGTCGTGGGTACGTATGAAAGGCCCTTATTCAGAACAGATTTTTCTGTTTCAGTTAAGTTATGCGACGATAAATGAAAAATTAGTTCCTCTTGGAGTTTATGGGTGGTTTTGAAGATTCTTTCGTTTTGGCCGCCGCGCCTGGTTGGCCGGTTTTTGCGCGTGTGACCGTGCCTAAAGGGACAGAAGGTCCTGCTGCAGTCACATCATCAGATTCATTAGCCTGAAAGTCACTATCGCTGTTGGATGGGGAATCCCGGCGGTTATGTGGCTTGCGGTTGTGGATCGATTTTTATTATTGTGGGGACGGGTAGCAGTGTCATGGGATCCGGTAAGCCATCGATACACCTTGTAATCCTCATAATCAGCCTGTACGGCTATAAGTTTGGTTTTCTTGTATTGTAGAAGTTCTTGTTTATATTTATTGCACTGTGCATCTAATTTTTCCCACAGTGGGGTATGTGTTTTATTATCCAGTAATGGTTTATTACTGGTTTTGAGTTCCGAAATTTTGGCTTGGGTTTCAGACAAAATTCTGCCTGACTCGGCGATGACCAACAACATCAGATCCATGCTTCCTTTATTTAGGATCGAAATCCATTTACGGCAGAAATCTGCATTATTGTGGCCTATCGTAGGAATGTTTTTTATCCTAAAGCCGCGTGGGATCATGTTGGCCCTAAAATAGTCAGAGAGTGAAGTGCCGTGTAGCAGGTAGTCCGTTTCTTTTTTCATATATTTAAACAAAGAATTGTACAGTTCCTCAGGTGTTATGGATTCCTGTTGGGGGCTCAATGCAGGTTGAAATAGAATTGCAGAAGCTTGGTCCCGGGAGAACGATAATGTTTCGTTCAGATGTTCCTTCAGGTCCAAGAGGGTTGGATTTTCCATAATGGGCAAGCAGTAAGTATGTCCAATCAAGCAAGCGCTTGTTTGTATACGATTTGTGGAAAAGTGAAGAAATAGTATATAGTTGCAAAGTAGGTCCGGTGCCGTAGCCAAATTAGGAATCCTGGCGTGGGATCCCAAATGTATACAGGCAAGCAGTTGGTAGCTCGGCACTCTGGATAAACCGAAGGGCAATTGCCGGGGTGCCTTCCACAAAGGGTGATATAGCAGCAGGGCGTCACACACTAGCCAAAGCGTGTATGAAACAGAGAGGCAGCACTCCACGGTCTTGTAGAAATAGGTGGTAGTTTATTCAATGGATGTGTACATGGGGGATGACGACGTTTCAAGACCGGGGCGGTCTTTTCATCAGGTCAAGGGTACAGAAGTGAACAATATACAACAGCGTCTTACCTATGTGGCTATACTTATAGCAGTGCACGCGCTGGATACCGGTGTACACAGGAGGTAGGGATTTCCGGGGTCTGAGCGCCGCCCCTAAGGAGGGTGTATACTCTGGCCGCCTCTGTCCTCCCGTCTCCCTGGCAACCCGGGTAAACTAATTGAAAAAAA